>NC_133516.1:96242777-96888333 GCF_049354715.1 Callithrix jacchus
TACATGGTTATTACCCACTCTCAAAAGGAACAAATACCAGTCATATTTTGCAAATTTTCTTCTTGAAATATTTTCTATGTTAAAATGATTGAAATCAAATGTAAAATGTGCCTGCTATTTTTTTCCCTTTTTCAATTTTTATTTTAGAATTGGGGGTACACGTGCAGGATTGCTACAGAGTATACTGTATGATGCTGAGGTTTGGAGTATGACTGGTATTGAGCATAATAACTAATAGTTTTTTGGGCCTTGCTCCCCTCCCTCTTTCCCACCTCTGGTATCCCCAGCATCTATTGTTCCCATCTTTATATTTAAGTGTACCTAATACTTAGCTCCCACATAAATGAAAACGTGGTATTTGTTTTTCTGTTTTGCATTAGTTCACTTGGGACAATGACCTCCTGCTGCATCCATGTTGCTGTAAAGCACATTAGTTTGTTCTTTATTATGGCTGCGTAGTATTCCCTTGTGTATATGTACCATGTTTTCTTTATTCAATTCACCATTGATAGGCACCTATGTTGATTCCATATCTTTGCTATTGCAAATATAACTGTGATGAACATATGAATGCATGTGTCCTTTTGGGTAGTCCATACTCAGTAATGAGCTTGTTGGGTCAAATGGTAGTTCAACATTCAGTTCTTTGAGAAATCTCCAAAGTACGTTCCAGAGAGTCTGAACTAATTTATATTCCCACCAATCATATATAAGTGTCCCTTTTTCCCTGCAGCTTCACCAGAATCTGTTATTATCTGACTTAAAAAAAAAAGTTCTGACTGGTGTAAGATGGTATTTCATTATGGATTTGATTTGCATTCCTCTGTGATTACTGATGATGAGCATTTTTTAAAGTTTGTTGGTCATGGGTAACTCTTCTTTTGAGAAGTTTCTTTTCATGTCCTTTGCACTTTTTAATGGAGCTATTTGTTTTTCGTTGTTGATTCATGTAAGTTGTGATTTGTGTAAGTTTCTTATATATTCCAGTTATTAGATATTTGCTAGATGCATAGTTTGCAAAAATTTTCTCTCATTCTGTAGGTTTTCTTTGTCCTTCCTTGATAGTTTTTCTTGCCATGCAGAAGTTCTTCAGTTTAAGTCCCACTTTTCAATTTTTGTTTTTGTTGCAATTGCTTTTGGGGACTCAACTATAAATTCTTTACCATAAATTCTTTGTTATAAAGGCTGATATTGAAAAGGGTATTACGTAAGTTCTCTGCTATGACTTATAAATTGAGATTTTACTTGTAAGTCGTTAATCCATCTTGAGTTAATTTTTGTATGTGGTGGTAGGTAGAAGTCCAGTTTCATTCTTCTGCATATGGATAGCCAGTTATTCTAGCAGCATTTATTGAATAGGGAGTCTTTCTCCCCATTGCTTATCTTTGTCAAGTTTTTCAAAAATCAGATGGTTTAAATGTGGGTTTTATTTCTGGTTTCTCTCTTCTGTTTCTCATTGGTCTATGTGTCTGTTTTTGTACTGGTACCATGTTATTTTGGTTACCTTAGACTTGTAGTATACTCTGAAATCAGGTAATGTGATGTCTTCTGCCTTGTTCTTTTTGCTTAAGATTGTTTTGTTTGTCTGCCATTTCTAAAATTAAAAATCAGTTGTGTAAACCAAAGAGCATTTCATATATTTTATTAAATATCATTCAGTTAGGCTGGTGCAGTGGCTCATGCCTGTAATCCTATCACTTTGGCAGGCTGAGGCAGGTGGATCACAAAGTCAAGAGATCGAGACCATCCTGGCCAACAAGGTGAAACCCGGTCTCTACTAAAAATACAAAAAATTAGCTGGTCATGGTAGTGCATACCTATAACCCCAGCTAGCTGGGAGGCTGAGGCCAGAGAATTGCTTGAACCTGGGAGGCAGAGGTTGCAGTGAGCCGAGTTCACGCCATTGCACTCTAGCCTGGGCAACAAGAGAGAAACTCCATCTCAAAATAAAAAAAACATCATTCAATTAACAATTCAAACTAAGTGATATATCTGTCTCATTCCTCCTTCCTTCTCATTCCTGTCTGTTTTTCACTTATTCTCTATTGATTAAATTTTGTCTTCTTTTTCATATGATTTACTTATTTTTGTCCCACATTTATTTTTTTAGTCAATAAATTCATCTTTAAGGTAACTCTATGTGGAAGTGCATTATGAATGTCCAAAGTAAGTATCCAACTTTGGAAAGTAGAATCTGTCAGTACCAAAGTGAACTGCAACAGTTACTCTGCAGTATAGTTTTGTAACAGTTATCTACTGGTATATGTATAAAGATTCAGTTACAGCAGTTCTCACATGGTCCAACTGTTAACTAACTCAGCATCATAAATTTAGCTGTTTGCATATGAACCACCGATGCACAAAAATAATTTCCTGCTGATCAGTAATAATGACTATATACTCAGTGAGTCACCGTTACTCTTTAAGAAGAAGACTGTGCTAATGCATGAATAATTATTGACCTGATTAAATGTCCAATCTTGCTCTTGGTAAAAAAAAAAAAGTGCACATCATTTAAAAATTTAGCTGTGTATTGTCTGTGTGATAAAAGCAAGAGGTAATTTGGATAACTAATGTATGAGCTAAATTCCGTTAGGCAATTCCCAAAAGTAGATGATTTCCATCTCCCTTAAACATTTCAGGAACCTACATTTTTCTCTGCCTTGGGTCCTTAATGTGATGCCAACTATTTTCTCTTTTTTTCCTCCAGAGGCAAGGGGCAAAAAGAGAATTAGAGAAAATGAAGAAGATGATATGGTTTTATGTGTCTCTCATTTAAGAGGGCTTGCAGTTCAGAGAAAAGCTATCACAAGTTAAAACCACAGAACATTCCTCTACGAGGCCATGTTTCCATGCTATTAAAAAGGTAAGCCTTCTTGGAAACAAAAAGATTCACAGGATTCTATTCCAGATATTTAACAAAGACCAAGTTGGAGTATGATGAAAAGCATGGAGCTATTCTCAGGTTACAGTTGTCTCTGATCAAACTGTTACTTCTCTTTATTTCCCTAAAATTATCTCCCATTAAGTACAAAGAGAAGAGTTTTGCTCTCAATAAATGTCATTACACTGTAAATCAGATCAGAGATATGAAAAAGTCTGTAATCTGGAAAGGACAGCAACATTCCATTTATTAGTAAGTCTGGTGAGATTATGAATGCTATGTTGATAGCTGAATAAATACACTGGGTCACAAATATTTTTTTAAATTTAAAATGTACCCTGAAAAAACCATATAAAGACTGCAGCAAGTCAGTTGGGATAGCATCATAACAAGTCTCACTGAATACCGTAATTCAAAATGTGAAGTTCAATCGGGAGAAGGATAATCAACCCACAATCAGTCAAAGGACATGACAGCAAACAAAGTTTTTCCTTTCAAAGTGGGTGTTTGTTACCCACTATGATACTATATGTTCATCAGTTAAACTATATCAGAGCTAAATCACAATAGAAAGTATCCCTGTAACTGACATTAAACCAAAATAACTTTAATGACTCTGATGGGTGAGGTAAAGGGCTTCTAGAGTAACTGAAATCCTTTACTGTAACTCTGGAAAGGACATAACATTTTCACTGAATGCTGCATTTAGACATAGTCAAAAATGGAAACCAATGGGCAAACAAGAGCCATCTTCCTTGTGGCATGCTGTTCTTATATCAGTTCTGCCCATTTCAACTATTCACTTTAATTTTAAGGAGAAATGTGAAGTTAGTTCAGAGGCATTTTGAAAGAGCAGAGTAATATTGAATTTGGGCCTCATGAGGCAAATATTTCTAAAAGTTGTTTTCACCTCAATATTAACTCTAGGCTTTAAATACTTAACCTTTCAACTTCTCTCTTATTGAATGGCATTCTCTCACATCAATGCCACAAAAATACTGAGTTCCCCATTGTATCACACTAATGATTCTCTAAGAATGTTTTGCTCACTTCAGACTGTAAATAATATCTCTGTGTCATAGCACCAAATAATAATTATCACTTATTTTGATGATTCTTGGTTATTAATAAAATGAGTATATAATATTATTATGCTATGTTGAGAAAGGTAAATCAGTATGTAATACCTTTTAGATGACTTCCATATCGGGGAATCAAAATTTAAAGCTGTGGTGAATAAAGGACAATTTGGTTTATCAAGAAAATTTACTAGCCTGAAATTATTTAATCTCAACTATGTTGTATAAATTAGGCACTTGTACATCAGCATAATAATGCTTATCAAAATGTTTATTCCAATATAGATTATTCTCACCCTAAAGAGACTTAAGATGGCACTTCTTCCTCTGAGATATATTCTTGACTACATTTAGATCAAGCAGAAGGGATTCTGAATGGTGCAAACAACATATTAAATTAAGATAAATGTTTCTGCACACAGAGATGAAATTTACGTTTTTCTTGGACTGATTCAGTACAGCAGGATTTGTGTTGCTCGTGGTTGTCAGGACTTCATTAGTCTGCCCCATCTTAATTCTGAACACCCCTCTTCAGGGCTTGCTTATCAGGAGAACTGAAGTAAATATTCCATCCAACTGCCCAGTTAAGCTTCTGAACTCAGGTAGTTCAGAATTTTGCTCAGGATTGTCTTGACTATATAAGCTCTTTTTTTGGTTGCATACAAAATTTAAAGTAGTTTTGTCTAGTTCTGTGAAGAAAGTCAGTGGTAGCTTGGATTTTTCTGCTTGATCTAAATCTAGTCAAGAGTATATCCCAGAGGAAGAAATGCCATATTGAGTACATTTAGGGTGAGAAAAATCTATATTGGAATAAAAATTTTGATAAGCATTATTATGCTGATGTAGTAGTGCCCAATTTATACAACATAGTTGAGAATAAATGGTTAAAGGCTAGTAAATATTCTTGATTACACCAAAATTCTGAACGACCTGAATTCAAAAGCTTCACTGGGCAGTTGGGTAGAATATTTACTTCAGTTCTCCTGAGAAGCAAGCCCTGAAGAGAGATGTTCAGAAAATGCATATTCTGTATCTTATTGCTGAAATAAAAATATTACCTTACTGGCAATGCACAAACATTCTCAATTCTCCCTTTCAGTTGAAATTACTGACTTGGTGAGAATTGCTTTTGTAGTGCTGCAGGGAAATATGAGGTCACTTCTGGCTTCAGCTTCCTTTCCAGGGGAGTGAACTGGGTGTCTGCCAAAACAGCTGCCCAGTTTTGTGACTGAAACCCAGAGCACTGGTAATGTAGGCACCCGAGAGAATCTCCTTGTCTGTGGGTAGCAAAAACCATGGGAAAATCGTAGTATCTGGACCAAATGGCACAGTTTCTCATGGCAGTCCCTCAAGGCTTTCCTTGGCTATTGGAGGGAGTTCCCCAGCCTGTTGTGCTTCCCTGGTGAGGCAATGCCACACCCTGCTTCTGCTTGCCCCTCCATGGGCTGTACCCACTGTCTAACCAGTCCTAATGAGAAAAACCAGGTATCTCAGTTGGAAATGCAGAAATCACTTGCTTCTGCATTAGTCTCACTGAGAGCTGCTGACCAGAACTGTTCCTATTTTACCATCTTGCCAGATTCTCATCAAGCTACCACTGACTTTCTTCAAAGAACTAGAAAAAAATACTTTCAATGTCATATGGAACCAAAAAGAGCCTGTATAGCCACAATCCTAAGCTAAAAGAACGAAGCTGGAGGCATTATGCTATGTAACTTCAAACCATACTACAAGGCTATAGTAATCAAAACAGCATGGTACTGGTACCAAAACAGATATATAGATCAATGGAACAGAACAGAGGCCTCAGAAATAGCGCCACACATGTACAACCATCTGATCTTTGACAAATTTAACAAAAACAAGAAATGGGAAAAGGATTCCCTATTTAATAAATGGTACTGGAAAACTGGCTAGCCATATGCAGAAAACTGAAACTGGACCCCTTCCTTATGCCTTATACAAAAATTAACTCAAGATAGATTAAAGACTTAAACATAAAACCTAACACCAGAAAAACCCTAGAAGAAAACCCAGGCATTACCATTCAGGACATAGGCATGGGCAAAGACTTAATGACTAAACATCAAAAGCAATGGCAACAAAAGTCAAAATTTACAAATGGGATCTAACTAAACTAAAGAACTTCTGCACAGCAAAAGAAACTATTATCAGAGTGAACAGGCAACCCACAAAATGGGACAAAATTTTTGCAATCTGTCCATCTGGCAAAGTTCTAATATCCAGAATCTTTAAGGAACTTGAACAAATTTACAAGAGAAAAACAAACAATCCCATCAAAAAGTGAGTGAAAGATATGAACAGACATTTCTCAAATGAAGATGCTTATGCAGCCAACAAACATGAAAAAAAGCTCATCATCACTGGTCATTAGAGAAATGTAAATCAAAACCACAGCTCATGCCAGTTAGGATGGTGATCATTAGACAGTAAGGAAACAACAGATGCTGGAGAGGATGTGAAGAAATAGGAACACATTTACACTATTGGCAGGAGTGTAAATTAGTCCAACCATTGTGGAAGACAGTGCAGCTAGATCCCCAATTACATATGGTATTCCTGGTTCTAGATCCTCAAGGATTTAGAACCAGAAATACCATATGACCCAGCAATCCCATTACATGGTATATATCCAAAGGATTATAAATCAGTTCACTATAAAGATACATGCACACATCTGTTTATTGCAGCACTATTCATAATAGTAAAGACTTGGAACCAACCCAGATGCCCATCAATGATAGACTGGATAAAGAAAATGTGGCACATATACACCATGAAATATTACACAGCCATAAAAAGGTTGAGTTTATGTCCTTTGCAGAGACATGGATGAAGCTGAAAACCATCATTCTCAGCAAATTGACACAGGAACGGAAAACCAAACACCGCATGTTCTCACTCCCATAAGTGGGAATTGAACAATGAGAACACATGGACCCAGGAAGTGGAACATCACATACTGGGGCCTGTTGCAGGGTGGGGAGCTAGGGAAGGGATAACATTAGGAGAAATACCTAATGTAGATGACAGGTTGATGGGTACAGCAAATCACCATGGCACGTGTATACCTATGTAACGAACCTGCACATTCAGCACATGTATCCCTGAACTTAAAGTATAATAAAAAACATATATATATATATGATGTCACTTCTTCCCAAGTCTAGAGTAATCAAGAGACCCCACTGCAATGACATATTCTCAAGGTATAGCAAATTTAGTGCATAGTCTAGAGAAGGAGAGAAAGCATGTTGGTGAAAGAAATCCTTCATTATATTTTGAATATCAAGTGGAAAATTTACTTGTGATCATAGGCCAAATTCTTTAAAAATATTACTTTTTGCCATCTTTTCCTAAAACAGTTTTTGAAGATGAAATTTAGAAAAATAGTGTATTCAACAATATGTTTTTTAGAAATAACTCACCAGGAAAAATAAATTGGGTAAATGAGAAGTGAAGAAATAAAAATATTATGGTTAAAAAAAAAATCAGCTCAGGAAAAGCCCTATAGTATTATGAAAACTTTCTGTCTACCAAGAGAAAGAAAGAAAAAGCCAACATTTGCTTTGTTCTCATTATCTACATATAGAAAGCTGATTGTTACAAGAAACAAAGATTTCCTACACACAAGATCTCAAAGGAACCAACAGTGGACAAATTCAATTTCCGGATCAACACATGTTTGTTTGAGAGCCCAGAGCAGTGACAGAAGCTAACACAAGTGGGCAGATTTCTCAAATATACACTATGAACTAGGATAGAGATATCATTAAGTCTTTCTAATCTCTTTGACCCTATTTCTATAATATGAGATATTGCCAAATACCTCTTAGGCTTCTGCTGTGTCTTGTGGATGCTGTGTATATTTCTGAAGAAGAGCAAACTGCACAGAGATTTGCAATGGTTAATATTACCTGTCAACTTGAGTGGGCCATAGAGTGCCCAGAGGAAACATTGTTTCTAAGTATGTCATAAGGGTGTTTCCTGATGAAATTAGCATTTGAATGGGTGTGTTTAGTAAAGTATATTGTCCTCCCCAGTGTGGGTGGGCATCCTCTAATCTGTTGAGAGCCCCAGTAGAACCAAAGGCAAAGAAGAGAGGAATTCTCCTATTTTCCTTTTCCATTGTATGAGCTGGGATAGCTCTCCTTATCTTCTCCAGTCCTCAAACTGGGATTTACTTTATCGGTTTCCCTGGTTCTCAGTCTTTCAAAATCAAAATAAATAATTATGCCACCTGCTTTGCTGGTGAAAAGCTGGGAATGCAGGTTGCAGATAGCAGATCATGACTTTTCAGCCTCCATAACTGAGGGAGCCAATACCTCATAATAAATCTCATATATTTATCTATTCTGTCTGTCGATCTTTTGATCAATTGACCTATTTCCTATTAGCTCTATGTCTCTGCAGATCCCGAGCACAAGATTCAGACTAATGGGAATCATTTCAATTACAAAATATCTAAAATTTTGCTGTCTTCACATCTTAGGCTGTTGTTCTATAATCACTGTTATTGACATCTCCAGTTTTATAGGAAGAAAAAAAGAGACAAAAGTTTAGTTTTATAACTTCTTTGAAGCTCTCTTCAAATACTTGGTGAGCCAAAACATTAGAAACATTAACCCAATGGAACTTTAGAAGACACTATAGACTTCGACTTTCTCTCCATGCCCTCTTGTAATTCACTTTAATTTAGTATTTATTGAACACCCACATGTGAAAGTGCTAGGACACTTCTCAGACAGGGTTCAGACAGTGCTAGGAGCTATAATGATTGAAAAAGAAATAAATTGAATGATTTCTTTCTTAGAGAATCTTTACTCTTATTAGAGAGAAAATACACATAGATTATTTAAAAGTAGAAAACTCTAATGCAGCAAATGATTAAGGACACAGGCAAAAAAAAAAAACAGCAAAATAATACTAGAAAAGAACAACTCACAGAAGATATAGGACTGGGCAAACCTTGAAATAAAATTGATAGTCTAGTCGGGAAAAGTAGCATCAATCAACACATGGAGAAAAGGATAAGTAGTAGACTACTGGAGATTAAGAATTGTATAAACATGGAGAGTAATAATTAATGGTAAATAAAAGAAAAATGATGTACAGTGGTCAGAGAAGAGGTTGCCCTAATCAATATATGTAATTTATATATTAAATGCCATCACGTAAGTTCATATACCATAAACTAAGACAGTATTTTGTTTCCACATGAATGTGAGTCTGTAGAAATTGCAGAGTTAAATTTTATTTCCTTTCTACTCTGACTGGCACAGTGAGTCAGAAATTCTGGCAAGCTCTGAGGGCAAGACATGTTTTACTTTTGCTTAAAAACATTAGCAGCTATTAAAATAATTCTCTTCATTTCATCTGTTATACAATAGGCAGGAAACGCATGGAAGAAAAACACATATACCCAGGATCCATTAGTCCTTTCACAGCTGGGTAGAAATGAAACCCTGCTTTATCAATGTAATTGGGTTATTATGAGACTAACTTCATTCTAGACCCCTTTTCTCTCTGTGGAGAATTCATAAGCGCCCAGCTTTTCATATTTTCACCTCACTACACCCCCTTTTGAGAATATTTACTTTATACCTCAATAGGAAATGCATATATTTTGTTGCTCAAACTACAGTTTATTATTCATTCAATAATTATGTGAGTGCCCACTCTATGTCAGGTACTCTTAAAGTATTAGAAATAGAGTGATAAACACAGACACTAAAGTCCCAGCCATTGTAGAATTACACGCCAGTGAAGAAAACCAGCAACAAACAAGGAAGCAGGAGGTAGATGTTATTACTTCAGCCTGTGTTTTGTGCTATAAAGGAAATAAGCAGGGTGATATGACAGAACGTAATGGGAAGGGGTCAAGATCCTCCTTTGAAAAGAGTGGTGAAGGAAGTGATTCCTGAGACTATACCCTGGAGTTTAGCCCAAACCATGTAACGAAGCAACAGATACAGCTGAAGTCAGACAGAGAACATTCCAGGCAAACAGAACAGCAAATGCATTAGTCTTTAGCTGCAAACAGCCTGGTGTGCTCAATGAAAAGAAAAGGGGGCAATGTGGCTTGGCTACAGGAAGTTAGAAGAAGAGTGAATCACATGAGCTCAGAAGTTGGAAAGGCACTTCATTATGGAGAGTTCTTTAGGATTTGCTTAGAGAAGAAGAATTGGGGAGAAAAGAGTAGATAGGGAAAAAGTTGAAAACTGTAGGAGAAAAAAGAAAAACGATCCTCGTACAAGGTTAAAAGAAATCTTCTAAAACCTCTCTGTCTTGACAAAATTGTCAAAATTGAATTTTGACTCTTCAGTTTGCCAGGTTCTTAAGTAGGGAATTTTATTTTTAATTAACTATTTTATGCTGTGAAAGGTTATAGGACAAAACGAATTAAAATTTCATTTTCTTTTTGTCCTGGACTGCTTCCAAGAATGTATATACAAAGGAATCTAGATGAAAAACTTTCAAATCATTACTTACCTAAATTATACAGATCTTCATTAATCACTTACTGTATACTTTACTATTACAGGCACTAAAAATTTACAAAAGAAGACAGAGGCATGATTCCTATCCTCAGTGAACGTACAATCTATTTGAGAAAACCTCCATATATGCAAAAATCAGAGACCAGTACTGTGACAAACATCTGAATCAGCAGAATGAATCAGAGCAAAAATTGCATGCTTAATATTTTGTAGAATGATTTAAAAATTACTGTGGAGTGAACTTATCTGAAAATACTGTGTGGAATAGCTGAGGCAAAGCCAAGTTGTAAAAAAAAATGTGTAGGGGGGATTCGATTTTTTAAAATTAGATAACATTCACAAAGTTGAAATTTGTATTGGGTTTCTAAGGGAGGATAGGGACTCTGACTGAAGGTTAACCCTAAAGAATTCAGAGCATTGAAAATAATTAATCAAAGAAAGATGAGTTGATTTAATAGAAGGTCTGCACAACTAGACTAAGGAATTTGTATCCAGAAATTGATACAAATCTACCAGACTTTTAAACATTAAACATAAAAGTGCATTTTATTTTCTGATAACAGATTTAAAAAATAGCAAACACATATACTGCTCTCCATACGATAGATACTTTAAATAGTCTTCTTGAAATCCTTATAGTAACTCTCTGAGTTAGATCTGAGGTAGATCATTAACCCAGGTAATAGTAAAGAAGAAAGGGCACCAAGGCTTATATAACTTGCTCACTGTCACTGTATAATCTTTCATAAAACCAGACAAAGTAACCCACAGAGTATCTCTTGCTGATCAGGATTTTGACTTTATCAAATAATAGGCATTGCACCTATTTTATAAGCAAATATGTTAAGGGAAAGGAGTCCAGAGACAAAGACCAGGTCGAAGGGTCTGGTCCCCGTGAGCTGGGGGTCTACACTTCAATGCTAACTGTGTGAATGGGGAGGAAAGTACAAATATAAGGGGTCTTATAAAGAATGATGGTTCAATCTTGGGAAATATGCATACACCAAATGAAAGGGAAGAAAGAATAACAAATATGTTCATTTAGGAAGCCCAGAGGATAATAACGTAGTTGGCACAAATGCAGAAATCATTAACAAGAGTTACTTGTGGTAAAAACAATGAAGCTGTGGACCTAGGGTTTAAGAAAATTTAAGAACTTTCCTAGGAAGCTATTCATAGCTATCTATAAAGCAGGTAAAGAACCAATTTAGAGCTTCATATAAAGTAGACTTAAGTCAAAGTAACTTTTCTAGTATTTTTCTTTAGCTTTAAATCTGCAAATGTTACAATCAAGAACAGATCTTGATTTAGCTTCAGATAAACTACAGGAACTGTGTCTAAGACTAGCCATTCTGGCAGGTGAAGGGGTCAAGCTGTATAGTAAATGTGACATTTTGTTCAAACTGAGCAGCCCATCTGCTCTCCTAGGCTAATAGTGCCGCAGTTCACAAAAAGAGCATATCCTGGTTCACCTATGACTACATTTGGGAAGCAGACAAAAAATGATGGATGGTTTTACCTCTGCAGAATGCAGAGTAGATATGGGGCAGAACAAAAATGAGAGTGAGCAAGTTTACAAAACAGTGGAGAGATCAGCTTTCCATTAATAAATGCTTTGGCTCTTTAATCTTTCATCCCTCTTATCTTGGGAATTAACCCCATTGAAACCCCCTTTCACTTGGCTTTAATGCTGTTATACCATAGTAATGATGCATAAGGTGATCGCATGCTAAAATCTCCTCTTCATCTATCCCAGAAGACCCATAACAATGGATGCTAACTGGTTGGGAGACAGCCTGCCCTAATATCAAAGAGATGATCATTTATTTTTCAAAATGACCAATTTGCTTACTATCCTCTTCTTACCATATGTTCTTTCATTCTCATAGGAAAACAAAACAGCAAAAGAAGGTTATTAAAAAGACTTAATTTAACACTAGTCTTGAGGAAGAATCAGTTTAAATTTCTTTGACCCGGCAAAGATCTCAAAGAAAATATTGGGAGTGAGATAAAGGATCCTTCCCACTCAAGCCACAGCAATGCCATATGTTCCACAGTTCATGAAGAAAACTCAATAGATAAATATTGACCAACCATCCTAGTTTCATTTCAGCAAGTTATCAATCTACAAAGAATCATCTGAATAAAAACTCATGGCACAAACCTAAGGTTTCATTTTATTTATTTAGTAACTGCATTAATGCAGATACTTCGGGGCCAACATCTAATGTCTTACCAGATTTTGTTCAAGATGTATATTTACGTAATAGTAAAAGAAGAATTTTGCCCTACATGTGATATATGTAGCAATTTACTTGATGGCCTAATAATACTATATCACTTTTGTGTATTGCAAATGAAAGCTATAAAAATATGGACTCACAGGTAGTCTTTTAAACCCTTTAGCCAGAAGGAAAATAGCTAACTACTATCTGCAATTCTCATATCACCTCCTTTTTATTTCTTTTATTCTGTCTCTCTCTTTTATCTTTTTTCTCTTTCCTTTTTTGTCATACACTAGGAGAATGTTAGAAACCTTTGATTTCACAAAACATTATTTAATTTTCTACTAGCTCCATAGATAGCCAGTAATCAAAATAAAATTGTACAAAAATAGGCTATTATTTTAAACCTGAAGAGCCTACTAACCATACAGATTTGTGAAAGATATTCAAAAGACAAGCATTTTCTTTTGTACTGACTTGTGATAAATTTGGCATTTCCTTTATGAAACAGCTCTCAGGTTTTTCAAAATGGTTGCAATTTTAAGTCACAAATGGTTTATTTACATCTTTATAAACTGTTTACCAAGACCCAGTCATCAAACTCTGTGCTATTCACAGAGGCAGAACACATTATTTCTAAAATATAATATTCTTTAATCTCTGGTGTCAGCAGTCATTTGTCTGACAAATTCATGCACTTAGTACCTGGCTTAAACAAAATAATACAATAATAACACCACCAGAATCCTCTTCACCTTTAGGACACTAAACGCAACTTCGGGATGCCTGACGGTTTAAAGCCATGCATACGGCATTTGGTATACAGTCATTTTATTATTTGGTCCTGTTGTGTTATCTTCAAAGTCCACGTGAAAGTAACTCACATTCAGGTTAGGTAAGCCTTTTTATACAGAAGACTTACTTTTCTACAGTACAGTATGCGGATGTGGAGGAGATGCTAATGATGGTAGCTGCTGCATAATTTACACCGCTTGATGCTGTTTTTGCTGTCAAATGATGCCAACAGACTCACTCAAACACATTCACTTTCCTAATTGGCTTCCACACTTGGTGGGAACAACATTAGAAAAGCTTACTTTCCATCAAAAGGTTAGCATTTTGTTTTCATGTTAATAAACATAAAAATGGTCAGATGTATTTATTAACTTTTTTTTTTTTTTTTTGAGACGGAGTTTTGCTCTCCTTACCCAGGCTGGAGTGCAATGGCGCAATCTCGGCTCACCGCTACCTCCGCCTCCTGGGGTCAGGCAATTCTCCTGCCTCAGCCTCCCAAGTAGCTGGGATTACAGGCACGCACCACCGTGCCCAGCTAATTTTTTGTATTTTTAGTAGAGACGGGGTTTCACCATGTTGACCAGGATGGTCCCGATCTGCTGACCTCGTGATCCACCCGCCTCGGCCTCCCAAAGTGCTGGGATTACAGGCTTGAGCCTTAACTTATTCTTTTAAAGGAAGTAGCCACTGATCTGCATCGTAGCATGCACTCCTCATACATAAGAAGATAGAAAGTCATATGGTTCTATCCCAGATCATATATTGAGATAAATACCTGCTGGTGATATGTAATGCTGTTTTAAGTATAAAATTTAAGAAGATTTAAATAAATTTAGAAGAGTTGATTAAAATGCTTTATTTCTTTTTTACTCTTTTCTTCAAATTTTAAACTCAGGGGAAAGTGGCCCTGTCTCCAACTGCAGGGTTAAATCTTAAATGGACTAAGACCATTATAAAACCCCCAAGTCACGTTTCAAGTGACTGGTTTAAATAAGGGTATTGGACGCAATTTTGGCCAATAAAGCATGAGAGGAGTTCTACTAGGAACTCCTGAGGGAAGTTCCTTACTGATATAAAGAAAGACATTTATACTGACATTGGCATATGGGCATCTAAGGCCTGGAACCACATCCACTTCACAAAGGGGACCAGGTAAGGAAAACCATGACTAAGTACAGTGGTTCATGCCATGCCTGTAACCCTAGCGCTTTGAGAGGCAAAAGCAGACATATAGCTTGAGCTCAGGAGTTCAAGACCAGCCTGGGCAACATGGCAAACCCTGTCTCTACCAAAAAAAAAAAAAAAGAATAAATTTATGCTTGATTCATAGAATAAGTTTGCTTGATATGTCAATCCCAGCTGAAAACTGATGCAATTGTACTGTAACTGCAATGAAGGGTAACCCTGAAAAACAGGCTGATTTCAACTTGCATAATATTCTAAAATTTCTTCTGACATATACTACAATATGCATAACTTTTAAAGCTAGTTAATATTCCATTGTATAAATTTTCTTCTGACATATACTAATATACACATAACTTTTAAAGCTGATTAATATTCCATTGTATTGATATAACTTTGCTTATCCATTCATCTTTCAGTGGCTCTATAAAACAAATTACTGTCTAGTGTCCTTTAATTTCAACCTGCAGGACACTTTTGAGCATTTCTTATAGCACAGGTCTAAAGGCAACAAATTGTCTCAGCTTTTGTTTATCTAGGAATGACATAATTTTCCCCTCATTTTTGAAGGACAGTTTTGCTAAATATAGGATTCTTGGTTGGCTGGGTTTCTTTTTTGTTTGTTTTTCTGTTCTAGCACTTTGAATATACTAGCCCACTGCCTTCTGGCCTCCAATGTATCTGATAAGAAATATCTATTAATTCTACTGAAGATCACTTAAATGTGAGGTATTTAATCTTTCTTGCTGCTTTCAAGAAAGTTTGATTATAATGTGTTTCAATGTAGGTCCCTTTAAGTTCACCTTATTTAGAGTTTGTCACAATTCTTGGATATATATATTCATGTATTTCTTCAAACGTGGAAAGTCGTAGCCATTACTTCTTCGAATATTCTCTCCTTTTTCTCTTTCTCTTCTCTTTTAAGAACTTCCACAATGAATATATTTGTCCACTTGAGTGTCCAAAAGATTCTTTATGCTCTGTTCACCTTTTTTCAATTAATTATTTTTCTATTTCTCAAGCTCTATTATTTACATTCTTCTAGCTTCAAATTCAGCAGTTCTCTTTTCTGCCTTCTTAAATATGCCTTGGAATACCTGCAGTGAACTTGTCATTTCAGTTATTGTACTTTTCAACTCCAGTATTATTCTTGTTGTTTCCTTTTAGATCTTCTATCTCTTTATTGATATTTTCCTTGGGTTCATCCATCCTTTTATTAACATTCTCTGTATCTTCTTTTACTTCTTTTAACTTCTTTAAGATCGTTGCTCTAATGTCTTTGTGTAATAGATCTGCCATAGATCTTTATCAACATCAGTTTCTGTTGATTTATTTATTTTTTTCTTTGAATGGACCATAATTTTCTGAATTTTTTGTAGGCCTTATTAATTTGTGTTGAAAACTGGACATTTGAAAAACAGAAGTTATGTATAATTATATATTACATAATTTTATAATCTGGAAATCAGATTCCTCCCTTCCCCAGGGTTTGCTGGGTTTTGTTAATATTTGTGTTTATTATTTTTTAAATTGTTGTAAGCTATCTTTGAGTCAAAGATCAGTCTGCAATATAAACTTTGTTCTCCTGTATTTTTTTAGCCTGTCACTTTTGCTAGGTATGTGCAGTAACTTCCTAATTTTCCCTGATGTGTAGTTGCTTTTGAATCCTATCCTTTAATATCTGTGTACCAAAAAGATCAAAAGATAAATATGAAAGTATGGAGTGCCTATAATCCCAGCACTTTGGGAGACCGAGGCAGGTGGATCACGAGGTCAACAGATCGAGACCATCCTGGTCAACATGGTTAAACCCCATCTCTACTAAAAATACAAAAAATTAGCTGGGCATGGTGGCACCTGCCTGTAATCCCAGCTACTCAGGAGGCTGAAGCAGGAGAATTGCCTGAACCCAGGAGGCGGAGGTTGCAGTGAGCTGAGATTTGCACTCCAGCCTGGGTAACAAGAGCGAAACTCCGTCTCAAAAAAAAAAAAAAGGAAGTATGGAGAACACTAGACCTTTAAGTCCTCTGAACATCATTTAAGCTAAAGGGGGAGTGGGATGCACAATGGGGTAAGTTGCAAAAGCAATGTTCCCCTGCTCTTTGTCTGCAACTCTGTGATTAAAAGCAGCAGGCAGTGATCGGTGCAGATCTCCAGCATTTGGAGGACGAAGTCCTTTTTGCACCCAATGGATCCTACTAGCTGTGTGGAAGATGCTCCAGTTGTGTGCACAGCTGCCTGAGATAGAGTATGGGGTGGGGTATGGGTAGCTGCTACTGTGCTAAGAGCTGAAATTAACTTCAATTTACTGTCCAAGGTTTCCCCTAAAAATTGCAAGCCTTCAATAGATTCCTCAGTTCCAAAACAGTTACATTATACAGATTCTGCCTATGCAATTGTTATCTAATTGGAGAACTGGATTCCTGGTGCTTTCTACTGCATCATTTTCCCAGAATCCTCCTCTCAGCTACATTTTGTGAAGAGAAAATTGATCCATGATAAGAACTCATATGAATTTATGGGCAGTGTCTCATTACTTGACTAACTGGCCAGGGACCTGAAGAAGAAAGATTGAATAATTGGAAATAAGCAGTTGAGAAAAATAAGCATTTGGAGGGACTGCATACAAAATACCAAACAATTCATTAGCGGTTGGCCAGAAAGAATAATTAAATTAACCCAGAATTGTGAGACATCATCTTGGAAATTACACCCTGCAATGATAGAGCAATATCCTTCAGAATGCATAACCCAGTGGCCACTGTATGGTACTGTATTTCCATTAGAGAAAATGCATGAGTCCATGAACCAAGCAAAGTGACTCCTCTGCCTCCTCTATTCCAGCAACCCACTTGGAATTTCTGCTTTGTTTCCTATCATATCTGGACTCTTTAAAGCTTTTAGTCTTCAATCTCAGAAGAATGATACTTCCATCAGAGGACACAATAGAGGCAGCCATGACTACTATCAGATTGAGACTCTTATTCCAATACATCATAAGTCAAAGAAAAAAATTATCATACTGGCAGAAGCATTTGACCCTTGCCATAATTTGACCCTTTCTACCTAGTGTAGGCTAGGAAGAATGTTAGACACTCAGGTCATACACTGAGGTAGTTATGTATACTAAGTAGAACAGCTTTGTGAATTAAGAATGAATAAAACTGTGTCAAAGATTGGTCCAGTGAGAGCAGAACTTCTACCACATTAGTATGTGCAGCGAAGATCACAGTGACAATTAAGATGCACATGAAATTAGAAGTATTTTTTCATTTCTTTTTGTTGGACTAGGTAATTCACCCAGAACTCTTGAATGATTCTGGAAAAGAAACAGTAACTACCAATAAGCATGACTGAGATTCTGTTTCCTGGATACTACAAAAAAATATAGGGGTTCAAGCCAGATTCTTACAATTTGGTTATAAATAAAAATAAGTTATTTTTATTCATTCTATTTATTTTCATGTTAATAGAACAAGTTCCTACTCAGTATCTGTCCAAATACTATATATAGTTTTATTTCACTTGGTAATAATGATACTAAACCAGGAGATCTACTACACAAGGATCTGCCTCTAAATTACTAAAATCCATGTAAAATACTAAAATGCTTTTTTTGGATATTTCTTTAAGGATGTATTTCATTTACACAAGAGGTCTTCAAAAAGTTCATGGAAAGTGCACATTAGGAAAAAACTACATATGGATTTCAAAACATGCTTTTCACCACAATAAATGTATACTAACTTGTCATGACATGTCTGAACAGGATTTAGTTTCAAGTACAGAAAAGGATCAGTTTGAAAAGAACACCTCTCAGAGCAACATGAATTCTGCTAAAATAGAAGCATGAACAACATAAAGTTTATGGTGAATGTTGTATAGAAGAATGGCAAAGTTATTAATGCTTTACAAAAAGTATATGTAGACAATGCTTCCAAGAAATAATTAGTTTACAAATGGATAACTCATTTTAGAAAGAATTAGATGATGGTGAAGATGAAGCTGGCTGTGGCAGAGCATCCACATCAATTTGCAAGAAAAAAATTCGTCTTTTTCATGAGTTAGTTGAAAAGAATGAGCAGTTAACACAGAAACATTAACCAACACCACAGACATCTCAAGGGGTTCAACTTACACAATTTTGGCTAAACAATTAAAGTTGAGTACATTTTACACTTGATGGGTGCCAGAAACGTGGCACCCAAATCAGCTGTAGACAAAACTAGAGCTTTTCAATGGAAATTTTAAACAAGCAATATCAAGATCCTGGAGTTCTTTGAAAAATAAGAATAAGAGATGAACTATGGCTTTGCCAGTATGATCCTCAAGACAAAGCACAACTGTGACAATGGCTACCAAGAAGTGAAAGTGGTCCAGCCAAAGCAAAAGAGCAAAGATCATGGCAACAAGTTTTTGGGATGCTGAAGGAATTTTTCTTGCTGACTTTCTGGAGGATTATCAAACAACAATATCTGCTTATTAAGAGAGTGTTTTGAGAAAGTCAGTAATAAGTTTAGCAGAAAAATGCTTAGAAAAGTTTCACCAGAGTCCTCTTCCATCATGACAATGTTCCTGCTTACTCCTTTCTTCACTCAAGAGCGATTTTGTGAGAGTTTCAATGGGAAATAATTAGGAATTCCACCTGATGGTTCTGATTTGCCTCCTTCTGACTTATTTTTGTTTCCTAATATAAAAAATCTTTAAAGGACACCTATTATTCTTTAGTTAATATGTAAATAAGTTTGTATTGGTATGGTTAAACTCCAAGAAACCTCAGTTATTTAGGGATGGACTAAATGGCTGATATTATCACTTACAAAAGTGTCTTGAAATTGATGGAGCTTATGTTGAGAAATAAGGTTTATATTTTTTATTTTTATATTTTAATACATTTTCTCCATGAAGTTTTTGAAGTGCCTTTATGTGTATATATGAGATGTATGTATATGTGTACGTATATGTATAAATAAAAAAAGTATATACATGTTTATATATTTATATATATCTTTTTATAACCAGATACTCAAGATCCAATTATTTGGATTTTTTAGTATTTTCTTTTAATATTTTCTTGAGAGCTTGTTTGGAGGTTCTAGCAGGAAGTGCAGCTACTCGTATACCCTTGAAGACCGGTCCTCCTCTATTGGGGTTGGTCATCCTCTTCAACCTAGCATGCAGCTTCAGAAGGAATGCACATGGAGCAGTGAGAGAGGAAGGCGACACCTCCCTAGCCAGCCAGATCAGCTGAATCAACCCTGGCGATCGATGGGGTGACAGATGTCCCAACCAGATCGCCCTCACATCTTTCTTTTAATATTTTCTAAAATTTTAAAAGTATTTTTCCTTTTTAGTCATGTTTTTATATTTTTTCAATTGCAGAAGATGCTTGGAAAGAGATGGGCCTATGTTTAAAGGCTAGTTTAGCAGTGATTTTTCTAGCTATGTAACCTTGGGCAAGTTATTAAATTCTTTATCACTTAGTTTATCAGTGTTATTAATATTAAAATTATTCTTTATCAATCATAATTCCTATCCTATAGGGTTCTTGTGAGTATTAGATGAAACAATTTATGCAAAATATCTAGCATATAACTGGCACGAGGTGGATTTTATTGTTTCGAAAACGAATAATTACTCTACAAATCCTATAATAGGTGTTTTTTAAAAATTTCAGTATTGGATCCTGGAGTTATGACATATATAGGGCCCACAGAGTTTATAGTGTTTCTTTGTTACTCATTGGTTATAAACATCTATTGTGAGGCTACCCAGGTCAATCCTCATAGATGTACCATGTAGTCCTTTTTTGAAGGCCTAGAAAGAGTGCAGGTTCCTCCTGCTGTTCTCAATTCATACTTCCCATTCGTAGACAATAGCTCTATAGTTTGTGCGAAAAGTTCCTAATCTCCCTGCTTGTTTCCAAGTGCTTTTCCTCACCCATCCCCACCACACCTCTATACCCATGTATTAATTAGGAATAGGCTAAACCGTGAATAACAGGAACCCAAAATGACAGTGGATAAATAAAAGCACAATTCTCTCTTATGCAGATGTCGGCAGTGGTTTTTCCTGAAATGATAGAATGTATCTGTTACAATAAATATACATCTTCCTATTGCATTGTTCTGGTATTCTTGACCACCATTACCAAGGCAAACTCATGACCCAAGATGGCCACACTGACTTCAGTTATTATGCCTACACTCAGGAAGACAGATGAGGCAAAGAAGTAAATAGAGGCAAGTGTAGATGCAAATTGACTTTGAGGAAAAGTATCCAAATCTGAAGCAAAATACATTACCCTAAATGAAATTTATTCACCTGTCCAAACCTAATTTGCAAAGGGTAGGAAATAATGTTATTTTTTTTCTGGGCAGAAATGTCTAGAACTAAAAGTGTGACTATTCCTATTGAAGAAGGGGAAAAGAGATATTGGAGAAAATTAACAGTATCTGGCATGATCCACCACAAACTGCCTGACTTAGCCTGAAAATTATCTAAATCTTCCTCAAGGCTTTGACTTATGGAACATAAAAATCAGTAAGGTGTGTAGACTATTTCCACCGTCTGCCCTTCTTCATATCTCCTCTGAGGCACTAAACAGGAGCAGGCCTCCTTCATAAATAGATAAAGAAAATTCAAGGGGAAATGAAGCTTAAATTCACATCTGAAAAATTATAGAATTATATATGTCAAGTGGCTGACTTAACAAGCACTCAACAAGTACTCAATAAGAAATAGTCGTTATAAATTATCCTGATTAATCCAGGGTATTATACAAAGCACAGGATTTTTTTTTTTTTAATTCATATAGCGGTACACTATTACCCACAGATTCTTCCTGGTATACTGTTACATTTACTTTATATATAACTTTAAAGGGGGAAAAACAAATGAATAAATATATAACCCCTACTTACAACTCATGAAATTTTCCTTTATAGGCACATGTACCATCAGAACACAGCATTTTTGTTTTTGCTTATTTTGTTTAGATGTTGATATAATCTACACACGTATTAGTGATAATGACAATGTATTATAGTGGAAAGAAACCTTGAGCTAGAAATCACAAATAAATTACTGAAAAAATGGTAATATAATTTTTAGTTATTTCTTTGACTTTGGTCAAGTAAATAATATTTAAAGTTTTTAATACAAAATTTTCAGCAATTAATCAACTTATATTCTTGTTTTAGTGTTTGTTTCTATTCCAAGTTACCTTATTTATTCTACAGATGAATCATTAACATCGAATACAACCAAGAGCACCACAACTCATGTGTGAAGAAAGTGTCTCTAACACGTATGTTTTCTCCATAAAGTACATCATACCCTTCTTGTGCTTAGGAACACTGGATGGCACTTCTCACAGTGTTTCAGGAACATTTTAAACAGCAAATCATCAAAAAATATCACAAAAAGTATAAAAAATATGGCATTGATAGACTACAAAAGAACACAATTTACAACATGAGACTTAATACAAGAAGGCAGAACTACTACTAACTCTTTCAGTCTGAGCTAGGAACATGTACATTGGCAATTGAAATATTTTACCACTGCACATGTGCATGTCCACAAATGACTGTGAATGTGCTTAAAGTATTAATCTGTGATTATAAATAAATTTTATCGAGTAGGTGAATCTGCAAATAATGAGAATTAACTCCACACACAAACATCCTCTCCCCAATACAAATATACATACTTCTATAAAAGTAAGTCATATATTTTTGCCCCACCTCCCCTGCCCAAAAGTAAGTCATATTTTAATAACAGTATAATATTCCACAGTATGAGTGTACTACATTTATATAAGCATCATTGAATGCATGCTTAGTCTGTCAATATTCCCTTTTGAATATTTGTGTTGATGCCAATATTTTCTCTCTATCAGGAATGCTGCAGTAAATATCCATGCACATTTACCCTCAAAACATTTATATTTATAGAAATTTATGAAAAATGACATTGCTGCAAAAGACTACTGTTTTGTGTAAAATAAAAGACTATTATTTTTATTTTAATATATTGTTCTTTAAAAATATTTTTTTCAATGTAGCAATTGACACTCTAATTGGAAATATATAGAAGCACCAATTTAAGGGAAAGTTACTTAACCTAGTTTTCCATACTTCATTTGTAAGAGTAACAACACATCAATTTCACATAATTGTAATAAATCTATGAAATAATATATATGGAAATATTTTACATGTTTAAGTGTTACCTATCTACTTACTTGAAGTTGCCCGGTTATGAGTATTCCATTGAAACAATGAATCAATATTTAACCATTTTCCTTATGGGCCTTCTTCAGGATATTTACATTTATTATTATTTTATCCTTCTTTATCTTTTCTCTGAGAGGAGGTAAATAACATTTTCTTTATGTATTTTGTTGAATAATTCTATTTTTTGTTTAAAATTATAAACGAATAAACTTTTCTAGAAACAATTCTAATGGCCAAATAATGATCAAACATGTATATGAATATATCAGTATATTTATATTGCCCTATATAAGACATTCAGATCTTTTCTCAAACATTATATCCAATTAACCTTATTGCTGTATAATATTGTACAATAAACTAAACTCATTTAAATTGTGCAATTCAATGAATTTTGATAGTTACATACATTTTAAAGCCTGCAATCAAGATACAGAAGGTTTTCTCTCCCCAAAAGAATTTTCTCATGCCCTTATATAATCAGTTTCTTCTTCCACCCTATAACCCTCAAATGGAATGATCTACTTTCTGTCACTGTAGATTTGTCTGCATTTTATAGAAGTTCATGTAAATGGAACTATAGTTGTGTGAACTTTTTTCTGTCTGGCATCTTTCAATGAGGATACCATTTTTGATTCTCATACATGTTGTGTGTATGCCTGGTGCATTTTTATTGCCAAGTGGTGTGCCATTTCTTGAGTATACTATCATTTTGATAATCCATTTACACAGTGATAGAAATCTGAGTGTTTTCCACTTTGTACCAATTTAAAATAAAGCTGCTATGAACATTGAGGTATAAATCTTTGAGTGTTCAGATGCTTTTACTGTGAAAATACAAGATACTGTGGTGATTACATATTTAACTTTACAAGGAAACTAACAAATAGTTATCTAAAAGTGCTTGTGTCACTTCCCATTTTTACCAGAAGTATATGAGGAGGGTTCCAGTTTCTCCATATTCTCACCAATGTTACTCTTAAGATTTTTAATTACAGCTATGTTAATGTGTATATAATGATATTTCATTGTGGTTTTAATTTGCATTGTCCCAACGACTAATGATGCTGAATATTTTTCATTTTCTTTCTAGCCATTTATATATCTTTTTTGTGAAATTATCATTTAAATATTTTGTCTACTTTTTATTAGATTGCTATGTTTAAACCTTTAAATATTTTAAGAATTTTAAGAATGCTTTACATATTCTTGAAACATGTTCTTTGACAGATAAATGCGTCATAAATAGTTTCTCTCCTTTCATGGTTTGTCTTTTTACTTTATAATGGTATACTTTAAAAACAAACTTTTTACTTTTATAAAAGTTTAATTTATCATTATGTATGTTCCTTTTCAGTTAATTTTTCTAAATAATATGAGGTAAGGACTGAGTTCATTTTTTAAATATTACTATCTGGATGTTCCAGCACTATTTTTTTAAGAATGCCCTTTCCTCATTGTATTCATTTCTCAAAAATCAATTTACCATATACATGTTTATTTATTTCTAGATTCTATATTTTTAAATGAATCTATATTAATCTTTTCACAAATAACACACATATCTTGTTTATGGTAGCATTAGTAAAAATATTGAAATCCAGTATTATGACTCCTTCAACTTTGTTCATTTTCAATTGGTTTTCTATTTCATTTGCATTCTCATTTAAATTTTAAAATCAACCTGTCAAAACTGGCTTTTTCAATTATATGTCTTTTACTTATTTTTGGCTTACTGAAATTACTAAGACTGCCAACAGATATCTTGACATTTTTGTCTTGGCCCCATTCTTAAAGAAAAAAACTGTTTTTCTCCATTAAGTATATTACCTATAAAATTTCCATTAATTCTTTAATCAGAATAGGGAAATTTCTTCTAATTTACAGTTAGCCAAAAATTTGTAACTTCACTGGATATTGATTTGGTCAAGTGCTTTTCTTTTGATGCATCATCATCTTTATATTCCTGAAGTTAATATGTAAATGTTTTGTTAAAGGTGTTTTATGTATGTTCATGAAAGATACTAATATATATTTTTTCCTTGAAATATCTTTGTCTGGTTTGGGTATCAGAGTATTAGAGGTATCATAAAATAAAATAAGTCTGGATGTATTCACTCCTTATCTGTTTTCTGAAATAATTTTAGTCTTTTCTGAAATAATTTATATAAGATTGGCATCCTTTCTTTCTACAATTTTTTTTTGAGAATTCACCAGTGAAAGTCTCTGAGTCTGAGATTTATTAGCAGGAAAGATTAAATTTTGAATAAAATACATTTTGTTAATTAGAGGTGTTCAGAATTTCTATTGATTATATTGTCAGTTTTGTAATTTGTATTTTCAATAAATTTTTCTAGTTCAAATAAGTTGTCAAACATATTAGTATAAAGTTTTAAATACTATTTACTATTGTTTTAAAGACTATAAAGTCTGTATTAGCATATTCCCTTTCATTCATGATATTTATAATATTGCTTTCTTTTAAAATACTGTAATCAATCTTTCTAACAGGGGATGGTAAACCACAGTTCATGGGCAAATCTATCTTGCTACTTGTTTTAGTATCACCCCAAACTGAGAATGACTCTTATAATTTTAAATATTTGAAAAAATACCAGAAGTAGAAAAGCATTTTGTAATAAACCAAGATTACATAAAATTCAAATTTCAATGTCAATAAACAAAGTTTTATTGGAACACACCTGTGTACATTTATTTACAAATGATCTATGCTTGCTTTTATGCTACATCAAAGGAGTTGAGTATTTGTAACAAAGATCTCATGGCAGTAAGTCTTAAGAAGTATATCATTTATCCCTTTTCTGAAAATGCTTACTAATATGAGTTTAGAATTTTATCAATTTTGTTGATACTTCAAAAAAAAACCCCATCATTTACTTTTATTGATTTTTCTCCATTGGACATCTATTTTCTGTCTTGCCAGTTTCTGCTAGGGCCAGAGTACCATCTTGGAAGTAGAGGTCAGCCCTTCCCAGACAACTAAATAGCTAGCACTTTGGTCTTCAACTTGTCAGCTTTCAGAACTGTGAGAAATACATTTCTTTTTTTATTATTATTATTTTATTTTTAAAAATAAAGATGGGCTTTCACCATGATAACCAGGCTGGTTCTGAACTCCCGACCTCAGGAGAAATACATTCTATCATTTATAAATTACCTAGTCTGAAGTATTTTGTTCTAACAGCACAAACAAACTGAAACAATTAAATTATTAGGTGTTTATTCATTGGTAATTGCTGTATTCCTAATATTTTAATTCTTTTCTTATTAGAATTGTCTTTTCTCTATCAACAAGGCATCAATAAGATGCCTCGTCTTGAACAAATGCTGCCTGAAATTAATATTGCCACTCCAATATTTTCATGCTTAGTATTGGTATGGTGTGTAATTTTCCATCCTTCAACTATCTGTGTCTTTTTATTTAAATGCATCTCTTCAAGATAAAATATTATTGGTTCTTGCCTTTATACTTGGTCAATATCTGAATTTTGACTGAAGCTTTTAATCCATTTGTACATAAATTACAGATATGAGTTTATTTATGTCTCAATTTACTATTCATTTTCTATGAAATAGAAAGACATTTTTCTTTGTTCCTCATCTCCTACCTTCCTTAGTTTTAATATCTACTTAAATTTCTTTATTTTTGCCTATCCGCAACTTTTTGAATTATTTTTAATGATTTAGTTAAGTATTAAAATAATCCCATTTAAATTCCTCATCTATATAGAGTTAGTAGTGAAACACATCAAATAAAATACAGAAAACTTATGACAGTATATAATCATCTTTGCTCCACCAATCCTTAGTAATATTATTGACATATGTAGCTGATCTACCTACCTACCTATCATCTATCTATCTAGATAAAATATAAATTCATAAATGGTGTTATGATTTTTGCTTTAAATTATCATATGTATTTTTAAAAATTATCACATATATAAACACATATACTCTGTTTATGTATACTGTTAATATATGGTGTCATTTATATCCACTACATGTTTAGCATTTCCAGTGCTCTTCACTTCTTTGCATAGGTTCAAGTTGCTATATAATATCATTTCTCTTTCATCTAAAGTCTTGTGTTAAACATTTTACAGAGCAGGCCCATCAGCAACAAATATTCCTGTTATTTTTTGTAGGATAGTTTTACTATAATTCTCAATTGGTATTTTTTTTTTTTTAGCACTTTGACTACATCAATCCAATATCTTCTAGCCACCACAGTCTCAAGTTAGAAGTGAGTCATTAATTATATAATTAATTCCCTTTATGCAAATTTTCACTCCTCTGGATGCTTTCAAGATTTTCTCTTAATATTTGGCTTTCTGAAGTATGGCTATAATATGTCTTGGAGTATGTGTGAATATTTATCTTGTTTGGGGTATATCAAGTTTCTTCATTATGCAAGTAAATGCTTCACATGAGATTTTGGTGGATTTTGGTCATTAATTGTTTTGACATTTCTTCTTCTTCATTGTTTTATCTTAAAAATGTTTTCTTTGTGGCCATTTATATGTCTTTTTGGGAGAAATTTCCACTCAGTTCCTTTGTTTACTTTTTAATCAAGGTTATTTGAGGTTTTCTTGCTGTTGAGTAACGAGTTATAAGGGTTCCTTATATATTTTGGATATTAACGCTATCAGATATATGGTATATAAATATTTTCTCCCATTCTGTTGGTTGCCCTTCAGTTTGGTGATTGTCTTCTTTTTTGTGCAAAAACTTCTAGTTTGATGTAACCCTACTTACCTTTTGTTGCCCATGCTTTTAAATTCATAGGCAAGAAATCATTACTGAAGTCAATGTCTAGAAACTTTTTCCTGGTTTTTTTGTTTGTTTTTTCTTTTCTAGAAGTTTAATGGTTTCTGGTTTATTTAAGTCTTTAACCTATTTTGAGTTGATTGTTGTATATGGTATAAGATCAGGGTCCAGTTTCACTGTTTTCCATGTATAGAAGTTTTCCCAACATCATTTATTAATGAGACTATTTTTTCCTCATTGTCTATTCTTGGTACCCTTGTCAAAAATCAGTTGACCATATATGTATCTGCTCCATTAGTCTATACATCTGTTCCATTTGTCTATACATCTGATTTCATGGCAGTATCAGGCTTCGTTTCTCTTGCTCAAAATTGCTCTGGCTATTTGGGTTCCATATAAATTGTAAGCTTGTTTTTTTTCTACTGGAAAAAGTGCCACTGAGATTTTGTAGGAATTACATTGAATCTATAGACTGCTTTGGGTACTGTGAACATTTTAACAATATGAATTTTTTTTTTTCAGACGGAGTCTTGCTCTGTCGCCAGGCTGGAGTGCAGTGGCTGGAGTGCAGTGGCTGGAGTGAGTGCAGTGGCTGGAGTGAGTGCAGTGGCTGGAGTGAGTGCAGTGGCTGGAGTGTAGTGGCTGGAGTGAGTGCAGTGGCTGGAGTGCAGTGGCTGGAGTGCAGTGGCTGGAGTGAGTGCAGTGGCTGGAGTGCAGTGACTGGAGTGCAGTGGCTGGAGTGCAGAGGCTGGAGTGCAGTGGTTGGAGTGAGTGCAGTGGCTGGAGTGCAGTGGCTGGAGTGAGTGCAGTGGCTGGAGTGCAGTGGCTGGAGTGCAGTGGCTGGAGTGAGTGCAGTGGCTGGAGTGCAGTGGCTGGAGTGAGTGCAGTGGCTGGAGTGCAGTGGCTGGAGTGCAGTGGCTGGAGTGAGTGCAGTGGCTGGAGTGCAGTGGCTGGAGTAGTGCAGTGGCTGGAGTGCAGTGGATGGAGGAGTGCAGTGGCTGGAGTGCAGTGGCTGGAGTGAGTGCAGTGGCTGGAGTGCAGTGGCTGGAGTGCAGTGGCTGGAGTGCAGTGGCGCAATCTTGACTCACTGCAACACCACCCTCCTGGGTTCAAGCAATTCTTCCGCTCAGCCTCCCAAGTAGCGGGGACCACAGGTGCACCAGCTAATTTTTGTATTTTTAGTAGAGACAGGGTTTCACCATAGCAGGATTGTCTCCATCTCTTGACCGCGTGATCTGCCCACGTTGGCCTCCCAAACAACATTAAATTCTTATAATCCATAAGTATGGATGGCTTTTCACTCATTTGTATTTTCTTTTTTAAAAAAATCAGTGTTTTATAGTCTTCAGTGTACAATCTTATACCTCTTTGGTTAAATTCATTCTTAGTTACAAAAAGTAAAAATAGAATTACCATGTGATCAAGTAGCCCCATTTCTGGATGCATATTTTAAGGAATTAAAGTACAGATTTTGAAGAAATATTTATATTTCCATGTTCATTATAGCATTATTCACAATAAGATGGAAACAACTGAAATACCCATAAATGGATTAAAAATGTAATATCTATATATACAATGGAATGTTTGTATTCAGCATTAAAAAGGAGAAGAGAATTGTGCCATTTTCAACAACATGGATGAACTTGGACATTATGTTGAGTAAAATAAGCCAGACACAGAAAGACAAATACTGCACGTTATCACTTATATGATTCATCTAAAATAATCAAATTCACAGAAGCAGAGAGTGGAATGGTAGTTGCCAAAGGAGGAAACAAGGAGATATTAGTCAAAGAGTACAAAAAGTTCCTGTTATATGAGCTTTATAAGTCCCAGAGAACTACTGTACAGCACAGTGCTTACAGCTAACAATATTGTCTCATACACTTAAGAATTTGTTTAGAGTCCATCTTATTTTAAGTGTTTTCATCACAAGAAAGTAACAATGACAATAAATAAGAGGGCAGGAGTGAGATTTTGGAGGCAATAGATAGTCTTACAGCATAGATTGTCGTAATGCTTTCCATAGTGTATACTTACATCCAAACTTTTTAAGTTGCACAGATTAATTATGTATTCCTTCTTCTTTGTCTAAAAAGATGATGATTTTGTAAAAATTTCTAAAGAAACTGTTAGTTAACTCAAGGCAAAATAATATTTGAAAATGTCACCATATGACTAGGTGAAAATTTTTCTGAGAATAAAAGTTGGTCCAATACAAAAAAAAAAAATCTACCAATATAATTCTCCAAATTAACAGAAAAAAAAAACCCAAAACTATTGTAAGGGTTAATTTCATGTCTACTTGACTAGCAAAGGGATTCCCAGATAGCTGTTAAACACTATTTCTGACTGTATCTATAAGGTGTTTCTGTAAGAGGTTAGCATTTAAATAAGTAACCTGAGTAAAAAAAATCCACTGCCACCAGTTTGAGTGGGCACATTTAATGCCTTGAAGGACTGAATAACACAGGAAGGGAGAACTCATTCTCTCTCATCTTGAGCTGGGACATCCACCTTCTCCTAACCTCTAACAGAATAGCTCCTGGTTCTTGGAATTTTGGACTAGGGAACTTACACCAGAACTCACCCTCCACCCCTGTGAAACACACACATTCCATTCCACCTTTACCCCTCCCCAATTTTCTAGGCCTTTTGACTCAAATTGAATTATACCACTGGCTTTTCTAATTCTCCAGCTTATATATGGCATGTTGCAGAACTTTTGGCCTGCATAATAGCATAAGCCAATTCCCATAATATATATCCTGTGTCCTGTATCTATACCTTCATAAGCTACCAGTTCTGTTCCTTCAGAGAATTCTGAGTAATACAATCATTTCAAGAAACAATTATTAATAATTTTAAAAGTCTACACAAATTAAATAGATAAAAACTTCATGACTTGGTAAAAACTGTATATTAAAAATAAACAGTAAATATATAACAATTAATAAAGGCACTTTATTTTTATTAAGGTCAGAGAGAATCCTTACACTATAAATTCTGCTCTTTTTAATTGTATTAGATGTTCTGTCCAATGTTATAATAAAACATACAAACTATCTTTTCATAGATATTCACAAGAATAATTTCTACTCACAAGTCTCTGCAATGTGATCTTATTACTTCCCTATCAAGAGACAGAGTTCATTTTTCCACTTTCTTCAATCGTCAAAGTCTCTGTGATTTCACTGACAAATAGAATATGGTATTCTCTTCCAACTTGACCTACTATAAAATTTATCTTTGAGATACTTACTCTTAGAATGCACCTGCTATGTTGTGAGACATTTAAGCCACCTGAAGAAGCTACATATAGGAGCTATAGCAGACAGACACCAGCTGAAATCCCAACTGGAAGCCAACATCAGCTGTCAGTTATATGAATGAACCACCTTGAATAGCTATCCTGGTGAAGCTTCAGATGCCTACAACTCTGGCCAACATTCTAATTTAAAAAAAAAGGACTAAAATAAAACCACACAAAAGACAAAAGACAAAACCCAACCAAATAAGCCAAGTCAACCCAGAGAAATGTAAGAAATATTTTTTTTTCTTTAAAACTTAAGTTTTGGAGAGTTTGGTACATAGCAATTAGTAGCAAAAACAGGAAGAAAACAGCCAACAGGGTATAAATATTGAAAGGGAAAACAGAATCAACAGGTTGAGAAATAATTCATTATTATCTTAGTCTGACAGCCAACAGACAACCATTATAAGAGAGGTCAGTGAGCTTTCAGGATAAAAAATTAACAACCAAAAGCAATAGCATTTCTAGGTTTAAGTTATTGTTGTTTTAGTTAGAACGGTTTATTTCTACTTCTTTTTCAATAGGTTTTTGGGAAACAGGTGGCGTTTGGTTACATGAATAAGTTCTTTAGTGGTGATTTCTGAGATTTCAGTGCACCCATCATCCGAGCAGTGTACACTGTACCCAATGTGTAATTGTTTATCCCTCGCCCACTCCCACCTTTTCCCGAGTCCCCAAAGTCCATTTTACCACTCCTATGCCTTTGCTTCCTCATAGCTTAGCTCCCACTTATGAGTGAGAACATAACATGTTTGGTTTTCTATTCCTGAGTTACTTCACTTAGAATAATGTTCTGTAATTCAATCTAGGTTGCTGTCAATGCCATTATTTTGTTCCTTTCTATGGTTAAGCAGTATTCCATGGTACAGATGATAGATAGATAGATAGATAGATAGATAGATAGATAGATAGATAGATATGTACACACACACATTTTCTTTCTTTCTTTCTTTTTTTCTTTCTTCCTATCTTTCTCTCTCTCTCTCTCTCTCTCTCTCTCTTTCTTTCTTTCTTTTTTCTCTTTTCTGAGATAGAGTTTTGCTCTTGTTGCCCAGGCTGGAGTGCAATGACATGATCTTAGCTCACTGCAACCTCTGCCTTCCAGGTTCAAGCAATTCTCCTGCCTCAGCCTTCTGAGTAGCTGGGATTACAGACATGTACCACCATGCCAGGCTAATTTAGTATTTCTAATGGAGTTGGGATTTCACCATGTTTGTCAGGTCTGGTGTCAAACTCCTAACATCAGGTGATCCACCCGCCTTGAACTCCCAAAGTGCTGGGATTACAGATGTGAGCCCCGCACCAGTCACATTTTTTTATCCACTCGTTGATTGACGGGCATTTGGGCTGGCTCTATATTTTTGCAATTCTTGTGCTGCTACAAATGTGTGTGCAGATATCTTTTTTGGGTAATGACTTTTTTCCTATGGGTATATACCTAGGAGTGGGATTGCTGGATCAAATGGTAGATCTACATTTAGATCTTTCAGGAATCTCCATATGGTTTTCCATAGTAGTTGTACTTGCATTTCTTTATAACCAACTATAAAATATAACAAAATGTATAAATTTTCTAGGAATGAACTTACTAAAGAATATACAAGGTTTCTTTGAATAAAACTTTAAGATTCCAATAAAGGAAAAGGATCATGATTTGAATAAGTGAAAAGACATTTCATACTCTTGAATGAGATTATAGTGAAATAAAGTTATAAATTCTGCATATTTGTCAATAAACGATGCAAATTCAATCAAATTCTAACTATATTTCAAAAATTCAGTGAACTTACCATAAAAAGTATGAAGAAGAAAATTAACAAATACCAAAGTTGACTTTAAAATAAAAAGGTGAAGCAGGGGGAAACACTCTATTACATATGAGCTACAGCAAGTCTATAGCAATAAATGAGTGGAATTAATGATTCAATGATAAGGTTACATACAATTCAATAGAAAAAAGACCATAAATGTATTACATGGTGTCTTAAGAGATTCCTGCTACATAACAAATTGGCCTAACATTAGCAACTAAAAGCAATAACTACTTATTACTCACAGTTTCTAAGTGTCAAGAGTTCAGTACAGCTTAGGTGAATCCTTTCATCAGGGTTTCTCATAGTGCTGCAAATAAGGTGAAGGTCAGGCCTACAGTCATTTTAATCTACTTTCAAATTCACTTACATGGCTGCTAACAAGCCTCAGCTCCTCAATAGCTGTTGGTTGCATGAGTTTCTTGCCCTGTGGCCCTCTTCACAGGACAGCTTACAACATGGCAGCTTGTTTCCCCAGAAGAAAAAGAGAAAAGAGAGCCAATAAGACAGAAGTCCCAGTCTTTTTAGAACCTAACCTGAGAAGTAACATCACAAAACTTTTACGATATTTTGTTGGTTGGAAGCAAATTACTAGGCACAGTCCATTCTTAGTGGGAGGGGATTAAACAAAGGAGGGAATACCACAAAGAGTGGATTATTGGAGCCTGTTATAGAGGCTGACTACCACAGATGGTTTTGATAGACTAGTTCACCCTACAGAGAGGAGTGAAACTAGACCTCTACCCGATGCCACATAAAAAGATAAAATTCCAGTGAATTAACAATCTACATGTGAAAGATATGTTAATAAATTTAGCATGAAATATAAAATTAGGAATTAAAAAGAATTTTTAAACAAAACTCCCAAAACAAAAACCACAAAGGAAAAAAACATGGATTCTTTGATTCTATCAAAAATAAAGACTTCTGTAAGATAAAAGACATGAAGAAAAGCATTAATTACTAGATGATCAAATGTGGGAAACTATTTTTAAATCCTAAATTTACAAGGGATTTGTATCAAAATAACACTACAAACTTCTCAATTTCAACAAAAAAACTTATCACAGAAGCCCTCCAAAAAAAAAAAAAATAAGCAAAGGTTATGAAGATATAGCTCAAAAGGAAGAAACCCAGAGGCTGACAATGTAGAAAAAGATGTTCAAATTCATTACTAATCCATGGAATACAAAATAAAAGCAAAATGAAATAATATTTCAAGTCTCTTAGACTTGTAAAACCAAAAAAAAAACCCTGAATAATACAAAAAGTAGAAAGGAAGAACGGGTTATAAGAACCTCCTTAGTGATAGGGTGGGCAATCTGCCAGTATTTAGCCATATTGTATATATTTACACCCTATTATTCAGCCATTCAATTTCTAGTTCTTTGCATCCCAAAGAAAGCCTCATAAAATTCTTTAAGGGACATTTGCAAAAGGCCATTTATTGTAGAATTATGTGACTTGGCTGATAGTTGGAGAGATCTAGTCACTCCTTACTGATAGAGAAAATAGGCATAATATGAAATACAGAATCTATTATGCAAGGGTGATATAAAAGAGAGTAGATACTCTACATAGCCACACTGAGGAACCTTAAGAATATAGTACTAACTTAAAAAAAATAGAATGAAATACTGAACATAATACTTTTTAATATATTAAAAAATGATGTACACAAGAAGGCATATCTTTTACAAAAACATGTACAAACACAAATTAAATTAGAATCATTGCCAAAGGGAGGGAGGACAAAAGAAAATGTAAAATGATATATGGTAATGACCCTACAAGCACTAATTGTATATCCAACCTTAAGATCGTAAGTACTGGAGAAAATGGGCAGCCTATATGAGGTTGGTGGTGGTTGCTTCAAAAATAAAAATAACAATTTCATATGAAAAGTATCTGTTGATATAGATAAGCTTATTTATAATACAATGACAAATTAAAAGGGCACCGTGAGGAAGTTTGGGAGGATAGAGAGAGGTGGGAAGTTGGGGTAGGAGAAAGGCATCACTGAACATTTGAAAAATACAGTACATGTGAGAATCAGTTTGATGCATGCAAGAAATCACATTTTTGGTGATGATCAAAGAAAAGAAGATGTTAGGCATGATGAGTTGGATCTTAACAGTTTATTGAAGATAGGAAACAACCCAAATTCGTCAAATTCAGTTCTAGACTAGAATAAAAGATGATTCTAATGTGATGTCAGACATTTCTCTTTGCCTGTAGTGAGAGATTCAGTAAAATCAGAGAAGCTAGAAAACCAAAGCTTTTACTTTTTATTTTTTATTTCTTTACATTTATTTATACTTTAAGTTTTGGAGTGCATGTGCAGATGGTGCAGGATTGTTACATAGGTGTACACATGCCATGGTGGTTTGCTGCATTCATCACTCCTCATCTACTTTAGAAATTTCTCCTAATGCAATCCCTCCACAACACCCCCACACCCTGCTATCCCCTCCATAGCCTCCTACCCCCCAATAGGACCCAGTCTGTGATGTTCCCCTCCCTGTGTCCATGTGTTCTCATTGTTCAACACCCACTTATGAGTGAGAATATGCAGTGTTTGGTTTTCTCTTGTGTCAGTTTGCTGAGAATGATGGTTTCCAGCTTCATTCATGTCCCTGCAAAGAACATAAACTCATCCTTTTTAATGGCTGCATAGTATTTCATGGTGTATTTGTGCCACATTTTATTTATCCAGTCTATCACTGATAGGCATTTGGGTTGGTTCCAAGTCTCTGCCATTGTGAACAATGCTGCAATAAATGTACGTGTGCATGTGCCTTAATAACAGAATAATTTATAATCATTTGGGTATATATCCAGTAATGGGATTGCTGGATCAAATGGTATTTCTATTTCTAGATCCTTCAGGAATTGCCACACTGTCTTCCACAATGATTGAACTAATTTACACTCCCACGAACAGTGTAAAAATGCTTCATGACTAAAACATCAAAAGCAATGGCAACAAAAGCCAAAATAGATAAATGGGATCTAATTAAACTTAAGAGTCTCTGCACAGCAAAGGAAACTATCATTAAAGTGAATTGGCAACCAACAGAATGGGAAAAAACTTTTGCAGTCTACCCATTTGAGAAAGGGCTAATATCTAGAATCTACAAAGAAAAATAAACTTACAAAAAAAAAAAAGAAACATCAAAAAGTGGGCGAGGGATATGAACAGACACTTTACCAAAAAAGACATACATGAGGCCAACAAACATATGAAAAAATGCTCATCATCACTGGTCATTAGAGAAATGCAGATCAAAACCACATTGAGATACTATCTCATGTGAGTTAGAATGGTGATCGTTAAAAAGTGAGGAGACAATAGATGCTGGAGAGGATGTGGAAAGCCTAAGCTCTGTGGTCCACAGGTAGAGCTGGGAGATGGTGGCAGCATTCCCTCTGGAAGGTAGCATACTGCAGCAAAATGGGATGTGGTTCCTGTGTGGGCATGCCTCATCAAGTTGGAGCCAAATAGCACAGGCGAACAACACAACTATCTAAAATATAAACCTTGCAGTGAAAGGCACAACTTCTGCTGTGTTCATTACTCTGTTCAAAAAACCTAGGAGAATTAATAGAATAAGTATTTACTGGATGAATGAATTAGATAATAAAGAAAAACTGGAAACATCTTAACCACAAAAGCAGATTAGTCTAATACATTATGGTACATATTTACCATGGAATTTGATTAAGTAAAGGAAAATTGTAATTTGTAAGTATGAGTAATATTGGTAATATTTATATAATAAAATATCAAGACAGATTATAAACATTATAATTTTATGAGCCTATTTTGGAAAGTAAATAAGTATGCATTAAAAAGTTGGAAAGAATGTACATGAAAATAATAACTATAGTTATTACTGGATGTTAATAGCAATGTTTCCTTTTTGCTAATACATGTTTCTGAATTTTTCAACAGCTAATGTGGATTATGGTGAAATTTTAAAACTACAAAAATTTAAATAGATTTTGAGAATTGATACCTGAAATATGAATAAATCAGTTAAAATTAAGTCTCATCTATACAAAGGATTTATATTTAATTTTTATTTTAATTTTAATTTAACTAGAATCGTTAAATAGGTATAAATATTTTTATAGTCCTCTCCTAATTTGCATGTCTTGACCATGTTTACTTGGTTAACAGCTGCAACCACCTTGAAGGCAATCATAATATTTTTCTAGTATCCTGAGTGGTTAGTTGTTCAATAAATGTCTGTTGAGCCAAGTAACTCTTTTATAACATCCTCTAATTAATTGCTATGTTGTCCAGAATTGTATCAAAATGCCAATCAAACACTTTATATAATACTGATTTAAAATGTTTCCATTTTTTCTGAAAGCTTTCAATTTATTTGCAATTATCTACAGTTTTTAATTTAGGTTGCAATTTTTTTTAATAGAAGCTAAAAACTAGTATAATCTGTGGTTCTTTTTCCATTAGGGTATTTCCTATCACCTCTCTGCTTACAAAGTAACCACTATAAATTTCTAGTCAACAGTCATTTTTTGTTTCTATAAAATAAAACTATATTTAAAAACTCAGTATATCTGACATTTATTTATTTTGTTTTATTTTCATGAAAAGGAAGCTTTGGTTTTATTATCATCATTTTACTCTAGACACAGACATTTAATAATTCTCAATTCTCTATTTCAGAAAACTCTTTGATATTCTGACCTATTTACGCTCCTAGATGCATTCTTAGAATTATCTCTTATAATGTCATGTTTATGCTTTCATTGAGACTGTACCAAAGCTATAATGAAAGTTGAGAACATCTGACATCTTTAGAATATGACAGTCTTTATATTCAGAAATACAGTTTGCCTCTCTGCTTATTTCAATATTCTCCCAATAAACTTTGGCAGTTTTTTACATCATTTGTAGGTTTGTAATTTATTCCTAAATATTTGCTAAACTTTTACTTTACTGTAAATTGGATTCCTTTTGCATTGTTTTTCCCCGTATAGTTTCCATTTTATTCTTTCCTTTGGCATGTTGTTTTGCTATTTTCCTGAATATTTTAGGTAGAGGCTTAGTTCATTCTTTTTATTATTATTCTTTACTTCCATACAAATTGTGGAATCTTGAGTGATAAATTTTTTACTAAGTGCTATTTTGGCAGCATTTCATACTTTTTAAACATATTGTATATATATTTTCATTGCATTTTCTTGTTCTGGATTCCTTCCCTGACCTAGGCACTTTTTAAAAACACTTTTAAAAAAAGATTTTATGCATTTGGTTCATTTTAATTCCATTCTTATTATTTGTTTCTATTTTTAATGTATTGTAGCCTAAAATGTAACCTGTAGGGTATCAGCTTTTAAAAAATTGCTTGAATACATTTTCATTCCAGCATGTGATCCTTTTGAAAAGGGTTCTAGTACACTTGAAAAGCAAGTGCATTTCCATATCCTGCTCCTATGCTCTCTACAGAAAATGGTTAATTCTATTTTACTAGTCATGTTATTCAATTAGAATTCTGAGAAATAATTCTCTGTCTCCTAATTATCAATCTAATTAGGAGAATCTTAGTATGGCAGTTTCACTTATTTTTGGCTCTCTTTGATCCATTATTGAAGAACTGAGAGCCAGTCCTTTACTGTCTAACCAGTACCATATGAAACAGAGGATATGACTTCTCATACAAACTGGGAAAATTTTGGCAATGAAAAGAGAGGCTGCTATTAATTATGCCAGATCAACAGTTGTAAACCAGGACTCTGAGCCAATCTAGGATAACTTCACCGTATTTGAGAGTAATTTGGCATGAGACATCCATTCACTAGGGATGTTCTACACTAGCAAATGGAGTTTGGGTAGTCAATCAGGTCATATCTTGAAGAGTTTAAACATAAACCACTCAGAAAAAAAGATAACAGAAGGATGAAGAAAAAAAGATATACATTTTGAGAAAAGACACTAGTCAGATATCTTGAGGCAAAAGAAGTTACACTCAAAGCAATACCTGTAACACCAGAAGGATGTGAAAATGCTCACAAGAAATTGTGCACTTGCAGCATAAGGACCAGCAATGTCAGAGGAGATGTTACCTAGAATTAATATTAAATAACGAGTTGTCTTTATTTTCTAAACTATGTTCCAGTTTCCAGGGCAAGCTATATAGCTACTGAGACATTTTCTGTTTCCTTATCTTTCTCTGCACATTCAATAGCTCATTGGTTGAATTAGCCTGAGTACATATCTGTGACTGGAAAGTTGAAAACATTTCACAAACTTCTATATCTGTAAAAATGTAACATAAAGAGATGTCCAGTAAATGTCAGTTGCGTGTGTTAATATGTATTTCACAGCTATCAATGGTGACAACACTGTTTGCTCTTGGATGGAAGAGTTGTGGGTGATTTTTGCTTTCTTCTTTTGCTTATCTTTATTTTCTAAATTCATAATAATTACTAATGAAAGAAAAAAAAAGTTATCAAAATCATTAGGGGATTTGGTAAGTTTGGATATTTGGAGAATTTCTCAAATTTAATAGACAAAGGAATTTTAGCAAAAGGAAGGAATCCAGAAAGTCAATTTATCAAAAGGCAAGCCATGAGAACCAGTCTACCATATCATTTACTAGAGGTGCAACCATTAGACCTACCTTCGCTTACTTCCTGCTTTGGTACAATGAAGATGACAGAAATATTTTCCCTATAAAATTGCTATGAGTATTAAATGACATAACGTTAAGTGAAGCACTCAGACCAGTGCCAGGCATGAAATAAATGCTCAAGCTGCTGGCTATAAACTAGGGGCTAAGAGAGCTGTAGAGGAAACAGCAGCATCAACGACAACAACAAAATAAAGAAGTGGTGTAAATATAGAACAGCAATTCTCAAACTGGGATTGCCTTCCTTCTCTCCATTAAATCTTGGTCCGCAGCAGGATTGTGACTGCTCTGAAAACCCACAGGACATGTTTCAGTTCACAGAGAGGCTTTCCTTCTTAAGTGCCTCACCTCCCTCTTCCAGACTGCCCAGACTGCAGAGATCCTGCATTTCCCTGCTCTGCTCATGGTGCCAGCCAGATGCTTGGTTCCTTGAGATTTATCATTTGCCACATACAAAGTAGAAAAGTTTACAGATTTATAACATTTCATCAGAACAACACAGAAAGGCTCCCCATGTTGTATGTATCGTTTTCTTTCTTTTTAGCAACAAAACAAATCAAAAAATATAATAAAAAATGCAAGAAAAGAATTTTTAAAAGAATAAAAGTATCTTGTGTATGTGAATATAGAGTTTGGGAGAAAGGGATGTAGTAATAACAGGGGAAATTAGTTTATTATTAACATCAATCTTTGTTATTTTTATTTATATTTCTTTTACAAGTTTTATGCTGTTAATGCTAGCACTTTAGATGCTATCACTTAAAGCATGACTGTAAATAGATAAAATCTGTTGTCCTTAAATTCCCTAGAGTGAAGACATTTCTTTGGTGACAAAAGAAAAGGTATAATAGGAGAAGAGAAGGCTGTGAAGATGCTCACAAGAAATTGTGGACTTATAGCTTAGGGAGCAGCAATGTCAAAGGTTGAATTAGCCTGAGTGCACATCTGTGACTTGAAAGTTGAAAAAGTTTCACAAAGTTCTATATCTGTAAAAATTTAATATAAAAGAGATGTCCAGTGAAAAAAGATATCCTCAAAGATACAGCCCATACATCTCAATATTTCCTTGCATATAGTGGGTGCTCAATACATGACAGTTAATCAAACATAGGAGAAAATAAACACATACTATAGAATAGAATCTATACCAATCTACAAAATATTATATAAGCTATAAAGGAATCAAAAATCTTTAAGATGCTTCAGGGAACTACAGAGCTGTAATATATCTGAGCCTACAATAAAAGCTGACTGCATAAGGTAAGTATTTAGTAAACTGAGTTTATTGGTGTTGTCAGTGCCTCTAAATTCCTTGCTCTTAAATCTAATATGTCACTCTAAAGCTCCTGACAGGGACCTTTCATTTTCTTACCTGTTTCATTAGTTCCGAATTCCCAAACCAGATGTTGGAGGCAAAACATTAACAACTTCAAAACAAAACAACACAAAAATATCCTCACCTGAAATTTTATTTAGGGTATTAGGCTCAAATTAATTCTGCTATCTCATAAACCTTACATGTATCAGTTCCCATTAATAACTAATTTGAGTCAGTATCTATCATTTAACCAAAATTACAAAGAACTTACTTTATGCCAAGAACCATCTTAGGCATTTTAGATTTAAAGCTAATTCAGCCAGGTTCTTACATTTCTGGTTTTTCTTTGCACTGTTGGAGCTTAACTGCTTGGTTCAGGACTGCTGCTTCAGATAATCTGGCTCTTGTTGTTGGAGTAATGCTAGCTCCTATAATCAAGGAACTACATATTGTTGGTTGCTTAATCCAGTAGAAATTTCTTTCTTTTTCACACGATGTTTTTGATCAGTAGGTGACTCTCTCCTGTCATGTGCCAACGTTCCCTTCATCTCAGGCTCTACTATATTCAACTTGGATATTAAAAAGTTACCCTTGAAGTCATCTCCATTCTTTTCATGCTTTAGTGGAAAACACATGGAGGACTGTGCATGGGAGATTTTGGTGCTTGCCTGAATGTGGTTCACATAACTACTATTTACATTACTCTTGGTAGAAATCAGTCACATGTCCACAATCAGCTTCAAAGAATGATCTAAGCTGTGTGCCCAGGAATAAGAGTCAACGAGTTGGCTATATAGCTATCCATGCTTGGACATATCTCTCAACTCTGTATACTGCAATTAGACAAGAGACACCACATTGCTATGACCCACCCAGACATCCACAATACAACCTGTCACATGGGCTCATGGAGCTTCTACCTCCCCCTGCCTTCATGTATTCCTGGGCCAAGATAACTTTCCTTCAGTATTCTCCAGTATTTCATTATACAAACTATGCTTGAGTGTTAGGCACCCCTTAAGATGGCTCATAGTGATTCCTACCTTTTGCTGTACATTCCCTATGCAATCCTTTCCCCTTGAATATGTGCTAGACTTAGTGATGAACTTCTACCATTAAAAAAAAAGGTAGAGGTGATGTTATGTCACTTTCAGAAATAAGTTATAAAAAGACTGACTTTCTTGATCCCCTCTTCACTCTCATGTTCTGAAGGAAGTCAGCTGCCACAGCATGTGCTGCCACAAGGGTAAATACACATGTCAAGGAACTAAGGAAGTCCCTGGCCAACAGTCAGTGAGAAACTGAGGATCTCAACAGTCAGTGAGGAAATGAATTTTGCCAATAACCACGTGTCCAAACTTGGAAGCAGATCCTTCACCAACTGAGCCATCAGATCAGACCACAGCCCTAACTCTGATACCTATACTGAAACCACACTCATAAGAAACCTTCAACTGGAGCATGAACCCAGATTCCTTATTCACAGAAACTGGGAAATGATTTTTGTTGCTTTAAGCCACTAAGTTTTAGGGTACTTCGTTGCACAATAATTAATAAATGTGTGACTTATTCCCAGTAGGGCTTCCTTCTTTCCTTACCTGTTCTTGCAAAATACCCTTATTCAGATGGCTTCAAGATTGTGTTTCTTTACAGTATCCTGACACATGGTCTTAAAATGCCACATATACATATTTTACACATATATATTCATAGTAAATTATATACAAATACATGTATATAATTTCAAAAAGTCCCATTTTTATGCAACTTTGTTTTCTTTATATTCTTTTTAAGACAGCAAAATTTTTACTGTACAAATTTTCTCTGCCTTTTTAAAACTCAAAATCTTCAGTTACCTTTTGTCTAATATTTGGTTGTTAAAAATATAATCACATTATGACACATTAATCATAGCATATATATGAGAAATATATTGCCTAATTTAGATTTAGATGAAAAGAAGATGTAAACAATACATAGCCAAATTATTGAGAATAATAATCTTAATGTATTAATTATTGTATTGTCTATAACTACTAGCATAGAGTGTAGCACATATTCTTTTTGGAGCAAATAATAAAAGTTTAAGGTGGATTTTCTCACAGATTCTAACAAATTCTTGATGTGAAAAGAACAAAAATTTTAGAGCCATGCTTTTTCATCTGTAAAATATAGAAGTCAGTGTTTATTCTTTTATCACTGAAAAGGTGCTATGAAAAATAATATGATAAAATGTTGAGAACAAAACTTTGTAGCAATATCTTCAGGACTTTTTTTCATTTAAAACTTCTGGAGAGTATGGAAGTAGATATTTCCTAAAAGGCAGCTTTACACAGTTTATAGAACCTGGGCTTTGAAATCAGAATATGCCATTCCCCACTATGGCATTTATCTATGATCTGTAAACAGTAGTTTAACTTCTTTGAACTGGTTTATCCATCTGTAAAACGGAGATTGCAATGTACCAAAATAGCTCATAGTGATGTTGTGAAACTCTAAAATATATATATATATGCAATTTTTTTATAAACTGTAAAACATTATATAAATGTTAGTTATAATTGTTATGATTAAACACAAGCGTTTCTGTATGGGCAGATACATAAGCTCATATTTTCACATTATCTCATTTTTGCAATTAATAATAGTAATGAATATTCGTGCATGATGCACATACCTGTAGTCCTAGCTACTTGGGAATCTGAGGCAGAAGTTCTAGTTCAGCCTGGACAACACAGCAAGATCCTATCTCTAGAAAAGAAATAAATTAATACTAAAATAATAATAATCAACAAGAACATTTTCTAAGGGCTATATGCTATCCTAAAATCTTTATATGTATTAACTTTACAATTTAAAAATCTGAGGAAGAGAGAGGTCAAACAACTTCCCAAAGCTACACAGCTAAAAATTATTGACAGAGCCTGGAACTGAACTCTAGAAATCAGTCTCTAGAGCCTGCCCTTAATGATGGCACAAAATCACATTCCAAATAAATTTTATTACATTTGCAGAGATGTATCCACACATACTTATAAACATATACTTCACAATATTTGTTTAAACTAAAGTCCATACTATATTCAGATGATCTTATATTTTGCTCCTTTTTTTCTCTCTTCTAGGAAACTATATTACACTGAGTAGTCATGTTTCCCTTGGCTCTTTTGCCTGTGACAGTCTCTCAGACTTTCTGTATTTTTCCTGACCATGACAGTTTTGAGGATTACTGGTCAGGTGTCTTGTAGATATCCCTTAATTGGGGTTTGTCCTATTTTTTTTCTCATTATTAGGCAGGGATAATGTGTTTTGGGGAGGAAGACCACAGAGGTAAATAGCTATTCTCATCACATAATATCAAGGGCATATACTATTAATATGACCTACAATTGTTGATGTTAACCTTGATTATCTGGCTTGAGACACAATTTTTCAAGTTTCTCCATAGTAAAGCTGATTTTTTTGTCCAGTCTCAATACTGAATTCTTTGGAAGTAAGCCACTATATTTCTTGGGAAAATAGCCTCCATCTTCTAAAGAGTTGAGTACCTACATGAATTCTTTGGAAATCATAGGAGATTTGCCTAGTCTCCCTAATTTAATTATTTGTCTAGTCATTTATTTAGTCAGCATAAGACTTACAGATCTTTATTTTGTACTTCAGACAATAATTCAATACCACATTAATTTTGTTGCCCAAACTGTTTTAGTGTTGACCATTGGGAGCTCTTTTGGTGGTTTCTGAGTCCCTTTGACATATAGCCATCATTGGGGAGGTTGTTTGATTAACTTGGTTTGAATACATTTTTACTTTCTGGCGCGATATGTTTTAGAATTCTATTAAGATAATAATATCTCCTTAAAGCTTTTATTTTTAATTCTGGCATATGCCAGAAAGGAAGTAAGAAAGCATGAGGCTGACTACTTCAGCTCCCATCCAGCTTTATTTACAAGTTTCCCTCAGGACCTCATAGACTTTCTTATAGTTCCCTTTTTAGGGCAATTGTTTGGCGTCATAAGTTCCTTTGAGAATCTGATTTTTTAAGAATACACACAAAAAAACATTTCTGTGATCCCCAGAAAATGCCTATAAGCACTTCTCCATTAGATTTGCATGAGCACTTTTCTTTTCACAAACCAACTGAGGCTTGTCCATGCACCCTGTATTAGGGCTGGCACCTCTAATCTCAGAGGAAATAAGAAAGCAAGCAACTACTCTGGAGAAACCCTTATCAACCTCAGAAGTAGGAGAAATAATGTTTCCTATATAAACATTTTCCATTTATAATCTTAGAATTTTAGGGCTAAGAACCATGAAGGATCATGGCGGGACATTTCTATAGATAAAAAAGTGAGTCTTGTAAATAAGATGACTTGTGCCTAATACATTCTGTACCCACATGCCCAGACTTGGCCTCTCTTCTGACCCCAAGACCATAGCTAGTTCCATCCACTGTGTTATTGAAGAAGGATTTAACATTTCTTGTGGGAATTTAGGGTAGCATAGCATTTAATCTTTTTGCTTTTTGACAAATTGCTGAATGAAAGATTTCTTCAGATTAATACTATTATTTACCAACATCTTTCTCCCAAATCACTTCAAATGGGAAATTACGGGACAAAAGAAACCACCATCCTTAGAAAGGCAGAAAATGCTCTTCTAAGGATCTGCTGCTCTCCCTGGTATTTGCATTCCCTTGCTTCCCTAGGTTTACTCTCCCCTGTCATTATATAGTTTCCTCTCTCTCAGAAGTTCAAAGAGTTGGAATAGCTCAGAAGGAAATGAGGGTCTGAACATAGGTTCTCTGGGGAAGCACTTAAGAAAATAAGCCTCATATTCCTTTTTAAGTCATCCCCACTTCGTTTCCATGGTGAAGATAAACTCCAGTCTGGGATTTGGAAATTCATATTGTTGTGCCTGGGGCTAGAAGTAGAGAAGCCAGGCTGCTTGCCCTAGAATTGAGGGAGAAAGAGCACCTAATGGATTTATCTTCAACTACTTCCTTGAAGTGTCCTGCCATTTCAAATCTAAAACCTCCTTAGAATAACATAATCAGGGCCGGGCGTGGTGGCTCAAGCCTGTAATCCCAGCACTTTGGGAGGCCGAGGCGGGTGGATCACGAGGTCAACAGATCGAGACCATCCTAGTCAACATGTTGAAACCCCGTCTCTACTCAAAATACAAAAAAAAAAAAAAAAATTAGCTGGGCATGGTGGCGCGTGCCTGTAATCCCAGCTACTCAGGAGGCTGAGGCAGGAGAATTGCCTGAACCCAGGAGGCGGAGGTTGCGGTGAGCCGAGATCGCGCCATTGCACTCCAGCCTGGGTAACAAGAGCGAAACTCCGTCTCAAAAAAAAAAAAAAAAAAGAATAACATAATTAAATAACAAGATTATATTGAAAGAAAAGCTATTCAAAGAGCAGTCCCAACGCCCTCCGACTCCCCCCTCAAAAAAGCATTACAGAGATGTTGCCATATGCACCCCTCAACTAACTGATAAAACAGTAAATGTCCATGTACCTGAATACATAGAGCTATTTTGGCCTATTCTAATATGCTCTTCGGTTAGGTTTACCTGCATATCAGCAATAGAGAAATGGGGATAATAACATGAATATGTTGTGCATTCAGTATCAATAATTTTATCAGAAATAAGAATCTGGAATTCTCCAGCTCCCTGTTACGGAATTCAATTCAGCGTGTCTATGGGCATAAGTCAAGAGAAGCTCTCAGGATTGCTCTCATCTGTTCTTTCCAGTTCAATCAACTAGGGCTTCCAAGGTTCAAAGCTGTCCCCAGTAACTGAAGGAAATATATGATACCTTACCAGCTTACAATGAAACTAGCAAGTAGGGAACCATAGCACGAATGTAGATTTAACACAACTAATCCTCAACTGTCACTTTATTTCAAATTAAAACATTCAAGAAAAACAGCTTGCCTTCATGAAGTAGAAAAATGAAGTTACAGCTAACATTAAAGAAGTCATGTGGAAATTATGTGCCTTTAAGGTAAGAGTAAATAATAGAAAAGACAGGATGGTCCAAAAAGCTTAACACTTTATTCAATAAGGATCACTGCAAAAAATTACTTAAACTCAGAAAAAAAATCACCTAAACCCAGAAAATAAATCATTTATCCCTAAAAAAAACCAGTTCATTTGAGTAAAAATTAGAGAATACGAACATTTTAAGAAGTTTTTTTTAAAAAAGAATACACATTGAGCTGCCTTTCTCGATTATTAACAAATTGAAATTGAACCACAAAGAAAAAGGGAGGCGCTATTCAAGAGTTTTTGGTAACATAATCAACGAACCAAAAAAAAAAAAAACAACTAAAAAATTAAAATTCTAACACCTTCCAGTAAGTGGGTGAAGTTCAAGGTCTTTAACAGAAGCTGGACCACTAACATGTTAAAATCATGTTCCTTTCAGCGTACTCTGAGAGTCTTCATAGACACTTGCATCAGAATGACATGGGGAGTGAGGAATTGATGGGGTGGGGAGGGCTGCATATAATACAGATTCCTGAATCCACCTGCAAATCAATTGAATCTGAATCTCCAGATGATTCTGCTATACCTTAAAGGAGAAAATCTCTGCCTTAGAAACAATGGAATGTAGGAGAAAATGCCTTTTCAACTGGTAGTGTATATTCTTAGACAAAATTGGTTTTGAATTTATAATATGATCTAGTTCAATTTGATCAGCCACTACACATCATAAATTTTTAAAACAAGATGATTTTCCTTAAGACAAGCAAGCTTTGTGATAGTTGAGCAGTTTTATATCTGGAGACTTCAGAATATTCTTATAAAATAGGATGTCAGACTCTTGGCAAAATGTTCAGTTAAGGGTTTTTCTTTTGTTTTTAATTTCATAAGTATACATTTACCTAAAATATAGGAAAGTTTTAGAGTAGGGTACACAACTTATTCCTTAATTCGCTTTCTATTTTCCTTTCCAGAAAATATCCTTAAGTGCATATTGGCTTAGAGTTGAGTTTTATTGATTTCCCAAACTTGAATGTGATTAGAAATTGTTTCACAAGTTGCTGTTTTAAGTTTTCCAATTTCCAAAAGTTGTGATGATTATCAACACATATTGCATGCATCCTAGACATACTGATCTTTTCAAATTTCTCTTTGCCATTTTTGATCCAGGCAATAAGTAAAATCTTTATCAGGCAATGAATGAAAATTTAAAAACCTGTGAAAGCATAAACAAATCTTGTTATAATTATCACTAGGTTCAGAATCATTAAAACATATCTGTTGAACCAAAATATTATGTGTTCCAAATCCCACTGCTCACAGATCAACAGCATGCCTTAGGAACAGTGCCAAGAGCCATGGGCCCAATCTGAGCATGCACTCTGCTTCAAGATGCAGAAACCAAGGTGAGAAACTATATCTGTTCTTTGCATCATAATCAGGCAAAAGAAATATATTTTATGGGCTTTCACACTTTATTTGAAGATTATCATAAACTGAGAATTTCATATTGTAAAGCCTCTAAACAGTAAACCTTTAATATGGCCTGTCATGCATTGCACAGCCTTCCATGAAATGGTGTTGTCTGACTTTCTCCCACAGGGTTCAAAACATTAGACTTAAAGTTAGAATCCCACATTTTGGAATTAAGAATTATTTTGCAGTGAGCAAAGCCCCCGTAGAAAAAAATTTATTTACATTGATCCTGTCAACACATTTTCCTTGTGTTTTTAAAGTATTGATTTTAATAACTATCATTTTAAATACACTATTAGTAAATTTCAAGGTAGATTTGATTTACTGCAGCTTTGGGGCAAACTTTGCTTATCAAGTGTAATAGTGAGTCATCAGTATAACCCAAGACATGCGCTGTTACATGTATTGTGCTAGCATTTCACGGATCTATGGAAACAATACAATGGGTTTGGTGGTAGCCCGAGGGCTTACTAGAGAGACCTTCCAGGGAGGTACCCTACCTAAAAGGGAGTGTCATATGCCTTACATTTATTACCTAGAGTCATTTTTTAGCTGCTGCTTAGGAGACTATACTTCTAATTAGCTTAATTGCTACTGAACAAGACAGCTGAAAAGTGCACAAGGAGGGTTTTAAAAAATTCCTGATAATGCCTGGAGTAAATTAATCCCCTTATGAACAAATAAATCAAAATTTTAAAGATACTGAATGTAGACAAAGCTAATCCAAAGAGAAATTTCTTTGTGAGAAATGTGATGAAGTAAACAAGAACAGTAGTGTTTTCTCCGCACAAAGCAGCTCCACATCGGGTAGATAAAATGATGGGATAACAGGGGTTTGTAGGAGCTCAGCCCTCATGAAGTTATCTAATGGGATAAAACCCTTAACAAAGAATTAAAACAAAGATGGCAGACTTTAATTGAAAACTTGATCAATTAGCACAGAAGCCATAAAGAGGCAGCAGAGCATAAAATTTGATTAAACAGAACCATACATCCTGCTTCATTTCCAGCAATGTGGTGAAACAGATGACCTTGGCAAAAAAAGATATTTGTTGAGGATGAAATAGCCCAGAACACTGGTTAAAACAAAGTGCTTATGAGAAGTTTTATGTATAAGAATGCCTTAAATTAAAATTCACATTTTTATTCAGTGGAGAAAACACAGAGAAGTAAGTTTGGATAATTGACATATAATCCAAATTTATGATACTGTATCAGGACAGATCAGGCAGAAAATAATTTTATTTCATAAAGGTAAAGAACTGAGCATATTATGGTTTGCTGACTATTCAAATTTTCTCACTCATTTTGGCCCTATTTCCACTCATTCTGTAATGACAGAATGAAACAGGTCCAAATTACAGACTTGAGCCCAGTTAGAAGAAAAGCAAGTGATAAACCTCTCCTGAGAAACTACTCTGTCGTGGTGCTCAGCTTATTCTTCCAGAAGAAGGTGATGGGGAAGAAGAACTAGAGGAAAGCTGGAATATTCTTCCATACCTACTACAGTTTAGAATAAATTGTGTTCTATGTTCTGTTCGTTGGCTATCAGGAATAACAGCAAACATAGACATGCAAACTTTTATATTCAGATATAAAATAGTTAATATTGAGATCATGTAACAATTTTTCCATCATTTTTCCTCAGCTAGTTATGGCTGAGGATTCCTTCCCCTTTTCATTACTTATCACTTCTCCTTATTTCATTTCTAATTTCATCTTGCTTTTTTTACTTTCACGTAATGTCCTCCCACCACCTCCCCCAGTGCTTCTATACTTGAAGACCAGAGTTAGGTTTTGCCGCTGGCTCCAAGTAAATGGAGTAGTAAATTACTAGGAAATACGTGACACGATAAGAGACTCCAGGAAAAAAAAAGGAAAGAAAACCGTTAAGTCTACAGAAAAGGACAATATTTGAGGAGAAAGCAGAAACTCTTTACTCAAAAACTGCAAAAAAAAAAAAAGTGCTGCAAAAAAATCTGCTTTTTGCAAAGTGAAAGACGTTCAATGTAAATGGAGAGTAAAAAGACTTGCCATTCTGGTCTACAGAGAAGACAGAGACTAAATGAAAAATCGGTGGCATTCGTTACTCCATAAAAGCACCCCTCTTCACCTCTGCACTCACACTCACAAGAGGCTATGGAAGTGGCAGAGACCCATGGAAGCTGTCACTAAGCGAGACAGCAATTCTGCCAGTCAGTATTAAAATGCACCTGCAGGCTCAGATAAACGTACTCTGCTCTTAAGTCCACTATTGTTTCCAAAAAAAAAAAAAAGAATGCATCTTCTTTCTCCTCTCGTTTCCACTGCCTTCAATTCAGTCTTTTCTTCTGTGATTCCATACATAGCCCATTCTTTCCTCATGACTTTTCCTGTATAAAAATGTTAAAGAGGACAGACAACCTACACCACCCAGCCTATACCCCATCTCTTAATATTACCCTAAGTACTAAATTAGAATATTCAGTGAGCAACCTCAAATTTTAGCAGATCATGCTTCTGTGTAATGAGGATACACACCAAATTCTACAAGTCTCACAAGTGAATTTACTTATACATTGGGATCTCCAAAAAACACCTGCTTAGCCTTTATGCCAGAGATAAATGTGGCCTCTTGAATTGAATAATACATCTGAAGGTGGATTTTGTAGTTTCTTCTGAAGTGATTCTCAAACTTAAGGTGCAGGTGCATCACCTGAGGATGTTGTTAAAAGGCTGAATTTGTGACAGAGCAAGACTCTGCCTCCAAAAAAAAAAAAAAAGGCTGAATTTGAAGCAGCAAGTCAGGAGGAGTCAGGCCTGAGATTCTGCATTTCTATCAAGCTGCCTGCTGTGTACTGAATGTCTGTGTTCTCATATTTATATGTCGAAATTCTAACATCCAACATGATGGTTTTAGAAGGCAGAACTTTTAGGAGGTGATTAACACACGAATGTAGAGCCCTTATAAATGAAACTAGTGTCCTTGTAAAAAAGACCCCAGAGAGTTCTTTGTCACTCTTTCTGCCATGTAAAGACACAATGAGAAGTTGACAATCTATAACCCAGAAGTGGGTCTTCACCAGAACCCCACCATGCTGACAACCTGATCTGGAAATGCCAGCTTCCAGAAGTAAGAATGTGGTTTCTAAGCTACCCAGGCTATGGTACTTTATCATAGCAGCCTGAACTAAGGCACTTCCAGATGAGGCTGATAGTGCTGGTCTGGGCAGCAAGGACCAAGTTAGCACACCTATATTAAGCATAGGATAAAAGCTGGTTACTGATATATTTCTATTGTAAACCTAAATAATAAACAGAGCGAGGCTCTTTAAAAGAAAATGCTATTTATTTGGGAATAGGGCATTGCAATGGAACTACACATGCCATAGTAAACTATGTGCATATTTAGGAGATAAAGGAAGACTAAGGTTTCTAAAGGAAACATGAGAAGGATTACATAATTGCTTTGACATAATTAACCTTGGCTACAAATCAATAACAAGAATGACACCAGTATGAGGTTGGACAGGCAATTAATTGCTGGGCAGACGTCCTTGCAGCAGTATTTTTTTGTGTAAGATTACAATGGTCTTCATGCAAGGTTGCGGTTTTCGCTGTCTTTTGTGGTAATTTTGTTATCAGGAATATAAGCATGAGAACCCTCTCTTCACAGCCTTCTCTGGCTTTATTTGTCAGGATTTTTGTTAGTTTGTTTGTTTTGTTTTTGAACACAAATGACTCCATTTCGATTCTGATATCTTTCACAATATTGATATTTTTACAGCTTCTACTCTAAAGTTTTCTCTAAAACAGCTCATGTGAGCTCCTAGGATCAATTCCTACTACCTATGTCTTGATTCCTAGCATTAATCACATCATTTCTCACTAGAGATTGGCCCAAAGAATGTTAAAAGATTGCCAACCCAATGAACAGGGTTAATTAGAATAAAAGCTGCAAGCCTCACTGGCTACAGGCAGCTCTTTCTTGCATAGTAAAAGCTGCCTTCCTTCTGATGCTGCAAACAGATAGCACATATTCTCAATCCCAAGTGGTATCACTGACAATTTCCATTCAACAACACCTAGCTGGAAGTCCGTTTTTACTTCCTGGAAGTCTTGTACTATTCTGTATCTCCTCCTTACATTTAAAGAGAAAAATTAAAGTAAGAGACAGCTAATGATTTTTTTCACTTTTTTCCTTCAAAATTTTGCTCACCCTTTGATTCTGTGTGGTAAACATCCAGCCTACCTGAGAGCTTCTTTGTTTTCTCTCAGGGATTTGTGGTTGCCGACACCTCTTTTTGTATTAAAATGTCTATCTGCTATGCACTAACATTGCTTGAAATATGTCACACCAAGTGAAGCCTGCAAGTGAGCATTACCTTCCAGGACCGAATGGAAGCCCATTGTTGCAGAAACCCAATAATAAAATAATCCATGTGGTGGGATCAGTTGTACATTATTTTGTGAGCACTATTAGTTTAAATAATCAGTTTAAAATCAGTGTCTTGGAAAAAAATAAAACAAAATAAGCAAAAGATGGTGATAATTTTTATGCATATTAAATTGCAGGGCTCATGAGATGGGAAACTTTCTAATGTGTGTGGGGTTTTTTAGAACCACTTATAAGCTAACCAAATTAAAAGATTCAGTGTGTGAGCAGCGACTTTGTGAAGGGTACCAATCTAATTACAGTACAGCAAGTCCCTAGAGGCTCACTGGGAGCTGCATCATCACTTATGTATGTCACCTTAAACCAGTTAAGTGACGTTCTCCATTATTTTTAAGGGAAAATAATATTGCTTTAAAATTCTTCCTTATTTAGTGATACTTACATTTTATCGTTTATAGGATCACTTTTCTTCCTTCTGTTTTCAAATAAATTGTAACAAAATACAATGGAAAACCTGAAGTTTCTGCAATGTGGAATGTAATTTTCCTTTTTCTCACGGTCCTTACTTCTCCAGCATTCACCTTTATCTTTAACCTAGATATTTTCAAAGTCATTCCCCTCCTCACAATTTTGTTCACTCTTCACAGTTTCTCCCACAATCACTTTCACTTTTATGTACCAATCTCTCACTTGAAAATTCAAAATATTCCCAGTAAAAACTGTCTTTTGTCTTTGGGCTGATCAGATGTGATGCCTTTTGTATCTGTCTGTGGATATGCTGGATTTCCTGCCTTCAATTTGCCTTTGAATTTGAATTTGAATTTCATGCCTGTTGCTTTGGCATTAAGACTCTATCTTGGTACTATGGCATTTTGATAAATTCTCAGAGCAAACCACAGAACAATCATATGCTAGTCCAACAACAAATCTATGTAATCACAGGCATAAACATCTTCAAGTGTATAGAGTGCAATGGAAATACCCAATTAAAAATTCTGTTTGTTCTAAAAGTTGATTTTTAAATCTGTTTTTTCAAAAACATTTTATTTTGTGGGGAATTGGATTTCAACTAGTAACCGTAAGAACAAATATACTCTTTCAAGTCATGGTTCTAAAGGAAGTTGTATTGATATAGATTAGAAACCCAATTTTTCTCAATTTATTACAACACAACAATAATGAAAACAAAAATTTCATGCTAAACAACTCTTCACAAAAGCAATACAAAATTTTCCAGGATACTTCAATAGGCTTCAAAATATTTTCTTATTTTTAGGAGTACCAATTTGGCAGAAAATAATCAGATAAAATAAAACAATGAGCGGCAAAAGGAAAGAAAATCGGGAAAGAATATGTGATCAGAGGATCAAAAGTTGGAGCAAAATGACAGACAAATAGGAGAAAGAAAGGATAAAGATGAGGCAGAATTAAATGCAATGTAATATCCTGGGTTGGGTCTTAGAAGAGAAAAAGGGGGTAGTGGAGAAAACTGGCAGGATTCAAATACAGCCTCTACTTTAGTTACAATAATGTAGCAATGCTAATTTCTTATTAGCATTGATTTAACAAAAATAATAGGATTTGACAAGAGTAACATGCTTTCCTAAGATACTAGCTAAGAGGAAAGTGCATGAAAAGTATAAGAACTCACTATCTTTGCAAGTTTCCTTTGTATCTAAAAGTATCACAAAATTAAAAGCTTATGTTTAAAAATGAAGAAGAATTAGACAAAGAAAATAAAATATAGCCAACTCACTTTTTTGTTTGATTTTTAGGGAAGGCAATAGAATACAGTGATAAGAAGACAGATTTGATTTGGTTCTGGTACCTATAGATCATAGTGACTTGACAAAGATTTGCAAATCTCAGACCTTCCACCTGTAAATTATGAATAAAACATTGATCCTTGAATAACATGGGCTTGAGCTGTGTGGTCCCACTTATATGTGCGTAATTTTCAATAAATATTTTTCAAAATGTTTTGGAGATTTGTCACAATTTGAGAAAGCTTGAAGACTAATTGCATAGCCTAGAAATATCCAAATAATTAAGAAAAAGTTAGGTATGTCATGAATGTATAAAATGTATGTAGACACTAGTCTATTCATGTGTTAATTGGCTTTATGTTACATGTTTTCAATAAGCCTTCCAGTCAACAGTAGGCTATTAGTAGTTAAATTTGAAGGGAGTTAAAAGTTATGCAAGGGTTTTCAACTGTGCAGAGATTGACGGCTCTAACTCTCATATTGTTAGGGGTCAACTATATATGAAATATAAAGTATAAAAGGGCTTAAAGCACTGCCAACTCTCAGTCTTGTATTTATGTATAGTGTTACAATTTGTCTTTGAAATAAAATTGACCTGCCAGTACATTTTCTCTTCAAGTTTAATCTAGTAAGATTTCTTGTTTTATTTTCAACTTTAAGCGCTATCTTAATAGCAATTCTTTTTCCTTTCCTTCCTATCTTAAGATATAAATGAGATAATTTACTTCTATGACTATCCTCTTATAAACAGAAATGATATTTAATATATTTGAAAACAGTTTTAATGAATTACAACAGATGCCACAGCCAATCAGAATAGACACCAGCCACAACCAATAAGTCAAACCAATAAGGTACATACTCATGACAATCAGCTTTAATTGTAAGAGTCGCAGATCACAGCGCCTGCCAGTTCATAACCATCACCTCAAGGAAGAAGACTGTATCATCCACCACCTCTCCATCTTTGTTCTAAGAAGGGTTTTGAATTGGAACACTGCCATTATCTTTGACATAGTGATAGGTCTAAAGGACATCATCTGGTCTGAGTGGAGCCAATAGTTATACCTCATTGCCAGAGCAACAGTGATTACTCAGAGTGGTGGACAGATGACTTAACATGGCACTGAGAAGATTCCACATCCTCACTCATCGTGGGATAAGTCCGAGGTTGTTTGTTCCAGGGAACAGCATATAAATCAAGTTGAGAACTTTTATATATATGCATATATAAAACAGAGAGCTTTTATATATATGCATATATAATTTTCCCAAACATAGCCTTTCTTCTCAGGATGAGACTGCGCAAGGATATGAGTGTAAGAGCAGCTGAAAAATCACAGTTTGTTATACATTTTATAGAGTTAGTTTCCAAAACTAAAATTGACACATAGAAACAAAGATACAAAAATCATGGTTTATTATATTTTTTATAGTGTTAGTTTCAAAAGCTAAAATTGACATATAGAAACAAAAATAAAGAGAGAGAAAGAAGGAGAAGAGCAGTTTGGATCAATAAAGTTTTCCTCTTTTTGGTCATGACTAGTTCAAATCGGGTTTCAGTCACTTGTAACCAGGGTTCTGTCTGATACACTCTCCATATGTGTTCCTAAATCCTATCCACTGCCAGTTCCTTTGGGATCGTCCATATACACTCAATTATCCTTTTTTCTCACCAAAATATTTCATCATTCTTACTTCAGTGACTTCTTTTGTCTGCCTTGAAATATGCACTTGTCTGGATCCCTCATCTTGAAATAAATCCTCATATGACTCATAAGTTCCTCAAGTTACCCTCATATTTCTTACTGGCTGTTTACAACGAAACTTCCTGAATATGGTTTTATATTCTCAACTCTCATTCTTTGACGTCCTATAATGTGAGCTATTTTCAGTACTCATAAGTATACTTCCAAGATTTCAAAGCCTTCAGAATTCTGTTTTTCTTTTTTTCTTATTCATCATTACAAATCTCCATCAGAGTCCATATTCTGTTGGAGTCCATATTCTGTAATTATAATACATTAACTATAGCACTTCTTCTGGATAGTAATTAAAACAACAGGTTTAGTCTTGAACATATTTGTAAGTTCTAGAGTCTCATTAACTACCTACCATATGTTTACATTTAGATACCCCACAATTACTTTAAAGTCATAATGTCTATAAATGAACCTATCTTTATAAACCAAACTTACTTCCCCTGACCTTTTTATGTTAAACCATTATGAAAAGAGTCCAGCGACTTTTTCTGAACAAGGCCTGATAGTAAATACTACAGGATTTGCAGACTATATAAACATGGTCTGTGATCCAACTATTCGACTCTTCTGTTGTAACGTGAAAATGGTCATAGAAAACGGTCATTGGATTCTGATTTGATGCATATATAATGCTATCCATGTGAAAGTTGTTCATGTAAGAAACCTTCTGTGCAGAATTATAGGCTATGATCTCCTTAAAAGAAAGAATTATCATTTATTCCCTTTGTATGTCACAGTACATTATGCCATGACTTGCACAGAATGGAAGGATAATTAGCAAGGATTTCCTAGAGTATTCTGTCACCATGTTCACTCCACAGTTTTGTTTTCATTGATTCCAGGGCTTACACAGAGTGAATATCATACAATTAAAAAATCAGTATAAGATCTAGAAGTTATATGAAAATAGTAACTTCCTAACTGCTATGTTTTGCTTGAAGAGTGGAGAAAACAATCTCTTAACTGCTAATGTTGGCTTGGAGGGAGGAGTCATGTGAAAAGTTCTTGACAAATAAAAATTTAGTTTGTAAAGAAGATATGGGGAACATCAGGAATACAAACTCTTTTCTACAGATTTTAGAATCATCCACAATCTTAATTGCACTGATTCTTCCTGATAATGTTATCTAATTTTTCATATCTAGTTGGTACACCCATTAAGAATATAACCAATAGCCATATGGTGAAGAGTTTAAGTGCTATTTGTCCTTTAATGAGGGGTCATCATGACTTCTTATATCTATCAAAGACTATAAAATAACCCCTCTAATCCTCAAAGTCTTGACTTCTATAATTGCTTACAAATTCATTTCACTCTGGGTAAACCATAGCTACATAAAACAAGAAAGATAAATTGTAATCAATCTAAACAAGAATGTAATGTAGTGGAAATGAAAAGAAACCATTGTATTTTAATGACTTCCTAAATCAAACCAATCTGAATGAACACACTACAAACCACACAGTTTTGTTTCTCAATGAGTATTAGTTTTGGATTTCTTGTACTTTTTGGCAGATATATGTAAAGCTCAGCCATTATTTCTAAGTATGTTATCTATAGCATTTTCCAAGTATAATAGCACAATAAGACATATAAATAACAAACTAAAAGCAAAAAAGAAAGAGCTTAAGCCTCTATATTAGTGGAAATCCTCTGTTTTATACTAATCAGTTATCACTGAATAAGTTTTAAAATGTAATTTACTGTCACCAAATGGCCTACAATTTAATATTTCTCTGAAAACTGGTCAGAGGTTACAACTCTTTAAAATATTAAATCAGCTACAGGGCATCTGCTGACCTTGTTGCACTGACAATAAGATTCTTTAGATCTCTAAGTTGTTCAAAAGCATTTATGTTTTGATAAACTAGAAATGCAATGTCTGGTATTTTCCAGTCAGTTAATTAACCTCTGACTCAAAACATGTCCCCATATTTTTCACTCAATATAATCCACATACCAATCTTTCATATAGATACTAACATTATAATTCTAAAATTTCAAACATTATAAAATATTAATTGATATATTTATGAGATTATATGTACAAACAAAAAGAAATTTATAATGTAGTATTGTGCAAAATATCCTATCTTTTTCCAAACACTCAGGAATGAAGTAAGATTCTACAAAGCCTAAGCTTAATTGAGCAAGATGAAACTGATCAGGACAAGACATCACCTTGTATTATGTTTAGATATGAACAATAGGAAAGATGAGTACAGTCACAACACTGGAAGAGCAATCCAGACTAAGATTATGTCATATGCAACTGGCTCATGACAAAACATTTATAATACAGTGACAAATCAGGAAGAAACATTTCCCTAATTCATCTATGACCAAGAAGCTTCAAAATGGAGTCATAAGTCATACTATTAGGGGAAGTAAAAAATCTTGATTGTGGATTCAATGATGAAGATCTGTTTAAAGCCATTAATAAATACAAGAAAGCAAAAGGGAAAAGTCAAGGTAAAAACATCATTCCTCCAAAATTTGAGATAAGTAAGAGAGAGATATTGAAAACCTTAACAGACTCAAAAATATATTTCCTGGCCTGGAAAGGGAACTCAGGAAAGGTCATTAAAGGAGATTATTTCAGAGAGCTAACAGAACTTTTATAAGTTAAAAAAAAAAAAAATGACCACTGTCCTAAGGTGAGTATAGAGGATCTATTTAAATCGATCTGATCAGGATTACTATGAGGATGAAATTAGGTTAATGGCTTAATATGTTGTTGGAATTCACTGCTGGAGAAAAAGTGAACAAAAGGTTACCATCTCTGTGGAAAATAACTTTGTCACTGCTCACATTAAGTTAAAATATTATTTAAAGAGTATTTCTCTAACACATGGTGCTTCTCAAGTAGGGAATCAGTCGACACACAGACAGCAAATGGGATTCCTAACCTCATATGCTGCCTTATTCCAAATTGATTAAATTATGTGAGAGATATTTATTTATTTATTTATTTTTGAAATGGAGTTTTGCTCTTGTTATCCAGGTTGGAGTGCAATGGCGCGATCTCGGCTCACTGCAACCTCCGCCTCCTGGGTTCAGGCAATTCTCCTGCCCCAGCCTCCTGAGTGGCTGGGATTACAGGCACGCGCCACTATGCCCAGCTAATTTCTTGTATTTTTAGTAGAGACGGAGTTTCACCATGTTGACCAGGATGGTCTCGATCTCTTGACCTTGTGATCCACCCGCCTCGGCCTCCCAAAGTGCTGGGATTACAGACTTGAGCCACAGAGCCTGGCCAGAGAGATGTTTCAAGTGAAGACAGCCAGATAAAAAATATATTTACTTTCTATGTTGTACTGGAAACCATGAGGAGTTTTTTTCAAATCATATGGATGAGAAAGAAGCTGTAATTTAGCAATTTCTAAAGAGCTATAGTTCTGCCTGAGCCTGAGTTTATGCTTTAATAAGTTTCTTTAAAAATGCATTTCCAGCGATACACATTTATAATGAATAATTTATTTTTATATATGTAATTTATGTGAAAGATGAGCACGTGAAAAAACTAGCATCATTCTAATCTCAGAAGCTCTTGTTCCTTTTATCGATAGATTTGTGTGGTCCTCTAAAAATCACTGCAAGTACCACAGCTGTAGACTCATGTCCTTAGGAGTACACGTAATATGCACACTTTGATGCTCTTATTGCTTAAGAAGAATATTTTCCAGCTGTGCTTCTGCATTAAAGAAAATGACTCTGTTAATATAAAGCTCTCTGCCATCAAACCCCTTGAGAATCCTGTGGCATATGGTGCATCTCAGTGGAATGTAGAATGGTGGGTGTGGCCCCATGGTTACTTCTCTGGGGAGCTGCAGCTTCACTTTCACTCCAGGAGCCACAGTAAAAAGTATAAATTTGCATCACACAATAAGAACATAAATGCCTCTGCCAGGCTTTTGGCAATATCTTTACTTCAAGCTGGCAAACAAAATTCAGCAGATGCTTCCCCAGATGATTCCACACTTATGAGCATTATATATGCAATCTATCTCATATGATTGTACAACACAGATCACCATAAACATTCCATGTTTCACAGTCTGCCTGCCAACTGATCTATGATTCTTGAGGCTTCCTGGGCATAAAATCACTGTGCATTTGGTGATCTGCCCACTAATCCGGGCAGGAGAAATAAAATTTGTGACGACAAGCCTTGGCTTCCCTGATTTATTAGTATAGGTGTATGTGAAAAGGATGAGTTTGAGCAAGCTTTCTTATAGTGGATAGCACAGATGCAAGAAATGTCAAGATGAACTCAGATGTCTTGGCCAGAAAATATTTAAAGTTCAGGTAATAGCATCTTCCTTTGCTTTATGGCAATTAACAAAGCCCTGTGCATCCATTTTAGAAATACACTGACCCATTGTTGGATTGGCATTCATCTGTCCTCCAGTCTGCTGTTCCTTCCAATCTAAACAATGCCGCATGATCTCAGAAAAAAGTAGCTTGTTGTTGGAACCCAAGTGGCCTGGTATTCCAATCTCTTATCTGCTATCTATTAGTTATATGACTTTTGATGTACTAATTAACTTGGAACGTATAATAATGATTATTATTTTTTGTGAGGCATATTATAATCTCTATGAAAAAGGCACTATGAAGACCCTGAGTTATCACTTAAACTTTACCATAATATGAAATATGATCTAATATTATTTCTATTTAAAAATGAAACAATAAAACTTAGAGCACTTAAATTACCTAAGTCATACAAATGTAAGACAAATTTGTAAGACACTTATTTGTGTAAATAAGTAAGACCCAAATCTTTCCCACACTTATTTTTTCTTACACATCAAGGCTACAATTGCCTAAAATCAGGCTGCGTATATCTCCTGCCTAAATAACAGCAAGAGTCTCTTGGGGATGAAGAAAACAAAAGAATCAAGAATTAACTTGTGGGTTTCTAGAAAAGTAGATTATTTATAGTACTTTTAAACAAGATATGGTAAATAGAAAGAATAAATATATACATATATATATACACACACACACACATAAAGGTATATATATATATATATATGCTATTCTATATGTGCTTGTGTGTGTATGTGTGTGTGTGTGTGTGTGTGTGTAGACCCATGTCCTTAGGATTACATGAAATATGCACTTTATATGCATATTATATGTAGCAGTGAGATAGACAGATAAATATCTATCTATCTATCTACCTACCTACCTACCTATGTAGCAGTGAGATAGAAGGAGATAATGAGTGTTCAGGTTGGGAAAATTTTAACGTTCTGTGTAATGCACAAGTAGGCAATGCTCATGAGCAAGCAGGTTTAGGGGATATCTGGATTCTGGACAGAGCATGGCAATATACCATGAAAGTACATTGCATTAAAAAGAAAAGGAGGGCTGGGCACGGTGGCTCACGCCTGTAATCTCAGCACTTTGGGAGGCCAAGGCAGGCAGTTCACAAGGTCAGGAGATGGAGACCATCCTGGCCAACATGGTGAAACCCCATCTCTACTAAAAATACAAAAAAAAAATTAGCTGGGCTTGGTGGTGCACACCTGTAGTCCAAGCTACTCAGGAGGCTGAGGCCTAAGAACCACTTGAACTCAGGAGGCGGGGATTGCAGGGAGCTGATATGGCACCACTGCATGACTACAGAGAGTGCCAGACTCCATATCAAAAATAAAAAATAAAAAGGAAAGGAAAAATGTATCAATCAAGATGAACGTAAACTAGAAAAAAGTCAATCTTATGAAAAGAAGAAATTTCCTTATAATTACTCCATGTCATACAAAAACAATAAATCCATTGATTCAGTAAAACAAATACTCAAAGACTGGATAATAAAAGAGTAAGATAAAAAGGACTCACTTAAGACGCAACAAAGGAAGTTGAAGACTAAAATCATCTTCTGTGTCTAAATATTTGTGCCCCCCTGCAAAATTTATATGTTGAAACCTAGTCACCAGTGTGATAGTATCAGTAGGAAGGGCCTTTGGGAAGTGACCAGGTCAAAACAGTGGAGCCCTCAAGAAAGGAATTAGTACCTTTACCAAAACAGGACCCAAAGAGCTGCCTGTCTCCTTATACCATAGGAGGACATGGAAAAAAGATGTATGTCCAGGAACTATTAAGCAGGCCCCCATAAGAATTGACATCTTGATCTTAGACTTCTAAGCCTCCAGAACTGCACATTTTCTGTTGTTTACAAGCTATCCAGTTTATAATCTTTTGTTAAAGTGACTTGAAAGGGTTGATCTGTGCAGCAAATCACCACGGCATACATTTACCTATGTAACAAACCTACACATCCTGCACATGGACCCCAGAACTTATAATAAAAGTTTCAGAAAAAAAAATTAGAATTAAAAAAAAAATGTAAGTGACTTGAAAAGATTGACACCATATCTATGTAACTGACAAGTAAGTTAGATTAGCACAAAGCAAGCAGTAGAATAAAGGCATTTAGAATTTTAAAAATTGAGATAGAAAATATTATCATCAAACTAAATGTAGATTAAAAATAGTTTCAAGAAACTAGACAGAAGCAAATGATATTTAAAAATCAGGCAAAATGTTTCATTATAATGATAATTGCTATCTGTCTTAGTCTGTTTTCTGTTGCTAATAACAGACTATGATACAGCTTGAATATCTGTCTGCCAAATCTCATGTTGAATTGTAATCCCCATACTGAAGGTAGGGCCTGGTAGGAGACACTTGAGTCACAGAGGCGGATCCTTCATAGCCTGGTGCTGTCCTTGGAACAGTGAGTGGTTCTCATGAGATCTAGCCATTTAAAAGTGTGTGGTACCACCCTCCTCTCTCTTTTGCTTCTGCTTTTTCCATGTGATGTGGCTGCTCCTGCTTCACCTTCTGCAGCTGTGAGTAAAAGTTCCCTGAGGCCTCTTCAGAAGATGAGCAGATGCTGGCACCATGCTTCTTGTACAGCCTGCAGAACTGCCAATTAAATCTCTTTTCTTTGTAAATTACCCAGTCTTATAGCAATGCAAGAACAGCCTAATCCAGACTACTTGACATTGGATAATTTATAAAGGAATGCAAATCAAAACCACATTGAGATATCGTCTCACACCAGTTAGAATGGCAATCATTAAACAATCAGGAGACAACATATGCTGGATAGGATGTGGAGAAATAGGAATGCTTTTACACTGTTGGTGGGAGTGTATATTAGTTCAACCATTGTGGAAGACAGTGTGACAATTCTCAAGGATCTAGAAATAGAAATACCATTGGACCCAGCAATCCCATTACTGGGTATATACCCAAAGGATTATAAATTGTTCTATTATAAAGACATATGCACACCTATGTTCATTGTGACACTGTTTACAACAACAAAGACTTGCAATCAACCCAAATGCCATCATTGATAGACTGGATAAAGAAAATGTGGCATATATACACCATGGAATATTATGCAGCCATAAAAAAGGATGAATTCATGTCCTTTGTTGGGGAGGTTGGGGAGGAATTGCAGGAGGTGGGGGGATTGGGGAGGGATAACATTAGGAGAAATACCTAATGTAGGTGACAGGGAGATGGAAACAGCAAACCACCATGACATGTGTACACCTATGTAATGATCCTACACCACCTGCACATGTACCCCAGAACTTAAAGTATAATAATAATTTTAAAAATCTACAACACCTCCCCCACAAAAAAGATATTTATTTAGCTCATGGTTGGCCAGGCTGAAAAGTTCAAGGGCATGGCCCTGGCTTTCAGAGAAGGCTTTCATGCTATGTTACAACATAGCAGAGAAGTTCAAAGGGGAAGCACACATGTGCAAAGAGGGGAAACCTTGAGGAGCTTCAGGCTTTATAACAGTCTACTCTGACATAAAACAATCTATTCCTAGAGAACTAATTCAGTCTCCAGAGATCAAGGATTCACTCACTTTGGTGAAAACACCACCAATCCATCCATAAAAGATCTATAATAACACCACAACCCAAATACCTCCCACTAGTCTCCCCCTCCCAAAATGGCCGCCACATTGGGGATCAAGTTTTGGTAAAGACAAATAAACTATTACTATATCCAACCTATCCATAAAAGAAATAAATAACAGACTTCATTCAATGACGTAGTTCAAACAACATTTCCTTTGAAAAAAAAGAAAACTGCAGATTAAAAGAGATCATACAAGAAAATTTAACATAGAATCTTTATACCAAGACATATTGTATTGAAGAACTGAACTTCGGTGATAAAATAATTATTTAAATATAAAGACAGGCTTCTGTTTTCTGCTAGGAAGAATAAGGGAGGTTAGGGAAAGATAACCCAGAATTGCAAAGAGACAGGAAAATTCAAAATCAATTGTACAAGTGATAAGAACCAGAATATAAGGATAGGAAAGCTGTAAAGATGTGTCAGAAGAGCTTAATTCTCCTCTTTCATGGCATGGCTTCAATTGTTTACAATTATAAACATGTTCTTTCAAAAAATATAACTCAATAATTTTAACTATTTTCATAATTTTTTTCTTAAGAAGAATTTCTTTAAATCTTTTCATGTAAATTGATTTGAGATTCAATGATTCTTTTAATTTCATTTCAGTCTCTTTTTCTTGTTGGTTACAAGTAAAAGTAAAATGAATCTTATTTTAGTTTTCAAAGTTTCTATAGTATCATTCAATAATTCTAAAATTATTTTTCTATTATTCATCTGGATGATGTCTGATATAATGTTTGCCTAGAGAAATGAGGTTTATTTTCAAATAGTGGAATTTGCTTTTTTTTCTTAATTTTCTTTTGTACATTTCTGTACTGTTTAAATTCTCTACAATGAGCATAAATTATTTTTATAAATAGCAATATAACTCTTTTTCTCAAAAGGTAAGTTATTACTGGGTGTTAAGAATAGGAATGTTGGTAATTTTCTTCTTTGTCTTTTTATTTAATATACAAAAATAAAAGGATTTAAATAAAGTAACAGTGTAAAATACTAAGTAACATTAAATGTGACAATATTTTAAAAAATGGAGTAACAGGCAGTCTGGTAGATAAATAAGCTTCTGGAAGACAGAGGCGTACCCACCAGGAACTACTGTGAAGGATCAGTTAAGGGCATTCTCCCCATCCCGTTCCAACACTGAATTAGGTCAGAGTCAGAGATCTTTGAGAAATACTTTTGTTCATTGAGGAATGGTGATGAACAGAAAATCCACGTGAGGAACAAAGGTTGCTGGATCTCTCTGGCTTGCTCCAAGGGGTACATGGTGCAGTATCAGCCACTGTCACCTAAATGGTCTGTATTGCCTCTGTTTTGGTAATAGGATCCTAAATCTGAATTGGTGAACCATACTAATACCCAAGCTGCTTTTCTTTAATCCCTGAAAAGGGAAGCAAACCATTTCCTTTAAAATATTATTTAATATGCCTAATCTATACTGACTAGGAATTTCTGTTCATTTCTTGCTGAGATAAGTTAATGGCTACATGGTACCCTTTCCAGGAAATAGTTAAACGAAAACAGGGAATGAGTCCAGGTTCCCTTTCAGTGTTTTTGTCAACCAATAGCACAAATCCTCTTGAAACCTGCAGCTCATCCCCTCATTATCTGAAGTGGAACAATAACTGCAGTTAAGAGGGTGGAGAGATGAGACACTTTCAAATGTGGAACATTTAGTTCAGGCTGAGGAAGTGTCTGAAGTAAAGTTTCTTAAAAGAATCAAATTAAAAAATAGATTGCATATTTTCATAAAGTAAATTGGCTGGGTAAGATATAAGTTTAAAAGAGAACAGTTCTTGTTACCTTCGCAATGTGCCTGGTGTTCTGAATATACCTGCTGTCATATTCTGTCTATTCATGAATAGCAACTCTTCAAATTCTATGGCCATAAGAAGATTTCTTTTAAAACAATAGAGAAAGTCATCAATTAGCAGCAAAAAAAGAAAGAAAATCGAGAAAGTGATTTCTCATTCAGCAGGGATGCCTTTTAATGCTTTCTTGTCACTATGGCTCCATGCACTCTGTCAGTTACTTTAGGTCTCAGACATGGAACGTTTCTTTCAAAAGGTCATCCCTATATGGCATTTTCCCCCATTTACTTTAAGAAGTTCTAACCCCAGTAAGTTTAACCACCTAGCAGCCTGAGAGCGACAACGTATTTCAGTGCTGCTGAAACTGGAGTTGGATGAAATACAGACCTTCGTGGAAGTTTTCCATGTGACATTTTTGTAGTTGCAAGAGCCAACTAAAAAATCATTGGGTTTCAAGGTGCTGAGATTTGCAAGGCATCAAAAAAACTGAAGAGCACAACATTATTTGATTTTTAAACTATGGTCAAAGTATAACCTATTGTAAACATAATGAATTTTCAACCAGTAAAAGGTCAACAATATCTCTTGAGGCATGAGCACATATATAACCCCAGAGCACTACACGGTATGATCTGGACAACATGCAGAGTAACTGCAGTCTGGGAGAAGCATACCTGCTAGAAAGTCACCTTTCAAGTCACTGTTTGCCTTTTCCTTTATGAGAAGGCGAAATATACTTCAAAGCTTTAAACACATTCTCAGAATGTAGGTACTTGCAACCACTTAGAAACTGTTTGAGGACAATGAAGGTTGAAAGGGTCTTCAGCCTGTAAAGTCCCTCAGGATTTGAGATCAAAGCAGAGGCCAGTTCACAAAATCTGTGGCCAGTGGTAGCTCAATACATAGGAGAAATAATAAGCTAGTCTTTGTTATAATTTGAGGCTGAAAAAAGATTTCCTACCCATGAGTGATTCTATCATTAAGTCTAAATAGGTCCTAACGACACCATTATTAGTGCACCCTTTTAGTATCTTAGCATGCTTGCATGTGCGGTGCAGGCATGTATGTTAAAATTAAGAGGTAAAACTTGGTGATGAGGTGAAAATCAGTACACTAATAACTATATGTAATTAAATTCATTAAGTGTTTCTAAGGTAAAACCTATGCATCCTATGCAGGGGCCCATGTTTCATTGCTTCATACTGGAGGCAGTGAAGTATAGTGATGTTTATGATAGATTTTTAAATATCTTATAATTTAAAGAAATATAAATTGATTTTTTCTTTTAGAAAGAATATAAATTGAGAGCTGAAATTTGTATTCAATAAGCTTAAACAAATACTGTGTTATGTGTTATCTCTATTAGTATGTGAAAGAAAGAAAACTGAAGAAAAATAAGGACAGAAGGATTCAGAAAGAATGAAAAAAGGAAGGAGAACATTGAGAAAAGATACACATGGGGAGAGGTTAACACACAAGAGAACATGTAAGAAGGAAGGAGTACTGTATGAGAAAATCAGAAGAAAAGAGAAATGGAAAAGACAAAAGAGGCAAAAAATTATAAAGGGGAAAAACTCAAAATGATGGGGAAGACAGAGGTAAAATTTTTTTAAGTACTGTAAAAGAGAAGAAAAGTGAGACTGAAATATAGCTACTGACTGAGGTAGAAGGAATACAGAAAAGTATCACAGATTCTGAAGCATTAGGTAGAGATAAACTATTTAAGTCCTATTCTGCAGCTCTCTTCTCTGGTAAATTTAGACAACAGGATTAATCCTCTTTGAAGTCCTGAGTGAGCATTGGTCATAGCCCAGAAGATCCACTCTGATCATACAGCCACATAAGCAAAGTAAAAAGAAACATTTTCTCAGACTTGCCAAGGTATGACTGGTGAGATTATACTCTAGAGAATATTCCACCAAAGGAAAAAAAATTAAAAATCTAGATTTGGCTGAGAGATTTCCAAGTGATAATTCAAGCAAGATTTTCAGAAGACTTCCTGAATATGCAAATCTCCAAATCATATTTCTCAACTGTGGCACTGTTGACATTTCAAACCGGATAATTCTTTCTGTGGCAAAGTTGTCTGTGTATTGTAGGATTTTAGCAGGATCCCTGACCTCCATGTACTAGATGCCAGTAACACCTGCCTGTAGTTGCAATCAAAACCAGACATTGCCAAATGTCCCCTGGGGAGTCTGGGTGGAGTGTAAAATCATGCTGTGGAGCACCACTGCTCTAATGCATTAACATTAATGAGTTTGCACAATTAGATAGTGAAGAGTAGGAAATAGATATTTCCTGGGTAAGGTATGATGCTGCACAGAAATGAAACATACCGAGTCCGAAGTCTTAACCACACCACCCTCACAGTCACAGAAATTAACCATATCTAAATTATAATTGCTCACCCACCTTCACAAACCTACAATGTTAGCTTAGTTCTATACACCCCTTCTAGAGATCTGAGACAACTGGTCTAACTAGAGTTTGGAGAGAGTCCCCAGAGCACCAACTACAGTCAGGACAGTCAGCTGGGTGCTTCCTACTAACTCTGGATTGTGGGCAATGGCCACAGCATCAAATGGGCCAACATGAATACTGAATGACAAATGCTTTAGAGTCAGATTAACTATAGGACAGGAGGGGGGCATGATTTTCTGGCACAGAATCCTCCACTAGAGTGCCATTTTTCTCTCTCAGGCTTTTTATTTGAAAACCCTCAGAGAATATTAAAAACTTCGTGTTTATCAGGTGCCTGGCTTTGCCTGACTTCAATTATGTTGCACAGTTTCTAAATTACCCCCCCTCCGCCAGATATTAGCTATAGGCTATTGAGACACAAGCCAGGCAGGATGGAGGCCAGGTTCTAAGGATTCTAGCCGACTCCAAAGAAGAATTTCAACTCCTAAAATGACACTGGAATTTTGCCATGAGCAGGTCTTTGAGTTCAGCTATTTTATTTAAATAGCACTATGATGAGGCATAGCCATTGGGACATTGCTACCGTATCTTTCATATGTAATTATCTTGCTTATGATGCCAGCTTTCAGTCAACCTCTACTCCGTGAGTTTTGTTTGTTTGGTTTTATTTTTGCTTTTTTGTATACAGATCTGTCTTTTCAACTTTTTTATTATGTAGAAAATAAACTTAAGTACGCAGATAACTCTGTTTATATTTCTTAGCAGAAAACAAAGTCAGAAATAATGCATATTAGATGAGAAGGATAGAAACTATACACAAAAGATAGAAAATGAAAAGTGAAAACTCATCACTCCTGATATTCCCTCATTCTTTTCCTCAAGTGAAATCATTTTCTGCAGTTTCTAGTGACCCTGGGCATGGAGAATCGCCATAGCTGAATGCACACATATATTCAATTATGATTTTACATAGAAAGATTTTATATTAAGCATTCTGTTCTCTATTTTTATGAAAATCTGTTTTACAGATTATCCCGTCTGTTTTTATAGTGACCTAGATCAGTCTTTTGAGGATTGTTCTCCATGAAATTGTGTGGATATATAACTGTAATCTGTATCCAACTGAAAGCAACTGTAGGTTTTTGTTGTTGATGATGATTTTGATACTACACAAAAAGATACAAAGAATACTCTTGTACATAAAGCTTAGTAAACTTTTCCAAATATATCCATAGGAAACATTTTCTAATAATTTTAGAAGTGTATTATCTCTAGACTTGCTTGTGGAATCATTCATTCTGAGAAAAGTTTCAAAATTGTTTCTCATCCAGTCAAAAAGTACATATTTGAATAAGACACAGAATACTACACACATATCACATGTTTCCATTGGTATGAAACATCCAGAATAGGGAAATCTATACAGAAAGAAAGTAGATTAGTGGTTTGCCAAGGCCCCATGAGGAAAGGAAAATGGGGAGAGATTAAAATGGAAATAACCTTCTTTTGCGGGTGATACAAATGTTCTGGTATTAGATAGTAGTGATAATCACACAACTGCAAATGTATTATATTAAGCCACTTCATCATTCACTTTAAAAGGGCAAAATTCATGGTATGCAAATCATGCCTTAATGAAGCTATAATTAAAAAACTATGTATATGTATGTGTAATTTCTACATACACAAGCAACTATTTTTGTATATGAATGTAAATAAGAACTTGGAAATCTCTACCCAATTGGGCCTGAACTGACCCAGAGAAAAAAGTGGTATTAACCTTGGGTACAGAAGAGGCCAGACTACATTCTCGGACCCAGATATTTTTTCGTTATTTGAAGGGTATCTTTAGCTACATATGGATGCTAATTATATTTTCTGAACCAATACTCAGAGATTTTAGGTAACCAGTACAAGTTCACTTGTAATCAGGCTTACAGCCAGATAGAACGCTTGAGAGCATGTCTGTTCTGGGAAGCTGAGAAGTGAAGTTTCAACACATGCATAGAGATATTTCTGAAAGCTAGTATTATCCTGAAAGGTGGAAATAAGAAACAGCAGTTCAAACAAATACTAAATTACTTCCTATTATATATTCATTTGGAAATTATCTATTTCACTTACAAGGGTCAATTGAAATGCAGAAGTGTTAAAATAAAAGCTGCCCAAGTCACAGAAGGCAACTGCAAAGAGGAGGTTAAACATCAGTATATATATATATATATATACATATATATATATACACACACACACACACACACACACACTAGAAAGAATAGTAAAGATTTTTTTTAACTACTACCATGAGAATCTTTGTTCGACAGTCATTTGATTTACATAAAATCAAATCTGGAGCCTGAAAAGAAAGAGATAATTATATGCAAGTTTCCATGGAAGGTGGTTCCTAATACTAAATGGATTTACGTTTCTTTTTTCTTACCCAATTATCACCACCTGAAAAGAAAAAGAAAAGTCCCTTACATTAACATTCTTGTGTAATCACATTTATTTTTTGCGGATAAAGGAAGCATCCTCTTTTAAATTTCACTCTCAGCTAATGATGAGGCTTTGGATAGACAGTACATTGTTAGAAGTAAAAATTAATTCATTTACTCCTCCATGTTTATGTGCTGATTTGGATCAGACTGTGTTCTTTTCAAACCAAATACTTAATTCTAAAAGTTTTGTGCTCTCTGACTACAGAATAGCAGAAGCATCAATGGGTTCTTGCCTTACTCTCCAACAGTCTGACATTTTTTCCAGACCTGAAAAAATTATGTAAATCAGAGAAAAAGAAAAAGTTTACTATGTGCTTTGTGGAAATTTGAAGCACAAAAGAAGCAACAATGAGAATAACCTAAGAAAGGTGAGTTGGCTGTTATTACCACTTTAAAAGGAAAGTTTTAAACACATTAGAATTCAATGTGCATATCTATATACCTAATAATCTGACATAGATCAGTCTATAAATTACATATATATATACATATATGTATAATTTTAGGGGTTTTCTTCTTGCTCATTGGATTTGGATTAAATATAAAATGTAACTATATATTATTAGTTACATACAATCACCTATATATAATGTATAGTTACTATATGTATATAATATAGTTACATAAAATTATATATATGCATATATATTCCTTAAAACACCAGCCTTATAAATAAGGTGTACATATAAGATAAAATAAAGTGTATATATAAGACACACACACACACGTATGTGTGCAGAGACAGAGCATTTGTGTGAGAACAAGAATGCTAAGTTGACTTTATTCACAAGATAGAAAAGATGTGGGGGAAGTGTAGAATTCTAGAATATGTTATTAAAAGGTAACTCACATATTATATACCATAATTTATATAAAAATTAAAATTATACCTGTCACCTACATTTCAATGGTTTAAGAAATCTGCTCTGTACTTTTTGGATAGTTAAACATTATACTTACAAGGAATTACCTGAATTCAAATATCCACTATTACCTGTTAAGTTTTTATTCCTACCAAAATTGTGTTTTTTTAAATATGAAGAGTAAACAGAAAGTCTATAACAAAGGCAAGAGAGTAGCATTAATTTAAAACAACTTAATCTGCTCATAGAAAAATTCATTAATTATGAAACTACCTTTGCAAAGAATATGACAGCAAGAGAAATCTAGCATGGCTGACTCCATCTTGCTTTAGACTCATAGGCTGGCTGTCTTCACTCATTCCTGGGTGTAGACCAAGTTAAACCTGGGAGGAATTTAGTTCATTGCTTAACTTTGAAACAAGGATGATAATAGTCCCTCCCTAAAACTAATCCCCTCCTTGCTCAGGGATGACAAAACTATCTTTATAAAGCAAATGAAAGCCCAGGAGATTAAGATTGTAGGAGGGGGTCTGAATTCTGCTAAAATGTAGGCATAGTTTCTATAGTCCCTTACTGCTCAAGAGTCCTGTGCCCAGAGGTCACAAGATTTGTGATTTTCTCAATTGCTCCTATAGATAACACCACCACTATAGAACCTAAGATTGCTCTTTGAGATGATTTTCAGATTTTTGCACTCTTGCAACAGACTGATTCCACTTGGACCGTGACTCATGACACATCCAGTCCCATGGCCCCCACCCAAAAGTGAACTCAGCACATGAGGACCATCTTCCACACCCCTATGATTTCATCCCCAGCCAAGCAGCAGTGACCGTTTTCTAGCCCCCTGCCCACCAAATTATCCATAAAAACCTTAGCCTGTGAGTTCTCGGGGAGGCTAAGATGAATAATAATCATCTTACACATGGCAAGCTTTGCATTAATTAATTAATTTATTTATTGCAATACTACTGGCTCACTGAATTGCTTTTGTCCATGCAGGGAGCAGAAAAACCCATCAGATGATTATATTTACAATTTTTAAAAAATTGATTGAATAAAATGCAGATTTTCCTATTCATGAAGAAGCAATGAGAAAGATAAGTTTATATATATATTTAAAGCTTTTTCTCATGAGCAGGACCAGAAAAACCAGAGAAATGGTTTTGAACATTGTGCTTTTCTGTGGATGAGCTAATTCTCAAAGACATCCCTTGCCAGATTCAAAACTTCTGAATTTACAGTAAATATAATAGAGTCATCTTGAACTCAGGCAAAAGACGTTTATTTTTCTTCTTATCAGGTAGAAAGTACATTTGTACATTTTAATTTGATATATTTTAATGATGCCACATTTTGCATACACTTGCAAGGAGAGAGAAGATAGAGAATTTGGAGTCATCCAAAAGCTGAGGAAAAGTCTACACTGTAATTTCAATTTATCTATTAAGTTCATTTATTCAGAATCATTAGTTTCATTTTTCTATAGGACCATTTCCCTGAGGTGAAGCCCCAGCGTGTCAGACCCTCTTAACAACAGAAAACAATGAATAATAAATGAGAGTAGTGAAGCACTTTAACTGAGTGCTATGTAAGTAATATTATCTTAAGAGGAAGAAAAATATTCATGTGGGAATTGAATCTGATTTCTTTTCAGCACCATGTGGAGATCCCCATGTTAGTGAAAAGAATGGCTTGATCTTTTTTTTAATGGATTTAGATTTTGGTTGCGGTCAAGACAGGCTCACACTGCAGTGAAAGCTCTAGAATATCACAACACACACAACACGGCAAAATAAAACTAAATTTCTGAAAAATCTACATTCAAATCCACAAGATCAAAAATAAAAACACTGATAACATTAGGATAGAAATGTAGCAAGGCATCAAGAAGCAGCTTCTCTGCTCCTTCTGGAATCTCCGCCTGGTTCAGTCTGCCTGCCTCCACTTCTGCCTTCACCATGTCCATCAGGGTGACCCAGAAGTCCTACGAAGTGTCCACCTCTGGCCTCCGGGCTTTCAGCAGCCGCTCCTACATGACTGGGCCTGGTGCCCGTATCAGCTCCTCGAACTTCTCCTGAGTGGGCTGTAGCAGCTTCCAGGATGGCCTGGGCGTAGGCTACGGTGGGGCCAGCAGCATGGGCATGAGAGGCATCAACACCATCACAGTCAACCAGAGCCTGCTGAGGCCCCTTAACCTGCAGGTGGACCCTGACATCCAGGCTGTGGCATACCCAGGAGAAAGAGCAGATGAAGACCCTCAACAAAAACGTTTGCCTCCTTCGACGACAAGGTGGGGTTCTTGGAGCAGCAGAACAAAATGCTGGAGACCAAGTTGAGCGTCCTACAGCAGCAGAAGACGGCTCGGAGCAATATGGACAATATGTTCCAGAGCTACATCAACAACCTTAGGCGGCAGCTAGAGACTCTGGCCAGGAGAAGCTGAAGCTGAAGGCAGAGCTTGGCAACATGCAGGGGCTGGTGGAGGACTTCAAGAACAAATGTGAGAATGAGATCAATAAGTGTAGAGAGATGGAGAATGAATTTGTCCTCAGGAAGAAGGATGTGGATGAAGCTTACATGAACAAGGTAGAGCTAGAGTCTTGATCAACTTCCTCAGGCAGCTGTATGAAATGGAGACCAGGGAGCTGCAGTCTCCGATCTCGGACACGTCTGTAGTGCTGTCCATGGACAACAGCCGCTCCCTGGACAAAGGCAGCATCATCGCTGAGGTCAAGGCACAGGATGAGGAGATCGCCAACCACAGCCGGGCTAAGGCAGAGAACTTGCACTAGATCATGTAGGAAGAGCTGCAGACGTAGGCTGGAAAGCATGGGGATGACCTGCTGCATATGAAGACTGACATCTCTGAGATGAACCGGAACATCAGCCATCTCCAGGCTGAGATGGAGGGCCTCAACCACCAGAGGGCTTCCCTGGAGGCCGCCAGCACAGATGCCGAGCAGCGTGGGGAGCTGGCCGTTTAAGGATGCCAACGCCAAGCTGTCCGAGTTGGAGGCTGCCCTGGCATGGCTCGGCAGCTGCATGAGTACCAGGAGCTGATGAACGTCCAGCTGGCTCTCGACATTGAGGTCGCCACCTACAGGCAGCTGCCGGAGGGCGAGGAGAGCCGACTGGAGTCTGGGATGCAGAACATGAGTATCCATAGGAAGACGAACAGCGGCTAGGCAGGTGGTCTGAGCTCGGCTTATGGGGGCCTCAAAAGCCCTGGCCTCACCTACGGCCTGGGCGCCAGCTCCTTCAGCCGCATTTGCACCATCAAGGCCACCACCAAGACCGTGGCCGTGAAGAAGATTGAGACCCGCGATGGGAGGCTGGTGTCTGAGCCCTCTGACGTCCTGCCCAAGTGAACAGCTGCGGCAGCCCCTCCCAGTCTGCCCCTCCTGAGGTGGCCCGAGAGCCCAGGAGGGATGCCCCAGTGCAGGGGAGCACGAGGGAACAGGAGACCCACCTGAGGGTCAGCCTTATCCCTCAGCCCACCTGCAGAGGAGTTACTGCCTGGGGACACCCCCTGCCCATGCCTCCAGCGGCAAAACAATTCAATTGCTCTTTTTTTTCCAAAATAAAACTTCAGCTAGCTCTGCCCAAAAAAAAAAAAAAAAAGGTAGCAAGCATATCTTCAAGGTAATGAAATTGCCTTCTTTACGATATAAAAGAGAAACCATCATTCACACGATATATACTGAGAAAATTTTGGCTGGAAAGGAGGAAAGTAATAAGTATTATCAATACATAAAGTCTTAAACCAAAAAAATTAGATTAAGAAGCTGATATCTTAAAATAAACATTTTAAAAAACCAAAAAAAAAAAAAGAAGAAGCTGATATCTTAGTGTGCTTATTTCAAGGCACCTTCTAGTTAACCAATATAGGACTGATTTAAAACATCAAACTTTAGGAATAATCACTTTTTAAGGATACTGTAACCCTTTAGAGGTCAAGGGCCATTTAAGAATTTGTGAATTAATTATTAACATACATAATTTTTGTTAAATTCTGTGCAATATTTCAAGGAATTTATAGCACCTAGTAAAATCTATTGGAGAGCCCTTCGGAAATTGACATATATTTTCTAATGCTTGTATACTATTTTCCAACCTTCCTCCTCAGAAAAAAATAGTGAAGAATGTCTAAAAAAGAGTCTAGAGGATAGAGGCAATGCAAGGGTAGAAAACTAAATAAGGTATACAGTGTTACCAGCAAATGTAAACTTGGAATATTAAATACTTAATAGTAGTGTTCCAAAACGCCATTGCCTGGGAGATGTTTGATGGTGTTACACAAAAAGTACCAAGGTACTGCATAAGTGAAGAACCTGCTTTCATGTGAGACTAATTGCTACTAAAGGACTTTTAACCTTTTTTCTTTAAATACACACAGATACACACCAATCAGTTGCCAGCAGAAACTTTTTTTTTTTATTCTGGAAAGTGAATGAAGATCCACACCACCCCACTACCAAAGCACATAGATGTAGTGGGCTTAGGTTTCAGTAACAGAGCTATACTGTTGCACAGCTATTGCTGAAGTTAGCAATTATACTAAAAAAAAAACTTGTAGCAGTTATAAAGATCCTAAAGCTGGAAAAAGACATATTACCATAGCCAAGGTGTCATGAGAAAAGAATAAGCCATAGGAGAATGGACAAGATCAACACAGTTACTGCTCTGCCAACCACACTACTGAAGAAATACTCCTACTGTACTGTCACTGAGATAATATATTAGAGACTGATACCATAATCTGCTATATAGCCTTCAGAACACATTGAATATTATATTTTATGTTATTTGTTTTAGAGGCTTAGAACATGTTGTATAGTTTTATTTAAAAAGCAGATACAGTAATTTTCAGAAAATTATTTCTTCATCATCATTTACATCCACCTAAAGAATCTCAGATTATTGGTATAGATTTATTTCTTTAAGTGATCCATCTAACCTATATATCCCACATTTTCCTTAATAATTTATTCATTAAAGTACATTTATTTAGGTCATTCTCTATATGTAAGACTTTACTTTTAAATCTTTTACAATATAAGCCTATGATGTCATAGCTTTATAGCACAAATATAGAATATCTAACAATTAACTAGAAAAAAATGAGAAGCAACATAAAAGGATAATTTACAAACCACATATTATTCACCTCTACTTTAAAAAGCCTATTTTACAATTCCTATTGAACGATTCTTTCCAGATGAAATAGCACAAAGAACACTGTTAGAGAAGGGGGAAAAAAAGTGAGAAAAATGGAAATAGGAGATAAATTGAGGAAAATATGGAAAAGTAAAATAGCATAAAGCACCATTCTAGCTAATGCTTTTACTTTACATTTTATCAAATACACTAATCTGTTGTTTCACTATTCATGAATTTTTGTAAAAGTAGCATCATTATTTGAATCTGATCCATTTGAAACATCAAGAGAGTCTATGCACATGTTTTTTTAGAATTGTTGAATTCTTTCTAAATCTTCTACAAGTAAAATAAAGCACTTGTAATTTCTAACAGAATGTAATAGGTCAGGCTAAAAATTTAAAGGTAAGCTACATTCATTGTAATTTAGTGCTAGAATATCATTGTTTTTGTTTTTACTTTTACACAACTATTTTAATGGAGAGTGGTCGTTTTCTTCCAGTCTAACATCACGTTTTACTACTTAAATAATAGGATGTTATTAGATTCTCTCTTAGGGAAATGTATTTTGAAATAAAAAGGTAATCTTCATTCACCTACCCATATCTCACACATGCTAAAGTTGTGAACGTATTTGGCCACCCACAATATTTCATATTCCGTGATAAGTTAGTTCATGGTTTGGTTCATGAACTCAATAAGAGTCACCTCAGGACATTTTGACCAGAGCTTTTAGTGAGATGCTCTTTTGAATAAGCTACTTGGGTTTAGTTTCTATTGCTTACAACCCAAAGGCTTTAATAATACATTAGTGTAATGTTCCCTCTATGTAAAATTAATATTTTTTCAGTGGTAAACAGCAAATTGATGACAAGTTAAGAGACTGTTTTTAATCATGCATAAATTCTAATATAGTGTAATTTTATTTCCCCAAGAGTTGGCATATATTAGCAATACAGATTATTTGGAATTAGAGCATGGTCTATGTTTACAGAATTTGTGTCTTATATCATGAGATTCAGCATTTGAGTCATAACCAAGAAATAAAAAGAATACAAAATCCTTACCTGCATGTGAGTGAAACTGAGACATAAAATGACTGGTGATGGATAGCTGACACTGTGTTTGAAGCTGAGAAGATGAATAATCATAACTACCTGCAAGTTCTATATACAAGTTCTAAGATGATTAATGTAAATCTATAAAATTGATCATGTTTGTTATATTTTTGAATAATAATGAAGGTCTAAAAACTCAAATTAGGTTAAAATACATGTAGAATAATTACAACTCATAACAAAACAATAGAAATGAACAAAATATACTACTCTAAATTCTACAAATTAATAAGGGTAAAGCAATTTGTGAATATACACTATCAAGAATGACCAAAAAAAGAGAAATTTTTCAACTCTCAGGTAATTAACAATATAAACTATACATTGGCTTGGGTTTCTAACCAAAATACAGTTCATACTTTATCGACAGATTCAAAGGAATTTTTCATTTTTTATTTTGTAAGGAGCAGTCAAATGCTGACAGCCTGAGCAACTGAATGAATGAGATTCCTCAGGAAGAAATTATGGAAAACTGCCAAATTTTCAAAATTGATGCTTTAGAAATCAATGAGCATAAGTCAATTTGATGAAAACATTCTTTCTGAACATGAGATCTTCCGCTGTGACTCTATGATATTTTTAAACACATAGTAGACTTTTACAGATTAAAGGAGAAGAAACACTGCTGCAATTTCTAGAACATGGCAATAGATTTTGGAATTTCTCCATTTTACTAAAACCAGATAAATAGTTAATGACAAACATAATAAGGATAGTACTATCAAAAAAAAATACCTTCAAAAAGTATAGTACCGTTAATACTTGTAATCTCATTCAGTCTAATATGCTTGTGAGGAAGCTTCAAAGTAAGTGTGAATGCTATTTTACCCCAATGAAAAAAGAAATCTTACAATGCCTTTTGCATTAACCCCTTTAGAAAATAACAAATTACTCTGATGCTCTGTCCTAGGTGAAGATTGGACAAAAATGACTGCATATAACCAGAAGGAAATTTTCTGCTCAGAACTCAATCAAAATACAACAGTTCCACCTTAAAATTTGGCTTTAAAAAGTATTACCCAAGCACATAAACTAGTAAACCTGGAAGAAATGGATAAATTCCTGGACTCCTGTGTCCTCCCAAGCCTAAACCAGGAGGAAGCTGAAACTATGAATAGACCAATAACAAGGGCAGAAGTCGAGGCAGCAATTAACAGCCTACCACACAAAAAAAGCCCAGGTCCAGACGGGTTCACAGCCAAATTCTACCAGACACACAAAGAGGAGCTGGTACCATTCCTTCTGAAACTATTCCAAATAATCCAAAAAGAAGGAATCCTTCCCAAATCATTCTATGAGACCAATATCATCCTGATACAAAAACCCGGCAGAGACCCAACAAGAAAAGAAAACTTCAGGCCAATATCCATGATGAACATAGATGCAAAATTCTTTAATAAAATATTGGCAAGCCGATTGCAACAGCAAATCAAAAAACTTATCCATCATGATCAAGTAGGATTCATCCCGGGGATGCAAGGCTGGTTCAACATACGCAAGTCTATAAACGTAATTCACCACATAAACAGAACCAAAAACAAAAACCACATGATTATCTCAGTTGACACAGAGAAGGCATTTGACAAAATTCAACAGCCCTTTATGCTAAAAACCCTCAATAAACTCGGGATCGATGGAACGTATCTCAAAGTAATAAAAGCTATTTATGACAAACCAACAGCCAATATCATACTGAATGGGCAAAAACTGGAAGCATTCCCTTTGAAATCTGGCACTAGACAAGGATGCCCTCTTTCACCACTCCTATTCAATATAGTACTGGAAATTCTAGCCACAGCAATCAGGCAAGAAAAAGAAATAAAGGGTATTCAAATAGGAAAGGTGGAAGCCAAATTGTATCTATTTGCAGACGACATGATAGTATACCTAGAAGACCCCATCGCCTCAGCCCCAAAACTCCTGAAACTGATAAGCAACTTCAGCAAAGTCTCAGGATATAAAATCAATGTGCAAAAATCACAAGCCTTCCTATACACCAATAACAGAATAAAAGAAAGCCAAATCAAGAACGAACTGCCATTCACAATTGCTACAAAAAGAATAAAATACCTTGGAATACAACTCACAAGGAACGTAAGGGACCTCTTCAAGGAAAACTACAAAGCACTGCTCAACACGAACAGATGGAGAAACATTCCATGTTCATGGTTATAAAGAATTAATATCGTGAAAATGGCTATACTGCCCAAAGTAATTTACAGAATCAATGCTATACCCATCAAGCTACCATTGGCTTTCTTCACAGAACTGGAAAAAACCACCATGAACTTCATATGGAACCAAAAGAGAGCCTGCATAGCCAAGTCAATTCTAAGCAAAAAGAACACAGCAGGGGGCATCACACTACCGGATTTCAAACTATACTATAAGGCTACAGTAATGAAAACAGCATGGTACTGGTACCAAAACAGAGATATAGACCAATGGAACAGAACAGAGGCATCAGAGGCAACACAACATATCTACAACCATACAATCTTTGATAAACCTGACAAAAACAAGCAATGGGGAAAGGATTCCATGTTTAACAAATGGTGTTGGGAAAACTGGCTAGCCATGTGCAGAAAGCAGAAACTGGACCCCTTCCTGACACCTTACACCAAAATTAACTCCAGATGGATTAAAGACTTAAACATAAGACCTGGCACAATAAAAACCCTAGAGGAAAATCTAGGCAAAACCATCCAAGACATAGAAGTAGGCAAGGACTTCATGAACAAAACACCAAAAGCATTGGCAACAAAGGTCAAAATAGACAAATGGGACCTAATGAAACTCCACAGCTTCTGCATGGCAAAAGAAACAGTCACTAGAGTGAATCGGCAACCAACAGAATGGGAAAAAACGTTTGCAGTTTACCCATCTGACAAAGGGCTGATATCCAGAATTTACAAAGAACTCAAACAGATTTACAGGAAAAAAACAAACAAACCCATTCAAAAGTGGGCAAAGTATATGAACAGACACTTTACGAAAGAAGACATATATGAGGCCAACAATCATATGAAAAAATGCTCATTGTCACAGGTCATCAGAGAGATGCAAATCAAAACCACATTGAGATACCATCTCACGCCAGTTAGAATGGCGATCATTAAAAACTCTGGAGACAACAGATGCTGGAGAGGATGTGGAGAAAAAGGAACAATTTTACACTGTTGGTGGGAGTGTAAATTAGTTCAACCATTGTGGAAGACAGTGTGGCGATTTCTCAAGGCCTTAGAAATAGAAATTCCATTTGACCCAGCAATCCCATTACTGGGTATATATCCAAAGAACTATAAATTGTTCTACTATAAGGACACATGCACACGAATGTTCATTGCAGCACTGTTTACAATAGCAAAGACCTGGAATCAACCCAAATGCCCATCGATGATAGACTGGATTGGGAAAATGTGGCACATATACAGTATGGAATATTATGCAGCAATCAGAAATGATGAGTTTGTGTCGTTTGTGGGGACATGGATGAATCTGGAGAACATCATTCTCAGCAAACTGACACAAGAACAGAAAATGAAACACCGCATATTCTCACTCATAGGCGGGTTATGAAGAATGAGAACACATGGACACAGGGAGGGGAGTATTAAACACTGGGGTCTATTGGGGGGAAAAGGGGAGGGCCAGCGGGAGGGGAGGTGGGGAGGGATAGCCTGGGAAGAAATGCCAAATGTGGGTGAAGGGGAGAAAGGAAGCAAACCACACTGCCATGTGTGTACCTATGCAACTGTCTTGCATGTTCTGCACATGTAGCCCCAAACCTAAAATGCAATAAAAAATTTTAAAAAAAAAGAAGTATTACCCAGAGATGGGTTCAATGGAAGCCCAAACCCCAGCATTATGCAATCTACCCATGTAAAAAACATATGCATGTACCCCCTCAATCTAAAATAGTGTAAACAAATAAATAACAGAAGAAATTAACAGAGAAAAACTGAAGTGTTATCCAGGAAAGACTGGCTTCTAAAACAAAATAAAATAATTTACATAAAGAAATGTAAAGGGAGTAGATACTTTTAAGTCTTTTCTGTTCTGAAAGTATTCAGGCCAGGTGCAGTGGCTCATGTCTGTAATCCCAGCACTTTGGGAGGCTGAGACAAGCAGATTACTTGATGTCAGGAGTTTAGGACCAACCTGGCCAACATGGTGAAACGTCTTCTCTACTAAAAATATAAAAATCAGTCAGGTATGGTGGCATATGCCTGTAGTCCTAGGTACCTGGGAGGCTGAGGCAGAAAAATTGCGCAAAATCAGGAGGCAGAGGTTGCAGTGAGCCAAGATCCTGCCACTACACTCCAGCCTGTGCAGCAGAGTTAAGACTCTGTCTCAAACAAAAAAATAAAATAAATAATATAATATAATTAAACAGGATCATTAAATTTCGGAATCCCAAAGGCCTAAACCAGTTGTTCTCAACCCCAGCTGCATGTTAGAATCACCTAGAGAACTTTTTATAGGATTGTGGATTCCTTAGGCCTACCACCACAGACATCCTGAGATTCTACTACAGTTGGTGTAGTCTGGGATTCAGGCATCTGTAATTTTTTTTAAAGTTCCCAGGTAATTTTAATGTGTAGCCATGACTAAGAAACACTGGTCAAGACAGATATATAGTAACTAGTTATTTGTTGCATAAATGAACAAGTGAATAAATCAATCAAAATAGAGCTGTAATTTACCTTTGCTCAGAACTGTTCTCTTTCTAGCTCCTTTGCTCCTAAAGATATGTCAATGCACACAACTCAACTTAAATTTGAACCTATTGCTTCCTAATAGTCCACGATTATGCAGCATCTTTTAATCTTGCAAGGTAGTATGTTTTTAAATCATTCTTCCACCCATCTGGATTTGGACCATCTTATGTGTGCCAATGTGAGACACTTGAAACACTAATACTATGAATATATCTCTACTTTGCAACAGACAAAGTATTGAAACTCCTATCCTCTACATGCTTGAAAAATAATGACTTTTCTCTAAAGATATTATAATTACGCAACTTCAATTTAAGAAATGTTAAGTCTATTTTGTGGGGAAGAGGTGTTCTAAAAGAAAGAAAATTATCACTGTTTTAAAATCATTAAATCCTTGAATACAGTGACTGCAATTTATATGTACATAGCAGATATTTGACAAATATTTGCTGAAGTTAGGAATAAAGGAACCAAGTCTTTCAAAAGGAAAATTGCCACATTTAATACAGATTTTAAAAAAGTATAGGAATTAAAATATGCAAAAGTTTTTTTACACTCAAAAATATACTATGTATATGCATTAATATACTAATTTACAAATATTTCAGAAGAAAAAATGATGTTAAATAGAACTGAAAAAAGCAAGAAATTCATTATTGTGCTACAATATTGTCTTGGTGCTTTTTTTCTCTCTCTTTCAGATGGATAACAAGTCACCAATATGATCTCATAGTTTATGTTGTCTTGTATATTGCAAGTCACCAAAATATGCCCTGATCAGCTACCTCCATCCATCTTACCTTTGCACTGAAAATGTGGAATAATTTTTTTGTCTTTCCTGTCAACTGAAAGTACAATAGCTGCCCAATGTTATGAAACATGTTCACCCTCTTAGAAACACAGTCATTTCAAAAATGTTAAAAGATCACACAATATATCTGGTTTCAAATCAGAGCCACGTTAATCTATTACTATAGTAACTAAATCCCCAAAATAAATACATGTAAGTGCATAGACTCTGTGTGTGTGTGCGTGCATGTGCACATGTGTGTGTGTGTGCATGCATGCACGTGTCTGAATGTGTATAGAATACTGATATGGTTTGTCTATGTCCCCACCCAAATCTCATCTTCAGTGTAATCCCTATAATCCCCACATATCTCGGGAGAGACATGGTGGGAGGTGATTGGATCATGGGGGCAGTTTCCCCATGCTATCCTTGTGAGAATGAGTGAATTTTCATGAGATCTAATGGTTTTATAAATGCCTCTTATCCTTTCGATACTCACTCTCTCTCTCACGTGCTACCATGTAAGATGTGCCTTTGTCACTCTTTCTCCTTCCACCAGGATTAAAAGTTTCCTGAGGCCTCAACAGCCATTTGGAACTGTGAGTCAATTGAACATCATCTTTTCTTTATAAATTACCAAGGCATGGAAAGTTCTTTTTTTTTTTTTTTTTTGGAGATGGAGTTTCGCTTTTGTTACCCAGGCTGGAGTGCAATGGCATGATCTCGGCTCACTGCAACCTCCGCCTTCTGGGTTCAGGCAGTTCTCCTGCCTCAGCCTCCCGCGTAGCGGGGATTACAGGCACGAGCCACCATGCCCAGCTAATTTTTTGTATCTTTAGTAGAGACAGGGTCTCACCATTTCGACCAGGATGGTCTCGATCTCTTGACCTCGTGATCCACCCGCCTCGGCCTCCCAAAGTGCTGGGGTTACAGGCGAGAGCCACTGCGCCCGGCCGAGAAGTTCTTTTATAGAAGTGGTAAAACTGACTAATATTATACAAATACCTTACATTTTGTTTTAAATTTTTGAGAAACAGAAGAATTATATAAAGTAGAACAATGGTTCTTAGTAATGAAGTGAAATACAGACTATAGATGCAACTATATGATGCACTTGCGGGCTTATTTACTTACCTTCATTTGTAAACCCTCTACATTTATGAAGGAAGTTCTTCAGATATAACAAGGAAAAAAGGAAATATTTAAATTTCAAAAGTAAAACATTAAGTCTCCCTACGAATCTCAAATAATAAACATGTCTTCAATGATACCTCAATGAGCAAATACCTAGAGTACATTCCTTTTTTATAGATATGATGTTAGCTCTATTTAAAAACAAACCATTCATGTTAATAAAAAATCAGGTCTTTTCTATGTTAAATTATTTGAAGATGTATGTGTACATGCATGTGCACATGTGTATATTCAAAGGTTTGTTATCTGTGGCGGTTAATATTAGGTGTCAACTTGATCGTACTGAGGGATGCCTAAATGACTGGAAAAGTTTTGTTTCTGGGTGTATCTGTGAGGGTGTTGGCAGAAGAGAATAACATTTGAGTTGGTGAACAGGGAGAGAAAGATCCATCTTCAATGTGGGTGAGTACTGTCCAATTTGCTACCACTGTGCCTAGGACAAAGCAGGCAAAGAAGGTGGAATAAGTTTGCTTGCTGAGTCTTCTGGCTCCGTTTTCTTCCTCCTGTGCTGGAAGCTTGCTTTTGCTCCTCCTGCCTTTGGACATCAGACTCCAGATTCTCTAACCTTTGGATTCTGGGGTTTGCACCAGCAGCTGCCCAGGGGCTCTTTGCATAGTAGTATCTCACTGTGGTTTTAATTTGCATTTCCCTAATGACTAATGTTCTTGAATATCTTTCATGAACTTATTTGACTCCTCTTTGGTAGAGTCTCTCCAAATCTTTTGCCCATTTTTAGTTTCTTTTTTTTTATTATTTAGTTTTAAAGTGCTTTTTATATATGTATTTAGGTACTAACCCTTTATCAGATACTATGTGATTTGAAAATATGTTCTCCAGTCTTCTTGATCTTCTCAATCTCTTTTTCTTTTGCAGAGAAAAAGTTTTCATTTTGATACAGAGAAATTTATCCACTTTTTTCCTCATAAGTATCTTGCCTTGGGAATATCTAAAAACACATCGACTAATCCAATGTCATAAAAATGTTCTCTTATGTTTTATCTACATGTTTTACAATTTTACATTTAGGCATATCATCCATTTAAACTAATTCTATATAAGGCATGAGATATATGTTGAGATTTATATTTTTGTATATATATTTCTAGATGCACTGGCATCATTTTTTGAAACCATTTTTTTATTGTCTTTCCAGTCAGTATCATTTGTATAGAACTATTTTGGTACTCTATGCTCTTCCATTTATTTATTTGTCCATTCTTCTGCCAATACCACTGTTTTGAGTGCTGTAAATTTAGTGTAAGTCTTAAAATTAGACAGAACAGATTCCCAAACTTCGTGATTTTTCAAAAGAATTTTATCTCAACTAGTTCCTTTCCCTGTCCAAATAAAATGTTTTATCAGCTTTTTAACATCTAATTCTTGCTATCATTTTGATTGGAATTGCTTTCAACATAGATCAACTTGGGAGAACAATACATCTGAACAACACTGAGTCTTTCAGTCCAAAAATAGGATGTACATCTTTATTTGATGGCACATGAGAAGGAATGTGAGTTGGTATTAAGGACCTAATAGAAGCCCCCAGTTGACTACTGGCAAAGAAATGGGAACCTTAGGCCAAAAATCACAAGAAAGTAAATTTGACCAATGACATGAATGAGCTTGAAAGTGGATTCTTTCATACAGTCTGCAGATGAGACTAATCCAGACTACACCTTAATTTTGGCCTCCTAAGACTATCTCAGCAGAGAAACAAGAATGTCAGAATTCTTACCAGTGAAATTGTTATATAATGAATTTGTCTTGTTTTTAGTCACTACGCTTGCTGTTATTTGCTAAACTACAACGAAAAGCTAACACAATACCTTCGTATAATCCCTTCTTCTTTAGTGTAAGTCAGACCTACAGACTTCTTTCTAATGAATACAACACATTGAAAGGGATGGATATCAATTCCATAATTAGGTTATAAATGAGCTTTCACCCTGCTGATAATCTCTCACTATTGCCTGCTCCACTTGTGTGTTGTAATGAAGCAAGCTGCCATGGTAGAGAGGCCAATGTGTGAAGGAACTGAGGACAGCATTTGGTTAAAAGCCTGTAAGTAATCAAGAACCTGACAGTAACACTCCATGAATAACTGAATATAAGAACTATGTGAGCTTCCCCAACTGAGCCTTCCCCAACTCTCCCCAACATGAGACTCCAATCTTGGTGTTATTTCTAATGGTAGAATAACAAACGTGTGTAGTCTTAAGCCACTAAATTTTGAAATAGTTTATTATAAAGCAGTAGATATAGATATTTGATTTTAACTTATCTATAACCATTTTGTGTGTGTGTGTGTGTGAGTGAGTGTGTGTGTTATATAACTTAGTGATTGCTCTAGGAATTATAATATATATGCAAAACTTATTATAGTCTATTAAAATTAATATTTACAATTTCAAGTAAATGGTAAAAACCTTATAACCATACATCCTGTTAACCTCTCTCCCTTTATGTTGTCATTTCCTATGAGGTAGTAGGCAGTATAATGACCCTTCCCTACACACAAAAAGATATTCACACCCTGAATCTTGAAACCTATTAAGTAAACTTACAAGGTAAAAGCGTCTTTGTGAGTGTGATTAAAGTTAAGAACTACTGTGGTTTGAATGCATATGTCACTCCAAAATTTATATGTTAGAACTTCAACCCCAAGAAGATAGTACTAAGAGGCAGGGCTTTTGAGAGGTGACTATGCCCTGAGGGCTCCACCTTCACCAATGGGATTATATATATTTGTTTTTATAAAGGAGACCTTCAAAAGCTACCTTGGACATTTATCTCTTTTTCCATGTAAGGACACATCATTTGTCTTCTCTGGAGGATGTAGCAACAAGGTGCTGTCTTGGAAGCAAAAACAACCCTTCGGCAGACACTAAATCTATTAGTACCTTGATCTTGAATTTCCAAGCCTCCAGAAATGTGAGATATAAACTTATATCATTTATAATTATCCAGTCTGGGGCATTTTGTTATACCAACCCAAAAGGACTAAAACAAGGACCTCGATCTTATCCTAGATTGTTTGGATGGGCTCAGTCTCATCACATGCATCATTAAAAGTTGAGATCCTTTCCTGGTTCAGTCAAAGAGATGTAATGAAAAAAGAAAAAGGAAGATTTGAAGTGTGAGAGGCACCTGACTCACTGTTGCTGACTTTGAATACGACAGAAAGGGACCATGATCCAAAGAATGCAGGCATCCTGTAGAAGCTGGGAACAGCTCTCAGCTGACATCAAAAAGGGAAATAGGGACTTCAGTCTTACCATCATAATAAGCTGAATTCTGTAAACACCCTGAGAGAACAAGAAAATAGTTTTATACAGCCTCCAAGAAAGAATACACCAAAAACCATGGTTTCAGCCTAGTGAGATTCATGTCACACTTCTGATATACAGAACTATAAGATAATAAATCTATATAGCTTAAGTTGCTAAAGTTGTAGGAATTTTATGGCCACAATAGAAAACCAATATAAATGAATCATATATATATGTGTGTGTGTATGTCTCTATGTATGTGTATATATACACACACACAAATGCACAGGCACACACACGAACAAATGCAAACTCCATTATACAATATTATGTTTTTACTCTCAAGCATTATACATAGTTTTAGAAACTAAAGAGAGTAGAAATAGTGATTATAGTTACCGATACATTATTTCTATTGCTCTTCTTTCATTCTTAAATTTTTATGTTTTTATCATTTTTCTTAGACAAAAAGATCTTCATTTTTTTTAGAGAAGATTTGCTGTTGGTGAATTCCCTTGGTTCTCTTTCATTTAATAATGTCTTTATTTCACCTTCATTCTTGGAAGATGTTTTTACTGGTTATAGAAATCTGGGTTGACAATTTATCTGTATTTATCATATTAAAAAATATTGTTTCACTCTCTTGTGGTCTCAGTGACTACTAATTTTTTATTTATCTGTAGTTTGTTTTTATCAGTTGATTTTTTTTTTTTTTTGAGATGGAGTTTCACTCTTGTTACCCAGGCTGGAGTACAATGGCGCGATCTCAGCTCACTGCAACCTCTGCCTCCTGGGTTCAGGCAATTCTCCTGCCTCAGCCTCCCGAGTAGCTGGGATTACAGGCACACGCCACCATGCCCAGCTAATTTTTTGTATTTTTAGTAGAGACGGGGTTTCACCATGTTGACCAAGATGGTCTCGATCTCTCGACCTCATGATCCACCCGCCTCGGCCTCCCAAAGTGCTGGGGTTACAGTCTTGAGCCACTGCGCCCAGCCTCATCAGTTGATTTTTATGTATATAGAATTTTATTTTTTGCTTATAGTGTTGGGGTTCATTGAGCCTCTTGGTTCTGTATATTTTTTATGTTCTTTATTTAACTTGAGGTGTTTTAAACTAGTATGTCTTTTTTTTTGTACCAGTCTCTTTCCTCTCTGCTCAATCTTCAGTGACATCAATTTAAGACCTGTTAATATTGTTCCACAAGTCTCTAAGACTCAGTTTATTCCTATACTGTTTTTTTCTTTCCTATACAATTTGAATAATTGATATTGACCTAAGTTCAAATTCAAAATACACACTTTCTCATATACACTGAGAGCTTCTAACAAACATTTTTTTTGTTTTCACATCTTCTTGTCTAAAATTGTCCTATGATTACTTTTTGTAGCTCTTCTTAAGTCTAAAATTGTCATATGATTACTTTTTGTAGCTCTTATCTCTTTGCTGAGAAAGTTTATCTTTCCATTCATTTCAAGAGTGCTTCCCCTTATTCATGTATTAAAATGTTGACTGATCCTAATTCCAACCTTAAAGCCATCTTGGGGTTGGTATATTATAATTATCTTTTCTCTTAAGAGAATTAAAGCTTTTCTGGTCCTTTGTATGTCAGATAATTCTGGAACGTTTTTCATATAGTGGGACTGTGAGTACTGTAAAAAGAAAACCTCTAGAGAATATTGTTTGTTTTCTGTGTTAGCATGCAATCAAACTAGTTAGGTTCAGATTACAATTTCCAATTCACTGCCTTCTATGAGTTGTGGTTCCAATATAGTTTAGCTTTTGTAAGCTACTTTGCAAGCCTACTTACAATGTATACCACCTAGGGACAAGTCTGGGACCTGGGCAGTAGTGTACACCATGTTTCAGTTATCTAAATATTTCTACGGTGCTTTGTTTCAGTTGCACAGTGTAACCCAGGGATCAGCCTAAGGCTTCATACATAAATTCTAAAAATTCCATTCTCTCTTCTCTATAGTTTTCCTCATACTGTCTGGTTTCTAGGGACTCCTTTCCTAGACCCTGGTTACAAACTCATTATATTGTCTACACTTCCAATGACTAGATCATCCTCTGGACAAAGTAGTAAGTAAAAAGAGAATAAAAATAATGGTACCCCCTCGACATTATTTAGCACATGTATCTTCCTTTTCCAAACTCATCTGGTGAGAGAGAAGGACTTTCTCTCAAAATTTTAAGTACCTCCAGCTGCTTTCACCCTGCCAACACAGGAGTGCACCTTCGTAAATGGGGCTTGCCTCAGATCAGAGCTAGAAGAGTAAAAAAGGAAAGAAGAATTATGGTAATTTTCTCCTACTTGCACATTTTCCATCTCAGAGAAGCCCATTTCCCAGTCCTCTACTATGAAAGAGGATTTTTCTTGGAGCTTTCTTTGTCAATGCACAGAGTGAAAATACATGGTTTGGGACACCTGAAATCTAAACCCAGTGATACAGGAAAGAAAAACAAAACAAACCAGGAAATTTGGTGGTGGCTTATGTCTATAATCCCAGTGCTTTGGGAGGCTGCGTGGGGAGGATTACTTATGTGAGGAGTTCCAAACCAGCCTGAGTAATATAGCAAAACCTTTGCCTCAACAAAACAAAACAAATCCAGGAAACTTACCATTGTATTGTTCAGTTTTCAGATTTTCATTTCTCTAGTAAATCTTTCTGGTATTATTTACTTTTCAGAGTCATGAGATAGTTGCCTTGTGTAATCTGTTCAGGAATTTTAGTTGTTTTCAGTAGAAGAAATAGGGTGGAGTGGGTCTACTCCTTCTTAACTGAAACTAGAGATTGCTATTTTAAGATGGCATTCACATTGCCTACATTCCTTCATCTCTTTCACTTCTCTAAGGTTTCAACTATCAACTTCTTGCTTTGTGGCTTATTTTCTTAGTAATAAATCATATTTTATCATATGACTCCCTAGTACATATCACAGTGTTATTTCCATATTTAATGACTATCTCCTAAAAAGAAGTGATTCATTTTTTCTTTCCAAACCTGTTTAGGAAAAGCTAGGCTACCAAAATTAAACAATTCCTTTACAATAGAACTTCTGAAGATTTTAATATGTTAATGTGGATTCTAAATTTCTAGAAGGGGAATACAGTGAATACAATTTCCAAACATATGTAACCTCTAAATATTTTTCCTATGAAACTAAAGTTCTTTAGAACACAATTCATGCAATAGTCTAACTACTAACTCCACATATCTTACAGAATTTATGTTATTCACCCCAACTTATCTTTCTTCTGATCTTATTAGATGCTATTCTACGACCACCGCAGGATGTGCCTTTTGTAAATTTAAAGAACTATTCTAGATCTTTGCTAAAATAACTCTGCTTTTACCAACATTAAACATATGCTGCCACCTAACATTGCCAAATATTCTGAAGACAATTCCCAGAAAGAATGTAGAGAATGGCTTAACTTTAAACATAGCCTATGAATGTTGTAGCTAATTCAGTTAGAGATAGGCACATTTAGTAGGCTTTATAAAAATAGCCCTAAAATTAAAGGTGCAAAGATTGGAGAATAATAGCATTGTTTTTATCTTTTGAATGAGATAGTAACAAAAAGATTTGGTGGATGATGAATACCAAAGTAATACATAAGAAAATACTTGATCCAAATGAGAAACTCAATAAGAAAGTAATAAAAATCACTATCATGTAAAAGAAACTCCATATGTGAAATATTATGCCACATACTTATGGTATAAATCTATAGTTGCTTCCACAGTATCTATTCTTTTTTTTCTTGAGAATTCCTGATATACGTTTGGGGATTTCCGCAATTCTGAGGATGAGCTTAATATAACAAGATATGACAATAATTACATTCCATAGCCTAGATAGCAAGATTATTTAAGGGGTGGCCATGGGATTCAAGATGAAATTTAATGTCAGGCTCTCTCCTGGGAATGTTTGAACAAAAGTAGCCTCTTTGCTCTAGACCGTGTATTACAGAGATGTGAAACAGTGGAACAAATGTAGCTATTTTCTTCTGTGAGTGAATAAAGCCAATACACAAAGGAAGCCAGAATCTAGAAAAATAATGGCAAAGAAATACAGCCAATCTTTGATGCTACCTTTTGATTTTATTCAGTAAAAGAAATTGTATTCATTATGTGTTGTGGAGTAACGAATTGTCCTAAAATGTATTGGCTTAAAATAATAATAAGCATTTATTATCTCTTATGTTTTCACTAAGTCCAAATTCAGACTGCACACCGTGGGATAACTTATCTGATTCATAATTAAGGGCCTTAGCTGAAACACTCAAAGGCTTGAGGGCTGTGAGCTGGAGTCATTTGAAGTTTATTCACATGTGCATTTGGAAACTGATGATGGCTGACAGTTGGGGAACTAGCTGGGATCATTGGTTGAAAAACCTACACATGGCTTCTCTATGCTGAATAGGCTTTGTCTCAACATGGTATCTAGGTTCCAAAAGAAAGGAAGAGAGAGAGAGGAGGGAGGTGAGGGAGAGAGGGAGGGAAAGAAGGGGGAGAGAAAAGAGAGAGAGAAAGAGAGAGAGAGAGAGCAAGCAAGCTATGGTGCCTATTATGACCTAATCAAAATTCATGCAAGATTTTCTCTGCTTCATTCTGTTGCATCTCTTACTTGAAGACATGTATCTGCTTTTTAGGGAAAGGAAATACGAATTTCCATATTTCCATGGAAGTGGTCAATATCACATTATAAGAAGGGCATTGAGGAGTACGTATTGGCAGAACCATCTTTTAAACCTACAACATAAACCATTAACATACATTTATTGTGGATGCCAATTTGAGTTATTTGCTGTGTACACTAAAATACACAATTTGCATCACACTTACCTGTGTTATTTTATTTGAATGTGCACAACATCTCTAGGAGGAAGGTACTTTTAGTACTTGTATCAGAGTTCTCCAGAGAAACACAACAAATAGGATGATAAGATAGATAACTGATAGCCAGATAGACACATAGCTAGAGAGACAGACAGATATATAGACAGATAGATAGATAGATAGATAGATAGATAGATAGATAGATAGATAGATAGATAGATGTAGATTTTAAGGAACTAGCTCATGTGACTCTGGGAACTAGCAACTTCCAAATCCATAGAGCAAGGCTGTAAACTCAGGCAAGAGTAATGTTGCAGTCTTGAGTTTGAAATCTACAGAGCAGCTGGTGGGCTAGCAACTCACACAGAGCTGATGTTATAGTCATGAGTTCAAAATTTTTAGGGCAGGCCAGCAGGTTGGAGACACAGGCAGGCTTTCTATGTTGTAGTCATGAGTCAGACTTCCTTCTTGGAAGTAAAGTCCTCCTTTGAAACCAGGATTTTTCTTAACACTTTTGATTCATTGGATGATGTTTACCCACATTACCAAAGGTAATCTCCCTACTTAAAGTCACTGATTATTTGTTTATCACATTTAGAAAATACCTTCACAGCCACATCTAAACTAATGTTTGACCAAAAAATTGAGCACCACAGCCTGGCCAAGTTGACACATAAAATTTAACCATCACAGCTTACCCCTTGTCAGCTTGACACCCATACACGTGTACTTAAGCCATACTTAATCGCCAAATAGAGACAACAGCAAAGTCATACTTTCACTTAATATGATAGAACTTGTCCTGTGTAAAAATGAAAACACACTAGGCTGAGCACAGTGCCTCACACCTATAATACCAGTACTTTGGGAGGCTGAGGCTGGTGGATTGCTTGAGCCCAGGAGTTTGAGACACGCTGGGTAACATGGCAAAACCTCATCTCTATAAAAAATACAAAGATATATATATAGAGAGAGAGCTGGGCATGGTAGCACATGCCTGAAGTCCCAGCTACCTGGGGAGGTGTGGGGAGAATCACCTGAGCCCAGGAGGTCAAGGCTACAGTGAACTGTGATTGTGCCACTGCACTCCAGCCTGAACAAAAGAGTGAGACACTGTCTAAAAAAAAAGAAGCTAACAAACTAACCCTCAGAAGAGGATGCAAAGTCCTTCAGTATCTTTCATTCTTTTCTTGATACCCTGTAATTTAAATATTATGATGTAAATTTAAAAATACTTAAGTACTATGATGTAAAGTTAATGCATCTCATGTTGCATGATAAGAGAATAAGAGAAAATAGAAGACTGTTTAGTCTTCACTGTGAAACTAAGTCCTTCAGGATGACAGAGAATCAAGTCTCAGAAATAAGATGTAAAAATCTTGCTAGGTATCCCTAAAGTTGAGTGGTGCCACTGCCATTTTCACCCCTTGATTCCCGGACCCATAAATCCTGGCTGTAGGAAAAACAACCCTATACAGTGAACGCTGATTTTGAGTGTAGAAAGTACCCATTTTGAAAATGTTTTAAGATTGAAAATCAGAATGTTTAATAACTATTCTAGGGTTACTCAACTAATAAATGGGAGAGAAAATATTTGAAGTCAAGCTCTCTGACACGAAGATATCTTCCATAACTCAATGTTGTGTATTGAGTTTGAGAGGTTTTTTTTAATTGAATTTTAGGTTTTGGGGTACATGTGAAGAAAATGTAAGATTGTTGCATAGGTACACACATGGCAGTGTGATTTGCTGCCTTCCTCCCTGTCACCTATATCTGGCATTTCTCCCCATGCTATCGCTCCCCAACTCCCCACCCCCTGCTGTCCCTCCCCTATTCCCCCTGACAGACCCCAGGGAAATGCTCCCTTCCCTGTAAAAAAGGCTTTCAGCATTGTGGCTACATCCAGATTTGACTCTGGTTAGTTTATGAACTGCTTCTAGGTTTTAGAAAGTTTCCTATTTACTTCCTCAGGTTCATTCTTCACCTTCTTTACCTAACTCTGTGTCTATACTCTGGACACTGGTTTTATACACTGCATCAAACAGACTCCTTTGCTTTCTGGTTTCTGATTAAGTATGGCCAGAAGGAGATGCAAAGGTGGAAGAAAAGACAAGTCATGGTATTTAGTCTTCTGCTCTGTCATTGGTGATCTGCAATGTGTGCATGGGTATTTTCTTTGGACAGGTCCATCATCGGTGGACTTAGACAATGTCTTCTCTTTCACCAGCATTCCACACAATGTCACCTCTAGGAAAGTAACTTATGGTAAAAAAAGTTGTGACAATTGGCACACACTCATATTACCATGTGCCTTAGCAATAATAAACAACTGGCTTAAAAGAATGGTGGAATGCTCATTTGAAGGCTCATTAGATATGCATCTGGGAAACCATCCTGGGAGTCTTCTGAGGTTTTTACCCCATTAAGATATCTATATCTACCCAAAAGAAAATAGTTATATCAAAAACATAGCTGCACTCCTATGTTTCCCTCCATCCCTCCCTTCCTTCCTTTCTCCCTCCCTCACCTCCTTCCTTCCTTTCTCCCTCCCTCTCTCCTTCCTTCCCTTTCTTTTTTCTTCTTTCTTTTTCTTTCTTTCTTTCTTTCTTTCTTTCTTTCTTTCTTTCTTTCTTTCTTTCTTTCTTTCCTTCCTTCCTTTCTTCTTTCTCTCTCTCTCTCTTTCTTTCTATCTTTCTTTCTCTTGTCTGACTAGTTCTGCAAAAGATGAAAAGTGGACATAGGTGGTATTATTACTCCATCAGGGTCTAGAGAGTTATCTGCCCCTCTGAAGATATCATGATTCTAAAGACCAGCAAGCACAGTTAAAATATTACAATTTTAAATGAAAAAAGTTAATGCAAATGTTAATCTAAAACAACGAAGTTCTAAAATAGATTAAATTGATAACATGTATAACTGGATAAGTTTTAAAAATTACTAAGAATGTAAAGTAATAAATAAAAAAAATTTCAGAGAAAACTCATTCTAGGACTGTAGCTTAATGTTCTAAGAAAAAGCCATGTAGAACATCCACGCTGTGATGCAATGCACCATGTGGGACCACCCATGCCATCACCTACTCTACAGCTGCTAATAGAATAGTGTCAGCACAGAGGACACAAAGGAAAAGAAATAAAAGGTTCTGTCTGAAATATGCCATCTGAAATAATATATCTTCTTTCTGAACACAGGAATGCCTTTATTGTAGTGAGTCTCCAGCTTTGTATTACCTGCCACCAAAAGCTAAAACAGCAAGAGAAATCTGAGGAGTTGCCCTCACTGCATGGAATCATGAATTTCTGTGCATCCAATGCTACCGAAGAATGAATTCAGCATGGACCCTATGGCAAGCATTTCTGAGATGACTCAAGGAATGTACAGCTACAATAAACACTCCCCTTTCTGATAATGAGACAGAAAATTGAACTTATAATTTATTTAGTTTTAAAAAAATCAAACAGAATCGAGCAGAAGCTGAAACTTTTGAAAGCTTTCATTAATTAAGATACGGTGAATGGGAATCCCTCTATATGAGTCAACACTGTTGACTGAGTGTCAACAGTGGACAATGCATGGAACCAGATATATTCATAAATTTTATTTTAAAGTAATGGTTTTTACAATAATAAGATGTTAGCAGTTAACAGTATAAATCCTACATAAAGAAAATATACCCAGGAGTCATACATTTAACTCCTCAAGTTTATGTCCTGTTGCGTAAGCGTTATAAGTTGTGAGTTACCAAAGTGAATATGTAAAATTTACCACTTGCTAATTTTCACTTCTCTCATTTAGAGCAGACTCAAGCATGCACACTATGGAAGATGATCCATGGAAAAAGTTGTGGTTCTAACTTTTCTTCCTCTCTCTCTAACTTCTCTTGCAATATTTTCTTTCTGGCAAAATGCACCAAAACAGGCCACCAACAGCAGCTTTTAATGAGAGAGAGCCTGACCAAAAAGAAAAGGGTAGGAATTTCAGAATTAAGGTTTGGCAGTCCTTTCTCTTCCTTTGATGATGGAATAAAATTTGGTCTTACTAATACTATGCGTTAATGTAGAAAAATATGGTAAGAGAATCAGATCTAGTCATCTCTTCCTGTTAGATGTGAATTTTTGCTTTTTTCTATTCTGGCTTTTTAATAAAAACAAAAAGCTGATGAATACTTAAGAAAATTTTTTGAAATAAATGCATACTAGTTACAAATGTACATATTCCAGATCTATTGAATGGAAATAAAGTTTCTAGAATTAAGATGCCCTGTTTGGTTTATTTTTATAATTTTTATAGAATGAATTCTTTAATCCACTGTTTTTCTAGTTTCTCTTATATTCTACCATATACTAATGTGATACTCATAAAAAGGACAATTTTTATGTGGTATTCAGATTGATCATGAATATCTTGCAGGCATCTTCCTCAAATATCAGGCAATATCAAGAAGCTTAAAGAGGGTAACTGATTTGCCTAAGATCGCACAGCTAGTAAGACATTACCCCCAGTGTTCTTCACTGTTGTTTCGATATGAGTAGAGTCCAATTGTTTACCAAGATTTGAATATCAGATCAATGTCAGTGAATAGGATACAAATTACTTGAGATAAATCCAAGACCGTTATTTTTGTAAACTCTGAAAAGAACCACAGATAACTACAAATAGAGTGTGTATATTTTATGTGGCCCAGGGTTTAATTTAACAACAACAAAAAAAGACTTTTAAATAGTTTCAAGATGTCGTATCTTAATCAGCTGATGGGATGTGCTTAGACAAATACCAAAGTATAAGGAAAAATCTGGACTATAATTGAAAGGTTTCCTTGTTTTTCCCTCATACTGCTTCACACTGACACTACAATGAAGTAACTTTAACTGAATACTTAAACCCTCAACAAATAAGTTTAATTTTTTGATTAAATTTTAATTTTGCATATCATAGAATTCTATAAATTTTATATAATTTCTCATGTTCCCTATTTATACCTTCTGTGCCAGACATTGTGCTGGAGACTGGCATATTGGACAATATTTAAGCTATGATGGTACTGCTGTATTATTTGACCTGCTCTGGGCCACTTTGAATGAATTTATCAGAATTCTGTGACAAGAAAATGAAAAGAACAAATCATAGTTGACAGTAGTAAAACATGCCTGAGCTTTGATTGATTACACTCACAGTCATATACAAGAGAGGCTTTCCTTCAATCTTCACTATGAGAACATTATTTAAAAATATACATAATGCAGGGATGGTCAGTTCTAGACTGCTGCCAAAATGTAAAGAAACATAGGTAATTATTTTCCAGGTATTGGCCAACCATCATTATTCATCCTTTTCTTCCAGAGAAAGCATTTATGTCCACCTTTTGGTGTTTGGCAATATTCTTTGTAGTTATATGTGTTCTTCAAAAGGTCTGAATTCATGTTTCGTGGAACAAATCTTGCATGAACTACATAGGTCCAGAGATTTAGATTTCTTATTATTCTCTTCCTCCTCAATTATACTCCTTCATTTTCTACCCAATACTCTCTAGTGTAGTGCTTACCAACCTTAGTGTACATGAAAATCCTAAGGAAAGTTTGTTAAAATAAACCTTTTGTAGCATTTCTCAAAAATTTTGAGTCATTAGGTCAGAGACAAGAATCAAGAACCTGCATTTCCTATAAGTAATACTGATGCTGCCAATCTACTAGATGGAGGTTGATTAGCACTAGTCTAGTGGCTTGCTACAGAAGGTGTGTTCTGCAGACCAACAGCAACACCATCACCTCAAAGTTTGTTAGAAATGCAGAATTTTGGCTCAACCATAGATCTACAAAATTCTTTCCTCAGGCAGAGTCATTGGGTGAAATAATACACCCACAGGATATAATGTTATTGCCAGTAGATAGAAAGCATAGACCGTTTAATCCTCTATGACCTGCGCTCAGTTTACTTGCCTATGGGTTAACCTGTGCTTGCTTGTGGCAGTTTGCAAATGTAGCCACAATACTTGTAGCCACTGCCATAAAGGTGGAGTTTATATCCTTATCTTTTGAATCTGGACAGACCATGCCATTTGCTTTGATCCACAGAATGCACTGAAATTGGCACTAAGAAAATATAAAACAGGGCTTTAAAAAACCCATCAGCTTCTTCTCTTGATGTTCTAGGGACTTCTGCCACTAGCACCATATGAAAAAGCTCAGGCTAGCATGCAGGATGATGAGGGACATGTGACTCACCGTTGCCCTAATCAAGAGTCTGACAACCCCAGAAGAAAATCTGCCTGTTTGACTGGCAGCTGACTACAGTTACTTGAGTGAATCTAGTCAAGGTCAGTAGAAGAACTGCACAGCAGAACCCAGACAATAATAGCCATGCCACAAAATTGTGAGCTAAAAATATGGTTGTTGGTTTTAGTCACTAAGATTTGAGGTGGTTTGTATGTAGAAAAAGATACTGATAATTACTTCCCCTTAATAATTTCCTTTGACATCTGAAGACTAATAAAAAGAGAATTATGATATAGCAGGCTCTGAGGCTTCTCCCGTTATTAACTGCTTGGTTCTATTCTTCACTAGGTGAAAAATAATCAGTGAGAATGGATCAAAAACCAAACTGTAATTCTTTTAGCAAATAAAACAAGCAAACAGCAATCCAAAAAATAGAAAAACACCTGTCTTACTTTTATATCACATATAGGGGGCCGGGCGCGGTGGCTCACACCTGTAATCCCTATACTTTGGGAGACAAGGTGGGCAGATCACCTTAGGTCAGGAGTTTGAGACCAGCCTGACCAACATGGAGAAACCCCATCTCAGTTAAAAATACAAAATTAGCCATGCGTGATGGTGCATGCCTGTAATCCCAGCTACTTGGGAGGCTGAAGCAGGAGAATTGCTTGAACTCAGGAGGAGGAGGTCGCCATGAGCCGAGATCATGCCATTGCACTCTAGCCCGGGAACAAGAGTGAAACTCTGTCTCAAGTAAATAAATAAATAAATCACATATAGGAAAAATATTGAATGGTAAATGTGTTCTTGAAGAATATAAAATAATTCATTAGGGAAATCCAAGTCAACCATCAAGAAGGAGCCTCAGGAGTGGCTGTCATAGGCACTCACAACCTCTGTTTCCCTGGCTATTTATGGCACCAAGTGCTTGTATGCCTTTAAGGATATACTCAGATGGATTTGGTGAAGTTTTAGCCTCATGGTCTCAAGATATTTCTCTTATAATACAAAGTATTAAAAGATGACAAATTTTCTCAAATAAATTCCTTGTATTAGCAAAATTGCTACCAAGAGTCTTTTAAAATTGTCTTCAATTAGAAAAGCTAACATTTCAGTGCATTTCATAATACAAGCAGTTGAAAATAACCAGGAAAAAATTGCTAAACAATAATAAAATGGGGATTTTCTTTAAGTAAATTTTGCAAACAATCCAAAGCTACTAAAATTAAATCAGGGTAAAACTTGCACAAAAAGACACAAATCAATGTAGAAAATTAAGGCCTATAAACAGACCCTATTTTATATTAGAATTGAGCATTTGATGAAGGACAAATCAGTAAATTCTAGCACATATTAAATATATTATGAAGCTACATTTATCTAATAATGTAATATTGACGCTTTAGTAGATAGAAGAATGGAAAACAATATAGTGTATTATAAGACACAATTTACTATATGTTAAATGAAGCCGGCATCCCATATAGGTGGAAAACAGATAACTTGATCACTAAGGAGTGCTTGGTTAAATGTGTGAAAAAAAATTAAGTTATACTCTATCATGCCTTATACATAAAATATATTCAGATGATCCAAGTTCACATTTTAATTTAAAAGCTAATTATATATAAGAGAAAAAACTGGAAAAATTCTTCTTTTATTATTGATTGAAAATGACATTCTAATGTATGACAATGAAACCAGAAGCCAGTAAAGAAAAAACTGATATAAAAAGCTACAATAATAAACAAAACATTTGCTTGACAAAACACTGTAAATAAAATTAAAAGAAGGGTAATTCTTGAAAAATTTAAAAACAAAATCCCACAAGAAATAAATATGGTTTTAACTATATGTAAAGATGTTAAAATCTCATTCATAGTAAAATAAATGCAAAATAAAACAAGATATTTATTTGTTTTGACAGATGAAGATCAAAACTTTTGTTACTCAGGGGATAAACGATAACATGGGAAAGTAAACCAGCATTCCCTTACAGGGTGCAATTTGAAAGTATCAATCAAAATTACAATCCATACAACATTTTACTCAGCATTTCAACTTCTTAACAGTATTCCTACAGCTATAATTGCATGTAAGCAAAATGACATGAAGGTTTATAATTAAAGACTTATTGGTAATGATAAAGAAATCTACTTAGAATGTATGTTTGTCAATAAAGGATTGGATATATAAGTTAGGATGTTATGAAGCTACTATTATAAATCAGACAGTTCAGATGAAACTGATATGGAATTAATACCAAGATGTACATTTTTAAGTGGAAAAAAATTCAGATGCATAACAGCTTGTGTAGTACACTATCTACTTAAATGTTCAAATAATAAATATGTACAAGCATAAATTAGCATATAATTCAATGAAACATGCAAATAAAAATAATAAGAATGGTTGTGGTGCAAAAAAAAAGGTAAAAAAATAGAGAACATGAACAGGTGAAAAGACTTAATTTCCAACATTAATTCTTTCTAATTTTTTAAATATAAGTATCTAATTGTAGATGCCATCATTACTAATAATAATTTGAAAGAAATTAATATAAAATTATCTAAATGTGGCCCTAGAGAATGTGTTAGTTACTTGGAAAAATGCATTTTAGAGCTTCAATTCATACCTAATCAAAATAAATGCCAGATGGCTGGTAAATTAATGAAAAAATAAATAAACAAAGTTCAAGTTTTTTAGAAAAAAGTACATATTTATGTAAGCTATGAAAGAGAATAAAACTTTCCAAATTTAAAATAATTTGGAATTACATGAAATTACTGTTAGATTTGACAACAGTGAAAAGTCAATTTACATTTAAAAGTAACAATAGTTAAATAAAGAACAAATATAAAAGTTTGCAGCAGATATATCAACTGTGTTTAATATATGAACTTCTGAAGAAAAAAATAAGGATAGAAATTGATTACTAGAAAATGAACACAAATGTACTAATCATTTTCAATAAAGAAAATCCAATTAGAACATAATATATGAAAAAAAATTGCATGAATTTGTAATAAATGAAAATTAAGACAATAACAATTTATGCTATTAAAAGATTTTTAGAATGTGAATAACCAGTTTAATTGCATTTGAAATCAAATTAACCCTAAAACACTGCTAAAATATATATATATATACACACACACACACACACGCACAAACACACGTAAATGTATATATACATGTAAATATGTATATATATATACATGTAAATGCAGATTTGTTATATAAATAAACATGTGCCATGGTGGTTTGCTGCACCTGTCAACCTATCACCTAGGTATTAAGCCCCGCATGCATTAGCTATCTATCCTGATGCTCTCCCTCCCCTGCACTCCCCATCCCAACAGGCCCCAGTGTGTGTGTTCTTCCTCTCCCTGTGTCCATGTGTTCTCATTGTTCAGCTCCTACTTATAAGTAGGAACATGTGGTGTTTGGTTTTCTGTTACTGTATGTGTTTGCTGAGGATAACCACTTTTCACTCCTTCCATGTCCCTACAAAGGACAATGATCTTCTCCCTCCTTCTCTAAAATGGATAAAGAAAATGTGGTACATACACACCATGGAATACTATGGCTTTATAAATAAATAAAGCCATAGTATAAATAAATATGGCTTTATAAATAAAGCCATAGTATTCCATGGTGTGTATGTACCACATTTTCTTTATCCATTTTATCATTCACAGGCATTTGAGTTGATTCCATGTCTTTGCTTTTATGAAAAGTGCTGCAATGAACATACACATGCACATATCTTTATAACAGAATGATGCATATTCCTTTGGATATATACTCAGTAATGAGATTGCTAGGTCAAATGGTATTCCTGGGCTATTCCCATTAAACTACCATTGATATTCTTCACAGAATTAGAAAAAACAACTTTAAAAATTATATGGAACCAATAAAGAGATTGTATAGCCAAGATAAATCTAAGCAAAAAGAACAAAGCTGTTGGCATCATGCTACCTGACTTCTAACTAGGCTACAAGGCTACAGTAACTAAAGCAGCATGCTAAGGATACCAAAACAGTTGTATACACCAATGGAACAAGATAGAGATCTCAGAAATAAGACCACAATTCTACAACCATCTGCTCTTCAACAAGCCTGACAAAAGCAAGCCATGGGTAAAGAATTCCCTATTTAATAAATTGTGCTGGGAGAACTAGCTAGCCCTATGCAGCAAATTGAAACTGGACTCCTTCCTGATACCTTATACAAAAATTAACTCAAGATTTACTTAAATGTAAAATCCAAAACTATAAAAACCCCAGAAGAAAATCTGGTATATATATTTTAAAGAAAATGATCAGGAAATATATAATAACTTTGACAAAACCATTCTTTTATGAATATCTTCTTGTGAAGTAAACTAATAGCTTAAAAAGGACTTATACACAAATATTCAGAGTAATTTTATTCATATTATGAAACTGGAAACAATGTAATAACTGTTAAATGAATTACTATGTGTTTTCAGGTAAATAGGGAATTGGGATTTGAAGTTGGTTAGGGGAAATTCAAGCCAATGTTTCTCTATCAAATTGCTTTACTGCCAAAAGCAGGGGATACAAAAAATCAGAAAGACAAGTCTATTTGCATGTAACCTTGGATCAGAAAAATAGTAAGTCTCAATTGGCTCAATCTAACCTAAAGCAGTCAAATATTTTTAAAATTATCAAGATCATTTTCTAAGTTTTACAGGTTAACACATGTTCATATCTGTAAGTGATCATTCACACAGAGACACTAAACTTTTCCCAAAACTCTCAAATTCTGGTTTTAACATCTCAGAGGTTAACAACTAATTTTTCAACTTGATTTTTTTCTGATAATGACTATTCATCATTTTCTGACCCAATTAACCATTGTTTTAAGTTAGGAGTCAGCTAAGCTATCCCAATTATGAAGTATATGTGAAATGGAATACTGTACAGACATTACACATTAAGTTTGTCACTGGAGGGAGTTCATAATAATTAAAACTGTGATTAGGTGAAAAGCAACATACACGGCATCAATAAAGACAATTAATTTTTTAAAAGGACACTAAAAATAGCAGTGACTACTTGTGGATGGCAAGGATTATAATTGACCACACAGACAACTTTACAAAATACTCATATAATTTTTAAAATAAAATGTTTAATTTTCATGGTCTGTCATGAGATTTCTTTAGTAACAACACAGAATCAGCCAATTGGGAACATTCTGGCAAAACCATAAAAGAAGTAATGAAGATTTTTGCTACAGTTCTATTTTATAACTCCAGCTCCTCCTCCTGACTTTCCACTATTCTTTCAGGAACTTAAACTCCCTGTTTGATTTAACTCTTTCTTCTGCTGGCCTTCCACATCTTTCCCTCTGCAACTCTCTGCTATTTCCTGTTCCATTGTTGATCAGTTAATTCTGTGGTTTTACTTTTTTTGCTTTTTCCAAGTCACAAGAAGCTGTCAGTTTCCTAATCTGATGTCCAAATTAATCTTGCATTCATTTTTTCTAGGCTACATTTTCAAGAAATATTTTTATGGTTAGAAATTTTAGGATTAATGGAAGACATTCCTTTATTTATAAAAAGTATGCTCACTCTACATTTTCTTTGTTCCCTGATTCTGGAATTCTTACAAGAAAGATGTTGGCCCTCAACATCTCAATAGCATATTACTCTTCTCTCATGTTTTCCAGCTTTTTGGCATTTTCACCTATGTTATGAGAGATTCCCTTAATTTTAACTACCAGATTACCAGTTTGGTCATTAGCCCTAATCAGTCTATTATGGTATCTATTCACTAATTTTATTTTTAATATATTTTCTACTCCATTCTCTTTGCAGTCTTTTCTAGTTTAGTGAAATACATTCTCAAGTCTCCAAGATGAGTTTAAGTTCCCGCCTACTTCTTCCAAGTAGTTACTTGAACATTCTTGTTTATGCTATGACTATTCCCCAAGAGTTTGTTCATATTGATGCTTCAAGGGCTGTTAATGGGAATAGATAGATGGTACAGATTTCATTGAGAGTTGTGTACATCTATTTCCTTAACAGGACTCACTCATAAACGGTAAAGCTGACAGCACTAGGTTTTCCTCTTGGGCAACCTTGGAAATAATAGCTCACACCACTAATGCATGAGCTTATTGTGTTTCCTGAATAGTTTTCCCTACTGGGCCTGTATTCCATATTCTATTTTCCAAGATTTCCACTCTTCTGGCTTCCTTTCTTTTTTTTTTAGTAATTTGGGCTTTATAATTTTTCTTAATTTATATATTTTTCCAATGGGAATTTTCAGGACAATGAGATTAAATGAATGTTCTCCATCTAGCATCCTTATAGTTCTATATAACCTTCTAAAGTTACTAATCATATTCTGCTTTGTATTATGTTTATGTGCAAATGTGTGATGTAGCACAAGTTCCTTGATCCTTCTGAATCATTATGCATTAGTCACAACATTTGACAGAACACTATTTTCTTAGTTTGAATTAAGCAAATACTAATTGCCAGATTTTATCTCTAAAATATTTTTATATTTGTTTCTCCCACTTCATTCTCCTTATGCTAGTCAAACTTTGATGACGTATTTCTTGAGATGTATATACAGCCACCAACTGTTCTCAGCAATTCCAATCTCTCCTCCCTTTGGTCCACATTGCTACCAAGGTTAATCATCCCAAAACTGAACCCTGATTATATTATTTCTGTGCTCCGAAGTCTCCAATAGTCTATGATATTAATTACAGAAATTTAGCCTAACATACGAAATTCTCCATTATATAAGTCCAACAAAGTTTTCCAACTTAGGTTATTAAAATTGCCCTACATCTTGCCTTGCTAACAGGAAAAGTACTTCTGTATTTTTAAACATCTCCCACCTCTGCTGCCTCACCCATTCTTATATGTTCCAAATCCTGTCCAGCTTTCAAGTGGAGCTCAAGTGCCACCACCACTTCCACCAAACTATTTTTTTCTTTCCAGTTATCTTTCCTTTCTCTGAATCTATATAACTACTTAACAATAATACTTTTATACAACTTTCTTTGTAAGATTTTTAATGTATCTATTTTATAGTCAGTCCCAGAATGGAGGCTTTTTGCAAATAAAATCTGAGTCATGATTTGTGTAAACTGTCATAACAGCTAACACAGGAACTTGTGGGGTAAAAAACAAATTTTCATTAAAATAACAATAAGATTAGATAACAAGTACTCATATTAATAAATGAAACAGCTCCGCTAGAAATTATTAAAATCCAAATAGTTCAAACTTTATTAATTATCTGCTTTCGGATTATTCAGTATTTACTCTTAAGAAGCAATACAAAATAAACTGATTTTCTTTTGAATAATAAAAAAAGGATTTCTATAGACATATGACAGGATCCTAGAATGCAGTTTCTCGTTATTCACAGTTAAATGCATCTCTCTGGTCATTCATGTGTTTCTTTTCTCCAAACAAACACAAACAATCAAAATATATAATAGAAAATAAAATTTGATTCAGTGACTGACATTTATTTAAAAAAAAAAACTATAAAAGTTCCTAGCATAATCCCTGGCACATACCACTCAATAACTATTTAATTGACCATCAGTGGGAATTCTTGGGTGAATGTTCTTCACTTTGAAGAAAAACAACATATTTAAAAACACATAAGCACAAATGATAAAGTTTAAAGTTATTTCAAAAAAGTTATCCTATGAATATTATGTATACATATCTTATAATGTTCAAGACAGGATGAAATTTGTCAAATAAGGATATAACTAAAACTTTTATAGAGCACAGCATACAAAATGAGATATAATTTATACTGAAGACTTATTTCAAGAACAGAACATGGTAAATTTCACTATGCCTGGGATATGAAAAGCTACAAAAGAACAATGTTACTACTCTAATAAGAAATAAGAGCAGGACTCTCTATCATCATAACTATTTTTGAGCCCACCAGAGAGCTGAGATTGCGAGACAACTACATGAATCAAATTTCAAGGTTGGAGAGTCCCTGTAAGCTGTGATACAACATAGGAAGTTTTCTTTTCACAGAATGTGGAAAGAAGAGGCAGTAACCATGAAAAATGGGTAAGAAAAAAACTGCTGAAATTATCATGATTATGTAAGAGTGACACGTGGTTATGAAAGTTTACAATGCCTATTAGCCTCAGAAGTTTGCACCTACTCACCAGCTCTTTTCCAGAATCCACAGGCAGTTCATAAGAAAGGTTAGAGACAGAGCCAAACGCCAGAGAAAGTCTTTCTCAGTGGCACACGAACACAAAATCTCACCTGCTTTCCAGCTTCTTCTCTTAAAAAAAGCAAAAGCATAGACTGTTGCTGGAAAGGCAGGAAATCCTTTCAACCCCTTTGAAGAAAGGAAATATTTGCTGCCTTTGAGGGAGCAGTATGAATAAGAGCCAAGTGCAACTGAGGAAAGAGCTGAAAGATCTCCTGCTGCTAGTCCCACCCAAAGGGATGCTGCCTGCGAAGGAAGAATAGAAGGAAAAGTCTCTGCTACTAGGGAGGGATAGGAACCTACTTGGGTCGAGGATTCTGCATAGATACAGAGCAGAGTCAGCTAGGAAAGGGGTAAAAAATTTGTTCCTATGGAAGGTCTTCCATGATGCAAAACAGAGTTCAGCTGCTATAGGGGTTGAAGAGGAGAAGGAATATGCTAAAATGTTAACAAAGTGTTAACCCTTAAGTCCAAGTATACAATGACAGCCTAAGACCAAGACTTGACTGAGAAACTTTTGTGTCACTAACATGGGCCTCAGAACAAGTGATTAAGAAGCAACAACAGTGCTATTCACAATGGTAAAGACATGGAATCAACCTAAATGCCCATCAATAATAGACTGAATAAAGAAAATGTGGCACATATACACCATGGAATATTATGCAGCCATAAGAGGGACAAGATCATGTCCTTTGCTGGGACATGTATGGAGCTGGAGGCCATTATCCTTAGCAAACTAATACAGGAAAAGAAAACCAAATACCACACGTTCTCATTGTTACATGGAAGCTGAACAACAAGAATGTATGGACACATAAAAAGGAATAATGCACACTGGGGCCTACCAGAGGGCCGACGGTAAGAGGAGAAAGAGGCTAAGAAAAAATAACTAATGAATACTAGGCTTAAAATCTCTGTGACAAAATAATCTGTACAACAAACCCCCATGACACATGGTCACCTACGTAACAAACCTGCACATCCTGCACATGGATGCCCCAACCTAAAAGTTGAAAAAAAAGCAACAACAACCTGCTACTTACAAAGATATGCTGATTTCTAGGCAAATGCTATATCCTTTGTTCTATCTTTTCTCTTTCTTTTTTTTTTTTTAACCAAAAAAGTGGCATTCAGTCAATAACTATAAAACACAAACCAAAAAAAAAAAAGAAAGAAGAATAAAAATTACTCATTCATATGAAAAAAAGCAACAGAACCAAATCAAGAAACTACTCAAACATCAGAACTATCAGACAGAAGTATTAAAATAACTGCAAAGGACATGTTTAAGCATCTAGTTGCGGTGGACAACATGTATGAACAGAAAGGTAATTTCAGCAGAGAGATGGAAACTATAAACAAAGCCACATGAAAATTCTAGGTATCATGATATCAGAGATAAAGAATTCCTCCAGTGGAATTGTATCAGCAGATTAGACACAATAATGTATAGTGAACAATAAACTATAGTGATCTTAAAGGTAGATCAGTAGATACATAGTAAGGAAAAAGATTGGGAGGTAAAGAGGAAGATAAAGAGAAAATAACAACCCATAGTTAAGGGAAAATATTACATGGTACAAAAAACCATAAAATTGGGGTCCCAGAGGACAAAAAAGAAAGGAGCAGAGGACATACTTGAAAAGAAAATTGCCAACAAAATTCTGAAATTAAAGAAAAACAATAACCACACAACCAAGATCATAGAATCTCAGCAAAATAAATACAAGAAAAACCTATCTTGGCACATTGTAGTGCAATGGCAGAAAACTAAAGATAATGAGAAGCTCTTGGGGGCAGCTAGTAAAAAGAATTGCAACCGAGAAACCAATACAAGAGTGCCAAAAGGTTAACGCATCAGAAACTATACATGCTGGAAGATAATAAAGGAAAATGTTTACCGAACTAAAAAGAAAAAAATCTATCAACACAGAATTCTGCACCCAGGAAAAAACATCTTTTTAAATAAAGGTACAAGAAACAGCTTTCAAAAAAATGGAAGCTGAGATAGTTCAGTGACAGCAGATCTGCACCATAAGAAAAGAATTAAAAGGTGTTCTTCAGACAGAATAAAATTTCTGACAAATATTTATACTGACATAAATAAATGGAGAACACTGAAAGTAGCAAAAGTATGGGTAAATATAAAAATATATTTTTTGCGATGTTTAATCTCTTTAAAAAATAATTGGCTGTTATTTTAGTCAAGGTTCTCCAAAGAGACAAAACCAAAAAACATGTATAGAGAGACAGACAGAGAAAGAGAGCTATATTGGAAGAAATTTATTAGGGAAATTGACTCACTTGATTATGGTGGCTAAGAAGTTCCACATAGACCATCTTCAAACTGAAGAATAAAGGAATCCAGGAGCGTGTCTTGGTCTGAGTCCGAAGACCTCAGAAGCAACGAAGCCAGTAGTGTGGTATAGTCTAAGTCTGAAGTTCTCAGAAGCAAGGAAGCCCATGGTGTTCTCTCAGTCTGAGACTGAAGGCCTGAGAGCCTTGTGGGGGCCTCAACACAAGTCCCAGAGTTCAAAAGCCAGAGAACTCAGAGTTCTGACAGCCAAGGGCAGAAGAGGCCAGCCTGGCTCTGGAACAGAAAGCAGGAATTCACCCTTGCTCTACCTTTTTGGTCTATCCAAAGCCCTGGCCAATTGGATGGTGCAGACCCACATTAAAAGAAGATCTTCCTCACTCATTCTACCAATTTCCATGTCAATCTCTTCTCACAGATGCACCTGAAACCCAATCATTCTAATCAAAAGCAAAACCACCTGAGTTCCCTTTCAACAGAAGAGGGACAGGCTCAGTGCCTAGTAAAGCACTGAAATTAAATGCTTTATTAGCATTGTGAGTACCCCATTACCTAGTCAAATTGACACCCAAAATCAGCCATCAAGAATTTTTAAAGAAGAAAACAACAAAACTCTGTTGTGGGGCTTATAATTTGCTTATGAGAGAAATGTACGGAAAGTGTAGCACAAAAAGGGAAAAGAATAGGTGAAAGTATATTGTTGTAAAACTCCTATTATATATAAAGTTATATAACATTATTTGATGTCATTTGGTGAAAACTGAAATATATACTATTAGCCACAGTTCTAAAAATTTACAACGGAGTTCTAACTAATAAGCCAGTAGTGAAGAAAAAAATAAAATCATTAAAAAATGCTCACTTTAGGAAAAAGAGCCAAAGAAATGATAGAACAAATGGAAAACAAATGGCACAATCTAATAAAGAAATTGTATCAAAACTCTCAGCAAGATGGTGAAATCTCAGGCTTCTAATTTTCTCTCTTTCAAGTGCACCAAATGGATCAGTTTTCTCTGAGAGAAAGTAAGAACCTAGCTGAATAACTCTTACACACTGGGTAAATGAGAAAATATCCACACTGATATGGGTAGGAAAAACTGAGATGCACTCAGGTATAAATCCTGCCCTGGGCACTGTGTCATATAATTAAGAAAAAATTCCCAACTCTCAATTTCTTCTTCAGAAATAAAGGGTTCAGGCCAAAGATGTTACACCACAGTTTTCCTATATCCTCCCTAAGGATTTTGCTCTTAGATTATCTAGCTCCAAGAGTGGAAGAAATTCTGCATTCATGAGTCTTTCCACAACATAAAACAAAAAAAGTAGTTTTAACCTAGAATGAAAGCACTGCCAGAGACCATAATCCCCAGGACCAGTGCAGAAATAAGTGACCAAAACACTCAGCTCCCAGTTTCTCCCTGGAAGAGGATTGTCTGCAAACGTTCCCAGCTGCTGCTTGAAGGTCAGGCTTTTAACTAGCTTACTTCTTGGAGCCTAAAAAGCAAATAAGCCATAGACCTCTAGGATCCTGAACAGGAAAGGGGTCACTTCCCACACCTTCTTCCCAGGCTTGCTTCAACAATACATCTAGGTCTTCAAATTATCTCTAGGAGGAATTTGTGCACACATTAAATAGTGAAATTTTACAGCTCCTACTTGAGGAACTGTCTCCTTAATCACCTAGCTCTGGTAGTTGCCTGGATTCTGAATTCCTGAGTCTCCCACAGGACAATGACCAAAGGGTGGTTTTTCAACCAGCACACATCCATTTGCTATTCCCCCAGGCTTGGAGTGTGTGGTCTAAATGAAAGTTCAGGTATTTGCCACAGATCTCCTTCTCAGCTTGATGCAGAATGAGTCAGAGATAAACTCCCACTCTCAGCTTTTCCCTGATGATAGAATGTACTAGAACACACATCTGACACCTCAACTTTCCAACTGCATCTTGCCTGTCTTTGGGCATTGATAATACTTGGCACACCCTAGTCTCTTGAGGGGGCACTAAGAATAAAGACAATGGTTTAGACAAGCACAAAGTTTGGAGAGGCATATAGAATCTCTGGCCAGGCAGATTGGCGACATCTATCTTCTACAGGACATGTCTGAAAATCCCGGGGATGTGGTTTTCTTTTTTAATGAGTAGAAGCCAACACAAAGAACTAAGTATAATATAGAAACAAGATTATTTTTTCCAAATAAAAGAGCAATGTAAACCACCACAACCAACTCTCATGAAATGAAGATATCTGACTTACCTGACCAAAAAATTTTTTTTAAATGACCACAGAGATGATCACTGAGGAACAGGAGAGCAATGCTACAACAAAGTGAGAATTTCAAAATATAAAAAATACCAAAGAGAGATTATAGAGCTGAAGAATACAATAACTGAACAGAAAAATTTGATAGAGGGGTTCAACACAGACTAGGTGGAGTAGAATTAAGGAGTAGTGAGCTTAAAGACAGGTCATTTGAAATTACCCAATCTGAGGTACATAAAAAGAATAGAGAGAACATGAGTTGACCTTTTTCTTAAGGGATATATATGACACCATCAAGCTGAGCAATGTATGCAATATTGCAATATGAGGTGAATATGGAGAGAAAGAAAAGACAGTTTATGCAAAGAAATAATGGCTGAAAACTTCCCACACCTAAGGAATAAAATAGAAACCCAGATCCAAGAAGCCCACATCAAATAAAATGAATCCAAAGGAACCCAAGATTTCAAGACACATTAAAATCTAATTGTCAAAAGTTAAAGACAGAGGAGTTTGAAAGTAGCAAGAGAAAAACAACCCATTACCTAAATAAAACCTCTAAAAGACTATTAGTGAATTTTTTCTGCAGAAATCTTGCAGACCAGAAAAGGAGTTAGATAATATATTTAAAGTGCTAATGGAAAAAGACTGGTCAGGTATAGTGGCTAATGCCTGTATTCTCAGCACTTTAGGAGGCTGATGTGAGAGGATCACTTTAGCCCAGAAATTTAAGACCAGCCTGGCAATATAGTGAGACACTGTCTCTACAAAAATAATAATAATAACAATTATTTGGGCATGGCACCTGCCTGTAATCCTAGCTACTCGGGAGGCTGAGGTGGGGGGATCATTTGAATCTGGGAGTTGAAGTTGTAGTAAACTATAATCTCCAGCCTGGGCAACAAAGAGAGACACACCATGTAAAAGAAAAAAAGAAAAGAAAAGACCATTCAATAAAAATGCTATACTCAGCAAATGTATTATTCAAAAATGAAGTGGAGAAAAAATGTTTTCTCAGACAAAAAAAAAAGCTGAAAGAATTTATCATTACTAGATTTGCCATTCAAGAAATGGTAAAGAGAATTCTTCAAGTAGAAATGAAAGGATGCGAAATAACAATACAAAAGTATAGAAAGTATAAAACTCACTGGCAAAGGTAAATGTTAGAAAAAAAAGAATATATTACTGTAACAGTAATGACTAAATCAATTTTAATCCACCTACAAAAGTGAAAAGACAAAAGTATTTAAAACAACTATAACTAAATTATGATAACTAAAACATACACTAGATAGTTGTAAATTGTGACATATAATATACAATGTGGAGGAATATAGGCAAGAGTAAAATGCCTTGCATGAAAGGGAAGTTATCAGCTTAAAATAGATGGTTATAACTGTAAGATATTTTATGTAGACCCCTTAGAAATGAAAATCCCTATACAAGCTATACAAAAGAAAGACAGAAAGAAATTAAAGCCTGCCAATGCAAACAGACAAATAAATAATGAAACACATATCAAAAAAGATAATGAGAGAGAAAAGGTTTTAAAACAAACAAGATAAACAGAACACAGCTAAAAAAAACGGCAACAGTAAATCCTTCCTTATCAATAATTAAATGTAAATGAAATAAAATCCCCAATAGAAAGATACAAAGTAGCTAATGGCTAAAAATAAAAAATTCTACTAAGTGATGTCTACATGAAACTCAATTTAAGATTCAATGACACATATATACTAAAAGTGAACGAATGAAAAAAAATTCCATGCAAATGGTAACTAAAAGAAAGCAGGAGTGTTTATACTTGCAGACAAATCATGTTTTTAAGCCAAAAACTATCTCTAGAGATAAAATCATTGTATAATGATAAAAGGGTAACCCAACAGGAAGATATAACAATTGTAAATACACATGTTTTCAACACCAGAGCACCTAAATATATAAAGCAAATGTTGACAAATCTGAAAAGGGAAATTGACTGCAATACAGTAACAGCAGACTTCAATATCCTATTTTCAATAATAATAATTACTGAAAGAGGAAATCAATAAAGCCATGAAACTCCGGAAAGAAAACACAGGGGTAATGCTCCTTGACATTGGCTTTCACAGTAATTTTTTGAATATAATACTGAAGGTTCAGGTAACAAAAGAAAAGATAAAGAAATAGGACTAGATTACACTAAAATGCTTCTGCACAGCAAAGAAAAAAAAATCAACAAAATGGAAAGCCAGTCAATTGACTGGGAGAAAATATTTGCAATCTGTATTTCCAATGGATTTAGTATCCAAAACATGTAGATAATATCTATAACCCAATAGCGAAATAATAATAATAATAACCTGATTTTAAAATGAACAAAGGACCTGATAAACATTTTTCCAAAGGAGATATAAAAATGGCCAACAGTTCTTTTTCATTTGCTAAGAAGAGTTTTACTTCCAATTATGTGGTCAATTTTAGAATAAGTGTGATGTGGTGCTGAGAAAAATGTATATTCTGCTGATTTGGGGTGAAGAGTTCTGTAGGTGTCTATTAGGTCTTCTTGGTGTCTATTAGGAGTTCAAGTCCTGAATATCCCTGTTAATTTTCTGTCTCATTGCTCTGTCTAATATTGACAATGGACTATTAAAGTCTCCCACCATTATTGTGCGGGACTCTAAGTCTCTTTGTAGGTCTCTAAGAATTTGCTTTATGAATCTGGGTGCTCCTGTATTGGGTGCAAATATATTTAAGATAGTTAGCTCTTCTTGTTGCATTGATGCCTTTACCATTATGTAATGCCCTTCTTTGACTTTTTTTTACCTTTGTTGGTTTAAAGTCAGTTTTATCAGAGACTAGAATGGCAACCCCCACTTTTTTTATTGCTCTCCATTTGCTTGGTAAATCTTCCTCCATCCCTTTATTTTGAGCCTATGTGTGTCTTTGCATGTGAGATGGCTCTCCTGAATACAGCACACCAATGGGTCTTCACTCTACCTAATTTGCCAGTCTGTCTTTTAATTGGAGGATTTTGCTCATTTACATTTCAGGTTAATATTATTATGTGTGAATTTGATCCTCTCATTATGATGCTAGCTGGTTATTTTGCCTATTAGTTGATGTAGTTTCTTCATATTGTCAATGGTCTTTACAATTTGGTATGTTTTTTCAGTGGCTGGTACTGGTTTTTCCTTTCCATATTTAGTGCTTCCTTCAGGAGCTCTGGTAAGGCAGGCCTGGTGGTGATAAAATCTCTCAGCATTTGCTTGTCTGTAAAAGATTTTATTTCTCCTTCACTTATGAAGCTTAGTTTGCCTGATATGAAATTTTGGGTTGAAAATTCTTTTCTTTAAAAAAAGTGAATACTGGCCCCTACTCTCTTCTAGCCTGTAGGGTTTCTATAAAGAGATCAACTGTTAGTCTATGGTTCTCTTTGTGGGTGACCAAACCTTTCTCTCTGGCTGTCTTTAACTTTTTTCCTTCTTTTCAACCTGGTGAGGCTGACTATTATGTGTCTTTGGGTTGCTCTTCTCAAGGAGTATCTTTGTGGTGTTCTCTGTATTTCCTAAATTTGAATGTTGGCCTGTCTTGCTAGGTTAGGGGAGTTTTCCTGGATAATATCCTTAAGAGTGTGTCCAACTTGGTTCCATTCTTCTTGTCAGTTTCAAGTCCACAAATCATACATAGGTTTGGTCTTTTCACATAGTCCCATATTTCTTGGAGGTTTTGTTTGTTCCTTTTCATTATTTTTTCTCTAATCTTGTCTTCATGCTTTATTTCATCAAGATGATCTAACAAATAGTCTCTCGGACCACAGTGCAATCAAATTAGAACTCAGGATTAAGAAACTCACTCAAAACTGCACAACTACAAGGATATTGGATGACCTGCTCCTGAATGACTACTTAGTAAATAACAAAATTAAGGCAGAAATAAATGAGTTCTTTGAAACCAATGAGAAAAAAGACACAACATACTAGAATCTCTGGGAAACAGCTAAAGCAGTGTTTAGAGGGAAATTTATACCACTAAACGCCCACTGGAGAAAGCTCTTTACAGACCCTACCTGTAAACAGTCACATTTTGAGGTACTGGGGGTTAGGCCTCCAACATAAAAATTCTGGCAGACACGATTCACCCCATAACAACTGTGGTGGTAGTAACACAACTATATATATTTGTCTCAAATCATCAACTCGTACTCTTCAAGGGTGATTTCTATTGTATACAAATTGAATATGAATAACTCAGTAAGTATTATTTTTAAAAAAGAATAGAAATTAGTCATTCATTCTATTTCTTTTAGTTTTGTGTTGTTATAAATTTTTTAATTTGCATATTAATGCAAATTTCTAAGGAAGTCATAAAAGTACTATTAATGAATTCGTATTTTTCCATAGAAACTAATTTCAAGGAGTTTGGTAGCTTTGTATAATTAATGGCATTTGCCTAAGATTATTATTTTTGTAAACAGAAAATTTTCATATATATATTTTAATTATATATTTTAATGATAACTTATTTAATGATATTTTAATAATATATTTTAATAACTCAGATTATCATTAAAATATAAAACAGAAAATTTTAATAGTAAGTTGTAACCTGCTGCCATGTGTTTGTTTTTTTAAAAGTATATGGCTATTGAAAATGCAACTAGTGGAAAACGATCCAAGATGGCCGATCGCTAACATCCCGGGATTGCAGCTCTCAGGGAAGGCGCGGAGAACTAGAGGACGCCACACTTTCAGACAAATTCTGGTCACTCACGGAGCAGGAGATCCCCCAGTGGAGGAAACATACGGGTGGCCAGCGCGACTCTTGTGGCCGGTACAGCGGTTCCGCCGGCACCTTGGCGCGGCAGCTCTTGGAGCAAAGTAAACAGGTTCGGAAGACCGACCCGGGTCCCCAGCAGGACACCAGAGCCCGGCAGCGGCTGTGACGGCACCTCGGCGTGGGAGCGCTCCGCGCAGAGTAAACAGGACCGGTTCCCCTTCTGACCGAGGTTTGGAGCCCCGGGAAGGCAGAGTCGCCTACTACTGACACAAGAAGGAAGCCCGACAGAAGAATCCTGGGCAGAACAGCACCATCAGTTTTAAAGCCGCTGCTCTGGCCCTGGGAACTAACAACCTGGACGTCCACTCAAGAGACCTAATCTGAAAGTTGGTAATTTCAAAGACGGCAGGAGGATAAATTTACAATGACAGGAAGAAACCAGCGTAAAAAAGCTGAGAATACTCAAAATCAGAACGCCTCTCCCTCTAAAGATGATCACAGTTCCACATCAACAATGGAACAAGGCTTGATGGAGTAGGAGCGCATCCCAATGACAGAATCACTCTTCAAGGAATGGATAATAAGAAACTTCGGTGAGTTAAAAGACCATGTTGCAGCCCAATGTAAAGAAACTAGGAACTTTGAAAAAAGGTTTGATGAAATCCTATTGAGAATAGACAACTTAGAGCAGAGTATGAGTGAATTAATGGCACTAAAGAATACAATACAGGAACTCCGAGAAGTATGCACAGGTTTAAACACTCGAATTGTTCAAGCAGAAGAAGGGATATTAGAGGTCAAAGTCCAACTTAATGAAATAAAATGTGAAGAAAAGATTAGAGAAAAAAGGATAAAAAGGAATGAGCAAAGTCTCCAAGAAATGTGGGACTATGTGAAAAGACCAAATTTACGTTTGATAGGTGTACCTGAATGCGACGGAGAGAATGAATCCAAGCTGGAAAATACTCTTCAGGATATTATTCAGGAAAATTTTCCTAAACTAGCAAAGCAGGTCAAAATTCAACCCCAGGTAATACAGAGAACACCACAAAGATATTCCTCAAGAAGAGCAACCCCAAGGCACATAATCGTTAGATTCACCAGGGTTGAAACAAAGGAGAAAATACTAAGGGCAGCCAGACAGACAGGTCAGGTTACCCACAAAGGCAAGCTTATCAGACTTACAGCAGATCTCTCAGCAGAAACTCTACAAGCCAGAAGTGAGTGGGGGCCAATATTCAACATTCTCAAAGAACAGAACCTTCAGCCCAGAATTTCATATCCAGCCAAACTAAGCTTCACAACTGAAGGAAAAATAAAATCTTTTATGAACAAGCAAGAACTCAGAGATTTTATTACCACCAGGCCTGCTTTACAAGAGCTTCTGAAAGAAGCATTACACACAGAAAGAAACAACCAATATTAGCCTTTCTAAAAGTACACCAAAAAGTAAAGAGCACCAACATAAAGAAGAATTTACACCAACGAATGGATAAAACAGCCAGTCAACATCAAATGGCAGCAACCCTAAATTTAAATTGACTAAATCCCCCAATCAAAAGACACAGCCAAAACCCAATGGCATTTTACATCCAGACCTGTTTCACATGCAAGGATACACAAAGACTCAAAATAAAGGGATGGAGAAAGATTTACCAACCAAATGGAGAGCAAAAATAAATAATAAATAAATAAAAAGCAGGAGTTGCAATTCTCGTATCGGAGAAAATAGATTTTAAAGCAACAAAGATATAGTGGTAAAAGGATCAATGCAACAACAAGAGCTAACGATCCTAACACCCACATACGAGACTTAGATTCAATGAGACAGAAAATTAATAAGGATATCAAGGACTCGAACTCAGATCCGGAACAAGTAAACTTAATAAATATTCATAGAGCTCTCCACTTCAAATACACAAAATATACATTCTTGTCAATACCACATCACACCTACCCATAAGTTTAAATGAAACATTGATTGGCCATTATTAATACTCAATTTTTTTCAAAATAAAGCAATATTTCCATTTACTCTCCCTCTTTCTCTTCCTCTTTCTTCCTCTCCTTTACTTTTTTTTTCTTTCCTTCTCTGAAAAAAAAAGAAATAAAAAAAGAAAAAAGAAAAAAAAAGAAAATGCAACTAGTGAAAAACTACCAGAATCCTGTATAAACACATTACATATTCCAAGGCTGGCCCATTCATACAGAATGCATACTGTTAAGCGTAAAATATGCCAGTGATCACTAGCTGATACCATGCTGTAATTGTTCAAATGTTTAGCGATTGCATCATCTCAAGTAGAAAAGCAAGCTTCAAAACTTTCTATGCAAGATCTCAAATACTTTTCTTATTCTTCCATTATTATTTAGACAATTTGGGCAAATATCTGCTAGGAACATCTGGGAGGACACAAAAGATGACATGGGTTTCCAGGAATGAGCTAGACCAGTTGTCTTGCCAAATACAGCATATGGGGGTGGGGAAGACTACTGCTTTTATTTATGGAGGTCACACTCTGTGGGATTAACAGTGAATACCTCTGCCATAGAATATCACTGCAAAAGATAAATAATGATAAAAGTAAAAACATCACTATATCTCTTAGGTTAAATTCATCCCCACAATGTAAAACAGTTTAAGAATGTAAATAAGTGATGTAATTTTCCCACATGGAAATTATTGCCGAAAACTCAGATTATCATGAAAATATAAAACAGTAAATGGCAGGCCTAAATATCAATTACAGTGGAGGTACCAGTATGTATTATTTTAGGATCTACAAATAAAGTGATATAGCTGGCAACTTCTTGAAAATGGATAGCACTTTATGAAGATGAAAAAAACTTTTTTTTTTTTCATCTGACAGGTTGTTGGTGATGCTATCATCTGACAAGTACTTTCACCAAGTAAATACATATGTCCAGACTGAACACTGCTGCTGACAGGAGAGATTTCCTGCAGACTTGCATAGTCTCACAGGACACTTCTTGGGAAAATACATTCAGTTCTGATCTGTAAAAGGTACAGAAGAAATCTCTTAGACATCCAGCTGTTCTCCACTTTGTAGTGCATAGCTGGACTCCAGCCTGAACTCAACAAACTCTTCTGTGAGGGAGTTCTGTATAGGCACACAACTTTGTAATGATCTAACAAGAAAATATGTACTCAAAGCACATTGTATGTATACTAGATTTGGGGTTAGCCTCACTAAATATTTTCAAAAATAGAAACGGCAAGTGCAAAAAATATTTTCAGTTGTTGAAAACACACAGAAGTAATTCCCATTCTTTTCAGCTACATTAGTAATAAATGGTTTTTCCCCATCAAGCATGGACACAGAAAGAGAAATGTCATAGCTTCCTTCAGGACCATCTCATGTCCTAGTTGTTCTTAGAAAAGAGAAGTCATATGTCAAGCAAAACATACTGTCACCCTGGTGACTGAAAAATTGTAGAAATGATTTCGAAAACAACTTATGGCATGTGGTCTGGAAAATGTCCACACATTGCACATTATTTCAGAAAATTCCAAGTCTTGCCTTTTTATAAAGTGTTCAAATCCAATAGAAGAAAATGACATGTTTCTAGGCATATTCCTTAAGGAAAGTGCTTCTCAAACTTTACGTGCATATGAAGCACATGGAAATTTTTTTAAAACTGTAGATGCTAATTCAGTACTTCTAGGATGGGATCTGAGACCCTGCATATCTAACAAACTGAGATGATGTTGATGCTGCTAGTCTGCAGATACGATTTGAATAGCAAGGATTTGGAATATTCTACACTGACAGCTGAACGCTGTCAGACCTATAATATATGGGAGCAGTAGAATTCTATTACTGTTGGTGAGGTTTCATTTTAAAGAAAATTGATATTTGAAAATATAGCCTATTCATATGTTCTTGGAGCTGGGAGCTGTGATAGAGAGCATGAGGACTAAGTTGAATTTCAGAGCCCTAGAAGAAATGGCAGTGAAAGCTTGGGCTAAAAGTGCCAATTTGCTGTGGTTGGTATCCTGTCCTTGTTTTCAAAATGATCAAATACACTTTACTCTTGGTCTCATTCTGCATTTCTTTACTGATGCCTTTCATTCCTTTAATAGTTCATATATTAATTTTCTAAGGCTGCTATAGAAAAGTACCAGAGATCAGTGGTTAAACAAAGGAAATTTATTTCAACCAAGATCAAAGTGTCAGCAACATTGGACTGTCTGAGGCCTCTCTTTTTTTTTTGTCTTGTAGATGACCATCTTTTCCTTATTTCTCCATATTGTCTCCCTCTGTATGTGTCTATGTCCCAATCTCTTCTTATAACAAACACTGGTCCTTGAATTAAGGTATACCTTAGTGATCTCATTTTAACTTCATTACCTCTTAAGGACCCTATCTCAAAATAGAATCACATTCTGAAGTACTGAGACTGAGGATTTAGCATATGAATCTTGGGGAGGGAGACATAGTACAGCCTATAACAGTCCATATAAAAGTGTGTGTGTCTCTATGTAATTATATTCCAATTATATTTATATATAATTATATAATATATTTATATAGAGACACACATACTTCTTAAAATACACACACGGAGCTTTCATACTTACCAAGATACTTAACACTAAAACATAATAAGAAAGTGACGGCAGAGTCTTTGTGGTCTTCCTGGTCTTATTGCCTAAAATGAGAGGCTAGAAGTCATGATCTATCCAATATATTAAAAGGTAGGAAATCAGAAGCTTTGGGTAAATCCCCATCCCAAATTTCTGAATCCCAACTCCACATTTAATTGTTTCATAGCAGTTCATAACAATATAAAGACACAGTTTGCTTTTTTAACTGCATTAATATTTGCATTGTTGCTGCAAAAGCAAAACAGATGAAATTGCTGATGCCTAAATGCACACACGAAAAGCAAAAGCACCAAATGGAATTAGTTGTCATTACATTCCTCCCTGCTATACATTTGCAATAAGTATGTCAGTTATGCTTAATAATTCAGCCTCCTTAATAATTCAGTAAAGATTAATTTTATCTCATCCCAACTCTTCAGTACATGACTTTCAATCTAAATCACTTTTGCTATAATGCATATGAGGGCTGTCTTGAGGAAGAGCTCTGGTGCAATTATTTGAGTTGCAAGCTGAACTAGCTGCTTTTTTCATGGCACACTAAGTTTATGTGAAAGAACCATGAACATACAAACTATGGTTATTTAGATTTGGGTGTTTGGTAGACATTGTCTCAAAACTGAACACCGTGAGCCTGACACTTCAAGCAAACAACTCACAGCACTTATTGGCAAGTATAAAATTTGAGCTTTTAAGCGAAACCCAGAATACTGGAAAACTTATATCTGTGACTACAATCTTGACAGCTTCTCAATACAAACTTTCTAATGAGATTAACTAATGCTACTATTTAAAAATGTATAATAAAATGTTTCAGCATTTGGAAGATCAGCATAATGCAGTGGACCAACATTTTTCAAATGAGGAATGCATGATGTTACATAATAAGGCATAGGCGAATATGCAAAAGTAGTCTAATGATCCTAATGTGCCAGAGTAAAAAAATTCATTCATATTATTTCAATGGTCTCATTGCAACAAACTGTTACTTGTTGAGTTTGATGTAGTGTAAAAAAGAATATCCAAAATTGCTGCAAAAAGCTATCAAAATCCAGGTTCTTTATTTGACTATGTACTTGTCTTTGTAATATTAGAATTACTTTGTTTACCTCAATCAAAACACAACACATCACAACAGACTGAATGCAAAGCAGATATTTGAATTCAGTTGTCTTCTATTAAACTAGAAATTAAGGAAATTTGAAAAATTGTAAAATAATTTCACTCTGCTCATTGTGCTTTTGCTTTTCAAAATAGTTATTTCATAAAAATTATTATTTTCACATTAATATACAATGTTCATAATACTAAAACATGGTGCACTAATTATTGCTACTTTTAAGTGAGCTAAGAAATATTTTCTTTCCAAAATTAATTTTAATCCAATAAATATCAATGATTATATCCCATATCAACAAAACTATTTGTCATCTTCAATAATTTTAAGTAAGAGGGTCATGAAACCAAAAAGTCTGAGAACCAATGCTCCAGGAAATGGATACTCTGTTACTGTGGCTGGAGATTCTGCATGAATCCTTATGTTCCTATCTATTCCTAGGATGCAAGGTAGACCAAACACAGACTTCAAAGAGCCCCTTTCATCTTTAGCCTCAAAAAGCAGACTAGAGCTTCATCCTTTCTTTTACCCAAAATTTACCCAGACACACTTGTCTTTGCAGAGGTGGGAAGAGGCTCAAAGAGGAAAGCCAATCAGTTGATTTATTCCTACAATTAGAGGATGAAAACTTCCATTAGTTTTTACACTTCTTTGGGAAGTTACAATTCAGAACTATACCTGAGGAAGTCTTTATTCTCCCTACCTGGGCCTTTTCAGACTCTGAGGACAGGCTTTTTTTCAGCAGGAAGCTAAAGATGCAGCAGTATGATATGAATTTAAAAGGTTGTGAAGCAAGATAGTTGTCCTCATCTAGGTTTACCTTCACTGATCTTATCATCATTGTCACCAGACTTACCATCACCTTCAGTATTCACATATAAATATCCATAGTTACTGAGACTTGAACATAAGTGGTAGGAATTGTCTTAAGTATTTTTTAAGAATTACCTTGGGAAATCTTTACCGCAATCCCAGGAAGCAGGCATTTTGTTATTTCCACTTTACAGATGGGAAACTAAAACTGTCAGATTAAGTAAATTAACACAAGGCACCAGCTACTAAGGAGAGTTATCTGGGGTTTAATTAAACCCGGAGAGTTATTCTCCAGAGTCTTAACACTCAGCAGAAAAGCTCCACCACTTCCCATGAAGTTTATGTAAAGAGGGATTAATGAGCATCATTCTGTGGGGCCTCACTTGCCATTTTGTTTTTATCAGTCTCATTTCCGTAAATGATGGGGTAGGAAAAGGGAGTTGTGTTCAAAACCAATGTTTTGCAACTTTGAGAAGTTATTCTGGGAGACTTCTTGTTAAGTTACAATAAAAAGAGCTTTATTTTGAATAATTTTGTGAAGTTCTGTTTGTTTATTTTATCTTGTTTTTTGCTTGTGTACTATGATTATGAGACCCACTCTCTTGTGTGGATTCCAATTGCTGATAAAATCATATAAGTCTGCCTAACAAAATGAATTTTTTCCCTCAACCCCAAATTTAAGAAGTCTTTATCAAGTGGAATCTTATATAAGAGTTTCTAAGCCACAAAATGGACTTTGTCTTCAACTAGTATTCTCAAGTATAAAAGAGAAATTTTTGAGGTGAACATGTCTTATGTCGACTCTCTATGAAAGCTTACAGCATAACATTAAATCATATATCCATGAAAGTATCTCTGAAAGAAACTAAGCTAATATCACTCAGTTATGTTATTCTGGCTGACCTGACTTGATACAGAGACTCAACTAAGAGAACCTAGAGAAATGAATAGTTAATATATTCTTAGTCTCCATTATTACATACCAACAGAGCTGATGGCAAATGTTGGCTTACAGTCAACTCTTGATTAGACTTCTTAACACAGCCTGAAGAAGCAATATTACATTTTGTTTATTAGAAAGAAATCCTAATGCTTTAGATGCCAAACATTCAGGCAGCTGGCAAATCTGTTTTAAAAGTGTAGAAGCCTGTCATATTCTCAGCAAGAGAGACATTGTAAACGAGATGTAAGTGAGTTCCAGGCAGGCATAGAGTTTAGTCTCATTTTTTAATTCATCATAGGAACAGACAATGATTTATCTAAATTCCCCTTATGGATAAGAAAAAGCCCTGGGACCTATGGCTGAGTTTGGGTGAGACTGGCTCAGGGTTCCAGGCCTACGTAGTTGAAGTAATTAACTGTTAGCTATAACAAGCCTGCTCAGACAACATTCGATCAAGACCTGAAAGAAATATTCCGTTGAGACTATAACCACTACCAATATTACAGAGATTTGGGGGTTTTGTTTTATTTTTCTCTGAGAAATATGTAACAGAAAATTTTGGGGTAAAAGTTCATTGGGATAGGTTAAATTAAGGATTATAAGATTAAAATATCTTTTGTTTGACCTTACTTTAAAGTATGCTTTTATACACTTTTTGTATTATAAACAATTTCTGTATTTATTCATAATGTATTAACAGTTAATAGTGAACTACGTGTATATAGTCATTGTGGAAGATGTAGGTCAAAACTCAGGCGAATTACATGTATATGGTCATTGTGGAAGATATAGGTCCAAACTCAGGCAAAATTCATTGAGAAAGATGTTAGCACTGTATTTTGAGAAAATATTCAGGAGAAATGGCTTTTTAATTCTGAGCAGGTAAAAGAGTTCTCATTAATATATAATATACTAAACTTCAAGTCTATCCTCAGGAAAATATGTCTGGATTTTTTATTATAGTAACATAGATATGGTCCAACTGCTCAGTGTTAAGATTGGGAAATTCTTTTGGAAAAAAAAAAAACACTTTTCTTAGCTCTTTTTTCAGCTTTAAATTTTTAAATCAATGAAGTTACTGGATCTATCTTAAAGAAAATCCTGGAAGTTAGAAATGTAAATGAGTATATCATAAAACTGTACAATCTAAAGAAATAATATGCTTAGTCATCATAAGATGATTTCAATCAATCATTCATATTGCAGAAGTAATCCCATAAGAAACAGTATTTCCTATACTACCTTCATTATTAAATGTGCCTAACTGCTTAGGCCAGGCGTCCTATTGATTTAATTCTTTTTTAAAAATAAATGAGTTATTTCATAAAAGGATTTAAAACTAATACATTTATGTGTGACTTCATATGAATTCCATTTGTGTTGTCACCTTTCTAATTTTGCCAATTATTTTAATTATATTTTATTTTATTTTATTTTTCAACTTCTTGGAAGTCTCAGTAAAGAAACAGTGTTGGAAGATGTGGTTTAAGTGCAGCATAGTTAAAATTTATTTAAGTCTTCTTAACGACAGTCCTTTCTAAAAGACAATTGAGAGGATTTATCACAATTCTTTGGTCTCTGAATGTTACCTGCAAAACTAAAGCAACTGTTTCTGTATTTTAACCTTCTGTTCATTGGTCAGACTCATTGACAGCAGTACGAAGGAGAAGATTAAGAGTGTAAGGACTGTGATCATTCTCAACTCTGATGATAATACCCATTTCTGGAATTGGGACAAACACCTAAAAAAGGAGGATTATTTTTAAGGAATAATGTTGAGTTTTTAGCTGGAGATAATCCTTTACATTTATTCCTTAGACCATGTGTAGGAGAGATACAATTTTCAGCATGTATTAATAATTAATCACTTGACCCCCACTTCTACTCAGCAATGCCACCTTCCTCACCTCACTGCTCCAGTTTCATCTGGGTTCCCACCTTCTTCCTTGCAACCATGTGCTCAAGAAAAATGACTATCTCCAGCCCTAACTCCCACTCTCACCCTCAAAATGAGGAAGTCAAAAAATTTAATGACATGGATCTATTATAATTTATCTTGAGCTTGAAACAACTCAAAATTAAAGTCCATTGTGACAGGTCTGTAAAAGAACACATAAATGAAATCAGTATCATGACCATTGATTCGCCATTCTTTCACTATCACTAACCCTTTAGGCCACCTCTCTCCCTTGATCTATCTATGTAAATCACTGAGGGATAAATTGTCTGCTTAACCTTGTAATAATTCTGGGGACATATAAGAGGTTAAATCACTTAACATATTTCTTGAAAATATTTCATTTAAAATATTTTAAATTAGCTTTAGCTAATTTAAAGAGCTTCTAGCTCTTTCACTTCTAATCAGTATTCTTCAGAGAAACTAACCAAACAACTGCTGAAGCCTTTGGGAACCCTCATTCTTAGGAGGGCAAGGCTTTGTGGTTGCTTCAGCATGATGGCAAAAGAGATTGGTAACACAGTTGACAAACTGCCCTTTATAACACAGCAGAAATTTTTTAAAATCTGCCTAAGTGAAAACATGATGGTAAACGCCTTTTTTTTTTTTTTTGAGAAAACCACTTGATGAGTCACAGTGCGTCTTTCAGATGAGAAATATGAGAGTCCCTAGGCAGCTAGATTTGTAATTTCCTATATAATAAAGGTAGGACAACACAAAAGAGGAAAAATAAGGTGAGGAGAAGTGAGAGAGAGAGAGAAAAAATAAAATAAGATGATCAGCAATCTTCTTACTATTAAATTCTCCCAGAGAAGCAGTAGCTCAGTCCAGGAGAAAACATTCAGAGACATGGAATATATATGGCCTTGTGTGTGCTGTGATTTGAGTAAAAACACAAGAAAAACAAATAGCAACAGCAATAGCACCACAACCTCTATTTTTGAAGCCAAAGTCTAACATTTTAAGGACTGAATTCTAAGCAATTTTAAATAGGAAAAATACAGTGAACATATCAACTTGGATCAAGCTGGTATGGATAACATGAGATACAGCAGTAACAACATTGATTAAAGAAACAGAAGGAAGATGGCCGAAGACTATATAAGACATTCCAAAGCTGGACAGAAGCACTAGTAGATGCACTAAGTAATTGAGAAGTGATTTTGTGAAGAAAGCAGTGTGGTATAGTGAATTGAGCATGAGGTTTGTTACAAATAGATCTTGGTTAAAAATCTGACTCTAGTAAACCAGTGATGTGAGCTTTGGCAAATTTCTTTCCTCCCCTTAAACCTTAGTTTCTCTATATGACCTTTATAAAGGTCCTGGAACATATTAGGAACTTACTTCATCATTAAATACTGGCACTAATATTCAGATATATTCAAATACCCTTTGTTTTTTACAAATCCATAGTAATCATTTGATTCATACTCTTATGCCTGTATTAACTCCTGTTTTATACGATTACAGTATGTATTAGTCAGTTTTTACACTGTTATAAAAAGTTACCTAAGACTGGGAAATTTATAAAGATGAAGAAGTTTAATTGGCATATGTTTCTGCCAGCTGTGCAGGAAGTATGACAGCTTCTGGTGGGGAGCTCAGAAAACTTTCAATAATGGCAGAAGGCGAAGGGGAAGCAGGCACATCTTACAGGTCCTGAGCAGCAGGAAGAGAATGTGATGGAGATGCCACACACTTTTAAACAGCCAGATACCGTAAGAACTCACTATCACAAGAACAGCACCAATGGGAAAAATCTGTCCCCATAATCCAATCACCTCCCACCAGGCCCCACCTCCAACATTGTGAATTATAATTCAACATGAGATTTGGGTGAAGACACAGATCCAAATCATACCACAGTGTATTTATTGACTAATCCTTTGTTGTCATTGTATAATCCTGAGATAGAAAACAACTTCAGAGCCTAGGCACAGTGGCTCACGCTTGTAATCCCAGCACTTTGGGAGGCTGAGGCGGGTGGATCACCTGTGGTCAGGAGTTCAAGACTAGCCTGGCCAACCTGGTGAAACCCCGTCTCTACAAAAAATACAAAAATTAGCTGGGCATGATGGCCAGCGCCTGTAATCCCAGTTACTCAGGAGGCTGAGGCAAGAGAATTGCTTGAACCCAGGAGGCAGAGGTTGTAGAGAGCTGAGATCATCCCATTGCACCATTGCACTCCGGCCTGAGTGACAAGAGCAAAACTCCATCTAAAAAAAAAAAGAAAAAAAAGAAAAGAAAACTTCAGCTCTTGCTAAGGAGAAGAATTCAGTTGTGCTGGATTCAACCAGCATATCTACACCCTGGTGCCCAAATTGGGTAGACACATCCCTTATATTTCATTTCACCACAGTGATAAGAAATGAAAACTTGAAACATTTTGTATGTTTCTGACATACAATAAATCTTAATAAAGTATGTCATCTTCAAGCCACAAAAGCTCCCTGAGAAACATCTGTGTTGAAATAGACCACAATATAATATCAAAATATTTTCTGTTTTCAAATCTGTTCTTATATAGGTTTTCACTGTGTGTCTCTTTAGCACAGCTTTCGCTGGCATCCATTATCTAAAAACAAGCTCTGGCATACTTTTTAGCATGTAGATGTGTGCACTAAAAGCTTAAAACATTACAGAGTTAGAAATGAAATAAGCTGACACTAAGCCAGAATATTTCAAATAAAATGGTTATAGTTGTGTCTGCATATCTCAATATACCCCACCCTCACCCCCTGGTATTCTCCATAAGGTTCCCACGCTGCCTGCCAATATTCAGTTTATTACATTTGACCAAATGAAATACTTTGATTTGCATTAAACAGTTTTTGTTTGTTTTTTTGGCTTGAAATTCTGTGATCACTGAAAAATGCTAATGTCATATACACCAGCCAAACAATTTTGCTCATAAATATTGGATATACTACCATTTTGCATGTTTTATATATCTTTTGAATTTTAACATTTAACTGAGCACAATATTATTTACTTTAATTACTCATTAAACTAGAAATAGAAATGTAAAGGTGATGATATGATGATTGCAAGCTTTCTGATACTAAATATCAATATTAAGTGATAGAAAAAAGGAAAATATATTTATCACCATGTTGGGAGAAGGAAAACTGGTCTTGAAAACAGAACAGGAAAACTGGTCTTAAAAACAGAACAAATTACTTGCTTACATTCAATGTGCCAAAAGTATCCATGAGTTATTTTGGTAAGAATAATATAATTTATTTTCCACTTAATAATTATTGTCTTCAGCTATTTCATTTTATTTTTGGTGTTTAGAAATCCTTACTTTTGTTCAACACCTTGGTCTCACTGCTTACAATTTCTCTGACTCGGTAATAGAATAGCAAGTTGCAAACAAAGGTTTTGTGATACTCTTAAGTTATTATGTGAAGCTCCATATATTTCTTTTTTTTATTTTATTTTGCTAGCTCCATATATTTCAAGTATTTTATCGTATTTTACACTTCCTATCAACTCTACAACCTATGGCTTAAATTTTAAAATGAGAGCCAACTAAAAGGTATGCTCTATTCAAGAAAATAATAAGTTATACAACCATAAGTCATTCGATTGGATTTCCCTTTATTTTGCTGCAAAGGTTTTTTTAATTAAAGATTTCTTGTGTTGAGCAAGTCGATGTGCACCATCTTTTCAACAGCATATGCTTATCTTGTGACTGCCACATTTTGGTAATTCTTAGAATTATTCAAACTTCTTTATTATTATATCTGCCATAGTGATTTGTAATCAGTAATGTTTGATATCATTCTTTTTTTAAAAAATTTTTTATTACATTTTAGGTTTTGGGGTACATGAGCAGAACATGCAAGACAGTTGCATAGGTACACACATGGCAGTGTGGTTTGCTTCCTTTCTCCCCTTCACCCACATTTGGTATTTCTCCCCAGGCTATCCCTCCCCACCTCCCCCTCCCACTGGCCCTCCCCTTTTCCCCCCAATAGACCGCAGTGCTTAGTACTCCCCTCCCTGTGTCCATGTGTTCTCATTCTTCATAACCCACCTATGAGTGAGAATATGCAGTGTTTCATTTTCTGTTCTTGTGTCAGTTTGCTGAGGATGATGTTCTCCAGATTCATCCATGTCCCCACAAACGACACGAACTCATCATTTCTGATTGCTGCATAATATTCCATGGTGTATATGTGCCACATTTTTCCAATACAGTCTATTATCAATGGGCATTTGGGTTGATTCCAGGTCTTTGCTATTGTAAACAGTGCTGCAATGAACATTCGTGTACATGTGTCCTTATAGTAGAACAATTTATAGTCCTTTGGATATATACCCAGTAATGGGATTGCTGGGTCAAATGGAATTTCTATTTCTAAGGCCTTGAGGAATCGCCACACTGTCTTCCACAATCGTTGAACTAATTTACACTCCCACCAACAGTGTAAAAGTGTTCCTTTTTCTCCACATCCTCTCCAGCATCTGTTGTCTCCAGAGTTTTTAATGATCGCCATTCTAACTGGCGTGAGATGGTATCTCAATGTGGTTTTGATTTGCATCTCTCTGATGACCAGTGATGATGAGCATTTTTTCACATGACTGTTGGCCTCATATATGTCTTCTTTCGTAAAGTGTCTGTTCATATCCTTTGCCCACTTTTGAATGGGCTTGTTTGTTTTTTTCCTGTAAATCTGTTTGAGTTCTTTGTAAATTCTGGATATCAGCCCTTTGTCAGATGGGTTAACTGCAAAAATTTTTTCCCATTCTGTTGGTTGCCGATTCACTCTAGTGACTGTTTCTTTTGCTGTGCAGAAGCTGTGGAGTTTCATTAGGTCCCATTTGTCTATTTTGGCTTTTGTTGCCAATGCTCTTGGTGTTTTGTTCATGAAGTCCTTGCCTACTCCTATGTCCTGGATAGTTTTGCCTAGATTTCCTTCTAGGGTTTTTATGGTGCCAGGTCTTATGTTTAAGTCTTTAATCCATCTGGAGTTAATTTTAGTGTAAGGTGTCAGGAAGGGGTCCAGTTTCTGCTTTCTGCACATGGCGAGCCAGTTTTCCCAACACCATTTGTTAAACAGGGAATCCTTTCCCCATTGCTTGTTTTTGTCAGGTTTATCAAAGATTGTATAGTTGTACAAATGTTGTGTTGCCTCCACTGCCTCTGTTTTGTTTCCTTGGTCTATATCTCTGTTTTGGTACCAGTACCATGCTGTTTTGATTACTGTAGCCTTGTAGTATAGTTTGAAATCCGGTAGTGTGATGCCCCCCGCTGTGTTCTTTTTGCTTAGAATTGACTTGGCTATGCAGGCTCTCTTTTGGTTCCATATGAAGTTCATGGTGGTTTTTTCCAGTTCTGTGAAGAAAGTCAATGGTAGCTTGATGGGGATAGCTTTGATTCTGTAAATTACTTTGGGCAGTATAGCCATTTTCATGATATTAATTCTTCCTAACCATGAACATGGAATGTTTCTCCATCTGTCTGTGTCCTCTCTGATTTCGTTGAGCAGTGGTTTGTAGTTCTCCTTGAAGAGGTCCCTTACGTTCCTTGTGAGTTGTATTCCAAGGTATTTTATTCTTTTTGTAGCAATTGTGAATGGCAGTTCGTTCTTGATTTGGCTTTCTTTAAGTCTGTTATTGGTGTAGATGAATGCTTGTGATTTTTGCACATTGATTTTATATGCTGAGACTTTGCTGAAGTTGCTTATCAGTTTCAGGAGTTTTTGGGCTGAGGCGATGGGGTCTTGTAGGTATACTATCATGTTGTCTGCAAATAGAGGCTATTTGGCTTCCACCTTTCCTATTTGAATTCCCTTTATTTCTTTTTCTTGCCTGATTGCTATGGCTAGAACTTCCAGTACTATATTGAATAGGAGTGGTGAGAGAGCGCATCCTTGTCTAGTGCCAGATTTCAAAGGGAATGCTTCCAGTTTTTGCCCATTCAGTATGATATTGGCTGTTGGTTTGTCATAAATAGCTTTTATTACTTTGAGATACGTTCCATTGATACCGAGTTTATTGAGGGTTTTTAGCATAAAGGGCTGTTGAATTTTGTCAAATGCCTTCTCTGCATCAATTGAGATAATCATGTGGTTTTTGTTTTCGTTCTGTTTATGTGGTGAATTACGTTTATAGACTTGCGTATGTTGAACCAGCCTTGCATCCCCGGGATGAATCCTACTTGATCATGATGAATAAGTTTTTTGATTTGCTGTTGCAATCGGCTTGCCAATATTTTATTGAAGATTTTTGCATCTATGTTCATCATGGATATTGGCCTGAAGTTTTCTTTTCTTGTTGGGTCTCTGCCAGGTTTTGGTATCAGGATGATGTTGGTCTCATAAAATGATTTGGGAAGGATTCCCTCTTTTTGGATTGTTTGAAATAGTTTTAGAAGGAATGGTACCAGCTCCTCTTTGTGTGTCTGGTAGAATTCGGCTGTGAACCCGTCTGGACCTGGGCTTTTTTTGTGTGGTAGGCTCTTAATTGCTGCCTCGACTTCTGCCCTTGTTATTGGTCTATTCATAGTTTCAGCTTCCTCCTGGTTTAGGCTTGGGAGGACACAGGAGTCCAGGAATTTATCCATTTCTTCCAGGTTTACTAGTTTATGTGCATAGAGTTGTTTGTAATATTCTCTGATGATGGTTTGAATATCTGTGGAATCTGTGGTGATTTCCCCTTTATCATTTTTTATTGCATCTATTTGGTTGTGCTCTCTTTTCTTTTTAATCAATTTGGCTAGTGGTCTGTCTATTTTGTTGATCTTTTCAAAAAACCAGCTCTTGGATTTATTGATTTTTTGAAGGGTTTTTCGTGTCTCAATCTCCTTCAGTTCAGGTCTGATCTTAGTTATTTCTTGTCTTCTGCTGGGTTTTGAGTTTTTTTGATCTTGCTCCTCTAGCTCTTTCAATTTTGATGATAGGGTGTCAATTTTGGATCTCTCCATTCTCCTCATATGGGCACTTATTGCTATATACTTTCCTCTAGAGACTGCTTTAAATGTGTCCCAGAGGTTCTGGCACGTTGTGTCTTCGTTCTCATTGGTTTCGAAGAACTTCTTTATTTCTGCCTTCATTTCGTTGTTTACCCAGTCAACGTTCAAGAGCCAGTTGTTCAGCTTCCATGAAGCTGTGCGGTTCTGGGTTGGTTTCTGAATTCTGAGTTCTACCTTGATTGCACTATGGTCTGAGAAACTGTTTGTTATGATTTCAGTTGTTTTGCATTTGCTGAGCAGTGCTTTACTTCCAATTATGTGGTCAATTTTAGAGTAGGTGTGATGTGATGCTGAGAAGAATGTATATTCTGTGGATTTGGGGTGGAGAGTTCTGTAAATGTCTATCAGGTTTGCTTGCTCCAGGTCTGAGTTCAAGCCCTGGATATCCTTGTTGATTTTCTGTCTGGTTGATCTGTCTAATATTGACAGTGGAGTGTTAAAGTCTCCCACTATTATTGTGTGGGAGTCTAAGTCCCTTTATAAGTCATTAAGAACTTGCTTTATGTATCTGGGTGCTCCTGCATTGGGCCCATATATGTTTAGGATCGTTAGCTCTTCTTGTTGTATCGATCCTTTTAGCATTATGTAATGGCCTTCTTTGTCTCTTTTGATCTTTGTTGCTTTAAAGTCTATTTTATCAGAGATGAGAATTGCAATTCCTGCTTTTTTTTGCTCTCCATTTGCTTGGTAACTCTTCCTCCATCCCTTTATTTTGAGCCTTTGTGTATCCTTGCGTGTGAGATGGGTTTCCTGGATACAGCACACTGATGGGTTTTGGATTCTTATCCAATTGCCAGTCTGTGTCTTTTGATTGGTGCATTTAGTCCATTTACATTTAGGGTTAATATTGTTATGTGTGAATTTGATACTGCCATTTTGATGCTAAGTGGCTGTTTTGCCCTTTAGTTGTTGTATATTCTTCATTATGTTGATGCTCTTTAGCTTTAGTGTGATTTTGGAATGGCTGGTGCTGCTTGTTCCTTTCTATGTGTAGTGCCTCTTTCAGGAGCTCTTGTAAAGCAGGCCTGGTGGTGACAAAATCTCTGAGTACTTGCTTGTTCGCAAAGAATTTTATTTTTTCCTTCACTTATGAAGCTCAGTTTGGCTGGATATGAAATTCTGGGTTGAAAGTTCTTTTCTTTAAGAATGTTGAATATTGGCCCCCACTCTCTTCTGGCTTGTAGTGTTTCTGCCGAGAGATCTGCTGTGAGTCTGATGGGCTTCCCTTTGTGGGTGACTCAACCTTTCTCTCTGGCTGCCCTTAGTATTTTCTCCTTTATTTCAACCTTGTTGAATCTGACGATTATGTGCTTTGGGGTTGCTCTTCTTGTGGAATATCTTTGTCCTGTTCTCTGTATTTCCTGCATTTGAGTGTTGGCCTGTCTTGCTAGGTGGGGGAAATTTTCCTGGATGATGTCCTGAAGAGTATTTTCCAGCTTGGATTCATTCTCTTCGTCCCCTTCTGGTACACCTATCAAACGTAGGTTAGGTCTTTTCACATAGTCCCACATTTCTTGGAGACTTTGTTCATTTTTTTTTTGCGCTTTTTTCTCTGATCTTGTTTTCTCATTTTATTTCATTGAGTTGATCTTCGACTTCAGATATTCTTTCTTCTGCTTGGTCAATTCAGCTATTGAAACTTGTGCATGCTTCGCGAAGTTCTCGTATTGTGTTTTTCAGCTCCTTTAATTCATTCATATTCTTCTCTAAGTTATCCATTCTTGTTATCATTTCCTCAAATCTTTTTTCATATCTTTTTTCAAGTTTCTTAGTTTCTTTGCATTGATTTAATACATGTTCTTTTAGCTCACAAAAGTTTCTCATTATCCACCTTCTGAAGTCTAATTCCATCATTTCATCACAGTCATTGTCCATCCAGCTTTGTTCCCTTGCTGGTGAGGAGTTTTAGTCCTTTCTAGGAGGCGAGGTGTTCTGGTTTCGGGTGTTTTCCTCCTTTTTGCACTGGTTTCTTCCCATCTTTGTGGATTTATCCACTTGTCGTCTGCATAGTTGCTGACTTTTCAATTGGGTCTCTTAGTGGACACCCAGATTGTTGGTGATGAAGTATTTCTGTTACTTGGTTTTCCTTCTACCAGTCTAGCCCCCTCGCTGTATGACTGCTGAGGTCCACTCCAGGCCCTGCTTGTCTGGGGTGCACCTATAGCAGCTGTGGAAAAGCAAGGGATGCTACCAGTTTCTTTTTCTGCTATCTTTGTCCCAGAATGATGCCTGCCAAATGTCAGTCTTTTGGATATAGAGGGGTCAGGGAGCTGCTTGAGGAGACAGTGTGTACTTTGTAGGAGCTCAATTGCTGAGCTGTGAGCTCTGTTGTTCATTCAGGGCTGATAGGCTGAAAAAAACCCTTTGTTTCTCAGATGCTCTGTCTGTGGGGGGGGGGGTTGAGGCTTTCCTTGTGAGTGTCTGCCTTGCTGTCCTGCCCAGCTAGGAGGCAGTCAAATCACTATTTGCCTGCCGAGGCTCCGCCCTGCTGGTGTGAGGTTCGCCCTGTTGCTGCAGGTTCTGCCCTTCTGCTTCTGTCTCCGCCCTGTTGCCACGGGCTATGCCCTGTAGCGGAGTCTCTTTGTTGTACCAGGTTGCTTCAGCAACAGCAGGCTATGTCAGCAATGGGCGTGTACCTCAGTGGGGGCTGATTGCCTCGGTAATGGCGGACGCCCCTCCCCTGCGGAGCTGCACTTTAAGATAACCTCCTCACAGGGAGGATTTGGAATCGCCGTTTTGTTTGTCGCACTGCGCTAGCCCAAGCGCTTTGTCCCTGGGGTTTCCTTGGCTGGCTCACTGCCCAAGTCCCGTTCAGTCTCAAGTTTAGCCCTCCCAGGTCTCAGTTTGCCAGTTCAACAGGGCACCGATAACAGTGTGCTTTTGTATGGAGTGCTCTGGAGCACCTCTGCGCTCAGGCGCAGGCCAGAGCCACACCGGCTGCTGGCTACTCCAACCAATACCTCTGCCTGGCGTCCCGTGTCTCTTTTATACCTGGAAATTTCCCCGTTCTGTGGGCAACTAAGATCCGTCTGGAAATGCATCCCCAACTCACCCTCTCTGCGCATCCAGCGAGAGCTTCAATCCTGGGTTGTTCTCACAGCGCCATCTTGAGTCCTCGATATCATTCTTTTAATTGTTCTGGGGGCACCATCAACTATACCTATATAAAATGACAAACTTAATCAATAAATGTCATATGTGTTCTGACTGCTTCACCAACTATTCAGCCCCTGTTTCTCTTTCCATCTCAGGGCCTCCCTATTCCAAGATATTTTAAAAAAATACACACACACACACATATATATATATATATAATTGGGTCAATTAATAACCCTAGAAAGGCCTCTAAAGTTTCAAGTTAAAGAAAGAGTTGCAGGCTGGATATGGTAACTCATGCCTACAATCTCAGCACTTTAAGAGGCTGAGAAGGGAGGATCACTTGAGCCCAGGAGTTTGAGACCAGCCTGAGCAATAGAGCGAGACCTCATCTCTATAAATAATCTAAAAAATAAAAATTGGCCGGGTGCAGTGGCTCAAGCCTGTAATCCCAGCACTTTGGGAGGCCAAGGCAGGTGGATCACAAGGTCATGAGATCGAGACCATCCTGGTCAAAATGGTGAAACCCCGTCACTACTAAAAATACAAAAAATTAGCTGGGCATGGTGGTGCGTGCCTGTAATCCCAGCTACTTGGGAGGCTGAGGCAGGAGAATTGCCTGAACCCAGGAGGCGGAGGTTGCAGTGAGCCGAGATTGCGCCATTGCACTCCAGCCTGGGTAACGAAAGCAAAACTCCGTCTCAAAAAATAAAAAATAAAAATAAAAATTAGCCAGGTGTGGTAACATGTGCTTGTGGTCCCAGCTACTTGGGTGGCTGAAGTGGGAGGATTGCTTCAGCCCAGGATGTAGAGGTTGCAGGGAGCAATGATTGTGCTACCATATCCCAGCCTGGGTGACAAAGTGAGAACCCATTTCAAGAAAGAAAGAAGAGAAGAGAGACAGAGAAAGCAAGGAAGGAGGGAAGGAGGGAAGGAGGGAGGGAAGGAGGGAAGGAAGGAAGGAAGGAAGGAAGGTGATGCACATCTCTCACATTAAACCAAAATCTAGAAATTATTAAGTTTGGTGAGGAGGTCATGACAAAAGTTAAGAGGGGCAGAAAGCTAGGCCTGCAATAAACTGCCAAGTAATGAATGCAAAGAAAAAGTTCTTGAAGAAAATTAAAAGTGCTACTTCAATGTACACACAAATGATAAGAAAGCCAAACAGACTTATTGTTGACATGAAGAAAGTCTTAGTGGTTTGGATAGAAGATCAAACCACCCACATTATTTCCATAAGCCAAAGAAGCCTAAATCAGAGCAAGGTCCTAATTCTCTTTAATTCTGTGAAGGCCAAAAGAGGTGAGGAATCTGCAGAAGTTTGAAGCTAACAGAGGACAGTTGATGAGATTAAAGAGGCCATCTCCAGAACACCAAAGTACAAGGTGAAGCAGAAAGTGCTATTTTAGAGGCTACAGCAAGTTATCCAGATCTAGTTAAAATAATTATAAGGGTACTACACTAAACAACAGATTTTCAGTGTAGATGAAACAGTCTTCTATTGGAAGAAGATGCCATCTAGGACTTTCAGGGCTATAGAGGAGAAGTCTCTGGTTTCAAAAATTCAAAGGCCAGGCTGACTCTCTTGCCAGGTGCTAATGCAACTGGTGATCTTAAGGTGAAGTCAGTGTTCATTTACCATTCTGATCGTCCTAAGGGCCTTATGAATTATGCTAAATCAATTCTGCCTGGACTTTATAAATTAAGGCCTGGATTACAACAAAACTTTATACAACATGGTTTACAGAATATTTTAAGCCCATTGTTGAGAACTGCTGCTCAGAAAACAAAGTTCTCTTTCAAAGTATTACTCCCAATTGACAATGCACCTAGTAATCCAAGAGCTCCAATGCAGATATATAAGGAGATGAATGTTGTTATCAAGCCTGTCAACACAACATACATTCTGTAGCCCATGAATCAAGAAGCAATTTCAAGTTTTATTATTTAAGAAGTATTGTCCGGGTGCGGTGGCTAACGTCTATAATCCTAGCACTTTGGGAGGCCAAGGCAGGTGGATTACGATGTCAGGAGTTCAAGAACAGCCTGGCCAATATGGTGAAACTCTGTCTCTACTAAACATGTAAAAAAATTATCCAGGTGTGGTAGTGCACACCTGTAGTCCCAGCTAGTCTGGAAGCTGAGGCAGGAGAATTTCTTGAACCCGGGAGGTAGAGTTTCCAGTGAGTTGAGATCACACCACTGCACTCCAGCCTGGGCAACAGAGTGAGACTTCATCTCAAAAAAAAAGTATAGTTCATATAAACTTATGGATATAGTTTATATCCGTGGATAGTGATTCCTCTAGTGGACTCTGGCAATGTAAATTGAAAACCTTCTAGAGATAATGCGCTATTTATTTTAGAGACCATTCAGAACATTGGTGATTCTTGGGAGGAAATCAAAGAATCAACATTAACAGGAGTTTGTTCATCCCAGCCTTCATGGAAGGCCTGACTGGTTCAAGACTGCAGTGGAAGAAGAAACTGCAGATGTGGTAGAAATAGCAAGAGCTAGAACTAGAAGTGGAACCTGAAGGTGTGACTGAATTGTTGCAATCTCATGATAACACTTGAAACAGAAGAGGATCACTTTTTATGGATGAGCCAAAGAAGTGGTTTCTAGGGATAGAATCTACTCCTGATGCAGATGCTCTGAACATTGTTGAAATGATAACAAAGCCTGTAGAATATTACATAAACTTAGTTGACAAAGCAGCAGTAGAGTTTGTGAAGTTTGATTCCAATTTTGAAAAGAGTTCAATTGTGAGTAAAAGACTATCAACAGCATCACATTCTAAGAGTAATCTTTCATGTGAGAGAGTCAGTCAATGTGGCAAACTTCACTGGTGTCTTATTTTAAGAAATTGCCACAGCGACCCCAGCCTTTATCAACCACCATCCTCATCTGTCGGGAACTACTAACATCTAAGCTAGACCCTGCACCAGCAAAAAAATGTCAACTATCTGAAGGCTCAGATGACTGTTAGGATTTTTCAGCAATAAAGTACTTTTAAATTAGGGTCTGTATATTGTTTTTAGATATGCTATTGCACCCTTAATAAACTACAGTATAGTATAAACGTAACCTTATATGCACTTGAAAACAAAAAACAATTGTGTGACTCACTTTATTGCAATATTTGCTTTATTGCAGTCATCTGGAACCAAATCTGCAATATCTCCAAGTTATACTTCTAATAACTTAATACACAAATATCACAAATGCAGCTCATGTTTACAACTTGACTCTAACAAATGTTGTATAGACACACAAATACATAAAGAGGCAGTCATTTTATCCATTTATCCTATTTTCCCAAAATGTGCATACTCTGATTTAGGATGCACATATTTTCTTGTGATTTCTCACTCATCCTGTAGTCAAAGCACAGCAGAACAATAATGGCTTCAGGCATTCCCAGAGGGAAACCAAGAAAGGTCCAAATGGCCACTCAGACAAACTGACTTGCAAAATGAGACCTTTTAGCACCACATGGACTACACCACCAGAGACAAAATGAATCACTGTAATGTCAGCCACCTCAGGTTACATGGTAAAGGATGTGGTCAAGCTTGTTTTCAGATAACTTTTGGCATTCAGTTCTTTGAAATCCCCAGGAGAGTTCAGGAGGGCACTGTATTTAATCATTGAGTATTTATTGTAAAGCTGCATAGTGAAGTGGACAAGAACAAGAGGTAAGTGTAGCCACAGATAATCTTTGGGTCTAGCACTTACTGTGTGCTCATTGGCAACTTTATATATTTCTTTGAACCTCTGTTTTTTTAAGTGTAAATTGAAAAAATCACTATTTAATGAGAATTTTCTGATGATTAAATAAGAAAATACATGTACAGTATAAACAGTAGTAAAGTTTCAATACATACTAGCAATTATGTTTATAATTATAATGCAATTAAAGATATATACATTAGTATAAGACATGAACATAAATTTTAAGTTGCTCCCGAGAAACTTAAATTATTGGGAGCACTAGACTTAAAATCTTAAAATTCACTCATTCATTGCATTGATGTTTTTGCTACATTCTCTTGTTCAAAGATTATATTAAATGCCTATGTAGCCAGGCGTGATGGCTCATGCTTGTAATCTCAGCACTTTGGGAGGCGAAGGTGGTGAAACACTTGAGGTCAGGAGTTTGAAACCAGCCTAGTCAACAAGGTAAAACCCCATCTCTACTAAAAGTACAAAAATTAGCCAGGAATGGTGGCATGTGCCTGTAATTCCAGCTCCTCAGGAGGCTGAGGCAGGAGAATCACTTGCATCTGGGAGGCACAGGTTACAGCAAGTCAAGATAGCACCACTGTACTCCAGCCTGGGAGGCAGAGTGAGATGCCATCAAAAACAAAAAAACAAACAAAAAAAAGTCTTGTAATAATACAAGGTGAAATACTTCAGTATAATATACTAGAAAATCATACACTTAAGATCAAAGGTTGAATCTTAGATGTGTTGCTTATTGATTTGGTCCAACTGTTAAAACATTCTAAGCTTTAGGTTTTTTAGTTTTTTAGATTTTAGAATGGAGATATTAATGGGGATAGTTTGAGAATTTATATTTATTTAGCATATGGTAAATGCTAAATTAGTATTTTAGAATTGATGATATATGGAATGGGAGTGAGATATTAAATGTGTGACACCAATCTTCAGATTTAAAAGAAATAGGAGACATGATTGCTAGAATTATTAAAGAAAATAAAATTTAGAAAAAATAAAATTAAAATATAATTGTATTATTGAACTTTAAAACAAGAATAGAATTTGGCTGAAGCAAATGCATGGCCAACCTATAGAAATAAATCTCAATCAGAGATCATATGACACACCATCTTAAGTGCCCCACTGAGGAGTTTGAATTCAAAGAGAAATTACTGGAATATATAATGATGGGAATAACATGATTTATTCAGCGTTTTACATGTTAGGGATTACATAAATTATTCATCTGAAGGGATTTTATAATGTATGTAAGGTGGATTGAGAAAGGATGAATCTAATGAATAATTAGGAAATCATAGCTATTGGTACTATCATGAGATTATATGCATCAGACATAGTTGAAAGCAGTGAAATCTGAGATACACTTCAAAGGATCAATCCAATGGTCTTGTTTGATTGCTTGCTTGATTGTTTTGCAAAAGAACTTATACTGATGCTATCAGTTTTGTTCTTTTTGCTCAAGATTGCTTTTGTTATTCAGAGTCCTTGTTGGTTCCTTGGGAATTTTAGGATTAGGTTTTAGAAAACCTAATTCTAAAATAAACACAATGAATGAGTGGGTTAATATTTTAAGATTTTAAGTCTACGAATTTTCTATTAAAAATTTGATTAGTATTTTGATAGAGACTGCATTGAAGTTGTAGATTTGTTTGGGTAGTATGAACATTTTAACAATGTAAATTCTTCTAATCCATGAACATGGGATATCTTCATTTTTGGGGTCTTTTTCAATTTCTTTCATCGTTTTATAATTTTAATCTTAAAGATCTTTCACTTCCTTAATTCAATTTATTTCTTGAACTTCTTACCTCAGGTGATCCACCCATATTGGCCACCCAAAGTGCTAGGATTACAGGCATGAGCCACCATGCCCGGCCTAATTCAATTTATTTCTATGTACCCTTTATAGCTACTGGCAAAGGAACTGCTTTCTTGATTTCTTTTTCAGATAATTCTCTGTTGGTGTATAGAGATGCTAATGATTTTGTATGTTGATTTTGTATCTTGCAACTTTACAATACTTGTTATTCAGTTTTGTTCTCATTATTGGTCTGCTTAGATTTTCTATTTCTTTGTGGTTCAATCTTATAAGTTGTATGTGTCCACCGGAATTTATCTATTTCTTCTAAGTTTTCCAATTTGTTGGTATATCATTGTTCATACTAGTCTCAAATCATCCTTTGTATTTTTGTAGTGTTAGTTGTAATGGCTCCTTTTTGTCTCTGATTTTATTTATTTGAGTCTTACTTATATCTATTTTCCACAGGTTAACTAAAGATTTCACAGTTTTATCTTTTCAATAGAAAATGTTTTGTAATTTTCTAGTTTTCTATTTTGTTTATGCTCTAATGTTTATTATTTGTTTCCTTCTACTTATTTTGTATTCATTTTTTTAACCTTATGAGTTGTATTGTTAAGCTAATTAGAGATCTTTCTAATTTTTCCATGTAGGAATTAATTGCTGTAAACCAGATTCTTAGAACTGCTTTTCCTATGTCTTATGGGTTTTGGTATGTTGTATTCATTATCATTTATCTCAAGAATTTAAAAATTTTCCTTCTTAAGTTCTTCATTGATTCTTCAGAAGAATGTTGCTTAATTTCAATGTATTTGCAAAGTTTCTTAAATTCTTGTCATAATTTCTTGGTTTTATGGTAGTATCATTGAAAAATACTTGATATGATTTTAATTTTAAAATTTTTCTGAGACTTGTTTTGTGACCTACTATGTGATCTATTGTGAAGAATGTTCCATGGGCCATTCAGAAGAACATGTATTCTGTAGTTATTGGGAGGAATGTTCTGAAGATGTCTGTATCTGGTTTTAAAATATACTATAAAATACAGTAACAAAAACAGCACAGTAGTAGCATAAAAACAAAAACAGATAAATAATCAAATGAAACAGAATATAAATCCCAGAAATTACCCATGCATCCACATCCAACTGATTTTTGACAAAGGTGCCAAGAACATACACTGAACACCATTTTCAATAAATGGTGCTGAGAAAAAGGATATCCACATACAGAAGAAAACTGGACCCTTAACCCTTAATAGATACAAAAATCAGCTCAAGATGGATTAAAAATTTTAATGTAAGACACAAAGCTATGAAACTACCAGAAGAAAACATAGAGACAGAGCTTGGTGACATTGGTTTAGGCAAGGATTTTTTGGATAAAAACCTTAAAAGCCTAGACAATAGAACCAAACATAGATAAGTGGGATTACAGCAAATCAACACACTTCTGCACAGCAAAGGAGACAATCAAGAGAGCAAAGAGACAACCTACATAATGGGAGAATATATTTGTAAACTATACATCTGATAAGGGACTAGTATCTAAAATATATAAAGCGCTCAAACAACTCAACAAAAAGGACAAATAACCAGGTTTTTAAATTGGTAAAAGATATGAAGAGACATTTCTCAAAAGAGAACATACAAATGGCCAATAATTATATGCAAGAGTGTTCAGCATTTCTCATCATCACAGAAATGCAAATCAAAACTACAGTGAGGTATCACCTACCTTGAGTCAGAATGGCTACTATCAAATAAATGAGAAGATAAATGTTGTTGAGGATTTGGAAAAAAAGAATTTTTTTTACATTGCTTTAGGGAATGTAAATTAGTACAACCATAATAGAAAATAGGATGAAAGTTTTTCAAAAAACTGAAAATATTGGGAGGCCAAGGCAGGTGGATCACGAGGTCAAGAAATCGAGACCCTCCTGGTCAAACTGATGAAACCCCGTCTCTACTAAAGATACAAAACATTAGCTGGGCATGGTGGTGCTTGCCTGTAATCCCAGCTACTCAGGAGGCTGAGGCAGGAGAACTGCCTGAACCCAGGAGGCAGAGATTGCGGTGAGCCGAGATCGCGCCATTGCACTCCAGCCTGGGTAACAAGAGCAAAACTCCGTCTCAGAAAACAAAACAAAACAAAAAACACAAAAAAACTGAAAATAGAGCTACCATGTGATCCAGTAAATTCAATACATGCTCTCCTATGTTTATTGAGGTACTATTCACAATAGCCACATATGGAATCAAGCCAAATGTCTATCAACAGATAAATCGATAAAGATAATGTGGTATATCTATAAAAGGGCACATTATTCAGCCATTAAAAAGAATGAAATCCTGTAATTTGCTGCAATATGGATGAACTTTGAGGATATTATGTTAAATGAAACAATATAATGTTAATGCACAGAAAGACAAATACTGATGATCTCATTCATGTGAAATCTGAAAAACATCTCTTATGAAAGTAGTTGTAGAGGATGGAGAGAGTAGGTGATGAGAGATTGGTCAACAGGTTTAAAGCTGCAATGAGGAAGAATAAATTCTGGTGGTCTATTGCATAGGAGGATGACTAGAGATAATAACAATGTTTGTGTGTTTTAAAATAGCTAGAAGAGAGGTTTTTTAAATGTTCTTGTCACAAAGAAATGATGTTTAAGGTGATAATTATGCTAATTACTCTGAACTGATCATTACACAATTTGTACATGTATGAAAACATCACATCACATTGTACCTTATAAACATGTACAATTAAGTGTCAATTATAAATATAAATAAATAGGATGTATATTGAAGCAGAATAGAATTTTCAAGAGCTGAGAATCTGATTGTAGGCAGATGACAATGACAAAAATGTAGAGTATCGTGGTGACAATTTTGTTGATAAAGTCAGTTTTAATCTAGCTTATTCGATGCAATGCTATAAGACATTCAAGTGGAACTGGGAATAGGATAAAAATTTAGGGCTAGTATGAATTTAAGATACTACTTAAACATGTGTGAGCTACAGTCAATCCATCAAGGGCAATTGTTTAAAGAAATGTTACCACTAAAAACTGAACTAAGGGCAAAGTTTAGGTTCCTAGGGAGGTTGGAAGAGTGGGAGCTAGAAAAGAAAAAAAAAAGGAAAGAAGGGAGGAAAATGGAAGGGAAGAGAAAGGAAAGGAAGGGAAGAAAAAGGGGAGGGAAAAGGAAAGGGAAGGGGAAAGTGAAAGAAAAGGGAAAAGGAAGGAAGGGAGGAAGGGAGGGAGGAAAGAAGGGAGTGAGGGAAGAAGGGACTTTTTCAAAAATGGGCAGAAAGAAAGTAGAAAGATGTCTACAACTTGAGTCTTTGTTAACACCCCTACCTAAAAAATAAAAAATTAATGGTAAGGGACTGTGAAAGGGCCATGGAATCGGTTCTAGCGAAGATGTAGAAATAGAGCAAGAAAAGATTAATGATATTGAAGTTAAAGAAGCAGTTTCCATGTGAAATTATGATCTAAAGAGATTCACAGAAGTTAAACACAAAGAATACAGAGGAAATGTTTTTCAATTTGGCAAGAAGGAAACCACAACACAGTTTCAGTGCACTGGTAAAGACTAAAGGCAGATTTAAGAAAGTTAAGATAGAAACAGGTAATGAGGAGTATGCTTCTGAGAGAAGTGAACTTCGTAGAGAAGCTTTCCAGCAAATTTTCCATGAAAGCTTAGAACTGAAATTTGGCACACCACTCAGACTATTCCTTATTCATGGATAATTTACATACCACTGTTTTTTCAAAGACTGTATTGTTTTCTTTTCTACATCAATCCTTAAAATCTGTATACAAGTTTCTGAATCCATATACAAGTTTCTGTTACCAAATACAACTTTCACGGGGCTGTGGATAGTGAAGAAGTATATTAACTGAAGTTGATTTGCTCTGGTTTACCATCCGCAGGTTACTAATCAGCCATGACTGCCTTTCAAATATCTTTCTCTGAGCTGTTTTTACCTCCCACTGAATGATGCAGTCTCTAATACCCCAAGGTAAAGAATGTAAGGCAGATGATTACATTTTCTCTTTTGGAGATGTAAAAGCTGTACCATTGTTCAATATGGCAAAATTTAGTAGGGAAGAATATTTGAAAAGACTTATCATAAAGGGGAAATAATTCTATCAATGATTCAATTTTCAAATTTTAGTTGCTTTCAGAGATTTTGTTCATCTTTGGAAAAGACATTTTTTAACTTTTCATTTTTTCTTTATTCCCTTCCTTGGGAGCTAAGTTTTCTCTGTTGCTGTGGTACAAGATTAATTAAGCATTGGTTTCCCTGGCCCCAGAGAAACCAATTAGAGTTCCTCTTCACCATGACACATTGACTGATCCAACATTAAGACTATGACCTCACTCCACCAGATGAATTATTTGGGGAGACAGATAAGCATACTCTGTGTGAGAGAAAGGATGAGGCTTTTTCTTGTTTGAATGAACTGTGGGAACCATGTAAGTCTTTTCACCATGAAAAAGGGGAAATTCTGTCCTATAGTCTGAAAAAAATCTTTTACAAAGTAGGGATGGGTATTATAACAATATCTGAGAGACTTTATTTCAAAAGTCATATTCTGGTCTACCAAGACTACATACATGAAATTGATGATGTGACATACTTTTTCTTTCTTCTGTAATACTTAGGTCAACATGTCTTTTCAGAGGTAGTAGGTCCTTTAGTTTCACCAGTCATGCCAAATCTAATACCTATTGCTTCCGTGAGCTGCATGATCCAGGCTTTCACTTACAAGCCAAATCCAAGCAGAATACAGTGATTTCTTATTTTCAGTGCTTGATTTATTCCAGTTTTTAAGTTTAGAAACTACAAAAAGATTCCAAAATACTGTCCAATATACTATTTGTCAGGATCCTACACCTGAGTAAGTACAAAGCTGCTTCTAAGATTACTCCCTTAGGATAACCCATTAATTTCTTTTTCTATAAATTGCTTAATGATTTAGTGTTAATGGATTCTCAAAAATTGATCTTTTAAAAGGAGCTTTTTGAAGCCATGGTAAAGTAACTAGAATTGAAATGAAAATAATTGCGAAGTTTTTATGCTATCTAAAAGTTTTTTTTAAGAATCCCTGCAATTATTAGACTGATGCCAAAAAGCAAGGATGGCATTTCATATACAAGTTATAACTAATCTTCCAGGTGAATTGTATGTATGCACAAATTCTGTGTACAACAAGGATACAACTTCATTAACGGTATGCTATCTTTAAAGTGTTTTACTGTAAATTATAGTATGAGAACATCTGAAATAAATCATAGCAATAAAAGAAAATATTCTCCCTAAATTATTCTAAAAATGAAGATTATACAAATCATTACAATTAATGTTATTTTCTAAAAACTTTAAATCACTAAAAATTATGACAAACATGTAATAGTCACAATGAAATATATTCTATTTTCCTTAATGTTTGCAATTAATATAATTTTCCTGCTAATGAAGTAATATATATATTCATTATTTATTACATTATGAGTTTCATATATGCTCTTATTTTATATTACACTAGACATAGATGTATTGAAAAATAAGACATTTGATAGAAACATTAATTTTCACCAAGTAATACTACTTGGTGAAATACTATTATTTTTTTAAAATAATAGTATTTATTAAAAATACTATTATTTTTAATAAATGTCTAAGTCTGTATAAACTGAATATATTTCTGTAGAAAAAAAATAAAGATTTAGGCTGGGCGTGGTGGTTCAAGCCTGTAATCCTAGCGCTTTGGGAGGCCGAGGCGGATGGATCACGAGGTCAAGAGATCGAGACCATCCTGGTCAACATGGTGAAACCCCATCTCTACTAAAAATACAAAATATTAGCTGGGCATGGTGGCGCGTGCCTGTAATCCCAGCTATTCGGGAGGTTGAGGCGGGAGAATCACTTGAACCCTGGAGGCAGAGGTTGCAGTGAGCCGAGATCATGCTGTTGCACTTCAGCCTTGGTGACAAGAGCAAAATTCTGTCTCAAAAACTAAAAAAAAGAAGAAAAGAAAATATATAGAAAAAATGTTTCTTTCTGGGTTCTGCTACATAATCTATCACAATTTTGCAAGTTTGTTTACTGGTCTTCAAAAACATATCACTAAGTGGGGTCAATTAGCATAAAGGGAAGCAACTTGCAGTTATAAGTATTTCATTTTATTATATCATGTTATCCTGTTTCCATCTACTTTGTGATAAAAATCCAGTAATCTTTTTAAAGTTTTCTTTCGGGCCGGGCGCGGTGGCTTACGCCTATAATCCCAGCACTTTGGGAGGCCGAGGTGGGTGGATCACGAGGTCAAGAGATCGAGACCATCTTGGTCAACGAGGTGAAACCCGGTCTCTACTAAAAAGACAAAAAAGCTGGGCATGGTGGTGCGCGCCTGTAGTCCCAGCTACTCAGGAGGCTGAGGCAGGAGAATTGCTTGAACCCAGGTGGAGGTCGCGGTGAGCCGAGATCGTGCCATTGCACTCCAGTCTGGGTAACAACAGGGAAACTCCGTCTAAATAAATAAATAAAAGGCTTTTTTCCAATCCACTTAAAATTCCCAATAATATCTAGTTTACCTTTCTGAGTTTCTTTTTAACATATGTTCTCAGTCACTCATTCAAGTCTGCATCTGTTCATTATCTACTATACCGTGTCCTCAATATCAACTTAAAAACAATTAAAGCTTAGATTTAAATAATTATGTGTTACAGTAATTAATCAACTTCTTCAAAATTTTTTTTCCTTAGAATTACAGCAGTATACTTAGTACACTTAGAAGTTGATCTACGGGGAAACTAAAGGAACCATTACCATTCTCTGGACTCTATCATTATTTCTCTTTGAAATATAATTAATAGTGCAAAAACGCATACATTCCCTGCATGTGTGTTATACCTAAGCTCATAAAGAATTCAAGTTCTCTCTCATGTAACATGCACACTTTTTTAAAAAAGTGAAGAATAAAAGAAATATTCAAACTGCTGTAGTCTGAATGTGTCTCCTCCCAAAATTAAGATGTTTAGATTTAATGCCCAGTGACAGTATTAAGAGGAGAAAACTTTAGGAGGTGATTAGGTCATGAGGACTTTACCCTACTAAATGAGATTAATAACATTTTTAAAGAAACTGCACTTAGTGCTCATTCCTTTTTAATACTCACCAAAAAAAGATACAATGTTCAGGGTACCATCTTGAAAGCAATGGCTGGGCCCTCACCAGATCTGACAGTGTCTTAACATTGAATTTCCCCATCTCCATAACTGTGACCAATGAATGTATATTCTTTATAGATTAGCCACTCTAAGGTATTTGATTTTAGCAGCAGGAATTGACTAAGACAAAAACGGAAAGAAATATAAATTTTAATAGAAGTCCTATCATGTATAAAGAAAACTTTTGAAGACTAGTATATAAGATCCTGCAATAGTCTGTAATGTGCAGTTCCTGTCAACCAAAGCATTTTATTGTTTTTAATTGGAAGGTGGTTGAGCTATGGTTTAAAAGTAGGGCACTGTAGACTGTTCTCAACATTCTTCTCTAAGTTGGTAATTTTTTTTTTTTTTTTTTTTTTTTTTTTTTTTTGAGACGGAGTTTCGCACTTGTTACCCAGGCTGGAGTGCAATGGCGCAATCTCGGCTCACCGCAACCTCCGCCCCCTGGGTTCAGGCAATTCTCCTGCCTCAGCCTCCTGAGTAGCTGGGATTACAGGCACGCGCCACCGTGCCCAGCTAACTTTTTGTAATTTTTAGTAGAGACGGGGTTTCACCATGTTGACCAGGATGGTCTCGATCTGTTGACCTCGTGATCCACCTGCCTCGGCCTCCCAAAGTGCTGGGATTACAGGCTTGAGCCACCGCGCCCGGCCCTAAGTTGGTAATTTTTATGTGAAAGTATGTAATTGAGCATGGTGCCTCAGTTCCCTTTTAAAAGTGGTAAGTATGTAATGTAATATATATGACATACTTGCCACTTTTAAAAGGGAAGTGAGGTACCATGTTCTCTCTCTCTCTATATATATATATATGTATATATGCATATATACATATATAAAACATATACATATGTATATGTATATAAAATTAAAGTCAAAGAGCTTATTTATATACCAATACAAATTTCCAGGAAATAATTATTTTAGAACATAATAACAGAAATTATGTATTTAGATATGTTTAGTTTATCATTTTTGCAGCTGTCTGCTGAAGCATTTACTGGCAAACAGTACCTTAACATATTTGTTGAATGTATGAATTTATTTTGGATAAGTAAAAAAATTTTTAAAAATGAATGATTCTTTCTCTGGAGGCTGGTGACTTTGAGGTCCTGCACCCGAAGATATGCAAATTGTTCACTTTAAATTCATGCTGTGTTGAGTAATCACACATGGGAATATAAGCTTTCATTGGAGGGTTGAGACTAGAGTGAGGAAAATGAGATGCTGCTTTAGGTACAAAATTTAAGAAACTGCAATATAATCAGCAATTAGTAAAAAGAATATTTTAAAGCAATATTTTTTAAACTTCAAAGTATATATCCAATCATCAATGTTAATCAAAATATTCATAATGAACAAAATATCAAGCTGGAAATGGTGGTTTTTCTCACTACTTTGGGAATTAGATGAAGTGCTACCCTTCCCTGTAGATTCCAGGGAAAAATCCAGAAGTACAGAGAGGGGTAACATCTCAAGAGACTAACTTTAACCAGTGAAAGACACCATGAGCTACTATATGCAAAAACACATATAAAGTGTCTGGCAAATAACAGGACTTCCATCCCAACTTCCTTCCTTACTCTTGTATATAAGAGTGTCTTATACTTTTTTAAAATCCTGTTTTCAGTGAAACATACTGAGATTGCCATTCTATCCAGTGTTTTCCACCTTTGGACAAATTGTATTGCACGTTGATAATTTGAACCATTTTAATATGCATTTCCATTTAAAATTGACTAGTAAACATCTATTGAACCAACTAGAAAATGGATTTTCAAAAATGAATCACTGACTTAATTTAATAATGTGCAGGGAGTCATATAGCTATCAACTCTCAAGCTTGACATAAATAATTTGTTTGACATTTGGGTTTTTCCACTTTTACTTTTTTATTAAAAGAATCTGCATTTGTATTTTATGGAACATTGAACAAAAATTACCAATGCTGCAATTCTGTGCTGTCTTCTTTTAATAATAATTTTTCTGCAGTTATTTTTACCACACAACTTTTTGTTTTCTTTGTAAGAGGCAAAGTGCCAAAGAACTCTTACTATTTTTTTAACCGATAATTTTTCTGGTTAAAAATATCCTTAATAAATTACTATATGTTTCTATTCTTTTCTACTGACCTACAGTGTGTAATATCAACACAAGTTCTGAAGTGGTTTTATGTTGGCTGAATGACTTCTAAGTTTTTATTATTATTTCATTTAACAAACATTAATTGCAAGCCTCAATAGGAAGTACTTTTTAAAACTAATCATTCAATTTATCAATTAACGTACTGTGATTTGAAGCACGTTTTCCCTGTTTAGGAAATTTAAATAAAAAACAAATGTGACACAAATGAATATTACAAATAATCGTACTTCAAGAGTTTAGAGTAAGACACAACTATAGACTATGAAGGAAATGAAGGAAATGACACCTGAGCTATGGGTAGCATAAGCACAGCTGAGAAGACATTGTAACTGCAAACTGGGAATCCATATAATCTGTCAAATAATTATTGTGTGAAGGCGGAAAGCGTCTTTTAAACAATTAATTAATAGTCATCTGATACTATTTTTATATGTGTTCATAGTTGAATCTCAAACACACTGGGAATACATGCAGATGGATTGCTAATAGCATTAAGCACATTCCTATAAAATAAATATTCAAATAATGTAAAGTTTGCATATATTCCACTACAAAATATCTGAAATTATGGAAACCAACTAGCAGGCACTTAAAGAAATAAAAAACTAAAGTTGGTTGGGAGAGAAATTACTTTTATGGAATATATTTTGTGGTTTTGAATTTATCTTTCTCCTCTTGTTTCCCCACTCCTTCTAAATACTTTTCATTACATTAGTATAAGGAACACAGGAAAAATAAACAATCTATAATAATATTAATACACTGATATTTTAGGCAAATTCTAAGTAATCTGTACTTAGTTTTCCATTTGTAAAAAAACAGGAATAAGTTTACAGATTTTTTTCTAATATCCCTAACTCAACCAGTAATTATAAGAAGTATCTCAAAAACACAGTTGCTACATTTACTCCCATGTTATAATAGCTGGCTCCTATAATCATAGCTTAGAGAGCTAGGAACAAATTCAAATAGGATTTTAATGCCAATGAAAATTAAGTTCTAAATAGTTTACTATTAACCATATTTGAGTGCTCTTTATTTATATATTTAATGTTTTGTTCTGTTTCTTTCTCTTTTTTAAAAACATAAAATCAACTCCATTTGTACATTATCTAGACGTAAGTGTTTTCTCATTGTATAAGGCTCTTAATTACCTCTCTCTTACTGACCACCCATTTATTCAGGAGTTGAAGAGTACAAGGGAAATGTAATTAATGAAATAATATATTGAAGTTCTGAATGAGGTTGGCTTGCTTATATCATTTATTAGCTGTGTAATCTCAAATTCCTTAACCTCTCAAGTCTCACTTGCTTCATCAATAAGATGGAGAAAATTAGATCTACCTCACAGAGTCATTAGGCACTTTCATTGATATTAAACACATGAAAAGCATGGTGTCTAGGACAAAGCACACGCAATACATTTTAAACGTTATCATTATTTTTTCGATTTAATTTATGCCAAGTCTCCTTTTTATTGTAGTGGAAATTGAAAATTCAGTACAACTCAAACAATAGAGAAAGTAAATTGTCCTTTATAAAATGCTGTGAAATGTCATAGCTAAGTAGCATTAATATAAATCATCATTTCTTATTACATTACTAGGAACTAAATACATTTTAAGATTAGTATTGTCATTATTTTAAATGTTCCCCAAACCACAGCTCCCTTTTTGTTAAGGTAGATGGTTAAGAGCTAAGTACAGAAATTACATCAGAAAAACAAATGGCTTATTAGAATTGTTTTGAGAGGTGGACCTGAATATGTTCATGTACATAAAAAAATCTAATTTTAACATATTTACAAATTACTTGCAAGTAAACATAAAGATTTGTCTTTCAAATAATATTACAGGTATTATCAATGCACTATAAAATGTATTTTGTATTTCAAAAACAGTAGTCAACTGAGAATCCTCTCTCTGTACTCTACTGTGCCAGTATATCCAATCAAAAACCAAAACTCCACTTTAAATAAACAACTTTCTCTTCTCTTTATACTAAAACCTGATTCAAATGATTATTTCAGATCCTCATAATAGCAACCGTCACTCAGAGCAATCATACTTACTAAACTGAGATCTGGGCATCATTATAAGAATGCTAGAAGGTATTTTAGGTACTAAATTTCCACAAATTTGAAAGTAAGACAATTTTGCAACAGACTAGAAAAGCAATATATAAAAACCAGAGATTATATACAAAACCACATGAAAATATTTTTAATGCAGCATATACCTTGATAAAGATAGTGTGGTGTTTATGAAAGAATACATTAATCTGACAAGTAATTGATCACTTAAAAAAACAAATTAAAATTCCTGAAACAAGTATTGCCTATACCCATCTTTGTGTAGTCCTTAGAAGGGAAATACCAGAAAGGTAACTTGTGATTGTAGTCTGTTGGAGGTGTAGCTAATGACATTTTGTAGAAGTAGACATATTGAAGTATAAAAGATGGTGTACTATGCATTTAAATCATGTATTTCTCCTGCCTCTGCTTCTTGATTGCTGTGGTAATTATTACTGCTATTTACCAAATATTCTCATCTCTCCTCCTTGGGGACACATGGTAGAATTGTGCTTCCCAATCCACTTTAAATTTGGACTATGTAACTTCCAGATTGAAGCTACAATAGTCAGTATGTGATTCACCATATTTTTCTTCCTTGACATGGCAATGGTTGAAGCATGATGCTGATTTATAGTGAAGCTATTAAAACTTAAGCTATAAATGCAGAAACAGAAAACCAAATACTGCATGTTCTCACTTATACATGAGAGCTAAATATTGTGTACACATGGTCATAAAAATGGAAACATTAGACACTGGGGAATACAAGAGGAAGAAGGAAAGGAGGGAGGTAAGAGTTGATAAAAAAAAAAAAAACTACCTATTTAGTAGGCAATTTAGACACCATGAATGAATAGCTCACTACCTGGGTGACAGATTTATTTGTACTCCAAACCTCAACATCATGCAATATACCTTTGTAAAACACCCGCACATGTATCCCCGATTCTAAAATTTAAAAAAATTATAAAGCAAATAGCTGAGCTTTAGGGATCTTCATTTGCAAAGGCCCATTTCAAGGCTCTATATGTAACTACTTATTTGTAATTTTGTGTTATAGATCTTAAAAAGTACATCTGAAACAATATAAGCCTTAGACCCCACAAATCTGGATCTGTCATAGAGATCATATGACATAGGGTCTATCTACAACAGCATTTTTCCCTGGACTACAATAAGAAGGCTACCCTGATGATAAGGATTGAACATATGTGAGCAAGAAATCATCTTTTTCAGGAAATTTGGGGATTGTCACAGTAGCATCATCTAGATTATACCAACTGACACAACTAACTAATAAATTCCTACAGTGGCGAAATGTACTAGTTAGATCAAAGTAAATACCTAATTGGCCTGATAATTATATTTCATACATAAGTGAATTACCTAGAATTTTGAGGCATCTATCAATTGTTCATACACTTAAATTAAATGAGTGTCTTGGTACCTAAAACCCTAATTAGGCAAAATCAAGTTTCTAGCAAACAAAGCTACTGCTGAGACATTGCAAACTACTCTAGCCCAGTTGTTAACAGCTAGCGTTTTTAGTTTTGAGAGAAATTCAAGCAAGATCTGAGTAGTATCTAAGACATGAGCATAAACTCTCTAACTCCACCTCATTTTCTCTTTATGCTTTATTACTTAAATAGTGGCAGTCGGCCAATCTATTTGTCTTTTATTGCATTGTGTTAAATAGAAATCAATGAGCAGCAGTGAATTGGACGCCTAATTCAATCACTTATTAGTTGTGTAATCTAGTATGTATAAGTTACCTATCACTCTAAGCCTCCATTTGCTCACATGAAAATGAGATCAATAATCTATCTTGCTTACAGTTCTTTGTGGTGGGAATTAAGTGAGGTCACATTAGTGGATACAATATTAATGAAATCTAAAAGAAAGATGGAGAACTGAAGACAAAATATAATCATTGTTCAGCTCTTGAGTGCATGATATTTATGTTGAAGTTTTTCTATTTATCATAGCTGACCTCCAAGCTGATTCCCAAAATCATAATTTTTTTTTTCTTCTTTTGAGACAGAGTCTCACTCTGTTACCCAGACTGGAGTGCAGAGGCATGATTCACAGCTTACTGTAGCCTAGACCTCCTGGGTAGCTGGGACTACATGCATATGTAGTCCCACCTCATCTTCTTGAGTAGCTGGGACTACAGACACATGTCATTTGTAGAGAAAAGGTATTGATCTGTTTCCCAGGCTGTTCTGAAACTCCTGGACATAAGCAATCCTCCTGTCTTGACCTCCCGAAGTCCTGGGATTACAGGCATGAGCCACTGCCCTGGGCTGTAATCTTTTCTTGGTATTCGTGTCCTTACACAGTTCCCTCCCACAATGAGTTATAAGACTGATCTGTTTGGCAATAGAATATTGAAGAAGTAACAGCATGTGACTTCTGAGGCTAAGTTATAAAAAGCATTGCTTCTACTATCTCTCCTCTCTGAGTTTGCTCACTCTGAAAAAAACCAGCAGCCATGTCACAAGAAAAATCAAGCAGCACAAAAGAGAGGCCAACACAGGGAAGAACTGAGGCTCCCTGCCAACAAGCACCACCATCTTGCCAGTCATGTGAGTGAACCATCCTGGAAGCAAATCCTCCAGGCCCAGTCAAGCCTCCATCTGAGGGTATTCCCAGCCAACATGTTGACTCAGCCTCCTGACAATCCCTAGGTCAGAACTGTGCAACTGAGCCATCCTCAAACTATGGCCCCCAAAGAGAAAAATAACAAATGTTTACTTTTGTTTTAAGCCTCACTAGGTATTGGGTAATTTGGTACACAGCAATAAATAACTAATATAATTCTACTTTGATTCTTGTTTCAGTAATGAAACCATTAACTAACTGTTAAAATAAACACTAAGTTTATATCCCCAGAAAAGAAATCATCGAAGTTATATAATGCTTCATAGGACTACCACATGCTGCTGTGTTGAGAATCACATTATTGCCTAGGCTCTATGATTTTGTAACAAAGACTAAGCCAAGCAAAGTATTTGTTTCTTGCCTTTTTAGCAATATACATGAAATAATCTTTCTATTTCCATTAATTTCTCCTTGTTTTATTAGTCTACACCAGCTATTTCAAATACAGCATTGTGGGAAAGAGTATTAGTCTGGACTTTGGCAACTTTGCCACACTGTTTCATTCCTTAGCTTGTAAAGTGGCTCATTTTTTTAAAGTGAAAGAGATCTTAAAGAAAAAAAAGAGCCCCCAAACCTGTACATATTGTTTGCCATATTGTTTGTACATTTTAACTTGCCAGTTCTGGCAAGTTAAAAATTAAGTAGGGGAGGTACAGGGCCCTTACTGCTTTAAACCCTAACCATTGGCATGGCTATCGCAGACCCTGCAGCAAAGAGTTCCAATATTTCATGCAACTGTTGAAACTACTTCAGGAATGTGATTTCTATACCCAGATAGTTAATTCACTGTATAAGGCTGTTCTTGCACTACTATGAAGAAATACCTGAGACTGGGTAATATATAAGAAAAAAGGTTTAATTGGCTCTCAGTTCTCCAGACTATATAGGAAGCATAGCAGCATCTGATTCTAGGGAGGACTCAGGAAGCTTCCAATCATGCTGGAAGGCAAAGGGGGAGCAGGCACATCACATAGCAAGAACAGGAGAAAAGAGAGAAAATGAGGTATTACACACTTTGAAATAACCAGATGTCATGTGAACTGAGTGATATAAACAACTCCCATCAGGCCCACCTCCAACACTGAGGATTATAATTCAACTTGAGATTTGGGTGGGGACAGATATCCAAACTACATCATTCGTTAATCATTGATCGACTGCCTTTATGTGCCAGGCACTGTGTTGGATGCTGGAGACCCTGGCAATCTTAAGATTCTTTTTCTTCACATGTACACCAAAACCTAAAACGCAATAAAAGAAATAAAAAATAAAAATAAAAAAATAAAAGATTCTTTGTTTCTATTTCCCTTTGCTTTTCCCTTTCTTGCAAAATTCAATTCAGGAAAATGCAAGTGGCATTACTTTTAAATGCATATAAAGAAACATGAAAAAAAAGTCATGAACTTTCCATTTATAATATAGTGTTCACTCCATTATATAGCTTCTTTGGGATCATTGTAGGTAACCTGCTGCTGCAACCTGAATATATGATCACATGCTATCAATAGCTAGCAATTTGAATTAATGCTAAGTGAAACTCTAATCGAAAATTGTCAGTAAGGTGGGGGTTTTATGACAAAAATAAAACAATCACCATTTTGTGACCAATAAAAATATCAATAAAGTGAGTACAATGGGGAACAAATGAAAATTGTGAAAGTAAATGGGCCGTAAATCCCAAAATGGATTTTCAAAGATTTTTTTCCAACCACATTTCTGGATTTGATTGATCTGTACTATCTGCCTTATAAGCATCAAGGAATGTATTCTACTTTTTTTTTTATCACACCTAGAAATACCATGGAATTATCATTGGAATTAGAATGCTTTAACAATTATGAAGTTGTTAGAAATGGCTTTAGAAGTATTCAGGTTTATTTTCTGTCTTTCCTGTCAAAAGTGTGAAAGCATTTGTTTGTTGATGTGACATATATGAAGTGTTAATCTGCTGCATGTAGCACTTGATTAAGAGAATTTCTACCATGATCACTTATTTCAGAGAAGAACTACTAATTTTCTGTTCTAGTCATCCCAGAAAGATATTGTTCTACAGTTTTTTAAGCTACCCACACTTAACATCCAAATGAACAAGGCCAGGGCAATAAAATTGCTGGTCAGACAATACAACAGAAAGTAGTGACATTCAAAGTAATTAGCAAACTGAATAGCTCCACATCCCAGTCAGAATCCATACTGCTATAGTGCTATAACAGAGTTAGAGACCCCTTGCCATATCATGGATTAACCTAGTCTAGGAGCTGAAGCAGCTACACAGTCGGGGGAACCGTATTTAGGGAAATTCAAGAAAAAGGTGATTAATAATAAATAGAAAATTATTTCAATACTTTAATAACTAATGCAGCTGTATCACATATGGCTGATGTCAACATGGCCTGACAAGATAAAAAGGAGCCTTTAAAATTACTCCAAAGATACTGTCACTGCCTAAACCATGCGTGGAACATTTTTTTAGAATTGCCTTCAGAGCCAGTTTATAAACCATACAAGAAAAAGTCTCATTATTTTATATTACCTCATTTTTTACCAAAAATGGTATTACACAACATATTCACTCACATTATTCACCATACTTGGCTCTGAGTGGCTTTTAGCTATTTCCAAAAATCAGACTCAAACTCCAAACACAAAAATATATTAAGGATATATTTTACAATGTTTTAGGCAGTATCTAAAGCAACTCCAAATGAGGAAAAAAAATTAGCTGTACTAGGTTCCTATACATAGTTATAGTACTAGAAACTTACAAATAAGTATCCTATTTAATTTTATATAATTTTATTTTATACCATTGATCACTTGAAAGTCTGAACTCCAGACAGCAAAAATTTTAAGACAAAAACTCACAACAATATAGAGCTATTGACTTTCTCTTATGTGATAGTCTATGTCCTAATTATAACTTCTCATTCTAATTACTAGACTCATAGGTAATAACATATTGAAAGAAACAGTACAAAGTTTCTATATACCTTAAACTAAAAGGGAGCTAAGATTTAATGAATTCCCATTACATGCCAGGGCTACCACATGTTGGAACTAGCGTTTGCACAAAATTTAAAAGACTTATATTTGGCCATGCAGTATGTAACATTTCTACATATCTCGGCGTTAACCAGTTGCTAACTGAAAAGAATTTCTATTATTATACTTTTAAACAGCATGTTAAAGCACCTACTATAAAACAGACATGTGTAAGATTATTGTACATTATATTAATATTCCCTACAATACCCCCACATAGTTGGTACTATTTAAATTCTTGTTTTTCAGATGAAAAAATGGAGACTTAGATATATTAAGAAGGTGGTCTATGGTGACAGAGTAGAACCAAGATCTTAACCCAGGCACCCTGATTCAAGAATCATATTCTTATCACTCTGCTGCATTGAAGGAATTGATGAGAACATTGATATATATTTGTGTCACAGTTTGAGATGCTATGACAAAGTACCACAGACTGGGTGGCTTAAAGTCCACAAAAAAAAATGTGTATATTTTTCACAGTTCTACAGACTGGGAGTTTGAGATCAGGGTGCTGGTATGGCGAGTCCTGGTGAGAGCCTATCTTCTAGTATGGACTATTCTTTTCTTATTTCCTCACATAGCAAAGGAAGGCAAGAAAGGACCCTGGGGTCCTTTTTATATGGGCACTAACCTCATTCATGAGGGCTCCATTTCATGACCTAATTACCTCCCAAAAGCCTCACTTCCAAATACAATCCCATTGGGTTTGGAATTAGGATTCCAACATATAAAATTTTGGGGACACAAATATTCAGTCCATTGTAGATTGCTACTTTTTAAAATCAGAAATGTTCTTATATGCTTGAATGAAGTTTGTTCACTGTTGTGTAATTTGCATGCAAGTGGGCACGAAATGAGTTGACTAACTCAGAAAATGGAAGAAAGAAAGAAGGAGCCTGCACCATGTGATGGAAGAAGCACCCACTCTTCAACAATCCCGAAATGTCTGCACTAAAGTCAGGGTGGAGAATGGCTGAAATTCCCACTGCAAATTCATTCTCAGGGAAAAGCAACAATTATGTTGTCTTGACACCTGTGTTGCCAACTACATGTCACAAATAATTACTTATACACTGAAAATATAGAATTTTTAGTTATTCACCTTTTAAATTTATTTTATTAGAAAAAGTTTTGTTGTTCAATATAGATACACACAGAAAATGTAGCAAACATATATGTACACTTTAAAATGTAGGAAAAACTCTGAGGTTATCACCACCAGTTAGGAAATAGGGCAAAGCCAGTATGAGCACCTTTCCCAATCTCATCTCCTTCCTTCCTTACAAAAGACAGTGACTCATTAACCTGACTTCTGTGGTTTCCTTATCTTACTAGTGTTCAGCTTATCATCCATATAGATATCTTTAAATATTATATTTTTATATTTTGCCCCTTTTGATTTAATGCAAATAGTATCATCCTATATATATTTTTTACTTTTCTTTTTTAGCATAGCTATAGCATTAATCTATACTGATGTGTGGCAGTATTTTATTTTCATGACTATATGTAGTATTTATTGTATATCCCAATTCATTTATTCAGTCTATTGTTGATAGGTAATTGAATTATTTCCAGGTTTTTTAGTTATAAAAACAATGCTTCTATAAACATTCTTGAACAACATCTCCTGGTCCACATTTGTAAACAAATCTCTAGGAATAGAATTGCTCAGTACTCTCTGCTGCTCTCTTATTTCATAAAAAAAAAAAAAGCAGGGGGGATGGAAGGATAGAGAAGATATTTACAAGCCTTCTTACAGCCATTTGTGGCCATGTGACTCAGTTCTGGCCAATGGAGTCTAGTCTAGAAAAGGAGGTGAGTACATTGAAGGTATATATCAATTTTTTAAGGCCTAGACATTTTCTGGTCTAGGCCTTAAAAAATTGATATATATTTTCTATATTCTCTCTCCCCTTCCCATACTCTGGGACACAGACATGCCTGCAATTCAGCTGATAGACCATGATAGACAATACCTAAAAAATGACCAAGTAATGTGATAGAAGAATCATTGATCCTTGAATGACAGTGTAGAAGAAGCCACTTGTAAAACTGGACCATTCATTTGGAACTGTTGTTATGTTCAATAAAACCACACCTCTCAGCAGATTATGAGTTCTCATCATTGTAACTATTTCTTCAAATTTGGCATTATTAGTCATTTTTATTTTTATAATTTTAGTGAGTGTCAAATGCTATCTCCTCTAGTGTTGTTACATTTCCATGACTGCTAATCTTTTTCATGTGATTTTTGCTCAATTTGATTTCTTCTATGAAGTACGCTTTTAAGTCTTTGGCCCATTTCTCTATTTGACTGTCCTTTCCTTAGTAATTTAGAAGAATTCTTTATAACGTGGGTGCATATGCTAGTATTTTGTTCATTATAATTTTTGCAAATATCGTTCATTCTCTTTATAATATCTTGGTGATGCTTTTATCTGAATGAAGTCAAATGTATTAGATTCTTCTCTTTTTTTTGCGTGCTTTCTTTCTTTTTTTGACATTGCATAAGAAATTCTTTTCTTACCCAATATAATAAAGATTTTCACCTAAGTTCTCCTAAAAGCTTTAGGCCATTGCTCTTTGCCTTTAGTTCTTTGGTTGACTCACTCAAGTTCTGATATGCTTTTTTTGCTCAGAAGAGTAAAGGGTAGAGTTTCAGTTGGCAGATGGGAATTCCAAATAATCACGGGTGTGCCTATGAACATTTGCAATTTATGTGAATGCCATCATTCATAAGTATGGGAAGGAAAACATAAAGTATGTGAGAAGCAGGTTGAAGGTATTGTCTCCAGAAATTTCCTTAGTGAGATTTAGTTGGAATAAATGCTAAACCCTGGTGTTAGATTCTTACTCATGTCCAGAATAGGCTAATTTATCAGTGATTCATGCGAAAGAGACATGGAGTTCTAACTTGTAGTTGACAAGCTAGACATGCCCCAACTGTGTGACAAGGTTGCTAAGAAATCTAAAGAGATCTGAGCCTCCATTAAGAATACAATGTCCAGGCTGGGCAAAGTGGTTCACGCCTATACTCCCAGCCCTTTGGGAGGCTGAGGTCGGTAGATCACAAGGTCAAGAGATCGAGGCCATCCTGGTCAACATGGTGAAACCCTATCTCTACTGAAAATACAAAAGTTAGCTGGGCATGGTGGTGTACGTCTGTAGTCCCAGCTACTCAGGAGGCTGAGGCAGGAGAATTGCTTTAACACAGGAGGCGGAGGTTGCAGTGAGCCGAGATCGTGCCATTGCACTCCAGCCTGGGTAACAAGAGCAAAATTCCATCCTCCCCCCCAAAAAAAGAATACAACGTCCAGAACTTGAGAGATAATATCTCCCATGTGGCTTGTACTCATTAGATAACAATTAGGCTCTTACATTGAATTTTGGTGCTACTCTTGAAGAGGCATATCACAGCAGTAAACTGGACTTTATCACAAGGGGAGCAGTCAGTTTGGTATCAGGGTGGGAACCCGCTACATATAAACAACAGTTGAAGTGATTGGGAAAAAGAGTAGATGTAAATAGACCATAATAATTGTGTTTAAAACTTTTAAACATTGCCCTATCAAAAAAATGACACATATTTGGTCTATATTTTTCTAAGTAAACACCAAGAACCAATGGATGGAAGTTACAAGGAAGTAGGTTTAGGCTATTACAATGAATCTTAATAGCAGTTGGACAATTTGTCTTAAAATGAACTGATTAACTCAAGAAAGTAGTGGTCTCCTTCCCCAATACTGATGGCACTGAAATGGAATCTGAAAGAAAATTTATCAAGGATGTTACTTGTATTAGCTAATATCTATTAGTGCTTACTACTAACAAGGAATTATTCCATTCACTCTGCCGGCATTTTCACATTTAACCCTCACAGCAGTCCTAGAAGATGAGAACTTTTTTGTCGTTATTCTCTACATGATGAGTCTGACATTTACCAGGGTTAAATAAATTGGCTTTGTAAAAGGCAGAAAGCACATCTGTCTTGTGTCCAGAGAGTGAGTACTCACCCACACTGCTCACTTGTCCTTGCTGTAAAAAAGATTTGCTGCACTGGGAGAGAAGCTGTACTGTGTGTCCATTCAATTCTGGGGCTACTTGATTCCAACAAAATTGAAATGTATTATCTTGGAAGCTATAACAGTAACGAAAGTAGACAGTGGAAGAAATGGGAAAAGGAACAGGTAAAACTTAATGAGGAAGGAAAAAGTCTGGAAAGATTGTATGTGCAAGGCACTGGTCCAGGAAAAATACATTCCTGGCTGGTTGTAGACAAGGGATATTGTCTGAAGTTTTATATACCCATGAGAGCAAAATGATGGGGAGTAGGAGATGGTAAGGACATAGAACTTATAAAAATTTTTCTTGCCTTAGCAAAAGCATTATTTGGCTATGTCACATGAGGTTCCAAACACTGCATTTTGTTAATAATCAGAAAGAACTAAGGAAAACACGGAAAGAATTTCACTTCCCCCATGAAGTATCAAGAGTCTTGCAATGAGCTTACTTCCATTATTTTTCTTGCAAGTAATTAATACCACTCTTTCTTTACAGAAAGCATTGGCAGAAAGATGGTAATTAGATCCAAATGGACAATTTATCAGGAGTCATCCGTGTATGGATTCATTTAACAAATATTTATGGAGTGTCTACTATTTGTGAAGCACTTTTCTAGGCTCTGGAGACACAGTAGAAAAAAAGTACTCTCCTGCCCCTAAAAACAATTACCCCTAAAAATAATTTCCTGTATTTATTGAGTGCATTCTCTGTGGCAGAAAAGCACATACACAAAAAGATGAATATGTAAAATTTGAGATATCTTGATACTTAATAGGAGAAGTAAAATTCTTTCCTTGTTTTCCTTAGTTCTGTTAACAATGTTAAATAGTCATAAGGGCTAATGAGAAAAATAAAGCAAAGAAAGTCGGTATATATGGAGAATTATTGAAATTGTATGAGATTTCAACTAAATATGTAAACTAAAAAAGAGAGAAGGAAATGGTCATGAAAGGGGGATGTGTTGAGGCTCATGTGGATTTAGTTCATGATTATGAATCATAAATATTGTGAAAGGTCTTGTGGCAAAATGAAAAGGACATTAAACACATCACTTCTCTTATCTTCATTTCCTCATCTTTAAAATGGGAATTCTAATATTAGACCTGTTGGCCACAAAAAAAGTGGATGTGTGTCTCTAATGAGTTATTAAATATGAATGCAGTCTTCAAAATGTAAAAGAGTATATACATGTCCCTTCACCTTATTACAAAAAATAATTTAAATTTTTGATCCCCTCCTCTTCTCTGGTCTCTGAATATGTGTGTGTGTGTGTGTGTGTGTGTGTGTGTGTGTACACACACATATGTATACATATATAGTCACACACATATACATATATACATATATATAAAATACAAATTCACAGAAAGAGAAAGAAGGAAGAGGGGAGGGGAGAAATTTTCCATTGAAAATAAGAAAGATACACACATATGTTGGTCCAGTCCATCTTATAACTCATACAACTTATCTAGTACAAACATTCTGACAAGGAATAAGCATGCCTGTGGGGTAAACCCAAAAATAGGGTCCTTTGAATCTCTAAACAGACAAGGGGCAACAAATTTCTTCTGTATTTGGGTCTCTCTGGATTACTGAAGACTTTGCAGAGCTCTTTTAATCACCTCCTGAAATGCTGGTTTCCTTCCTCCATCCAAGAGACTCAACAAAATGGAACTTGTCAACTGTGCTTATGGTAATAAATCTCCTTTCCAGCATTTCTCCTGACATTCTAATGCCTTCCTGAACATAATAAAAAGGTCATTTTCCACCTGAATTCATCTTCTCCAAGCTGCCTTATATTTCTGCAGATCCAAGTTTCAACAGGTTTGATTTCATTCCTTCTACAGTATTTTATTTGCTTTAACCAAGCTAAAAATCCCACTGCCACCCAACGTTCTATTCTAATAGCTTCAATGGGGATTATATTTTACTGGCTGACTGTATAACGTGGATACATTTTGAAAGCTGAACTGCTCCTTTTTCTTGAATGACAGAGAATTAAATGCTACCTTTCAGATATTGCCAAAGGATTTCTTATAATTTTGTTTCCTGCATCAATTCAGTAACTTTCTATGTATCAATTGTGCAGAGATTGGTTTTCTCACCTAAATACAAAACAATCCTCCAGAAAACTTGAACAGGCCATTCACTGTGCAATACATTCAGCTGTAGTCATGCATTTCACAACCCTCTCCACAGTTTCTAGAGGAGCAATTCAATTATTAGTCTTTGCGAAGTTATGTATTCTTGATCGCTGAGGATTTCCTTTTAACTAAAAATAGTTGTATTTAATTTAGGTAGGTTCAGATTGTTGATTTAAGTGCAATCATCATTTCTAAACAATACTATCAAGAATACACTGCCATTTATAGTAAAGGTTCATTGGGGTGAGGGTACCAGGAATATCCTCAGGAAAATATATGGGAAAATCTTCGACCTCCTCTTGCCAGTGATAATGGCGCCGAGAGATCGGCCTGTATTCGCTAATTTTATTTAACATATTTGTGATACTCATCTACCTAAGTTAGTTTGTCCACTTCCCTGAAATGATGAGTCAGCGGCTTGTGATTTATAACAAGGCAGGGCTTTGGCCTTTCACTTAGAGGAACAGAATCCCAGGACGATCTGCGGGGACCAGAGCCTGACCAAGATGTCCTCTACACAAGGTAGGAGCTATAGTTTTCCCGGGGACCGGTGGTTCCCCAGCCTTCTCGGGGAAGGCTCCGGAGACTGCGTGTCCTGGGCTAGAGCGCCGCCCACCCGGAGGTCCTGGGTCAGCTCCGCAGGATGCAGGACAAGGGTCCTCAGCCATCGAAATCACTCTCTGCTCATAAACACACCGTTTTTTGTAGAGGAAAGATTGGGGTATCATTTGGGTACGAGATGTCAACAGCCTTTTCTCCGAACTGCGGGGTTCGGAGGCGCACAGAACAGGTGCCCGCGAAAAAGAGCGGAGGGAAGAAGAGAGAAAACCAGGGAGGGAGAGACTGCGCCAGCATCCCCACCTGTCTGGTCTCCCGACCAAACCCAATGCGGGCTGCTCAGGCCCCCGGAAGGACTCGAGCCGTGGAGAGAAGAGGAAAAAGACCTCCCCCTCGCGGGGCCTGGGACTGAAGGAAGAACTCGGCTGGAGGAAGGGAGGAGGAAAAGGAAACGCTCTTCTTTTCCTGTTTTGTTTTTTGGTTTTGGTTTGGTTTTTCCTTCACTGAGAGCAAAACAGAATCAGCCGCGACTCTGGCCTGGAGCGCATCCACTGTTTAATGAAAAACGAGATCATTTTGTTGTTCTTCTTTGAAATCAGCAGCACTGCCCTCTCCCTCTCCTCCGCTCTTCTCCTCTGCCCAGTTTACTCTCTCCGACACCATTTCTACGTTCCCATGAAATTTTTTTTTTTTTCAGGTTTTACGTCCCACGTATCAGGTTTCCATCTGTTCAAATGCCTTCAGAAGAGACTATTCCGCTAACGTGGACTTGTACTCCCAATGTTCCAGTCCTTCCTGGTCCAAAGATTTCTTTAGTAGCTGAGGTTTGTCCTTCCCTCCCTCGGCCATGTAACAGGAGCACACATTTTCATTCCATGCCACATGCATTCCAACCCCTTGCTGAGTTGCTATTTTGCCTGCAGGCGCTCAGAGCACATCAAAGGAGTTTTGCTTTGACTGCCTTTAGACCCTGGGTTGGTGCCTATGGTGGGGCTGCTCTCTGGATTTGGAATCTGCACATCTTCACTCTTTAAAGCCTGTTTCAGTACCCAGTAATAAAAACAACTAAAATGCTGAGGCAAAGCTATGAAGGAGGATAGTTTGACTTATATTCTGCACCTCCTACCCAGTTCTTGCCATTTTCTCTCCCCCATCTTTTTTCTCATTTAATTTCTCCTCCTTAGAACTTGAGTTTCTGGCATCCCAAAAGTTAATTCAACTTCATTGAATCTGATAGAAGAAAATAGCTGGATTTGACATTTTGGCTGTGTTGTAAAGTTATATCACACAAGCATTCATTCGGCAAACATGCATTGAGCACTTACTACGCGCTAAACATTGGAAAGAGGATGAGATGCTAAAAACATAAATGAGGTTTCTATTGCATCACCTTTTCTCCTCCCCTGCCTTGCTCCCTCTTCCATTATAGCCATCTTTATCATCATCATTTTTCATAGTATTAGCTAAGCCCTTAATATATGCCAGACATTGAGGTAGGAGGTTTACATGCATTTTATCATTTCAATATTATAAGGATTATCTGAGATCAGCAGTATATTAGCTCCATTTTGTAGGTGAGAAAACTGAGGATTAAAGAAGTTCAGAAGCTTCCTCAAACTCACACATCTAACATGTGTTGATGCAGGGGGTTGTACACCAGACAGTCTGACTCCAGACTTGTGGCACATCCCTTCTAAGAAGTCACTGTTTTAGTGGAGGAGTCAGACTTGTAAACAGATAAATTTATCAAAGAGGTTAAGTGCTAAAGCTGTAGAAACACAGAGACAGCAGTGACTAACACTGCCTGGGGGAATCAGCAAAGGTTTAACAGACAATTTGACATGTGAGGTGGGTCTTGAAATATGAGTGGGAATAACCCAGTCAAAGGGATGGGAGTGGGAGGTACATTTCAGGCTGAGGAAACCACATATGTAATTAAACAGTTGAGAAAGGCTGCCTTGGTATGTTTAGAAAACAGTGAGTGAAGCATTGAGTTCATGACAGTGTTGTGATATGTTTTGTGAAACCAAAAAGGAGGAAATATACAACTAGGGGCAAGAATGTCAAGGACTCTATAGATCTTGCTAGTAAGTGTAGCTTTCATTGTGAAAATTAAATGACTCCAGCAGAGATTTTAAGGAAAGGAAGTGACATAATCAAATTTGTCTGTGTCTGTCTGTCTGTTTGTGTTAAGATGAGCAGACAGGTCTGGAGAATAAAGAGAAGGGCCAGATGGCAGGGACACTGGTTTTAAGATTGCTGTATGGAAATGAGAGATGATGAGGGCCTGGGCTGAGAGTAATGAAACTGGAATAAAAAGGATTTTTGCTTTTCAAAGAATATTGGCATTAAGACTTCTGTTTCTAGAATAAAAGGCTTTAGGTACAAAGAATTTCATTCAGAACAAGGAGGCCTCTTAAGAGAGCACCAAACCAGCCCTTTTACTTTTATAGGTATAGTTAAAGTCTATGAAGCTTAGGAAGATTAAACCATGCAATCAACTAGTGGAAGAATAATAGCCACCTTTTATTCAGAGACTACTATTCACACATTTAACATTCTTTAATACATCTGACCCACATAACGACTTTTCAGGGTAAGTACAAAGCTACTCTTAACTGCACTCAAGAGGAAGCTGAAGTCAAAAAGTTGATGAAGGCTACGCAGAAAGAGACAGAACGGGCATTTAATATTATAGTTATCTAATCCCGGAATTTGTGTAGTTTTGATATACTACGGGCTGAAATTGAAATTTAGGCATCCTTACTCCTAATCTCATGTTCTCTTCACTCGTCATTGATGCCTTTAAACTCTGTTAAATGCATTTCAAGCATCACTGGGCACACATCCCTGACTCTCTGTCTACTCTGCCAACATGCCCTAAAGCAGAATTTATTATGGATTCATTGCCTACCAAACACATTATACAAAGCATGATGATGATCTTTTTTAAAACTTGAGGAATTTTAATGATGAAAGAAAGAGCAAATACAAATAACATTAACATTCAACGAGAGACATAGATAATCAAAACTTCATATGGTTTAGACATGAAGGATTAAGGGCTATTGAGAAACAGCTAATGTTAATCAGCACTTTCCTGTGCCAGTGACTTTGACTGTGTTATTTTACTTGAGTAAGCTGACTTGGAGCGGTGGAATAACTTGCTCAGTGTCACATAGCGTCTAAGTGGGTAAGCCAGAACTCAGACTCCAGTTTATCTGACACCAAACTCAGGCTTGCTGCAGTTCGAGTGGCCAGTGAAGACAAAAGTCAGCTCCATGGACAGTAGTGTACTAATAAATGTTTAACAACCAGCACTTTGAGAAAAAGCTTTTATTTGTAGTGTTTGGCAATTTGCAATTTCTGCAGGGCCTAAATAATGCCACAGTGGCAGATTTCAAGCTGTCAACATGACATCACTGGAGGCTGCATTGAGAAGAGATGTGCATGATCAGCTCTGGAGAGCCTCCAGCATACAATTGTACCATGGAGGAAAAAATGCTGGAGCAATATTTTACAGGCAAAGTGGGAGATTGGGTAATTTTGGGAGAAAGCTGGGATAATGAATAAAGGTTAGAGTAGGGATTAGGTTAATTATATTTGAAGAAGGTAGATATATTAAACTAATTGTGGTTAGATCAAATGAAAAGACTGATTTAGGATTGGCTGAGGGAAGCTCTTTTCTTAAAATGACCATTCCTAAGAGTTGCCAATTTTCTTAAAGAAGCAGCCCAAAATATTGATTTATTCCCTCTAAAAATGTTGGCAGGCACTTGTTTTGATGACTGCTGAAACTGAAAACATATCCAAAAGACTGAAATCAGGGATAGTTCAATCAAAAAGATTAACCGGTATGAATTTCTATTAATCTATGTTTTCATTTCTTTATAGCAAGGACAGTAACAGACTAATGAAGTTGGTATATTGATGGGAAATTTTATTAATTTTTTTTTTAGACAGTCTCCCCTGTCACCAGGCTGGAGTGCAGTGGCATGATCTTGGCTCACTGCAACCTCCACCTCCCAGGTTCAAGTGATTCCCCTGCCTCTGCCTCTCAAATAGCTAGGACTACAAGCACACACCACCACACCCAAATAATTTTTGTATTTTTAGTAGAGACAGGGTTTCACCATGTTAGCCAGGATGCTCTTGATCTCTTGACCTTGTGAGCCCCCCTCCTCGGCCTCCCAAAGGACTGGGATTATAGGCGTGAGCCACTGCACCCAGCCTATAATAAAATTTAAAAGAGGAACTCACCTTCAAAACCTGCCTGTATTACCAAGCCATTTGAGGGTACCTTATATTGACCTTGTATCCAGGGGAAATAAATGTATTTGCAAATACCTCAGATATTCTATTTTGTCACTTTACTTCACGCCTTTCAAAGTATAAAACAACACCAGTGCTTCCATTATTCCCCACATAATTAGATAGTGCATAGGACAGTAAGGAGAAAAACATTATCTGGTACCCACAAATAATGCTCTCTTTCTCTCTGGGCTGATAATCTAGCCCTTTAAAATAGGAAAGGATAAAAATAAAATTGGATTATTCATGTTGCAGTATGTTTCTATTTTCCCCCTGCTAATCAAAAGGTCCTGTTGTAAACAATCTCGATGAAAAAGCATATTAGTCCTAAGAATCAATAAAAAATAATATAAGGAAAATGAAGTGGATGTCTGTCATTTTTGAGTGCTCACTGGGGAATGGCTTTCTGTCCCTGGGATCGTGAGGTACTGTCAAACCTGATGCCCTCCTGCTCCCTGGCTACAAGGGTGCACACAGGCTGACTTGATCAGTCATGGTACTGGATCCTCTTGTTCATAGTAAATTGCTTGAAAAATGGGCAGAGCCAATCAAACCTTTTCCAAGAAGGTTTCTCTGTCTTAAGGATTTCAGTTTTTGTGGCTGTAAGCACAGATCCTGAGGTAACCATGTTTTCAGTATAGAGGAAGCCAGGCTTTAGCAGAGAAATTGAAAAAATAAAGATAACCAAAGGCACGTAGAGCTAAAATGTGGAAAGGAGGACCAATAACCTTTAAAACTTTGTTCAAATGTCTAGCTCCTGCTATGCTTAAACAAATACATACTTCTGGAATTTCCAGGGATTTAAGCCAGTAAGTCCCCTCCCTATCTTCTTTTTTGTTTTGTTAGAGGGAGTTTTGTTCTTTTTGCTTAGGCTAGAGTGCAATGGTATGATCTCGCCTCATTGCAACCTCTACCTCCCAGGTTCAAGTGATTCTCCTGCCTCAGCCTCCTGTGTAGCCGCAATTACAGGCATGTACCAACCCACCCAGCTAAATCTGTATTTTTAGTAGAGACTTGACTTCACCATGTTGGCCATGCTGGCCTTGAACTCATAAATACAGGTGATCTGCCCACCTCGGCCTCCCATAATGCTGGGATTATAGGTGAGAGCCATGGTGCCCAGCCCCCATCTTCTTTGTTTCTTTTGCTTTGGCTATATGGAGTTGGGTGTTGTTACTTTCATTATAAAACCCAAGTTAAAAAAAAAAGTTCTTACCTGATGACAGATTCCTGCTGGCTGGCTGGTTGGGAATATATACATAATGTCTCCTTAACTTTTAAGAAAAGGGGGGAGGAGAAGGTAATGGGAAACCACTAAGAGCTAAATTTCTCTTGGTCTATATTCTAAGATACACTAATTTATTCTATTTTTGTTTCTCTTATCTATGACTCATCTCTCTTTGGACATCTTTCTCTCACTGGCACACAAACCACAATATACTCATTGCTCATTCTTTCATTCATACATAACATGGCTTTATTATTTAACTCAACATGGTAAGTCTTAACAAAACAGACCAAAGATAAGGCATTAAGTTGGGAAGAAAAGAAAGGAGAGAAGCAATGTCAATCATTTTCAAACTGGAAGGACAAATCACCCCTAGGAAAAGTCATTTCAACCTAAATTTAACAGTGGGAACTTATGCAGATGGGGTAGAGATACCTCAGGATCAAGTAATTTGGGAGTTTTTCTTAGTCTTTCTGGGAAGATCTCAGGAGCTGGAGGCAGTAGGAGGGAAGACTTGAGAATAGAAGATGATTCAGTTTCTGGTGTGGGACAAAGCTACTGGTGTGAGTAACTAAGGCTCACCTTCTCAGTCAGGCTAAATGATGTGATTCCCACTGTGTGTGTGCATCTCAAGCTTCTCCTTGGTGTTCCTTTAGCTTCAGAGGTTGCATCTGGTGTTTATTTAAACCTGACCTCAATGTTTGGCTCAGTTCTGAAAAATTCAAGGAATAAACTTGGACTCTGCACTTTTTGAAATGTCTTTGATTCTAGAAAAATCGGTTGAGAAGTATACCATTTGCAGATTCTGTGTGTGTGTGTGTGGTGTGTGTGTGTGAGAGAGAGAGAGAGAGAGAGATAGAGAGAGACAGGTACTGGCTCTGTTGCCTAGGCACTATCACAGCTCATGGCTCACTGCAGCCTCCACCTCCTGGGCTCAATTGATCGTGTCACCTCAGCCTCCCACGTAGCTGGGACTACAGGTGCACACCACCACATCCTGCTAATTATTTTGTGTGTGGGGAGGAGCGGGGAACGGGGTTTCCTTATGTTGCCCAGGCTGGTCTCAAACTCCTGGACTCAAGAGAGCCTCCTAAAGTGTTGGTTTTGTAGGTGTGAGCCACTGCAACCAGCTGGAGATTCTTTTCTAATTGGATACATTAACCACTCTTGGACAGGATGTTTCATTATAACTTGGATGCCATTCTCCACAATAAAACAATTTTCCTTATGAGGTATATCAGTTAACTAATTTTAACAGCATTTTAAAACCAGAAGCCAAGGTCTGAAATCATTTCATCTACCTCCTTGCCGTCTAGAACACATCGCAGGATTCTGGTGATTTCAATGGAAGCATATACATGTTTATAAATCTTTTCATGCATTGGCTTATATAGCTGTCTTAATATGTATTGCATTTTCTCACAAGCTTTTCACCTTGAGGTACAATTATTAAGTGAATTTCTTTCCCTTACAAAGAAAAGTAAATACATTAAACACCTCCACGTAATGTTAAAATGCTGGACATTAAATTAAATTAAATATTTGTCCTATAGCACTGTTAGCTGAACAGGTTATGAATCATCTATGTTTGCAGAATACATTGCTTAGAATTATAATTTTGCCAAATTCACCCTGTAAAGAACAAAGTATAAAGAACACTGAGGCTTAAATTCTTTAATACTTAACTAAGTCTGTAGACTTTGCAATATTGGTACTGCATCCATAATCATGCCTTAGTGAAATGTTATACAGAACATCATTCAGAATGTTTGCTTTGAAGAGTTTGGATAAATGTGCCATATTTGAAATTGATTAATGGTGTCTGATATGCATCCAGACTTTTTATTATCCCAAGAACGTGACTTAAAAGTTACAGGGTGTCTTGTATATTTGCCCTACTTGAAAGAGGTAGTTTGCATTTAAACAAGAATGATACCCAAAGCTGTGTTAATTTTGGTTAAGTGTTCTGCATCCTGGGACCTCAGCTACCTACCTCATATATTATATGAAGTAGTTAGATTATTCCAGTGGTTTTTCTAGCTGTTCTGGAAAGCCTTAGAATGTCTACAGGAGGAGGTGAAGCCTCAGGCTGCTTATCAAGATTCAGCCCAAACTGCCCCACCACCTCTGTCAGTTTATTAATTACCTGGCACAATAATTCATGTATTCATGAACTTGGCTTTTTGAATCAAATAGTCTCATATGCCTACTATGTGATTATTTCAAACATATAGAAGAATGTAAAACCGACACAAACTTCTGCCCTCATTGACATTTCATTCTAGTAGACAGACAGACAATAATCAATATACACGAGGTAAATGGATATTATGCTATATGATGGTAAACTCTATGGTGAAAAATGAAGTAGGAAAAGGAATCTGGGGGAGGGACCTAACAGTTTAAATACTTGTTTATGGAAGGCTTCAAAGAGGAGAAAACATTTGACCAAACACCTTAAAAGAGATGATGATAGAGGAGGCTACAGTAATAACTTGGGGAAAAGAGTTCCAAGGAGTAGAAACAGCAAGTGCAAAGGCCCTGAGGTGGAGGATACAAAGTATATTCAGGAACAGTGAGGAGACTACTATGATTTGAATAAATAGAACAAGGGGCAAATATAAAACTGGACTTCGGAGTATGCATATATTAGAAGAAAAGAATTGCTTTTAAAGATTGTAAACAGTTCATTTAAGTTACTTGTAAGTCCCTGGAAAGCATTAAAATTCTAAAGTTCTTGCTTATAATAAATGATCAATGATCCTTGATTCCCTGTTATTAATACTTCTACTTTTTCTTTTTGTTAATTGATAATAAAAAGTTTTTGCTCTTTACAGAGCAAAAACATACATTTGCCCAACAATTGTTTGTTAATACTTTCCTGTTAACTACTTTACTTAAGGAGAATATAGTATGGATAACTGGGGCTTAGTAGTTAATTAGTTAATTTGATTTTCTAGAAATTAATTAGATCCAAGGTGACTTTTTTGTTTTGGAAAATCAAATATATATTATTTGCATATTTTTTACAGCCATTATATATTCACCTCATATTCCTGAATAGAACTATTACAGATCATGGGTTACAAATATATATCAAATAAATTAGAGATAACTCTGGGAAATTTCTTGAAAATACATATTCAAGTTGGAATTTCTTTTAAGCCATCATACATTGAAATAACCATCCTTTGAGTCATTTTCTAATGACTCAAAACTAAAAGACCTGCTTATTTCAGTTGAAAGTGAAAATTCTGAAGAGAAACCCTCAATTATGGGGTAAACCCAGACTGTTACACTTTTTGTATATAAATTTATGCACTTACTAAAATCAGCCATAAATTATGAGTTTTTAATACACTGAGAGTGTTTGACATTCATTTTATATAGTGTAAGTTTCATAGTCAAATAGCGTAGCTAAATTCTTTCTTCATTCCTCATGTCTGAGACAGGAAGGAAAATGACTAAATGGATTTCTAGTTCGACTGAAACAGCTATGCATTTCTTTTTGTGCCCAGATTGAACATTCTGTGAAGTAAGAACATAATGTTTATCATAGACTTTGAAAGTTTTTACCCTTCTGAGCTTCAGTGATACATCTTTATTAGCTAGCATTATTGAGAAGGTGAGTCACAGAATTGTATTAATTCATTGACAGATGACACTGTTAACAACTGAAATTAAACAATAAAATTCAATGGACTTAGGAAGAGAGATACCCAGAGGTCCTCCATGTGTATTTAATACAATAACTTTATAAATCATTTATTTAAAAAAAACCTGGAGTCTAGAAATGAAACAGAATTTTATATTAAACAGATGTAATCTCTGTACCTCTTTAAAATCATGTATCTTCCTAGACTTAATATAAATCCCACTTACGCCTTTATTTCAATCTTTGTTATCAGTACATTAGCCCTAAGCCTTTGCCTGGTCACTTAGAACCTTTACTAATCAGGTTTCCATGCTCAGCATAGGCCTGTTTGTTTTATTCTAATTGATGGCATATAATTTTAGTACAGCCTGTCTCCTGTAGATTGTTTCCTCACTTTATACTTCAAAGTTACCACCTTGTTGACTAGGACTTAACTCATTCCTTTTGTCTTTCCTAAACTAGTCTGCCTAAACCAATCATTGAAGACCCAATGGAAACCCCTTTCATCTTCTCATATCATGAACCCTTTGTAAGTCTGTTTGAAGGTTTACATTCTATTAGGTATTTTTTTCTCCCCATTTATCCTTCATTCACAAAAATTTATCAAGTGCCCAATCTATTTTTAAAGTATGGCTAAACATGTACTCACCATAGGTGAGGGCTGAAGGAGAGAAGAGTGAATCAGATTTGTTGTATGCTCTTGAATCGCATACAACTTTGTTGAAAAAGTAGGAAGGCAAACAAAATACTGTGACATATAACAGTAAAAACAAATGTTTGCGGCTTCCAACACTCTGTTGAAATTTCATCTCCAGTGGAAATTTTGGGGGGCTAATCAGGGGAGAAAAACTACTTGCATTCTTCAAATGCACACACAATTGACTTGGCTATCTTGTCACATACTTATGGGATTAATATTTTAGTACAGGGAAAGGTTCCTAGCCTGAGCCTTGGGAATCCTGAGTTCTGATCTCAACAGACCCTGAGTAAGAAACTTGCCTTGGGTACCATGTCACTGCTTTGAACATATTGTCCTGATTAATGATGAATTCCTTTATACTTAAAATACAAAGGTCTTCTCATGCCCCAAGTAACATGAAATATTTTTCCTCTGGGGTAAATGTTATTCATTTTTCCCTTTCAGCAAGATGTACCCGTATGATGCTCTGATGCATGACTAAACTGTACAATAAATATTATTGGAATAGTATGTATTCTCAATTGTAATACCCCTGGGGTAAATGTTATTCATTTTTCCCTTTCAGCAAGATATACCCGTATGATGCTCTGATGCATGACTAAACTATACAATAAATATTATTGGAATAGTATGTATTCTCATTTGTAATAAAAGCAACTGTGATCTACATTAGCTGGAAATGCTCTTCTTCTCAAGAATTAAGTAAGATGGAGCCAATCCCATATTCACTAGATTTTGAAAGATAAATTCTATTACATTACTCTGTAGAGTTTACATTCTCATGTTTATTTCTAGGTCTGAGCTCTTGCTTATGCTACATCATTTCAGTTTAGCAATAGTCTTATCATCTCATATGCACTGTACCTGACCTATGCAGATAGGATGTGCTGGTTTATCAATAAATTTCCTTAATGAAAATGTGTGATGGTAGCAGACATTATTGAAGTTTTGAAAGGATGAGGAATTTATGTTTAAATCAGTCTCCCCACCAAAAAAGCCATACATTTATTGTTATGCATTCCTGATGAGCAAAGTGGTTAGTGATGAGCAACCCAGATAGGAATTCAGTTCAGGAATCAGAGTGCCTGGGATAGAACCCTAGCTTTACCATTGCTATGAATGATTTTGTGACCTTGGAAAAGTTACTTCAAGTCTCTGTGTTTCAGTTTCTTCATGAGTAAAATGAAGATGAAAATAGCACCTCCTTCAAGAACTTTTATGAGGGGATTACATCTATTAAGTCATATACATTGCATAGAATATTCTAACTTGTAAGTGTTACTATTTAATAGGTCTAAAGACCTTTGACCATTTCTAAACTCATGCTTTGCATGGTTGCCTTTGTCCCCACTCCCATGTCAAATTTCTATTTTCATGATTATTACTTTGTTTAATAAAGGGCAGTTTCACCATGATTTTTTTATGACCAATAGCCTTTGGAGTTACTATTCCAAGTGGCTTACCAAGGCATTTTCCTAAACTAGGACACATTCCTCTTTAAAAACAATTCTGGAAGCAATGGACTGCATATTTAAATATATATTATACATATGTACATATATATGTATGCATATGTGCATGGGTATAATATGTACATACTTACATGGTCAGTTGCTCCCAGAATTACATATGTGTTTGTGCATATTTAATATCCTTAATTTATATAATGCAGTTTGATCCAATTTAGCTGCACATCTTTGTGCATGTTACTTGAGGATGGTACTTGGACGTATCATCATACTTTGATTATGAAAGACTGACTTTTGCTCAAGGTCACCTGCTGAGTGCAGCAAGTACAGAACAGGGTTCTAATAAGGCTCTGTCTACTCCTCAAAGTTCACACTCCTACTATTTCTGGTCAGTTATCTCTGTGATTTCATTTGATCCTCACAGCAATCCCATGAGGCTAGCACTATTGTCACTTTTGACAAGCAAGGAGACTGAAGCTTAGAGAGGTTAAGTGAGTTGATCAAGGTCATACAGTTAGTGCCAGAGCCCAAATCGGTCTTCCTTTTGCAGATCTACTTTTAAACAATTATGCTGTATTAACTCCCACCGCAAAATAGAGGAGATCAGATAGGGTCCGCAGATCTAGGTTAAATATATTGTTAGGATGATTTATTCCAATACACACCACTTACAGCCACAGTGAAAAAATAACAATTTCCTAAAAGAATACTACAGGAGTCCATGGAAATGCTAGCATTTCAGCCCAACTTAGCTGATGGAATAAAGTTAAAAGGCATTTACCTCTTAGCAATAGCCTTCCTGTTGATCCATAAGATGCAAATGAAACGTTAATATTGAAACCAAGTGGGAGAAACTACTTATTTTGAGAGGAAAAAAATATAGTAAAAGAGCTCTACTCTAGAATACTATTAATATAAGGAGAACTGGAAGAACAGGAAAAGCAAGCATTGAGAAAAATCACAGCTGAAGATGGATCTTAATAGTTTAGAGCATGAAAAGACAAATAATTCAAAAAACCAGTGTGTGTGTGTGTGTGTGTGTGTGTGTGTTGCGAATCTCCAATCTCGCTAGTGATAAAAGTATAGTTGTAACGATTATGAGTTGGCATCCTCTGCTGGAGACCAGTCTCACACAAGGGTGACCCCGTGATGCACGAAAGGCTATTTAATGCCCCACCGAAGTGCTTCAGGGACCAAGGTTTTTATTATGCTTCGGGGATGAGAGTTGTGATCCTGCATCCCTGATTTAGAGCCACTTAGAGCTCCGACAGCTCCACCCCGGTGTTCTAGAGGAAAATACTCCTTCATGCTCTCTGCCTGATTTGAAAGCGACCCAGCTTCCCGACGTTCCGCCTGGGAGGTGGTTCAATCTTTAGAAACTGCCTGAGAAGCCTGTCCGTCTCCTGGAGTGCCTGGCTTTCGAAAGCGGACCAGGGCGGACTTGGCTTTTAATGTGAATATTTGAGGATTTTTCTGTCTGTAACTTAAAATCACCGCTTAACTCAAAATAAAAAAAAGTGACACGCGCTCTGGCTTTTGTAGACATTGGGAAAATCCCTATGACGAAGTACGGGGTTTAGAAACTCCGGGTTTAATTTCCCCCGGGAAAAGCAAATACCTTCTGTTTGGTACCGGGTAGTCGACTCAGGACTCACGCGGTCTTCCTTCAAAACAAAGTCTACCCCAGCCAGGGGTGAGGGGAGCGGTGGGGTGAAGGGAGTGGTGAGGGGAGGGGAGCGGTGGGGTGAGGGGAGCGGTGGGGTGAGGGGAGTGGTGAGGGGAGGGGAGCGGTGGGGTGAGAGGAGTGGTGAGGTGAGGGGAGTTGTGGGGTGAGGGGAGCGCTGGGGTGCGGGGAGCAGTGAGGTGAGGGGAGTTGTGGGGTGAGGGGAGTGGTGACGTGGGGGGAGTTGTGGTGTGAGGGAGGTGGTGAGGTGAGGGGAGTTGTGGGGTGGGGGAAGTGGTGGGGTGAGGGGAGTGGTGAGGTGAGGGGAGTTGTGGGGTGAGGGGAGCGCTGGGGTGCGGGGAGCAGTGAGGTGAGGGGAGCAGTGAGGTGAGGGGAGTTGTGGGGTGAGGGGAGTGGTGAGGTGAGGGGAGTTGTGACGGGGGGAGTTGTGGTGTGAGAGAGGTGGTGAGGTGAGGGGAGTTGTGGGGTGGGGGAAGTGGTGGGGTGAGGGAAGTGGTGAGGTGGGGGGAGTTGTGGGGTGAGGGAAGTGGTGGAGTGAGGGGAGTGGTGAGGTGGGGGGAGTTGTGGGGTGAGGGAGGTGGTGGGGTGAGGGGAGTGGTGAGGTGGGGGGAGTTGTGGGGTGAGGGGAGTGGTGAGGGGAGTGGTGAGGTGGGGGGAGTGGTGGGGTGAGGGAGGTGGTGGGGTGAGGGGAGTGGTGAGGTGGGGGGAGTTGTGGGGTGAGGGAGGTGGTGAGGTGAGGGGAGTGGTGAGGTGGGGGGAGTTGTGGGGTGAGGGGAGTGGTGAGGTGGGGGGAGTTGTGGGGTGAGGGGAGTGGTGAGGTGGGGGGAGTTGTGGGGTGAGGGGAGTGGTGAGGTGGGGGGAGTTGTGGGGTGAGGGGAGTGGTGAGGTGGGGGAGTTGTGGGGTGAGGGGAGTGGTGAGGTGAGGGGAGTGGTGAGGTGGGGGGAGTTGTGGGGTGAGGGGAGTGGTGAGGTGGGGGGAGTTGTGGGGTGAGGGGAGTTGTGAGGTGAGGGGAGTGGTGAGGTGGGGGGAGTTGTGGGGTGAGGGAGGTGGTGAGGTGAGGGGAGTGGTGAGGTGGGGGGAGTTGTGGGGTGAGGGGAGTGGTGAGGTGGGGGGAGTTGTGGGGTGAGGGGAGTTGTGAGGTGAGGGGAGTGGTGAGGTGGGGGGAGTTGTGGGGTGAGGGAAGTGGTGAGGTGGGGGGAGTGGTGGGGTGAGGGCAGTGGTGGGGGTGGGCAGGGGGAGGGGAGAGATTCGAAAAGTACTGGAGGAATCAGTCCAGTACGTGGGTTGTGCTTGCCAACCAGTAGCTGTTCCTGTTAACCCCCAAGAGGCAAGCTTCCACCTTCGCCACTTCCTCCCGCCCTTTCCCTTTCCCTTCACTCCCGCTCTTGGACACAAGGTGCGCTCTCCGCCGCCTCCGCCCAGCCTCACTCTTCTCTTTACAGGACAGAAAGCTGCAGCAGCACGACGGAGAAAAGTCCCTGAGGGACGAGACAGTAGGATGGGCGTACGGGTGGAGGAAGAGGGCCGTCTGGATTTTTTACCTCAGCGACGCTGGGTGGGCAGTTGGAAGCCAGAGGCCTCATCACTCGGGCGCGGCAACATCACGTAAAATGTTAGTCCCAGGGCCCTCCCGGGCGCGCGCGGCTCCTGTGCCTGCTCCTTATTGGCGGACCTTGCCGTGGGGGCGGGGCCACGGTGAAGCTCCGCCCAGCCGGGCGCTGAGACCCGGACTCGCGGTTCTCCCCCATCCCGGAGCTGGGCTCACGCTCGGACTCGGTCCTGCAGCGCCTCTAGGCTGCGGATCCGCGCTTCAACCACCTGCTCCGCGCCGCGTCCGGGGAAGCGGGGAGGAGACCGGAGGGAGGGAGGAGGCGGGGGGGAGGAGGAAAGAGGCAGCTTACACACGCCTTCCAGTCCCTCCACTCAGAGCAGCCCGGAGACCGCTGCCGCCGCTGCCACCTGAGGAGACCCGCCGCTCCCCGGGCGCCGTCTCAGGCGAGTCCTTCCTGGCACCTGGCGTTTCACGGACACCGCCACTGCCATTATTATTATCATTCCAAGACGAGGAACATCAGAGCAGATACCGGCCGAAAGAACCGCTTACACCTTTCCGAATAACTCAAGCGTCTCCTGGAACGACGGGGTCGCCGTCCCCGGAGCAGCAGCCGAAGGGCCCGCGGGCTGCTGTTGAGCGGGAGGGAGGAGGAGTTGGGGGCATTGCGTGCGGGAAAGTTGCGTTTGCGGCAGAGACCCGAAGGTGCCACGCCGCAGCCCGGGGGACCGTGTGTCTGGGAGAAGACGCTGCCCCTGCGTCGGGACCCGCCAGCGCGCGGGCACCGCGGGGCCCGGGACGACGCCCCGTCCTGCAGCGCGGACTCCGTCTGTGGCCCACCGGGGAGGAGGAGGAGGAGGAATATGGAATCCAAGAGGGCCAGCTCGTGCCGTCTGCTCTTCGGCCTCCTGATCTCCGCCGCCGTCCTCAGGCCAGGTGAGCAAGGGGCCTGGGAGCGGCGCAGACGTGGGCCTGGAGCAGTTTCCTGGGTCCGCCAGGTCCCCGGTGGCAGTGCGCCCAGGCGCGTGGGGGAGGTGAGGGGACCCGCCGTCCCGGCTCCGAGCTGGCCCCGGGCTCGGTCACCTGTGCTGCGCCTTTGGCTCTGCTGCTTGGCTCAAGTTTGAGCGGCGAGCTGGGGAACCCGGCGCTCCGGGGTTGGCGCTGCAGGGGCCCTTGGGCAGGCTTCGCCCGACGCCCTCCGCTCGGCCCTGCGGCTCCCAGCCGGGCGGACTCTCGCCCTCCGACAGTTCCTCCCCGCCTCCGGGTATCCAAGTTCACGTCACCGCGCCCCAGGCAGTTTTTCTTTCGCTCAGCCCTTGGGTGAAATAACTGCCGGCACTTTTTCGTGATAAATCCCCCTAGTAACTTCCCCTTAGTGAGCCGAGGAAGGGACGGGAGGGGTAGAGAAGGGGAGGACTCTAATCACTCCCCCGGGAGACACCTGCCGAGGCTTAAAGTCGTGCTCTCAGCGCTCCCCGCTTTCGTCCCCGTGCATCGTAGGGGCGGGCGGTGAGTGTAAGGGTGACAGCAGGCGGACGACACAGCCTGAACAGGAATGCGTAGCCAGCTTTGGGAGACCTCAGTGACAGGCTTGTGAATTTCCAGGACGTGCGCAGAGCCTCAGTTCTCAACTCTGTATTGAGCCGTAGGAGAGAGAGCAAGAGAGAGAGAGAGAAAAGGCAAAATTCCCAGTCACTAAAATATCTCGCGGGAAATCCCTTTCCACATCCCCGGGGACGTCCGTTGGCCCTGCTGTCCTCAGGCCCGCCCGGGAGCTGACACAAGTTGTTCCGAACTGGGCACTCTGTGCACTCACAGTGGCCTGACGGAGCAGCAGGTCTCTTTGCTCCCCTACATTGAGAATTTGGGGGATCTTTTTTCTTTGAAGTTTTTATTTCTATCCCTGCGTAGACAGTTGACGGTTAAACTCCCACTTCCTGGTATTTTGGCCTGTTTGTTCTAAGCTTTTTCTTTAGCTTTTATCAAAGAAAACACTCATTTCCCTTTATCCGCGTACATCCCTTCAGCTGTCGGCAAGCTCAGGTCACAGAACAGGTTTCAAAGCCTCTGAGTCTCTCCCAGGAACTCGCGGGGAGGGGACGGTGAGGACCAGAGCTTGAGGAAGAGATTGCAAGTGTTTGTGAGCTGCTGCTGCTGCTGCTGCCACCGCTGTGTGTGTGGGCGGGGGAAATGCCCTCTCCAGATCTCTTTATTAAAGTTACATTTCTGGGTGAGGTAATGAACTCACCTGATGTTTCTGAGGCTGACAGAAGAAAAGGCCTCTGCGTTCTCTGACAAATCTCGGGCTCTGGGGCGTGGACTGTGAAACCGTAGTTCAACCGGATTTAAAGCAGGTGTCCTAGTGTAATAAACAACGCTGGGGAGGTAGGTGGAAAGGCGAGATCCCCTTGAGCCTGGCACAATGTGGATTTCACTTTTTCGAAATTCCACTGTCCGATGAAGGAAAGGACACTTTGGAGCCAGGGGATGAGTCCAGAAGGGAGGACAAGGGTGATGACAGTTTGTAAGATGCAAAAGTCCACACGCCCACAGTTAGTTTTCCGATTAACCCCCTCGAGACTTGGAAAATGTAATCTCACCTACGTCCACACTGCTGACCACATGCACACACCCAGTTTCCTTTTCTGTGCCGTCACGATGAAAGTTATTTTCAGGCGGGCCACGTAGCAGGATAGGTTTTTCGACACATTTAACTGCTAAAAGGGGGAACGTTCCGCTTTCAGACCTCCTTCGCGGTGGATCTTTTGGCGCCACAGACTCATGTGTCCAGCGGGCACCTAGCTGCGTGCTTTCAGCGAGCGGCTATCGCCGGCTCACCGCAACCAACCACCGTGGATCGGAGGATCCGATGCCCTGGACCCTCAGATTCGTGGTTTCTGTGAATTACCGGGCTGGCATTGCCGAAATTCTCAGTGCAATATCAGTGTGTTTTTAAAGGAGGGATTACAGCACTAAAGGCGCCGTGTATACATACACTGAAGAAACAAGTCCTGGACAGTGAGTGCGCCTCCTTTGGAGCCCACAGCATAGCAGAGCCAGGTTGGGGTGCGGAGCCAATGGCTGGCTTCATCCTAGGGGCTCAATGACTTCCCTGCCTGCCACCCTTCATTTCCGGAGCAGTTTTAATAGTGTGTGTCCAGTTGTTGAGGTCAAAAACTCGAGTTTGTGAAACTGCTTCCCTAAGTCTTTTGACCTGTAGTCGCTACACAGTCACTGATATGTTTTAGTCTTGCCACATTACCTGTTTTAAAAGGAGGGGGAAAATATATGAACCACGAAAACTGAGTTCGGAGATAAAGGCAATGAAGTGTGTGTTCAGCATCCGAGGTGGCAATAATCTCATTATTCTTGTAGAAAGAGCGTCAGCCTGTGGTGACATTTTGTATTGCTTAAAAAAAAAAGAAAAGAAAAACAGGCTTTTCTGGATTATTTACAACAAGAAGGTGGGGCGCTGCACTTAACTCTTGCTTCACTTGGGTCATCTGTGTGCACCCCTCTGGGATTTTTCATAACTACTCACTTATATAAGATTCATCCTAAGACATGAGCACACGTACAGCTTTTTTCAGTGGGATATTATGTTTGAAACATATCAATTGATCTCAACAGGACTTAGAAAAAGCAACAACTCATATAATATCCTTTCGAAGACTATTGATATAGGACTATTAAAATTGATTAATTTAAAAACTGAAAACTGTTTAATAACCAATGTATATTATTTTTTTCCTTAAGGATTTATTTAACCCAATAGCAATTTACAATTTAATGGAGTATTATTCGCAGTAAATTGCTTTTCTAGGCTTGCTTCAGGACATCTACCTTCAGGCATTTGAGCAAGTCATTTAACCTGTTTAGGCTTCAGTTTTCTCGTATAAAATAAAAAGACAGACTAAAGGCCTACTCTCTGAAATGTCTCCCAGCTCAAGAACTCTTTGTTTCCAATGTCTTAAGGTAAAAAACCAATTTGGGCAGGTAGAGTCATTTCTCAACATCATTTTTCTAAGAACTCAGTCTAGACAAAATTCATATAAATTGTATTATTAAAAAAGTATCAGTGGACCCCAATGTCTAATTTTCTTTTTTTCTGCTTTTAAAAATTCATAACATCTGTGCTTACTCTTAAAAAAAAAAAAAAAAATGAAGAGAAATTAACCTTCCACTCTCCTGGGAAAAGAGGACCTTTCGAAAAGTAGGAAAGGATTAAGGATTTTAGGTCTCAGAAATATGAGACTGTAACCCATTCCTCCTACAAGCCTGTCCCTATTTAAACTGCATACATAGTACCTAGGATGAGATATAAAAATTCACATGACAAAGCCTCATATGTACATCCTGAAGTTGCTCAACAAAGAAGTTGATTTGCAACATGGTTGTAAATGCAAGACAGAAGGAAATATAAAATACTAGTACTTTTCTATTGTTTTAAAAGTTGTAGAAATCCAAAATATATTGTCTTACCAGATTCCAAACCTTTTCTGACTTTGTAGAGAATTCAAACTAGCTCACCGTTTTAAATAGATGTTCACATGAAAATATATGTCTACCATTGACTTACCAAAAACAAGAAAATTAATAAAAACCTATTTTAATAGTCTTGTGAAATCAGAAAACTTTTATATTGTAGTCAGTATGCATGTGCTCAGTTTTTAGCCATGTAATGTAAGAATGTTGTGACCTTGGGAAAGTTAGTTTTCTACTCTTTTTTATTTCCAATCTGTAAAATTTTTTTCTGTACAATCCATGGTTCTGATTGTGTTGAGATTAGTAATTCCCTTGCTCAGCATTTTGAATTTTTTAAGTAAAACATGCTATATTAATTAAAGCTTTTATTATATTGTTAATAGAAAAACACCCTTTAATTTCTTCCACTTAATTATCACTTTTATTATATTATTAAAATAACGAATATTTTTTTTTCTTCTTTCTTTTTCTTTCTCAAGTTTTCATGCCACTAACCATGGGCCTATGTAAAACTTAGTACCACCTAAGTTGTCAGTATTACTTGGTGTAAGATGGCAGTAGTTTGTAGAAAGTATTTTAAATGCTTTATAATCACCATGTTTTACATTTCCACACACACTTCTTTCTGTTCTGGCCATTTATTTATCATAAAACACCATGAAAATGTTCAAACTCCCTGAAGATACTAACTCAAGTAGACACAGAATATCCACATAGATGAGGCTATGATAAAAGAGTATCTCTCTGTCTCAGCAGTATACATAGAAACCTAACTGTTATTTTGTTACAAGGTGTTAATTTTGTTCTTCATTGTTAAGTTTTCACAAAGACCCATCTCATTTCTTATACATATGTGTGTGACACATTATGTGACATATGAAGAATGAACTTACTGCAATACTAAATAATGTTTTCTTGGGAGTGGTGGGTGATAACGTTTATTTGATTATTACTTTTGGATTTCAACTCAGTTTATTTTCAATAAGAAATGGAAAAACGATCCAGTTATACTTTTTATTACTTTTTAAAATTCGGGTAGTAGAATTTTCCTTTCCTATGGAGAGTAAATTCAAGACTAAAATAGATATTCTATATCCAGGAAGAGGATATTGCAGGCTATTTGGTAAGGTTAAATCCTACAGTTATTATAGTCTACACAAGACATATTATATACTACACAAGACGTTACCATATTTTTGGAGTTACTGATATTTTCATGAAGCTAATTTCTCTGCCTAAATAATAAATTTTACCTTCTGTTTCATTTTTATTATTGAGTGGAATATCTTATATATTTCAGTTAGGCCTAGTTCCAAATATCTTTTGGTAATTGTTTTATGCTAACCTATTATCATAGCCCATTATTGTAGTGTATGTTCCAAGAATGAAATTAGCTTTTAATGCTTCCTCTCTTATTTATGGAGTCAGTTCTCAATTATCCATTCCATTGAAGGAGAAATCAGATTTGTGCACAATCGAAAACAGCTTCTAATCAAAGGATTACTTAATTTGACTTTGAGTTGAGGTACTTCAGTGAACATGTCTATACTTGTCTGGTCTACTGAGAATTCATAGTACTTCAACACAATGAAACCAAACTGTTGGGGAACAGGTTAATCAGAAATTAGACAGCTATGCAGCTTCTCTGATTGACTTCTCTATTACTACTATTATTATTGTTTTAGCTCTCTTCTATATCACTTAAAGAACTGATGCAAAATCTTGACCAAAATAAAACTAAAAACATGCATGAGATGAAACCAAATCTTTGCAATCTTTTCAAATCATATAAATATTATGGACTCTCGATGTTAATTCACAGGAACACATACTATGACCATAGCAATTGCTATAGTCTTCTGGCCTTTGCTCAATGACACTTCCATTACAAATCATTTGTTTAGCTCTGCAAAATCACATTTCAATTTTTAGAAAAATTTTACCCTCACTTGACCATTTTTCTTAAGCAAGTTTTTCTTTAAATTGTATTACATCATATGAGTTTCCATGAATAAAGGAATAATGAACCAATACCCTTTTCATGATATGAGTTGGCTTAGCAGCCAGGTAGATTGACTCCCCAGTAGCATATCCACATGCCTGCTTTTAGAAAAAAAATTGCCACTTATAATGGATTATGATGTTAATGTAAACATAAAAACCAGTAATATCAAATCCATAAATGTTAGGAAGATTGGAAGTAATAAAAAAGACTTTATTTTTGATTAATTTATTTTGATGATTTCACCAGAGAAGTTAACTGAATATGTAGATTAAGATGTCAACCAGCACTCCAACACAACGTTTTCTTGAGGGAGAGAAGTCTCAAAGATACTTTCACCTCATAAATTGATATAAGTAGATTTTTATCCTTTCCATCTGTATAGCTTTAGAGAGTCTAGGTTACCTTATTTGAACTGTGAATGAAAAAAAAATAACTTTCTTGTACTTACTTGCCTTTAGTGCAATATCAGCATTGGAATGTTGATAATGATGAAAGTCAGTCCCTTTCCCTTTTCCCTGTATTTTTCCTTGATATAGCTTTTACCACATTATATTATATTGGTGACTTTTTTTCAGTTGACCACAAATTCTTTGAATACCAAATTTATCTATATCTATGTATCCTCAAGTCTAGTCAAGTACTTGACACTAGAAGCTGCTTCATATTTTTTCTTTGCATTAAATAAAGTAGAACTAATGCATATATGAAGAATGAAACTCCATATGGCAGCACCTGACATTCATAGATTACCAATAAATTTTCTCAAGGAATTTGGGAGTTGGGGATATAATATTCTTCACTGATAATTGAACCAGAAAATAAAACCATCATGAAAAAACAGAGTGGGACAGGCCATCAAGACATGATGGTACTTTGGTAGTGTTAATGAAAAAAAAAAAGAAAATGTATATTAGTAAAGGGCCTGTGATTAAGGATGAAAAAGACTTTGATCAGTGAAGAAACATAGAAAAAGTAGAGTTGGGCCAAATGTGGTTATTGAAGCTATTATACTTAATGAATCCAAATGTTTTCTTTTAGAGTGGAAGTAAGTGACCCCTCTAACTGGCAGACATGACTCGCACAGCCCCCTTAACAGGTGTAGCTTTTTGTTGAGATAGATAAAACTCATTATAAGAACCTAATTCTGGGGCCAGGCTCAGTGGCTCACACCTATAGTCGTTGCTTTGGGTGGCCGAGGCATGAGGGATCACCTGAGGCCAGGAGTTCGAGACCAGCCTGGCCAATATGGTAAAACTCCATCTCTATTTTTTCTGTTTTTTTTTTTTTGTTTTTTTTTTTTAAGAACCTAATACTCTGAATATTCAAGTCATATAGTCAACTTTCCCATGCTGGGATTTTGTGGTTACTAAGAAATCTTCTAATTATAATGTGTGGTTTTTGTTTGTTTGTTTATTTTTTTGAGACAGTGTCTCGTTCTTATTGCCTAGGTTGGAGTGCAATCGTGCAATCTCTACTCACTGCAACCTCTTCCTACTCCAGGTTCAAGCAATTCTTCTGCCTCAGACTTATGAATAGCTGGAATTACAGTCACCTGTCACCATGCCCAGATAATGTTTTGTATTTTTAGTTGAGACTGGGTTTTGCCATGTTGGCCAGGCTGGTCTCGAACTCGTGACCTCATGTGATCCACCTGCTGCAGCTTCCCAAAGTGCTGGGATTATAGCTATGAGCTACCATGCCCAGCCCAATGTGACTTCTTATATAGCCAATTTACAGTCGGAGGATGCATTAAGTGGAAGAGAAGCATTGTATTTCCTTGGCAATAATGCTCTTATGTATACCAATAAGCTGGTTTATGAGTTTGGCTAGTGAGAATTCATCCCTCAATGATGGGAAAACATTTGGTAAGCAGCTAAAAGAAGATTCTAAGCTTTTGAAACCTACACGGTGAACTCTGGCAAATTCAGCTTGTTTGAGTTACAAGTAGCTAACCATTCCCCAGGTGTCAATTGTCAACTTCTGTGTTACCTATTATAGACATTTATTTTCTTTCTTTTATAACTTTTGGTGCTATCTTGCTTACTATGCACATTATTAGTAGGTTGACCATTCATACATCTTGATATATCCAAGATGGTCCTGGTATATGCCTGACGTGCTGGTACAATAATTAATGGCACCCTCTTTCATTCTTGGAAGTGCATTTTGGATAACATATTATGTGGGCTTCTCAATAATTTGTAACTTGCCTGTCTGTATGTCTTAGAGTACTTCACTGTAAGAAATGCACTCCTCATCCTAACCAAGTACATATTTTATCCCATTTAAATTTAATTATCAACTACAGTGAAATATTATTAATGGGTTATGTGCACCTTTCATATCAGTTATAAGAGAGAGAGATGTGAGGTTGTAGCCTCGACAATTCCAGAATGTTGAAGATATGAAACATCAAGGATCCCACGGTTTGGAATGGAAACTAACTTGACCTCAGATGCCAGGGAATAATTCTTTTTGAAATTCACCTGGGAGCTATACTAGCTATGTGGTTATTTAGAGAAGAACTATTTCAGTATGAGCTTCAAATCCTTCTGCAGCAAATTGTACAACTCCCATTCTGTTCTTCTTTGAGATTTCTCAGTAATCACACTACCAATTTGGTTCTTAAAAAAAATCAGGGATGTCTATAATGTTGAAGACATTACATGTCTTTTATACATGTAAACTAAGTTGTATCAGTCGGAAAAGGTGACCTGATGGGGCAACCAACAGTATGGCTAGGACACAGTTGTAGTCAAGGGTGTGACAACAGCAAAAATGCTTATCACAGAATCTTTGACCTCTCATTCACAATTTTCACCTTCTGGATCCTTGGGCAAAACAAATGGCCTTTTGAGAGGCTCAAGCAGTGTTGAAAAAGAATACTGTCACTTACAGCTAAAACCTTAATTTTCCCCAGAGTAAAATCATGGAAAGTTCAGTGTGTGTGTGTGTGTGTGTGAGAGAGAGAGAGAGAGAGAGAGAGAGAAAGAGAATGAATTCTGAAGGATTAGAGACATACAATTTGTTGTCATAAGTTAAAATATGGTAACACAAGGGTTGTTGGAAAAATGAGAATGTTCTTTTGATGTTCTTTTTCTTTAGCCCCCGTTTGAGAACTGAAATAAGTGAAACCACAGGTTAAGAGATTACCTAAAATCCAGTAGCAAATTCACCACAATTCCTAGTGACGTGTTGTCAGTTTCGTTTATGCCTAGACTCATAGATTCAAGGTTTTGACTCATAAAGAAACTAAAAATTATTTAACTATGTTGCCTAAGGTCACATTGTTCACCAATCCGAAATTAAAACTCATGTCAACTGACCATTCAACATATATAACGGCTTTCAACAAATATTAATGTAGTGCTCAACATGTACTATATATTGTGCTTGGGGATTTGGAAATAAGCTAATTATTATAAATTCAAGATCCTATCACTCAAAGATGTTATGTTCTCTATGGGAAACAGATATCAATTAATTAACTATATAACTACTTGCTAGAAATTCTGGTAAATATCATGAGAACAGATAATCAGCATTTTACAGCAAAGTGGCCAGATTTAGTCTTGGGTTTAGGAGAAACTGAGAAAAGGTCTTGCAGGAAGTGATATTTGAGCTACGTGCTGGGGAATAATCTAGCTAAGGATGTGGGCTGAGGAAATAACATGAGTGAGGACACTAAGGTAGTACGAGACATGGTTTCCAACTCCCAGAGGTGAAAATGTGTCAATCTCTTTTCAAGAAAACTAAAGTTCTGAAGGTTGATGCAAAAACCAAGGATTCCTTGAAGATGTTCATATACTCTCCTTTAATCTCCCTAATTGACTTGCCAGTTGTGGGGTCTAGAAGAGGATCTCTTTATCTTATTGAAATATTCATATACTAGTAAATATTTGTATGTATAACTCCTTACTTAAAAAATAAAGTGGAAGCATACGACATACATCATTTTGTACCTTTCCTTTTTCACTTAGCAGTACATTTTGGAGATTAAAGAAACTGTCTCATAGCAACACTTATAGCTCTACCTCACTTTTTAAAAGGGTGCATTGGATTTTATTATACTGCCACAAATAATTTAACCATTTCACAAGTTCCTGGATGTTTAGATTGTTTCCAATCTTTTGTTATTACAAACTAGAGCAGTGAACATATGCAGGTGGTGGCAATTGTTGGTAAAATGTCTTGGAAGTGAAATTGCTGAGTCAAATAATTTAGAAACAAATTATAAAATTACTATTTAAAGAGTATGCATCTATAAAAAACACCTTCACAAAAGCGAGAGAATGCTGCTTTCTTAAACTTTCTTCATAAGTCTGTACTATTAATATCCCTCTTTTTAACCAGTGTAATAAGTTGGCATTTATTTAAAGCTTATTGGAAAAGTTAGAATTATAAGGGTAGTAGGCATACAAACTTCTATACAAGGCAAAAGCTATATTGGTGCCAACTTTTGTCATATATGAGATTGGGCCAGAAATGGGGAAAAGACATGTATTTACCATGAATTTGATTATTGTTCTTTCCACATAAGATTGCTAACTTTTAGAACATAAACTGTGTAATTATAAGCCATCACTTCTTCCATTTTGTGAGATTCATACTCTGTACAATCAGATTGGCTAAGGTGAAAGAATGGATTAAGAGGCAACCACATTTAAGCCATTAGAGTATTTAATTCTTTCATTACAAAGAAATGGTTTCTAAATATTTGTATTACTTCCTTGTAGGTACAGTATGTATTGTATGGGTGGTCTGACTAATGCCACTTTGTAAACCCTGTATAATAGTCATTATTAAACAAATTGTCAGTTATTTTTAAGTAAATCATATTTTGAATTCTTCCAACATGTTTAAGATTTAAGTAAATCATATTTTGAACAATTATTTCAACAAAGCTTCTCAGAATTTTTTGGCTGATAAAAAGTATAATATATTACAAATATTTTTCAAACTCAGCACCATTAAATACTTTTCACTCTGTAATTTTTGAACTCATTAAGGAAAGTAGGAATAAAAACTATTTTAGCCACTTTTACAAAGAAAACCGTAGCAGTTTATATACAGTTTTGAAAAATTACATGCTGAAAGTAATATTTTTAAACAAATGACAAATATTCATAATGGAGGTAACCTTTCCATGTATATACTGTAATTTCATGAATAAAGCAGTTTCTACCTGGGATTTAGTTTTAGATGTTCAAATTTGGGGCATTTGTACTTTATTCTGCAAGCATTTTCCCTACCTGGTGATAGGTATGGCACTTTCTAGAAGAATGGTATGGGTTTTATATTTTTGCAAAGATGGTCATGGATCTACATATGAATAATGCTTTTGATGTCATATCTAAGAGTAAAATGTAATATATATTTGGATTTACCCCTATTCCACCTAGCCTGAGTGGATGCTTGCCTAGTTTTCAAATAGCTTTTTTGAGAAATGCCTATTTAGTGTAAGACTAAATAGCTTCTCTTATCATACTAGAATGGCAAATATGTATCTGCTTATTAAAACAAAACCGTTGTCCACTCAGCTGTTTTCCTCTTTGCTGTTAGAAAATATGTCTCCTTTCTCAAAGAAATTTAGGAGTAGGGTTTCAGGGTATGGTTTGGAGGTTATCATTTTCTAGAATCCATCCAAAATGTTTGGTTAGAAATGATTTGAACTGCTTGAATAGTAATTTGATGGTAGACAGTATGGCCATATCTCCGTGGTGTTAGATGACCTAATCTCTTCTTGATCTTCAAGAACTGTCCATGCTCAGAGATTCCAGACTGTCAATGCCTAGTGTAGATTCTATTACATAAGAGCTCAAGAGCTTGGGCTATGGATCAGAGCATGAGTTTGCTTTCTAGCTTTTGTCTGTTTTTTCATTTGTTAATGGATGATAGCAGTATTACCAAGTTCATTTGGTATGAATATTCAGGAAGGTAATGAGTTTATATTGTGTTTGTCAGTGCTGGGAACATTGTAGACATTCAATCAAATAATAATCATTATGAATCACATTTTTTTCAGTAACCTAATAATGTCAGTTACTTACATCAGAAAAACTTGTTATATACTTCATTTTACTTATTAAGAAATATTTCAGTTCTATCTGAATATATCTGGGGCTTTCATAACAAAATTGGAAACTATATTTTGTTAGAATGCTTCATAACCTCAAAGAACGTCAAGTAACCTTTCAGTTTTAACTCAGGAAAAACAAAAGGACACAATTGAAAATTACAGCTTTAAAATGTAATTTTTCTCCAAAAAAAGAAAAAATGTTAAAATTATAAGGACATATGTAATGCACTATATTCTCAGAAGTTGACATTATTATATGTGTTTCTGTAATTTGAAAATAGTAGACTTTAGAAAGAAAAATTGTTGTAATGCAGTCATTTTGATAATAAAATTAAGATTTTAAATACATTATTTCTCTAGTATAATTCAATAGAGGGAGCTCCACTACTTTCCTTTTATGAGCACTGTAGGATGCTTCCATTTATTATGATTTTCTAGTGACCTCTAATTTAATAGTGAACATTATTAAAAACCTGTAATTTTAATATTAAGGATATTTTGGAAATTGAATAGTATGCTCTTTCTATTCATAGAATTCAAAAAATGCTTCTACAGATAATATGTGTTTTAAAACCCCAGATCTTAGTTCTTTGTACCTTCTGCATAATAAATCACTAGACACAATTAAAGTAGATATACTCTTGAGATGCATACTTTAATATACCAAGGCATCAAAAGAGAACAAAGTTTATTTATAATGACAAAATAATGCATATTTTCATATTAATTTTGTGGTACCTATTAAGTTAAAACTGTTATATATTTGAATAGTAGAGGAAATCTTTTAAAATTACTCTTCCTAGATTTTTAACCAAATGGTTATAGATTTCCACATGGAAATGGTCTACACTCACACATAGAAATGGTCTTTTCTTTTTTGTTTTCTCATATATTCCCTTGATTTTGATAACCCCAAATTGTATTTTCAATCTAAGTTGACATCTATCGTCTTATCTATTATTACTTTACCTTTTAATTTGGTTATGATGAAAGAAGCTGTTGGGTTGTTTTTTGTACAAAAATTTATAATTTCTGCCATAAATCCACTAAAATTATTTAAAAATTTAAATGGTTTTAATTTTATAAGGTATCTCCTAAGATATTTCTGTATAAGAGAGTTCTCTACTCTGTGTGTGACCATGACAATTCAGTTACCTTTTATGAAGTTGATTTTTCTCATGGAAGTACTGTACCATGTGATTTCTTCACAGCTCAAAAATTCTAAGATTCAAAACTATACTTTGATTTAGAAGAGTATGCACACACACTGTATGTTTGAATCAGTGTTGAACAATAATTTTACCTGACGTCTAATTAAGAAAAAATAATTAATGATGAGCCTCATTTTTAAAATTAAAATGGAAATGATTTTATTGCATTCTATAGAAAATTATACAATATCACACATTAGACCTCCTAACTTATATCAGTAAAAGAAATGGTCCAGTTCTATGGCATATTTAAGAATGGCCAACTCAGAAACAGATTTTAAACATCTCATATTGAAATTAGATTATCTGTTATGGTGGCCATGCTAGGAAAGGAGCTTTGAGATAAAGACCTGTGGGTTGTTCTTCACAGTTTTAACAAATCACAATTTAAAATATTCTTTAAAGTAAGTGCCCATTTTATTGTGTTTACTCTCCAATATAGATTAGAGTTTGAAAATATGGTGTCTGTAGCCAAATTGTATAGTTTTGTCAATAGTAAGCTCTTAAGAAGGTAGAGTTTCACTCTACCTTTCTTTCCACTCAAAAAATAGAATATGAAGGAGAGTGATGTCATGTTATTTATTGGGCATAACCTTGAATCTACTTACTCTATAAAACAAATAAGGCATTCACAAACTCCAAGACTTTATCTATTAATTGTTAATGTCCTATTCATTATGTCATAGTTTCCATCTGATAATGAAATATCATTGCATTGCAATCCTGAGGTTGAAATCTAAATTTAAATGTGAATTTGAAGCTAAAAATTAAATACTTTGTCTAATGTCTGTGTCTCCATGTCTCCATTCTGTACTTTCCCAGTTGGGTGGCATTAGGCAAGTTGCTTAAACCCTCTTCTGTATTAATCCATGCAATGGGAATAACAGCACCTATCTTGTAGGGTTACTGGGAAAGTTAATGAATTGGCCCGGCCTGGTGGCTCACGCCTATAATCCCAGCACTTTGGGAGGCCGAGGCAGGTGGATCACGTCAAGAGATCGAGACCATCCTGGTCAGCATGGTGAAACCCCGTCTCTACTAAAAATATAAAAACATAGCTGGGCATGGTGGCATGTGCCTGTAATCCCAGCTACATTCAGGAGGCTGAGGCAGGAGAATTGCCTGAGCCCAGGAGGCGGAGGTTGCGTGAGCTGAGATAGCGCCATTGCACTCCAGCCTGGGTAACAAGAGCGAAACTCCATCTCAAAAAGAAAAAAAAAAGAAAGTTAAATGAATTAATATACATAAAGTTCATCAATTAAGCAGTGTGGTTGTCAATAGTAAGCTCTTAAGAAGTGTTGGTATTATTCAAATAGTTGAATAAATTAAATTTCAGTTAATCTTTCCCACTTCCCATAGAATATGATTATACATCCAACCGATTCACATAGAGATTATACATAAAGAAGAGAGGCCACAGGAAAAAAATTATAAAATTGCCAGCTGTAGCTTTTCTCCACTCTACCTTTCCTTCCATTCAAAAAATGGAATGTGAATGAGAATGATGTCATGTTATTTATTGGGCATAACCTTGAATCTACTCACTCTATAAAACAAATAAGGCATTGGCAAACTCTAAGACTTTATCCATTAATTGTTAGTATCATATTCATTATGTCGTAGTTCCCATATGATAATGAAACATCATTGCATTACAATCCTGAGGTTGAAATCTAAATTTAAATGCGAATTTGAAGCTACAAATTAGATGCTTTGCACCCTATAGTTCACAGTGTCTAAAAGCAATTGTCGTCGGTTATTAATATAGGTAGGCCAGTGTTAATTTAGGAGTATAAAAGTGAGTGTGCTTAAAAGACATTTGTATAGACTCTATAGATGTGTCTACACAAAAGTAAACTAGAGCCCAGTGATCATATTTTAAGGAACCAAAAAAAGTAAACATAATCTAACTTATTTCTCAGAGTTGTTTAGTCCCTTCTAATCTCTTCTCCCCTCTGCCATCAGAGTGACATAAGATCTGAATCGACTCATAACTGCCTACTTCAAATACTTCAGACACTTCCCAATATAGTCAGGGTAAAATAGTAACTTCTTAGTATAGCATTTAGCTTTTCTTACATTTCTCAGAATAATTTTTCTTGGAATTCCATGTGCTAGCCATATTTCTAAATGTGCCATGCCCTTCATGCTTCCTGGGTTGTTATTCACGTTATTCAAGAACACCCTTTCCTTCACACCCTCTCCAATCACCCTCTCCTTGCTTAAATAACTTGTATCCCTATCCTTCAGAACACAGTTTCTATGCTATCTCCTCCAGAAATTCTTCCCCCATCTAAGGGGCCTGTCCTCTGTAGTTCTAGAGTTCATTTCATTTATTGCCTATTACCTATTTATTCTTGTCTCTCTCCCATAATGGATTTTTATGTTCCTGGAGGCAGGAGCTGTGTCTACTTAATCTTTTTTTCTACCCAGCGTCTACTAATGTTTAGTACATTTTCAGTACATACATGATGATTGAATAAATCCATTAGTCAAAATTAGATTTCTTAGTCTATTGATACATGGCACGTTCTTAGTACATACATGATGATTGAATTAAGGCATTAGTCAAAATTACATTTCTCAATTATTAATGAAGCCTATTTTAAACAACAATGTATAATATTGTATGAATAAGAAATATCTATATTGTGAACATTTTTCAATTTCTTTTAAAAATTGAAGGAATGACAACTCTCTTAAAATATGGTCCTAAAAAGAATTTGCTTAATTCTACCCATGCTATGCAAATGTAGTGTTAAAACAAATGGAATAAAGTTAGATTTCTTCTGGATGCCAATCCAAGTTAACATTAAATAAAAACTTTGGTAACCATAACATACTCTTCTTGAGTTTCCATAGATATTGAACATAGTCTCCTCATTAAATGTGAGATCATCCTGAGAATTAAAGAAATTTATTTAAACTAATTTGTTTTAAAAAGTGTAAGTTTGTGAAGATACTAAAACTACATTTCCCACCGCAGGATAATTGTAGACATACATTCAAAATAGAAGTGAATTAATGGTAATATTATTTCTCCTAGTTTTAATTAATAGATTAAATCTTTGGATCAGGGCATTTTTCATAATATGACAGAAATAATATAGGAAAGACTTCATAAGCAGATTGATCAGTCATGTAGGCAGTATTTAATATATTTGTAAACTGAAAGTACATCTGTACCATGGATCATGCCTTGAATGCTGTTAAGAGTAAAATATTAGAGAGAAAATTTGGTGCTATTTTTACAAAAGCATTGACTATTGAAGAATTGTAAAATTCGGTCAGAAACTTAAAATTATATAAATTTGAATGATGTTTCATTTTTACTGAAAAATAAACCTTGTGCTTTGAAACTAACCTATCATTTTAACAAATAGGTCTTCACTGATAAAAACAGTGCAGAATTGGATTTATCACAGATCTCATTATTTAATGGTATTTGATAGCTGAAAACTTAATAGTTTTAAGTCTGGTGTCTCTTTTCTATGGACAACTCAAGTCCTTTTTTCTTTTCTTTTTTTTTTTTCAGCCGAAGTCTCACTCTGTCACTAGGCTGGAGTGGTGCAGTGGCACAATCTCAGCTCACTGCAACCTCTGCCTCCTGGGTTCAAGAGACTCCTGCCTTAGCCTCCTGAGTAGCTGGGACTACAGGCGTGTGCCACCATACCCAGCTAACTTTTGTATTTTTAGTAGATATGGAGTTTCACCATGCTGGGCAGGATGGTGTCGATCTCTTGACCTTGTGATCCTCCCTGGCCTTGGCCTCCCAAAGTGCTGGGATTTTAAGTTTAAAAACTGTGATTCTTATGGAGCCAAAAGAGAGCCCACATAGCCAAGTCAATTCTAAGCAAAAGGAACAAAGCTGGAGGCATCATGCTACCTGACTTCAAACTATACTACAAGGCTACAGTAATCAAAATAGCATGATACTGGTACCAAAACAGATATATAGCCCAATGGAATAGTACAGAGGCCTCGGAGGCACCACCACACATCTACAACCATTTGATCTTTGAAAAACCTGACAAAAGCAACAAGGAAAAGATTCCCTGTTTAATAAATGGTGTTGGGTAAACTGGCTAGCCATGTGCAGAAAGCAGAAACTGGACCCCTTCCTGAGACCTTACACTAAAATTAACTCCAGATGGATTAAAGACTTAAACGTAAGACCTAACACCATAAAAACCCTAGAATAAAACCTAGGCAAAACCATTCAGGACATAGGCATAGGCAAGAACTTAGTGAATAAAACACCAAAAGCATTGGCAACAAAAGCCAAAATAGACAAATGGGATCTAATTAAACTCCAGAGCTTTTTGCATAGCAAAAGAAACAATGATTAGAGTGAACCAGCAGCCAACAGAATGGGAAAAAATTTTTGCAATCTACCCATTTGACAAAGGACTTATATCCAGAATCCACAAAGAACTAAAACAGATTTACAAGGGGGGGAAAAAAAGCCCATTCAAAAGTGGGTGAAGGATATGAACAGACACTCTTCATTCAAAAGAAGTCATATATGAGGCCAACAAACATGCGAAAAAATGCTCATCATCACTGGTCATTAGAGAAATGCAAATCAAAAGTACATTGAGATACCATCTCACACCAGTTAGAATGGCAATCATTAAAAAATGAGGAGACAACAGATGCTGGAGAGGATGTGGAGAAACAGGAACATGTTTACGTTGTTGGTGGGAGTGTAAATTAGTTCAACCATTGTGGAAGACAGTGTGGCAATTCCTCAAGGACCTAGAAATAGAAATTCCATTTGACCCAGCAATCCCATTACTGGGTATATAGCCAAAGGATTATAAATCATTCTATTATAAGAACACATGCACGCATGTGTTCATTGCAGCACTGTTTACAATAGCAAAGACTTGGAACTAACCAAAATGCCCATTGATTATATACTGGACAGGGAAAATGTGGCACATATACACCATGGAATACTATGCAACCATAAAAAATGATGAGTTCGTGTCCTTTGTAGGGACATGACTGAATCTAGAAACCATCATTCTCAGCAAACTGACACAAGAACAGAAAATCAAACACCGCATGTTCTCACGCATAGGCAGATGTTGAACACGTAGAACACAGGGACACAGGGAGGGGAGCATCACACACTGAGGTCTGTTGGGGGACAAGGGGAGGAACAGGGACAGTGCGGGGTAGGGAGTTGGGGAGGGATAACATGGGGAGTAATTCCAGATATAGGTGATAGGGATGGAGGCAGCAAACCACATTGCCATGTATGTACCTATGCAACAATCCTGCATGTTCTTCACATGTACCCCAGAACTTAAAGTGCAATTTTATATGTGTATGTGTGTGTGTGTGTGTGTAATGTGTTTCTTTTTATTTTTTTAAAGTCTAAAATGTAATCTCACTTTCAGCCTTTTAAATACAGGACTTTGAATGCAGTGTGGTTTATATATCAAAAAGTAGCCAGAGCAAAGATATTATCAAATAAAGCCAAGTAAGTATGACTTTCTCTTTGTTGAAATATATACAGCTAGTTGGGCCATATCAGTGATTAGTTATGATTCTGGATTGATCAAATAGGCTACACCACAATTCTTTAAAAAGTCTTTTCTATTACTTGAAAAAAATGTTACCCATTTCCAAGACAAATATTGTCTGGTTCCTGAATTCCTGGCATGTAATCTAGGCTTCACATTCATGGTGTTGTCACCCAACAAAATAATTTTTCCACAAACATATAAAAGTGTATAGAGTTCTCAATTTTCCATGGAAACAGAATCTAGGGTTAATGTGGTGAAATAATTTTCATAACTAACAAGCTTTATTTTAGTATATGTAAATACAATTAGATTGAAAAGCCAAGTTTTATAAAGAAGATGACATCCCAGTGAAATACAGTATTCTGTAGAAGCTGGAGGACAAGTGAAGCTTAATGGAGCAGCAAGTACTGATGAGAAAGTGGAGAGAAATGAGTGGACCTCTCTTCAGAGAGGAAAGAAAGATAAAATGAAAAGCCAGCATGAGAAGGAACTTGCTATTTAAAATCACAACAAACTGTTTACGTGGACCAGTAGCATCATGCTGTAAAATAAATTTTCTTTACTGCTTTGCCATGACACTTAATTTGTAATACATTCTCATAAGCCCCAATTTGAATCTCTTCTCAATAACTAACATTCAGTTAATGTCTTGTTTTGAAGTGGGAAGGGCAATGGCTGGAAAGAAACTTCCTACAGAGAAATTCTCATGCAAAGATGTCTTGAAATCCAGAGCATTTTAATGCTTGTCAAATATTACAACAGCAGATGTGAATTTATGGTTCTTTAATTTTTAGGAATTCTGAATTGTATTTGTCTGCTTAATTCTATAGTGAAACTAAAGCTCAGTTAAATCGTCTAAAGAATATTACTTAATAGGTAAAATTACATGAATATGCCATGCACATGTTGGCTTTCAGCTGAGTGCTTTGAATGTATTCAGATCTGTGGTGAGTGCTGAAGGCTTGTCTATATAGGTTCAGTTCCATACCTGAATGAGTGAGAATCTAGAAAAACAGTGTTTTCAAAACTATTCCTTCATGGCTAAATGGAGCATATACTATTAAATGATCCACTCTAAATATAGGCATTGGTGGGCCTGAAATAAAACTTGGCCATTGAGCTTCTGCTTCTCTTCACCCGAAGAGTTGATCTTCCAAGACTACAGAGGAAGTTAAATTAAGAAATGAGTATAACAGAGACACAAGTAGGTGACTTCTCAAATTCTAAAAAGGGAAGTTTGGTTAAACAAATCTGAAGCAAGAATAAATAGCAGCAAAGCAGAGTTAGGAAGACAGAATTGAATCCGTGAAATGTTCTTTGTTAGAACAGGTGCCTCTACATCTGTTTGGAATGAACTCCAGAATAGAAATACTCAAGGCCAACAGAAACTGATTTGATTGTAGTTACAGATTTCTTTCTTTTCTTTCTTTTTTTTTCAAAACTAGGCTCCAATTAAATCCCTTCTCATTGAATGTAGGCATTACCCTAAATGTCTGGTTTTTGCAAGTGTTTCTCTATACCCTACCTTCCTATCCCCATTCCCCTTGCTTCCTGACAGTCTAGAGTTGGGCTTGTCACTATTACAGATATATATATATTATATATATCTATAATGGTTTCCTTAGTGAGTTGAAGGCTTTTTATTTACAACTAAATTTGTGTAAAAAGTATATTCTTTCCCACCAAGTTAGGCATATTTAAAAGAAGCATGCATGTTTAAATGCAAAGCACTAATTCAGGAATGACCAGATAACTACTATCATTATATTCCATTTCCAGGCATACTCCCCAATGTTTGGAATGCTGTTCTTTCTATCTTAACTCTTTAATATGAAAGCAAACATTAAAGGCAGCTTGAGCACATTACCCAGTAAACATGATTTTTCTAATAGATTCAGTCTTACCCTACTTAAAATTATATTGAATGTTGATGACAATTCAAATTGACAGATTTTCAGTTTGCCTCTACTTTTTACCCCAGGTCATTCTCCAAACAGAAATCTTGAGATTTTTTTTTACACAAGATAAATCTTTAGAGTAACTGAGGACTAATTATCTTTTCCACAGCAATATGTAGTAGTCTCACAGGCTGAGCTTCCAAATGAGGTTGCTGCTACAGGGAAGGCAGGTGGAAATAAAAATAAAATAAAAATTCCTTCCCACCCTCACACACACAATCAAGAAACTATCAAACAAATCTCAGAAACATTTCAAACATAAGATCATCTTTTACTTTACTTTTTGTTGCTTGTTTACTTAGCCTTCTGGAAATATTGCACAATCTATTAGCTTTTTCTCTTTAGACATTTGAAGGATACAGAATGTACTACTAACTTTTATAAAAAAATAACGTTGATTCTCACAACAGAACCTGTGTGTACTTGCTCACTACATACCTACATTGTTAAATATAGTTGCTTAACAAACAATACAATAAGAATTTAAGAAAACAGATTCTATTTAAACAGTCTGCTCTACTAACTCTATTATTTAGTGATTAAACTAAAATAATAATTAGTAATGAGTGTTGGTTTTCGTCATTGTTGAACCAGTAACGGTTACCAGGATCATTGTCAAGTTAATAATTGAGACCAGGAACTTCCTTCTTGCTGAAGCCTTCTAGCAGTGGTCAGTGGCTGAGTGATTTGAAAGGCTGGAGAAGAATACAGGAGACCCAGTTCTGCCTTTACCAGCAGCCCTGAGATTTTGGTTCATCACTTCATATTTCTGTTTTCCTTCTTTGCTTGTACAATGACATTAGGCTACAACTGAGTGGGCTCCCTTCCACATGATTGTGAGACTTTATTCTACTGCCAAATAATGATATTTGCAGTGTTCCTTTTTAAATTATTTGCACTTTTTCTTTCTCATCAGTATCCATAATGAAGTACTAAGCATGTAACATTTTGCAGATTGAGATTTTCCAGTCACCATGTACCATAAATAAAATAATTGAGACATAGGAATAAAAATGTGTTATAGTATAAGCAAGCAATAACAGAGTGTGGAAAATATAAAGGCAAGGAGGTACAACCGCTCCTCTGCTTAAGACTGAACAAACTTTTCAGGGAAGTATAATGTTATATTTATGATGTAGAGAAATTAGATTTGGTTCAGAGGAAAAGAAAGATTAAACCTATAGAATATAGTTGTTGTAAAGAATGGAAAGGACCTGGAGAAGGAAGAATTAACAGGTGAATTAATTGCTGTGATAAGAACACTGATCCGTGATTCCTCGTCACCATAGACAACTGTCCCCCAACTAAAACAAAACAGCATGAAATTGCTAAAAGAAAAAGCTAGTTCCTCGAATTTGAAATACTACTTTTGAGGAAGACTCAGAGCCACTACCTCTTACAGTATTACAAAATGATACACATATACCATACTCCAAGCAGAGATGTTCTGCTGTCTCTTTAAACTTAGTTTAGTATAAAAGGATGATACATTTGGTTATCAATTTAGTAATAAAGGCAACATACCTGTAGAGTGATAGGAATAAACTGTAACTTAAGATTCCTTCCAGTTCAAATTGTTTGCGTTTTGATTTTTTTTTCAATAAAATTTTCTAACATTGTAAGCTCTAGTGAAAGAATGCAATTTTCAATTAATAAAAAACCTGAAACTGCAATAAGTGAACAATTCTTTACAAAAAGACAAATCCACAAAGAGAAACCTACAGAGGGGCAGTGCTGACTGGAACACACTGATTGTGGGGATGTTGGACCTGCAGCTTCCCTAAATATTTGGTCATAGAAATACTTTTCCAGGAAAACTTATTAGGGTTAAGAAAACAGATATTTCTTTCTTTAAAAATATATAAAATGGTGTAATTTGAACTTAATAATTAGATTCCAAATGGTTCTAATCACACCCTATGGCTCTTTAGCTCTTGAGGCTTCAAACCCATGAGATTTTACAGTCACGTTTTAGATAGTAGAGATTGAATGGGTATGTTAAGGATTTTATGAAAGGAAGAAAGAATAATTGAAACAAGTAACTTAAGTGGTGGGTAAGTAAAGCCACCAAGTCACTTTATTTATCTGTAAAATGAACAGAATGGTAGTATTTATAGGAATTCTTTGTTGAATGAACAAAGTGAGGTAATTTTTGGAAAGTGATGAGCAAAGTGAATGGCAAGTAAAACAAACTTCAGAAATGTTAGCTATTTATTATTTATACAAGAAAAGTGGAAGGTACAGTGTACTAAATATGATGAATATGACACATTCAAATAGGAAAAATTTCCACTACAATTTTGTTTATCCTTCCCTCTTAAAAACACAAAGATGAATAGTAAGAAAGGAGTTATGCAAAACTGTGTGTGATATGCTTTTGTTTGCTTAAAACAATGTGTTTTTAAAACACACAAAACGATAAACATACTTGCATGCTCATATATACATGGATACATGATTTTTATCTAAAAACACACAAGAACCTTAATAATGGGCATCTCTATAAGGGAGGCCTGCAAATATGAGATAGAGGGAAGACTTTATTTTTTAAGTATGTACTTTATCCAATTTGATTATTTACAATGTGTATATTGTTTTAAAATAGTGCAAGATTAGTATTATTGTATTTTTTACATTTAATTTTATTTTAAGTTCTGGGAGACATGTGCAGGACATGCAAATTTGTTACATAGGTAAATGTATGCCATGGTGATTTGCTGCACCTATCAAGCCATCACCAAGTTATTAAGCCCTGAATGCATTAGCTATTTATCCTGATGTTCTTTCTCCCTCTGCCTCCTCAACAGACCCCATTGTATGTTGTTCCCCTCCCTGTGTCCATGTGTTCTCATTGTTCAGCTCCAACTTATAAGCAAGAACATGTGATATTTGGTTTTCTGTTCCTGCATTAGTTTCTTAAAGATAATGGCTTCTCATGTCATCATGTCCCTGCAAGACATGATCTCATTCCTTTTTACGGCTGCATAGAATTCCGTTGTGTATATGTGCCTCATTTCCTTTATCCAGCCTATTACTGATGGGCATTTAGGTTGAGTCCATGTCTTTGCTATTGTGAATAATGCTGTGATGAACATACATATGCATGTATCTTTATAAATAGAATGATTTCTGTTCCTGTGGGTGTATACCCCATAATGGGATGGCTGGATCAAATGGCATTTATAGTTCTAGGTCTGTTAGGAATCACCACACTGTCTTCCACAATGGTTGAACTAATTTAATTTACCACCAACAGTGTAAAAGCATTTCTATTTCTCCACAGCCTTGCCAGCATCTGTTGGTTCTTCATTTTTTAATAATGGTTATTCTGATTGGGATGAAATGGAATCTCATTTTGGTTTTAGTTTTCATTTCTCTAATGATCAGTGATGCTGAGCCTTGTTTTTATATATTTGTTGGCTGCCTACATGTCTTCTTTTGAGAAGCATCTCTTCATATTCTTTGCCCACTTTTTACCGGGGTTGTTTGCTTTTTTTTTCTTGTAAATTTGTTTAAGTTCCTTATAGACTCTGGATATTAGACCTTTGTCAGATGCATAGATTGCAAAAATTTTCTCCCATTCTGTAGGCTGTCTGTTCACTATGATAATAGTTTCTTTTGTTGTGTAGAAGCTCTTTAGTTTAATTATATCCCATTTGTCAATTTTTGCTTTTGTTGCAATTGCTTTAGATGTTTTTTAATGAAATCTTTGCCTGTGCCTATATCCTGAATGATAGTGCCTAGAATTTTTTCTAGGGTTTTTATAGTTTTGGGTTTTACGTTTAATACTTTAATTCATTTTGAGTTAATTTTTGTCTAATATGTAAGGAAGGGGTCCAGTTTTAATTTTCTGCATATGGCTAGCCAGTTTCCCCAGCACCATTTATTAAATAGGGAATTCTTTCTTCATTGCTTGTTTTTGTCAGGTTTGTCGAAGATCAGATGGTTATAGATATATGTTGTTATTTCTGCACCCTCTGTTCTATTCCATTGGTCTATATATCCATTTTGGTATCAGTACTGTGCTGTTTTAGTTACCATAGCCTTGTAGTATAGTTTGAAATCAGGCAGTGTGATGCCTCCAGCTTTGTTCTTTTTGCTGAGGATTTTCTTGGCTATACAGGCTCTTTTTTGATTCCATATGAAATTTAAAATAGCTTTTTTCTAATTCTGTGAAGAAAGTAAATGGTAGCTTGATGGAAGTAGCATTGAATGTATAAATTACTTTGGTTAGTATGGCTATTTTCACTATACTGATTCTTCCTATCCATGAGCATGGAATGTTTTTCCATTTGTTTGTGTCCTCCCTTATTTTCTTGAGCAGTGGTTTGTAGTTGTCCATGCGAAGGTCCCTCACTTCCTTTGTTAGTTGTATTCCTAGGTATTTTATTCTCTTTGTAGAAATTCTGAATTGGAGTTCATTCAAAATTTGACTCTCTGCTTGTCTATTGTTGGTGTATAAAAATGCTTGTGATTTTTGCACATTGATTTTGTATCCTGAGACTTTGCTAAAGTTACTTGTCAGCTTTTGGGCTGACATGATGGGGTTTTCTAGATACAGGATCGTGTAGTCTGCAAAGAGAGACACTTTTACTTCCTTTCTTCCTATTTGAATATCTTATATTTCTTTCTCTTGCCTGATTTTCCTGGCCAGAAATTCCAATATTATGTTGAATGGGAGTGGTGAGAGAGGGCATCCTTGTATTGTGCCAGTTTTCAAGGGGAATGCTTCCAGCTTTTGCCCATTCAGTGGGAGATTAGCTATGAGTTTGTCATAAATAGCTCTTATTATTTTGAAGTATATTCCTTTAAAACCTAGTTTATTGAGAGTTTTTAATATAAAGTGATGTTGAATTTTATCAAAGGCCTTTTCTGAATCTATTGAGATAATCATTGTGGTTTTTTCCTTTAGTTCTGTTTATGTGATGAATTGAATTACATATATTAGTTTATGTATGTTGAACCAGCCTTGCATCAAGTTGGATGAAGCCAACTTGATTGTGGTGGATAAGCTTTTAACGTGCAGCTGGATTGGTATGCTAGTATTTTATTGATCATTTTGCATCAATGTTCATCAGGGATATTGGCCTGAAGTTTTCTTTTTTGTTGTTGTATTTCTGCCAGGTTTTGGTATCTTGATGATGCTGGCCTCACAAAATGAGTTAGGAAGAAGTCCCTCTTTCAATTTTTGGAATAGTTTCAGAAGAAATGGTATTGCTCCTTTTTGTAACTTTGATAGAATTCAACTATAAATCCTTCTGGTCCTGTGCTTTTTTTGTTTGGTAGGCTATGTATTGCTTCCTCAATTTCAGAACTTACTATTGGTCTGTTCAGGGATTCAACTTCTTCCCAGTTTAGTCTTGGCAGGGTATATGCATCTAGGAATTTATCCATTTCTTCTAGATTTTCTAGTTTATTTGCCTAGCAGTGTTCATAGTATTCTCTGATGGTTGTTTGTATTTCTGTGGGTTCAGTGGTAATATCCTCTTTATCATTTTTTATTATATCTGTTTGTTCTCTCTTTTTTTCTTTATTAGTCTCACTAGTGGTCTATTTTATTATTTTTTTCAAAAACACAGCTCCTGGATTCATTGATTTTCTTGAAGGGTTTTTTGTGTCTCTATTTCCTTTAATTCTGCTCTGATCTTGGTTATTTTTTTGCCTTCTGCTACCTTCTGGGTATGTGTGCTTTTGCTTCTCCAGTTTTTTAAGTTGTGATGTTAGGTTTATGATTTGAGATCTTTCTTTTTGATATGGGCATTTAGTGCTATGAAGTTACCTATTAACATTGCTTTAGCTGTGTCCCAGAAATTCTGGTATATTGTCTTTTTGTTCTCACTGGTTTCAAAGAATGTATTGATTTCAGCCTTATTTTCATTATTTACCCAGAAGTAATTCAAGAGCAAGTTGTTCAATTTCCATGTAGTTGTGTGATTTTGAGTTTCTTGATCTTAAGTTCTAGTTTAATTGTAGTGCAAAATTATTGTAACAACAGTATTACTACCAAAATTGTAGACAAGATACACCTTCCCACATAGTAATCTATTATTTATCAATTAGGAAACTAGGAATTTTGATTATAGTTCCTATAAAACTTTAGGATAACAGTTGTACTCATTTTTGTGTGTTGCTTGTTTTTTTTTCTCCTTCCTTAGGCATATGAATTTTTTTTATTTGTTACAATAAACCTACAAACATATTGGTATTAAAATGATCCATCATTTTATTGCCATTCTTAATATGAGTCTATGTTTAAGTTAAATCACATTTAAGATGAAGTTTCATATTTTGCTTCTTGATTGATGTTTTGAAGTGATTCGTAAATGTAACAATGTAAGCCTAGAGGATATCTACTAAAAAATCACCCAAACATACAGTTAACAGAAGTGCAAGTGTCCTTCAGTAGAAAAAAATTTAAACACGTGATGGCAAGCAAGTATTTTTAATCAAATGGCCTTCCTGCCAACTTATTAACAAAGGATTTGTGGTATTAAAATATTTTAGCAGTTACTTTGGACTTTTCAAGATCTTTCCATTAAAAATATATGTAGTGACCACAATGGAATATATTTTTACTCTTCAGGTTGAACAGTCTTCAATGGAACTTTTTTGGGATGATGTTTCATACAGTATCACATAATATGAAGCTTCAAGAATTTTTTGCCCTTGGAGAGTACACAGAGATTAAGAAATTCACAGCAACAAATAAGCTCTCATTTCTTATATCCAAAGATGTTTTCTTACTAAATTGTTCTCTATGTACACTCATGTGATACATTTTTTTCTATTTGATGTCAAGTGACTCTATCACCTCAGCTCTCCATTTTAGATCATTACCATGAAAATATGCTTTTCTTTTACTATAAGTTAAAAGCAATTAACTCAATATGACTTATGACACCATGTTATTTAGGATATCTTACTGCAATGACAAGAGTCAACAGGATCTAGCTTAAGCAAACGAGGGGATATATAAGGAGGGTACATGAAATCTCTGTAACAGAGCTATAGTAGGATATGTATCTCTATAATGAGGCTAGGACTTAGATCGCAAGAATGAATTTAAATTAAGGGCATGAAGGCTGTCAGTTCTGTCTGTCTCAATTCCTCAGTTCTTCTTTCTTTTCATTTGCCTTCTGTGTTTCTGAAGACTATCTCATTTTGATTCTAAGGCCAGATGGCAGCCCATGGCTTCTGGATTCAGTTCTCTTCCATTTAATAAACTAATCAGCATAGTTTTCCTAGTTCTGAATTCACAGGGAAAAGATTCTGATTGGTTTAGCTTGGGTCAGGTGTCCATTTAGGACCAGTCAACTATGGTTGGAGGAGGGGAATTCGGCAGGTTTCTGTGCAGTTTCAAGAAGCTGTGGGATGTGCTAATAAAACGATTGGGCAAACAAAACAGTAATTGTCTATTATAGCATTTTTTGCTTAATTTATAACTGTGATGCTGAATAAATGAGTAAAATACTGTGTCTACATTCAAGAATATAAGGACATTGCAGCTGTGCAAATAACTGAAGTACAATGCAGATAGAGAATGGAGCTTAGTGGTGATCATAAAAAGAGAAATAGGAGGTTTAGAAATAGGAGGTATGATCTTTCTTAGAATGTTTTAAATAGACGAGATTTGAGTATTTGGGGGCAAAAGAAAAGAAGGATCAAACTCAAAGAGCAGAACTGAACTTGGAAAAGCATAGGAATTGATTGTGCAATGTCTCAAAGATGGACAAAGAGGCAAAACCGAGAAATGGGACAAGATTACTAAAAACTTATTGGCCTTCTTCCTAAAAGGTAGAAACAAAAGATGAATAAAGGTATTAGTACAAATTGAGTTTTTAAGTAGAATTAATTTCTCGTGGATTTAATGAAGTTTTAGACATTCTTCAGCAGTATCTACTATCTAACAGTAAAAATATGTGGAACCGTAGCTTCCCCACTGCCCAGTCCTCTGTCCTTGATGTTAGTGGTGTCAGCAATGTTTTGACATGGTTAACTCTGCAAGTAGTATTTAGGAAAAAGTGATTGCCCTCTTAAAGGTCACCATACCTTTCCAAAGACCATAGCCTCTGGATTCATTTCTTTTTTTTTTTTTAATTTTTTATTGCATTTTAGGTTTTGGGGTACATGTGCAGAACATGCAAGACAGTTGCATAGGTACACACATGGCAGTGTGTTTTGCTGCCTTTCTCCCCTTCACCCACATTTGGCAGGCTATCCCTCCCCAGCTCCCCCCCCCGCCCCACTGGCCCTCCCCTTTTCCCCCCAATAGACCCCAGTGTTTAGTACTCCCCTCCCTGTGTCCTTGTGTTCTCATTTTTCAGCAGTTTTATGGTTCTTTTGTTTAATGTTAGCATTTGGGATCAAAATTTTTCATAAAAAGCATATGTATACCTTTAGGTGGCATGAAAATATTAACTATCTGTGGACTTTTATCCGATTTCAGCTTATAGTGACAGGTTTCCTATTGTAGATGAATTAATTTTTTGAAATAACTTTTTTTTTGAGGCTATGTCAGTTGGTATGCTAGCTAAAATATATTACTTTGCTCTATTTTCCATTTTCTACTGAAGTTTATAAGTCACACACAAAAAAAAAAACAATAAAGTGTTGTCTCCTGAAATTGTGCTTTGTGAAATGATGAGACCATTACTCTGCCTTTTGAGATTAATAAGTTTTTCTTTTGGCATTTATTCCCTTATGCAACTGGAAATGTAAGTTTAAACTTTACAGATAAGTATTATACTATTGTTTTCAGTTTTGACTTTTGTTTATTCCTTATAAAATATACTTTTGAAAAATAAAGTGCATCTTTTGCAAGTTGTACACATATGTATATATGAAGTAAACCTAGTTAAAGTGCTAGAGTTGCTTTGTAATTCAAAATTATAGAAGTACATTATGATATGTTGAATAACAAAAAATTATAACTGGGAGTTTAAATGGATGACTACTTTTTTTTTTTTTTTTTTTTTTTTTGAGACGGAGTTTTGCTCTTTTTACCCAGGCTGGAGTGCAGCGGCATGATCTCGGCTCACTGCAACCTCCGCCTCCTGGGTTCAGGAAATTCTCCTGCCTTAGCCTCCCGAGTAGCTGGGATTACAGGCACGCACCACCGTGCCCAGCTAATTTTTTGTATTTTTAGTAGAGACGGGGTTTCACCATGTTGATCAGAATGGTCTCAATCTCTTGACCTCGTGATCCACCCACCTCGGCCTCCCAAAGTGCTGGGATTACAGGCTTGAGCCACCACCCCGGCCGGATGAGTACATTTTAAAAATAATTTATACCAGTTATAAAGGTAATAGATTTAAATATATCAATTTAAACTTATAGCTATCCCTTCTTGTTATTTAACATAACATAATATATTCCTGAATTGGTAGTAGAATCCATTTTTCATAATCAATTTTTCCTCAAATAATCCTCCCTACAATTTGCAATAACAACAACAAAAACACAACAATTAACCACTCATCCAGAAATTCTAAACTATTTATGTAAAGACTGTCACATACCTTTTTAAAGAACACTTTGTTTTCCAAATATAATTTCACTCAATTCAAATATGAATTGAACCAATAAAATGAAGCTTTTAAAAAAAGTTGAGCTTCTGTTTGATAAATGGACTTATTTGTTTGATAGCACTAAAAATATGTAAAATAATGGTATAGAATATCATTTAAAGTCTACTTTTCAATGAAAACTTTCTTAACTAATTAATTCAACAAATATTTGTTGAGTGACCCATGGTAGGGTTAGCTACTGTGTTATGTTGGGTGCTAGGGATGCAGTGGTAAACAAAATATGGTCCTATGAAGCTTTTGTTTTGATGAAATGGTGGTTCTTAAACTTGAACCTGCCTTTCAATCACCTGAAGAGCTTGTTAAAACATAGATTGTTGGGCTTGAAACCTAGAGTTTCAGATTCAGTATTTCTGAAGTTGGGCTCCAAATTTGCATTTCTAACAAGGTCCCGTATGTTGCTGATGCTGCTGTCCTGGGACCACACTTTGAGAACAGCTGTCCTAGAGGAGGCAGTGCTGTCTATATACCAGAACTTCAATTAGCCTACGCTGTGCTGACCCATGCCCACTGCAACCCCCTTCTTTTGTTTTGTTTTGTTTTTTCATTAGAAAAAATGCTTTCTATAAATACAATCCAGTATATGGATAGTGTACAAATTCTATAGTTGTTTATTAAATTACTGAGAAATTTACAAGGTCAAGTAAATATAATTTTCAAAGACAGTGCTACCTTATTTATCCCAGTAAAAATGTATCATCAGCATTATAGCCTGATTTTCAATTTAATCATCACTTTATTTTAACATAAAGCTTTACTTTCTGATCTTTTGGTAGTCATCCAGTTTTCCATAGTCTTTTAAATGTGATGGCCAGTGGTTCATTTATTGCAATAATTAAGATGGATAGCAGCATGCCAGCTGGAATGACTACACTTGTGTTTATTGTATAAATTATTTCCCTAGTATAAAAGCCCCTTTTATGGCTTTTGCTTTGGTCATATCTTTTGTACCCAAAACCAGTAACCATAACATGTTTAGGAGAGCCATTTATAAAGAAGCTGGTAATATTTACCAGTTTCTAATCACCATTAATTCATGCCGACATTTTTCTTAGCACGGGAGACTGCTTGTTACTTTGTTCCTTCTGCCAAGAGCAGGGGGGAAAAAGTCTCCTAAGCCTTCTAGGACTCATAAGCCTTTTTTTTTTTTTCCTTTTCTTTTCTTGGACTTTTTTTTTTTTTTTTTACTACATTTACACTTCTTTTATTTTGTTCTCTCATCTCTTTTCCTTGTGAATCTTAAGTGACTTTGGTTAGTTTACTCGAAATACATAGAAATGCAGTCCCTAATGTTAATTATAAGGCATATTGGAAATTCCCTTAAAACACAGATAGCAACTGATTTTTGTCATTTTTTTTAATGCTACTTGAGTTTGGTGGTCTTTTCCATTTCTAAACTAATTGCATTTCAGGTTTAAGGAAATTATTCAGATATTGTTCAGACACTGGTTATTTCTGTACACATCATACTACCCAGCAAATATTTGCTGACCTGACTATTTTTGTTCTTTACAGTTTAGCTTCAAAGGAAATTGCATGGGCTGTTAGCTTTCTAAAAGTTAGCATAGTGATTGTTGGAATGTTTATAATACTCATCTTTCCTTGTAAGTTTGAGAGTATAAATTAAAATGTCATATTATAGCAGAATATAAATTTTATTATTACCTATATATCAAATAACTAGTTAAAGCAATTCAGAGTAGTTAACAGGGAATGTTTAATGACAATAAATGTATATTGTTGCATATAAACACACTTATTAGGCCCAGATTTATTGTCTACAATCTTTTAATTTCTTATCAGATTTCAGTATGAAGAAAAGTGAATGAAATAAGCAAAAGATTATATCCAGTTATTGTCATTAATGCTAATTTCATAATCTCTTCATGCTTTAATATTATATCCTGATGGTGTTATGCTTTTGGACCAATCTTTCAGGCTATCCTTTTCTGACCACTCAAACCATGAAAACCTGCCCTCCCTGGACAATCCAAGAGCCAGTCAGTTCACACAAAGACAACAAGAGCCACTCTGTTCGAATAGCTTTGGCTCTTTTTCAGCAGTCACCATTGGCCTTAGAATACAGAGCATTCTTCCCACTGGCTAAGATTAACTTGGTTAGCAGACAGCCTATGTCCCTTCACATAAAAACTGTTCTTAAAAAGTAGCAAACATTGTCCTAAATTTCCTTACCTCATCCCTGTCATTACCTACTTTCTGTCATTGACTTGTTAATACATTTTTCTTATATATAAATTTTGTATGTTGTCCCTACTTCTGTTTTTTTAGTTGAGGTTATAAGCATAATAGTTGGAAGGGGTAACTACATTGTCCTGTTAAGGCTGATAAAATGGCATAGATGCTTTTAAACATACACAGGAAGAATGAGAAAAGCAGATATCCCTTATTTGGATCATTAAGAAGATGATAAAGCATTTTACTTATAGCATATTTGTGGGTAAAGTATTTGAAATCTTCTAATCTGCCATTGATAAAACAGATACTTTATTATTAGGTTTTGAAAACTCCCTTCCAAAAAAACCTGCTGCAAATGTCATTTAAAATGGCGTTTAACTTATAAATAATAAGCAGAAACATGATATCTTCATTTTTGCAGGTATGAAATATTTTAAAAGAAATTTAAAATAAATTTTAATTTTATTCATTGATAATGTGAAGGGGAACTTTAATAGGCTGAGCATAATGTATCAGTTGCATTTATATAATGATTTTATTACTGTCATTCTATAATATACATTTAGAAAAGTAATACAGTAATAAGAATTTTTAACATTTTTTAATCTCAGGTTCAGGGATGAGTAAAAGATCCTCAGGACATACATAAAATGAAAGAATTCTAGTTTCTAGACAGAAGTTGAGAAATAAGAAACACTCAAGTGTAAGATTCTCTGAAGATGGAATGATGGTAGTTGTGTTGGAGGAGGTGGTGGGATTTGTTGTTTGAGGGAAGAGAAGATAAATTAATCTATTGTTCAGAGACTGGGTTAAGTAGACCAGGGATTAAATTTCTACTCAGTTACCAGCTAGCCATGTGCCTTTGAGACAGTTACTTCAGTCTTTTGATACTTTTAATTCCCATCTGTAAACTGGGGAAGGTAATACCTGTTTTATAAAGTTAGTGTGATAAATTTTTTAAATGTGTATTAAAGCATTTTGTACACAAAGTAGTCACTCAAGAATCAGAACTATTACTAAAGACTCTCACTATTAAAGAAAAGCAAAACTGTTTTATAAAGGAAAAGCAAACAAACTCTGAGCAATCAGAATTATACAAGAGGTGCATTTTCCATGCAAGTTTAACCTAGATTAGTGTATAATAGGGAACTGCTACAAGCATTGATCATTTCTTAGAAATTGGCTACTGATTCCACAAGGAAGACCCACAACTTAGTAGCTGATGATTTCCTTTTGTGTGGAACAGAAATAACTAAAAAAAAACAAATTATGTACTGTCTCTGTAATTTATATCTTGTATTTGAAAGATCACCACTGAATCTTAGGAACTCTGCTGACTCCTATGCACAATCACCTTGGAAGTTCCTTTAGGGGCTGTGACACAGGAGCAACACAATAGAGGAGCAGTACAAAATTTTCAGGAGAAGATAATAGTCAGATAGCTTTGTCCTAAGAAATATGTTGTATTTTCCCGTAAGCTCATGGTTTCTCTCAGTGTAGTTCTTTATTCATTTATTCATCCAGTAAATTTTTATCAAGTGTTTATATGTTATCAATATGGAAACCCTTTCCACCTGAAAATACAGTAGTCACTAAGATAGATATAGTCCTTGCCTTTGTAGAACTTGTATTGTGTCTAAATTTTTTTTTAATCATTCTGACTCTTTTAGAAAAACTTCTTCATACTAAGTGGAAGAAATTGAGTAAAGTTGCCACTCCTGCAGTATAACACTTTTAGTGACCCCTGTCTTTCTCATTATTAAGGAATGTCCACATGACTTAGGTGTTATGAAGCAAAGTAAACTCCTCTAGATCAGTGGTTTTCATCCCTGACTGCACTTAGGATCATCTTGGAAGTTTTGAAAATATGAATAATTGAGTCTAACCACAGACAAGGAAGAATTTCTAGACCTGGGGCTCAGGCATTAGTATTGTTTAAAAGCTTTAGAGTTGATTCTAATGTGTAGCTATGATCGCAAACCACTGCTGAAAAAAAACAGAAAGAAAAATAGCAACTACTATAACTCTGTGATAGTGAATAATGACAAACAGGAAGCAAAGTGAGTAATAGAAATAACAATGCTGAAACTTTACCAAACATCCCTATCATAGATGTCAAGATTATGGCTTATACAGAAAGTAAATAAAACCGCTTACTCTTAGGTAATATAGTGATTTCATTTATACTCAATGGAAATATTGCATCAAGAAATGTACCAAATCTAGATACTTTATTGTATGGTTAGAAATTTCGATATTGCACCTAGAGTTGATAGGAGGCAGGACTAGCTTGCAGCTCCCATTTGGACGGACAGAGCAGTATGAAGATTCATTGTGAATCATTGCTCCAAAAACTACAGAAGGAATGTACCAGGAAAACCAAGAAAATCCACAGACCCTTTGAAGGAACTCTATCACTGCTGTAGGCTCCCTGAAATGCTGAATAACTATGAGGCTGCTTGCTTTCTCAACAGTGAGGCTCATGGTTTGGGGCAAGTTCTCAGCCCTGGTCACCAGCTGCATGGAAATAGACTCAGTGCTGCTAGTAGGGCACAGTGAGAGTGAGACCAGACTTTAGGACTGCAGGCTGCATGGGTGTGGGTGAGGCCCGTGACTGCTGGCTTTCTCCCACTTCCTTGGAGACCTATATGACTCAGCAGAGGCAGCCATAATACCCCTGGGAATATAACTCCATTGCAGTTATATGTACACTCCCATCCCCCATGGCAGCCACAGCAAGCCCTGCCCAAGGAGAGGCTGAATTCAGACATGTCTATCCCTGGCCCCACCTGGTGGTCACTCTCTACCTGACCTGGTAGACAAAGAAAAAGATCATAATCTGGGAGCCCTGTGGCCCTGCCCACCACCTGAGAAACCTGAATACTTAACCAGGTGTCCCTAGGCCAAGTTTGCATCCTCTCTATAGGACTGCAAAACGTCAGCTGATGTGCATTTTTTTTTTTTTTGAGACAGAGTTTCACTCTTGTTGCCCAGGCTGGAGTGCAGTGGCCAATGGCACAATCTCAGCTCACTGCAACCTCCACCTCCCAGGTTCAAGCGATTCTGCTGCCTCAGCCTCAAGAGTAGCTGGGATTACAGGCGCCTACCACCACACTCAGCTAATTTTTGTATTTTCAGTAGAGTTGGGGTTTCCCCATGTTGGTCAGGCTGGTCTCAAACTCCTGACCTCAGGTGATCCACCTGCCCTGGCCTCCCACAGTGCTGGGATTATTGGTGTGGGCCACCACGGCTAGCCCTGATGCGCTCTTGAAAGCATTACATTCTCGGGGAAAGCCAACCAACACAAAACCAGTGCACTAAATAACAACACAACCAAGGATCCTTATAGTGTCCCCTTCACTTGCTTGTTATCTTCACCAGAGCAGGCTGCAAGACCCGAAAATGGATCACATCACAGGACTCATTGTAGACACTCTTCAGTATCAGCCTAAAGTTGGTAGCTCCACTGGGTGGCTAGACCTAGAAGAGCAAAAATAATCACTACGGTTTGGATCTTTGGAAACCCCACTCCTAGGAGAAGGGGAAGAATACCACATCAAGGGAGCACACTGTGGGTAAAAGAATCTGAACAGCAGCCCTTGAATCCCAGATCTGCCCTCTGACATAGTCTACCCAAATGAAAAGGAATCAGAAAAACAATTCTGGTAAAATGACAAAACAAGGTTCTTCAACACCCCCAAAAGATCATATCAGCTCACCACCAATGGATCCAAACCAAGACAAAATCCTCTGAATTACCAGAAAAAGAATTTAAAAGGTTGATTATTAGTTAATCTAGGAGCTACCAGAGAAGATGAAGTCCAACTTAAAGAAATAAAAAACATGATACAGGATATGAAAGGAAAATTCTTCAGTGAAGTAGATAGCTTAAATAAAAAACAATCACAACTTCTTCAAATCAAGGACACACTTAGAGAAATGCAAAATGCACTGGAAACTCTCAGCAATAAAATCAAACAAGCGGAAGAAAGAACTTCAGAGCTGGAAGACAAGGCTTTTGAATTAACTCAATCTGTCAGTAACATAAACAAAAACAACAATGAAAACATGTTTTTAAAAAATGAATAAAGCCTCCAAGAAGTCTGGGACTATGTTAAACATCAAAACCTAAGAATAATTGGTGTTCCTGAGGAAGAAGAGAAATATAAAAGTTTAGAAAATATATTTAAGGGATTAATCAAAGAAAACTTCCCTGGAATTGCTGGAGATCATCCAAAGACAAGAAGTTCAAAGAACACCTGGGAAATTCATTGCAAGAAGATCATTTCCTAGGCATGTAGGCATTTTTATCTAGAGTCAAGACAAAAGAAAGAACCTTAAAAGCTGTGAGGTCAAAGCATTAGGTAACCTCAAAGGAAAACCTATTAGATTAATAGCAGAATTCTCAGCAGAAACCCTACAAGCTAAAAGGGATTGGGGTCCTATTTTTAGGTTCCTTAAACAAAACAATTATCAGCCAAGAATTTTGTATCCAGTGAAACTAAGCTTCATAAATGAAGGAAAGATAGTTGTTTTTTGTTTTTTTTTTTTGAGACAGAGTTTCGCTCTTGTTACCCTGGCTGGAGTGCAATGGTGCGATCTCGGCTCACTGCAGCCTCCGCCCCCTGGGTTCAGGCAATTCTCCTGCCTCAGCCTCCCGAGTAGCTGGGATTACAGGCATGCGCCACCATGCTCAGCTAATTTTTTGTATTTTTAGTAGAGATGGGGTTTCGCCATGTTGACCAGGATGGTCTCGATCTCTTGACCTCATGATCCACCCGCCTCAGCCTCCCAAAGTGCTGGGATTACAGGCTTGAGCCACCGTGCCCGGCCTGGAAAGATAGGTTTTTTCTGTTTTTTTTTTTTTTTTTTTTTTCAGACAAATGCTGAGAGAATTTGCCACTACCAAGCAAGCACTACAAAAACTGCTAAAAGGAGCTCTAAATCCTGAAACAAATTCTCAATATACTCCAAAATAGAATCTCCCTAAAGCATAAATCTCACAGAACCTATATAACAATAACACAATGAAAAACAAAACAAGGCATTTAGGAAAAAAAATAGCACAATGAAGAGAATCGTACCTCATATCTTGATACTAATGTTGAATGCAAATGGCCTAAATTCTCCACTTAAAAGATACAGAATGACAGAATGGATAAGATTTCACCAACTACCTTTATGCTGTCCTCAGGAGACTTAACTAACATTTAAAGACTCACATAAACTTGAGGTAAAGTGATAGAACTAGATATTCCATAAAAATGGGCACCAAAAGCAAGCAGGAGTATCTAGCTATTCTTATGTCAGACAAAACAAACTTTAAAGCACAGCAGTTTAAAAAGTTTTAACAGCTGTTTGACAAAGAGGGACATTATATAATGATAAAAGTCCTAGTCCAATAGGAAAATACCACAATTCTAAATATCTATGCCCCTAACACTAGAGGTCCCAAATTTATAAAACAATTACTACTAGACATAAGAAATGAGATAGATGGTAACACAATAATAGTGGGGAACTTTAATACTCCACTGACAGCAGCCGACAGGTCATCAAGACAGAAAGTCAGCAGAGACACAATGGACTGAAACTATATAACAAATGGACTTAACAGATATTTACAGAACATTCTACCCAACAACTGAAGAATATACATTCTATTCATCAGCATTTGGAACATTCTCCTAGATAAACCATATCATAGGCCACAAAACAAGTCTCAGTGAGTTTAAGACAATCAAAATTGTGTCATGTACTCTTTCAGACCATAGTGGAATAAAATTGGAAATGATTTCCAAAAGGAACTCTCAAAACCATGCAAATACATGGAAATTAAATAACTTGCTCCTGCTTAATCATTGGGTCAACAATGAAACCAAGATGGAAATTAAAATATTCTTTTAACTGAATGATAATAGTGACACTGTTCCCAGACCAAACTGAAGGTTGGGTTACTATGCCTTGTGGCCCAATAATGAGATGCAGGTGAACTGGGGAGGAAGACAGTTTTTTTTTTTTTCTGTAACTGGTTACAGGGAAAAGGCCTGGAAATTATCACCAGACCACATCAAAATTATAAAGTTTTCCAGAGCTTGTATACCTTCTAAGCTATATGTCTACGTGTAAGTGTGCATTCATCTGAAGACATAGTGATCAACTTCTTTTAATCTGTAACTAAGGTCTGAGTCTGAAGATCTTCCTCTGGAGCCTCAGTAAATCTCTTACTTAATCTACATGTGTCCAGTTGCTGGGGTGATTACAGTTATATTGTCTCCTGCTAAATCATGGAGGTTTGAGGAGTTCGTTCAGACCCCCAATGAACTTGTTTGTGGAGGCCTGGGAAGTTTCTTCAGATCTACAATAAAATTTGTTTAATGCTAAATAGATCCTGTTAAGAATTCCTTTGTTATTTTGTCAAGCTTTAAGGCCCAGGGAAGGTCTTAAACTCTTGATGGGCTTTTGTTTCATCCCAGCCTTTGTATAAGGGCATTGGTTTTTAATATTTAACTTAACTACTCAGTCAGTACTGAAACAGCTGTTAGTGAGACCTGACCTGCCACAACACAACCTATTAAAACATCTGGGAAACAGCAAAAGTAGTGCTAAGAGGAACGTTCATAGCATTAAATGCCTACATCAGAAAGTCTGAAAGAGCACAAATAGACAATCTTACGGAACTGGAGAAACAAAACAATCCAAACCCAATATCAGCAGAAGTAAAGAAATAACTAAGATCAGAACAGAACTAAATGAAATGGAAACAACAACAATAAAAAGATAAATGATAAAAGAGGTTCTTTGTAAAGATAAATAAAATTGATAGACTATTAGCAAGATTATCCAAGGAAAGAAGAGAGAAGATCCAAATAAGCTCAGTTACAAATGAAATGGGAGATACTATAACTGACACCACAGAAATACAAAATGAATACCTTTATGTGCATAAACTATATAACTTAGAGGAGATGGATAAACTCCTGGAAACATACAACCCTTCAATATTAAACCAGTAAGATATAGAATCTCTGGGCAGACTAGTAACAAGCGACTAGATTGAAATGGTAATTTTTTAAAAATTGTCAACAAAAAAAAGTCCAGGACCAGTTGAATTCACAGCTGAATTCTATTAGATATTCAAAGAAGAACTGATAACAATCCTAATAACACTATTCCAAAAGATAGAAAAAGAGGGAATCCTCCCTAAATCATTCTGCAAAGCCAATATCACCCTAATACCAAAACCAGGAAAGGATATAACAATAACAACAAAAACTACAGACCAGTATCCCTGATAAACATAGATGAAAAAAATCCTCAACAAAATGCTAGCAAAGCAATTCCAATGGCATATCAAAAAGATAGTCCACCATGATCAAGTGGGTTTCATACCAGGGATGCAGGGATTATTTCATACCAGGGATTCAGGGATGCACGCCATATAAACACATGGCCAAATCATACTGAACGGGAAAAGTTGAAACCATTCCCCCTGATAACTGGTACAAGACAGGGATGCCCACTTTTACCACTTTTCAACACAGTACTAGAAGTCCTATTCAGAGCAATCAGATAAGAGAAAGAAGGAAAGGACATCCAAATTGGTAAAGAAGAAGTCAAATTGTCCCTGTTTGCTGATGATATGATTGTACACCTAGAAAACCCTAAAGATTCAATATCCTAGAACTGGTAAATGAATTCAGCAGAGTTTCAGGATATGAAATTAATGTACACAAATCAGTAGCTCTGCTACATACAAAGACTGACCAAGCTGAGAATCAAATCAAGAACTCAACCTAGTTCACAATAGCTGCAAAAAATAAAATAAAATACTCGAGAATATACCTAACTAATGATGTGAAAGACCTTACAAAGAAAACTACCAAACACTGCTGAAAGAAATTGTAGACGACACAAACAAATGGAAACACACCCCATGCTCATGGTTGGGTAGAATCAATATGGTGAAAATGACCATGCTGCCAAAAGCAATCTACAAATTCAATGCAATTCCCATAAAAAATACCACTATCATTCTTCACAGAACTAGAAAAAACAATCCTAAAATTCATACAAAACAAAAAAAAAGCCCACACAGCCAAAGCAAGATTAAGCAAAAAGAACAAGTCTGGAGGCGTCACATTACCCTACTTCAAACTGCTATAACCCCACAGTCATCAAAGTAGCATAGTACTGGTATGAAAATAGGTACATAGAACAATTGAACAGAATAGAAAACACAGAAGTAAACCCAAATACTTACAGCCAACTGATCTTTAACAAAGCAAACAAAAACATAAGATGGGGAAAGGACATCCTATTCAACAAATGGTGCTGGGATAATTACCAAGCCACATGTAGAAGAATGAAACTGACTTCTTATCTCACCTTATACAGAAATCAACTCAAGGTGGACCAATACAGATTCTAGAAGATTCCATTGGAAAAACCTCTCTAGATATTGACTTACACAAAGACATCATGACCAAGATCCAAAAGCAAATGCAACAAAAACAAAGATAAATAGATGGTACTTAAACTAAAAAGCTTCTGCACAGCAAAAGGAACAGTTAGCAGAGTCAACAGACAACCAACAGAGGAGGAGAAAATCTTCACAACCTATGCTTCTGACAAGACTAATATCCAGAATCTACTACAAAGAATTCAAACAAATCAGCAAGAAAAAAAATCCCATCAAAAGGTGGGCTAAGTGGGTGTTTATACATACACACTTGCACACACACAAACACACACACACACACCATGGAATACTACTCAGCCATAAAAGGGAATGAAATATGGCATTCACAGCAACCTGGATAGAATTGGAGACTATCATTCGAAGTGAAGTAACTCAAGAATGGAAAACCAAGCATCTTATGTTCTCACTCATAAGTAGGAGCTGAGCTATGAGGATGCAAAGGCATGAGAATAAAACATTGGACTTTGGTGACTCAGGAAAAAGGGTGGAGAATGGGAAGGGATAAAGGTACATTATGTGCAGTGTACACTGCTCAGGTGATGGGTGCACCAAAATCTCAGAAATCACCACTGAAGAACTTATTCATGTAACAAAACACCACATGTTCCATAAAACCTATAGAAATAAAAAAATTAATTTAAAAAGAAAAGAAATTTCCTGTTCTAACAATGAATTGATATGTCATACATTGGAGCTAAACAATGAGTTTAGGCCAGATTGATCTGTATTTTCTAATAAACTTTACTTTTTTGAGAACTTTTATGCTCACAGCAAAACTGAACAAAAGGTACAAAGGTTTCCTATATATCCCCTTTCCCAACAAGTGCATAGCCTCCTTCATTATCAACATCCTCCACCAGAGAGCTACCTTATTACAACTGATGAACCAGCATTGACACATTATTATCAACCATGACCCAAAGCTTACATTAGGGTTCACCCTTGCTGTTGTACATTCTGTAAGCTTGGGAAAATGTATCATGACATTTTTCCCTATCTTTAAAAATAGTAGTACCAACATGAACTTGAATTTGGTCCCCATAACATTACAATACTGGTTTTGTTTTACTCTCATAGTCACCTTTTGATGGTATAACAGGACCACCTGACTATCCATATTATTTGCAGGTTGTCCCCAAGATTGCCAGTATGGGTCACCCAGAATTAACACAATGGAAAAGACAGGTTGGATAGGCCATCTTAGAAACCACAAAGAAATAGTGTCTCAAATTAGAGGAAAAAATATAGTGTCTGCCAGGACGTCTACCATAAAATCTATCTGAAAATTAGAATTGGTTGAAAGTGAATTAAGTAATAAGAGTTAATGTCCATTTCGTGTTCGTGTATGCATGTATGTTTGACTATTTTTTTTTTTTTTTTTTTTTGAGATGGAGTTTCGCTCTTGTTACCCCATACTGGAGTGCAATGGCGCGATCTCCGCTCACCGCAACCTCCGCCTCCTGGGTTCAGGCAATTCTCCTGCCTCAGCCTCCTGGTATGTTTGACTATTTATGTAGTACCACTTTGAGTGTTTATATAGTTATGGGGTACTACATAAACACTCGAATATACACACATACATGAACCACCATATTGTTTGTATCTCCAGGGAAATAGGCTTTGCTGATTTGGTTTATGATCCACTCTTGATACATTTGTAAATCTAAATGCTAACTCATTTATTCTGTTTACCTTTCTGAGGCAGGCAGGCTTCAATTGACTTAACAGCATGCTAGCAACTAAGAGACTGTGAAATCTAATCACATTTTGACCCATCCTTAAATTGCTTCATCTGTGAAAAAATGTTTGATAAATGCAGTACTCTCTTCTGGGCTTTGTATGCGGAATAAATATTAAAAATGATTGTGGGGCACTTTGAAAATAAAAATTGTTATAAATGTTAATTATATTCAAAACACTATTTGACATCACCTTACAGAGGAAAAAGTGTAATGTTTCCGATTATAGACTTTTTTAAGGAATTCAGTATTTGGTTTATCCCTAGAATTTTCTGTATTCGTGTGTACCATACTTCTCCTAACCCATTAATGGAATTGGTATACATCATATAATATTGAAAGATATTTCTACTAGATGAGTTTTCAATTATTCATGGTAATGGATGAACATTAATGTAGCTCTTACAAAATGACAGACTGTCAGAAAGATCTCAGAAAGAGTGAAGAGCCAAAAACCTAGAGTCCCTGATCTGTATAAATTTGCTGCAGTATCTATATAAAGTAGATAATAATTGTGTTAGAGGTCATTTGATCAGGGAGAACCCAGTTCAACTGTGCAATTAAGAGGAGCTGGGAGTTAGGAAGAGGTGATCCTCAATACATTAAGGCATTCCAGCTCACTTCTCGATGTGTCCCACTCGGTAGAAGAAAGTACATTTTTCAGTTCATAATAGCAGCAGCCACAGAAGCAGGAGTAGCAGTAGAAATAGCAGTAGCAGTGATAGTAGCAGTAGAAGTAGTAGTAGCAGCAGCGGCGGCAGTTAGGATAGTAGGAATAGTAACAGTGGCAGCAGGAGCATTAGCTAAGGTACTATTGACTGTTATTATGTGGCAAGCACTGTTCTAACCACTTTACATGTTTTAATTCATTTAATTTTCGCAACGTTCTTTATAACATGGGTAATTCCCATCTTAGGGAATACTGTCTCTGAGAATATTATTCATCAAAAATGAGCAAAGGGCCAGAGGGAGAATTGGTATGCAGTGCTCAAAGTTTAGAAATGCTGTGTAGTCATTCAGAGAGAGCTGAACAGAACTTATTCCAGCCTAAAAGACAACAGAAATCCTCAGGTGACTAGGCACCTGCTGGCATAAACAGCTTCTGATGTTGAAGAGATGGACACAGAGAAAGCTCTGCAGTCCTCTGTGTTTAGAGTCTCATAACCTGGAAGAGAAATATAAGCTATAATTAAGGAGGAGCATATTTTTATTATAAAGATGAAAAGAAATGATATAATCACATATGAAAATTTATATTGTAAACAGGAGCAAAGGGGGAAAAACATCATAATGGTAAGGGTATTTTTTATGAACTGAAACAGGTTGCTGAAGGAGGAAATGGAATCTTTTCCCCTGGAGGTATTTAATGCCCGGACTAATGGCCTCAGGATAAAATGATGTAAGTAAAACTCTGAGAAAGAAGGGATAAACCTCTAGAGTCATCTTCAGGACTATGGTTTTATAAAGTAATTATTAAATGTTTAATATATTAGAACAGAAGTTATAATGAGAGGAACAGATCTATGTGTCCAAATAATTAGGACATCAGTTTCCTTCAGGATTCTGTCTTAATAACCTTGACGACTGTGGTGAAACAAAAGAACATCAAGGTCAAAAAGAATTAGAAACAAATGTACTTTATTCTCATTGTGAACTGATAAGATAGATAATACTCAAGTTACATAATTATAATTAGTTCGAAATGTGGTACTTGAAATTTAAGTAGATGTATTCCCCTCACTCTAACACTGTTAGAGATAAAACAAAGTAGAATGATTTTATGCTCAAAACTAGTAAAATTAGCTATCCATATGGACTTGTTTTTATGCTAAGTATTAATCCTGTATTTGTAATTTTGCATTTGGGAAGCAGAAGAATTGTAATTCAGAATCGGAATGTGGAAAATGTCATATTGTTTCTTTTACACATGAGATGATTTACAATTTTAAGTGTTACGCTCTTCAGAAGAAAAATGACTTACATTGAGCCCCAGAAGTTGAAATGAGCATAAAGTAAATCATGTTTTGTTTAGATTAAGAAAAAATTTTCTTAGCCACCTAAATTTGGAACATACTTGGAGAACGTGTGAATAAAATATACAATGTTCATCCAATTGGCTTAATATTTTATATGAGATAAAATAAGAATGTTAATAGGAATATTGATTAGAATTTCTTTCAAGGAAAGATTTTAAAGTAAATGATCATAAATCTTGTGCTTATAGTTCACTCATCATATAATAAACAAAAAATGATTAAGTATTTATCTAAATTTAACAGTTTTACATGCTTATGTTTGGCTTGGATTTTATTAATTTATGCATGTTGTCAAGAAATATATGTTGCCATTCAAGTAGACCCAGTTCTAAATAAATATTCTAGCACCAACTAGCATACTGACATGTGACCTTGGACAGGTTAGTAACATAAGTTCTCCATTTCTTCATTTGTAAAATGTGTATAATGGTATTATTTACCTCAGTGTTCTTGTGAGAATTAAATGAATTAGTGAATTAAGTGCTTTATACAGTGACTGATATTTAATAGGTGTCAGTGGAGATTTTATTTTGTAATTATTATATATGATTTTAAATGCATGACATAACACCATTTAGTTTAGGTTAAGTAGTATAGGTTAGACAGTTACAAAGGAATATATTTGTACAGTATTTCTTCCCGTGTTAAATTTCTGTATACATTTGCTTGTAAATAAGGATACAAAATAGTTTCTCCATCTTCTCTCTACACATTTGCACATCATTCCAATCTTGCAGACTTGGGTGATTGTGCTGGACCCTAGAATATTTTCAGACTCTAGTCAAACATACTTGATTTCGACTTCCTCTTCTGGTGCTTAGTAGATCGATGTTGGGTAAGTCACCTAGCCCATCTCTGACCTTTGGTTGTCATCTGTATAATGAGATCACTGATAGCTAACTAATAGGTTGTTTGGAAGTACAGAAATAACAATGTCAAGAATCTCAATAGTTGACATAGAACAGACTTAATACTGAATGTGTCCACAGCTCCTGTTATTGCAATGTGTTATGGGCCTCCTTTTAATTACACTTTATTTTGATTAAATACTGCAAAATAAGGTAATTAGAAAGTACTATATTTACTGTTTTTGACTGAAGTTTTGTACTCACTGCATGGAAAAATAAATAATTAATTTACTTAGGCCTAAAATTGTCATGTGCCATGATGTTATTTATCAAACATTATTTAGTTCCATTAAGCAAATTTAATGCATACTATATGCAAAACATCATGTTCAATTCTGGCAAAGGGGATGATAAATGTAAATAAATTAGATATAGTTCTGCTACTTAATGACTTAAAATCCAGTGATTGACAGAAACACAGAGTTTAATTTATGATTATCAATAAAAGTATATGAAGAGGTGCATAAATGGTCAGGTGCAGTGGCGCATACCTGTATTCCCAGCACTTTGGGAGGCTGACCTAGGCAGATGTCTTGAGCCCAGGAGTTTGACACCAGCCTGGGCAAACCAGATGAAATCATGAAATTCCATCTCTACCAAAAAAAAAATGCAAAAATTATCCAGGTGTGGTGTTTCATACCTGTGGTCCTAGGTACTCAGGAGGCTGAGGGAGGAGGATTGTATGAGTCCAGAAAATGGAGCTTCAGTGAGCCAAGATCATGCCACTGCACTTCAGCCTGGGTAACAGAGCAAGACCCTGCCTCAAATAAAAACAAAAACAAAAACAAAAACAAAGTACTGTGAGATAGAACAGGAATATCGATTTGTCTTAATGGAGTGAATTGGAAAGCCTCCGTATGCAAGTGACCTAGAAAAGAAGAGGCTGCTATGAAGTTTAAAGGCTCTCTAGAAAACAGCACGAAGAAAGAAAGACTCGGATTGAGAAAGCTCAGAGCATGTTCATGGTACTGAAATGTAGGGTGCTGGTGTGGTTATATGTATGTGCAGTTACGTTATTTGTAAAACAAAAAATGAGTTAAGGGTCAGAGTATAGTGGGAAGTAAATTTGAAAAGCATAAGTTATAATTAAATTGAAGAAGGACTTGAATTCTAGGCTAAGGTGTATGATCTTATTTTGTAAACATTAAGAATACATCAAAGCTTTTGGCCAAGGAAATGGAAAAAAATCATTTTTTATTTGAGAAAAATAACCCTGATGCCATTGTTTAAGATCTGTCTGCAGAGAGTGAGTATAAAGCTGGCAGAGCATTTAGGAAGCTAATGGGAAGATAAGGAGAAAAGGCAAATATTGTCTGACCTAGAGCCTCAGCTGTGAAAGTAGAGCTCACTCAAGAGATCTATGCCAGCATGGATAGTTTGGGCTCCTCCATTAAATAGTGTTTCAAATGACTTGTAAGTCTAGCAGCCGGAACATGTTGCACAGTCCTTTGTAGAGCACATGTTGAAAGAGTTGATAGATGTCCATTTTCCCATACTTATTTACTGAGAGACTCCAGGAAAGGTGCCCAAATTTGCTTTCTCGGTAAACAAGAATTACTTGCTTTCATTACTTTGATCTCAGAGAGTTTTAAGGACTAATTAGTTGAGATGAAGTTCCTCAAAAAAGAACAACTATGGAACATATGTTTTTCCTGATACAAATAAATCTTATAGATGCCTTCATGTTGTCTTTGGAAGTTCAGCAAATAAAAGAAATGCAAAAATTGTGCAAAGTAAAAGATAAGCTGAAACCAACAAATAATAAATACCCCAGCAATAGCTCTGGCATAGAAAATAAACATTTCTGTCCGCTGACAACAGCTTTCTTTTAAAGGAAAACAACCTGATGATCAGCCCCAAGGCCACATTAATTATCAGCCAAAGAAACATTTATTGGTTTTCTTCTGAAAACCATAAGAATGAGCATGTTGCATCAAATTGGTCAAATATAGATTAGTTTTCTTGAATCTATAACCTTTTATTTGTAGCTTATAAAGTGACACATTTTTCCTAAAATAGTTTTTTCTTTCTATACCCTCTTTCTTTTAAAGTTACCTCTACAAATTTATGTCGAAATATGTATGTTTGTTATACTGTAGCCAGTGGCTTGCTTTGATGCAACCATAAAGGAATAGCATTACCCTTTACAACGGTAATTTATTTTCTAGGCTTTGCTGTCATGCTACAGATTGTACAGTTAAAACATAGAGAAACTAAAATATTTTAGGGCCTAAAGAAAATTTATTATTTTGTTTCTGTCATTTTTTAAATTGTCGTTCTCCATTGTATTCTATAATTTAAGACAACCAGGTATGACATGCACAATTTATTTGCTAAGACAAAGCAGATATGTGAGGTAATGTTCTTTGGGGCAGTCTTCCAACTCTCCATCTTGTTCCCAAATTCAGCACATTTGTTAGTTTTCTATCTGGCTCCTGATTCTTTGCTGCATCTTTTATTCTCAACTTAACCTTGTTCTTTCTCTTTTTTTTTTTTTTTTTTGAGACGGAGTTTCGCTCTTGTTACCCAGGCTGGAGTGCCGCGATCTCGGCTCACCGCAACCTCCGCCTCCTGGGTTCAGGCAATTCTCCTGCCTCAGCCTCCTGAGTAGCTAGGATTACAGGCACGCACCACCATGCCCAGCTAATTTTTTGTATTTTTAGTAGAGACGGGGTTTCACCATGTTGACCAGGATGGTCTCGATCTGTTGACCTTGTGATCCACCCGCCTTGGCCTCCCAAAGTGCTGGGATTACAGGCTTGAGCCACCGCGCCCGGTTGACCTTGTTCTTTCTCTTAAGGTTGTGTGTGGACTCCGTTTTATCACTGTTAACACTGAAGAATAAATTCATTAGGATGTCTCTGTAAGATTTTATACCATTAAGAGAAGACTTTAATGTGTTTCAAGCTGTATTTTTCCAAATGTAACATTTTTAATTTCTCCTTAACACTTTTTTCTCATACCCTTTCTAGTTGGCATTGCTACATTCCAACTATGTCATATTGGTCAATTTACTAAACTTTGCAGTTCTTAATTTTTCTACTTATAAAATTGTGGTAATAAGAATAATTGCTTCAGAGCAGTGTTGTGAGAAAATTATATATAAAATCATAAATAATACATATACTTAGCTTCATATATGGATCACAGTAATAGTTCAGCAATTGCATATATTATTATTCATAATAGTAAGAGTTACTATGCAATTGTTCTATACTGCTCCTCGTTCTATGTTCCCAATCTTGATAAATGTTACCAGAATTCAACCAATTTTTAGACCAATATCCTGAATTATCAATGACACATCTTCACTCATCATATTCCATGTACAATCACTCAACACATTCTGTTCATTTTTATGCATTGCCATATTCTTAGTTCAAGCCACCATTATTTCTTCCTTGAACTATAGCAGTAGCTAACTCATCACCCTACATTTCCCTTGCATACTCTGCAATTCATACTTACAATAGAGCTGGAGATAATTTTGGAAAATTTAAGTCTGATCATGTTACTTCTTGCTTAAAATGTTTCAATAGCCTCTCAAAGTCTCTTATATGAAGTCTAAAATTCTTGATATGAGCTACAATAAAAGCCCAGCATGACATGTTCTTTGCCTAATTCCCCTGTGCCATTCATCTCCTGTTTATAACATTTGTACTCAAGGTTTGGCTTTTCTGAACTTCATTATTTTCAAAAATGTTCCCCAGCCCCACATCTACCCAAGGCCTTTATATACCCCATTTCCTCTTCCTGGAAGGCTCTTCTTTCTCCTGGATAACTCATGCTCTTCAGGTCTAGTGCCTTTTCTCCAGAAGATTTCCTGATATCTTCCCATTTCACCCCACTGCTGAATTACTAAATTTTCTAGAATTTTATACTTCTATACTACATTCTCTGCATTCTATTCTCTTATTCAGGGTCTGGTATTTAATTTAGATGTTCCTTGAAAATAGAGACAATTCCATTGTTTTCATCGTTTTGGTCCAAATATATACAACGTAGATGAAAAATAGATATTTTATATTATATATTATGTAAATAATTGTTGAATGAGATGAATAAACTACATTAAGAAGTTGCTAGGCTTTGTTAACCAATCAGACCTAAACTCAAATCCAAGCTTGACCCCTTGCCACCTCTGGTACTTTGAACAAGTTCTTTAACATTGTTTCTTTGTTTTTGTTTTGTTTCAGTCGGGAAATTGTAAGATAATTTAGTCTCCTATTCTCTGATATGATTCATATCAGAGTGAAAAAAGGAAACATGGATAAAGCACTTAACAAAGAGCGTATTTTCTACAAAGTTTACTTCCTCTTTTTTTCATTTATATTTAAAATTGTTCTTCCAAAGTAGTAGTACTAACATTGAACAGCAGATAGCAATCATATCATTTTATTGTGTCTACTCTTAGGACATATAGAAGAGAATTTGGTCTGTCTTGTCAATATTCTTGGAGTGATTGATGACTAACCATTTTAGTGTCCCTAGAAATGGAGGACTTACTGCCCCTTTTTTGCAAGAATGAATATTATTATTGTTTTTTTCTTTTTTTGGATATAAGCTGAGGAGGGATTAAAGTGATCTAAAGGTAAAAGTATCAGAAAAACATTTGTCTTTTTGCTTATTGATTTGAGGGATGTGATTATGCAGTGCATTGATGCTGACTAACCCTGAGGAAAAAATTTGTTACATTCTCATTTCCTCCTACTAATGTATGGCTATGGTCTTTCTTACAAAGGCCTTTAAATTCACCAAGTCATAAGCTCAAATGCAAATCTTGTGTATTTTTAAAATGTCTCTTATTTGATATTTAAAGGCAAAACAGAACAAAGGCATTGAAGAGGTAACTATTTTGGTTTTAGGAATATTAAAATGCAATCTTCATCAGTTGTCCATTTTTAAATTAGATTTCAGTCTTTCACATGGGGCACTGTGTGTCTTGGCTAAGATGGGAGTAAGAATTTACATGCTTAAAAGCTTTGAAGTTAATTCTATATGAAGAAACAGCTGAGAGGTTGAGTATTTCTCCTTGAATCTAAGGTCAAGCAGATGTGCTTCTTTCATTCAGTTTTTACTACCATGAAATTTAAAGCAAAGAATAGTTAATGACAGTTCAAATTCACTTTGTAGAGTAATGTGTTCTAAAACAGAGGATTGTAATAGTTGAAGAATTGGATACGTTTTTCTCCTGACGTGTGTCATTTTGTGTTGTTTTGTTTTGCCACTAAGTTAATTTGATGCATTTCCCTCAGAATTAGCGGGAGTGGAGTGGTTACCATTATAAGACTATGACCAAAGTAAAATGAGAGGTGAAATATTCTTTTAAATATATAGAACAAAAGCAGTGTTTGATACTATAGATATTCAATTTTATCTTCAAGTTCTACAGTTTTTCAGATATTCACTGTAGAAAAATAAAGGCTACTGGTCTCAAATAGAACATTCCCGAGTTCTGTTACTTTCACACCAAACTCCAAAACATTTCACTGAATTTCTTAGCTATCATTATCCATCTACTCGTTCATTTTACCATTTTCTTTCTTTTCTTACACATAAACGTTCCTTATCAAATCCCACTTCTGTGTTTCACTTGAGCAACTGATACATCCTACTTTCTTTGAGTATCATTTTCCTTTGTCTCCAAATACCACTACATCTATGGGGCCTCTGATTTTTATAGCTTGTTAAAAGAAGATGCTATATTATATAGGTAAAAATTATATAATACCTATATGTACAAAATAATATATTTCCCCCATTGTAGTTTAAAGTAGGTGCTATTCATCTACTGCCTGAAACTCTTTCAGTGAGTCTAAAGGAATTGAATTTAAGGAATAATTCTGGAATGTCTATAAGTTAAATAGCTTGATTTCTGAGTCACATGCAGATTGGTGCCACTTCTTTCAATTGAGCATTTGAGAAAATGCAGTGTAGAAACAGTTACATTCTGACTATATAAGAGATAACCAATAAAAGTGAAAACAAAGACCAAAAGTCAGGGGAACACTAATGGTTCTAGAACTCTAATGTGAAAATGAGGTAGTACACCAAGAAAGGACTCAACTGCATTCACCTTGACAGTGGTAAAGGTGATGCACCAAACTGCATTACAGGGAACGTAATAACTGCCTGATGTTTCAAGGGTCATTTTGACAGGCAGAGTCCAGGGGAAAAGAAGGGAAATGGATATAAAGAGCAAAATTTTGTTAAGCCTTGAAATAGATGGTAATAAAATTTCCTATAGGGAATTTTTTTTAAAATACGGAAGACTAGACAGTATTAGTTGTCCCAATGGAGTCTTATTTTTCCAACTGAAATAGCTGTTGCTTATCTGAAACTTAACAGTATGCCATGGTCAAAATAAGCAGGTGGTTATAAGAAATTAAATTTCCCTGGAGAATGAATTAATAATGGTGACATTCAAGTAATTATAACATCACATGGCTCACACTCTGAAGAAGGTCAAATAGTAAACGTAGAATTCAGTTTTATCCGCCAATGTGAACACTTGTTGAATACCTACCATGTGCCTGGCAGAGCTAGCTTCACTGTTCTATGTATCTGGATGTATATATATGTAGAATATGGGTGGATCAGAGAAAGAGATAAAGCCTTTTTATATATACAAGCACAAATGCAAAAACTTTAGGAATTTTTGCAGCATTGTGAATGTTACTTCATATTTTCAAGTCAGAAAAAATAGCACATATTAAAAACTTAAATTTTTTTTCCTAATAGGTAGTATTTCAATTTTACCAGAGAGATGGTTGCCTTATCTAACATCTTGAAAAGAGCCACGATGTTCCTCTTCCTCTCTCTCTTCGTTTCTCTATCTCTTTCTTCTACTCCTTTATTTAAAAAATTGCCTTCTTAGTATTTTTTAATATAGAATTCTGCAAATGAAATAAAGAACATGACTTATTTAGGTACTGAACACTTTTCAAGATTTTTCTTTTTAAAGAAAAGGACAGATTCTACACACTGGTTTCTCCTAAAAATGAACCCAATTTTTCCTCTGAGAATGTTGCTTTGAAGAAATGCTGCATCTAAACATCAGCCAAAATATGCTAACTACAAAACAAAGCTGAATGAATTGCTTTGCTAGATGAGATTATTTGGAATTATATTATTGAATTTCAGAAATTATGTGTCCTATCAAAGAATAACTTTAGTCATAATGTCTTCCTTAGCTCACAGGACGTCTATTGATGCCACTCCAAGAGCGTCAGTTCAGCCACCAGTTAGAGAAAGCCTACATGTTCCAGGCAGCTACCAGCTTCTGAAGATCTAGAGACAATTAAGAACCAACTTCTCTGTGTGATTCACAGAGCAGCAGAGATGACAGGCATATTTACACCTAATTATAATGCACAGAGATTGAGGGTTATAATGGAGATATTGCTATGGGAACATAAGTGACTGAACAATATATCTTGGTGGAGGTACCGAAGGTATATTTACTGAAGAGAGGAAGGTAAAAAAAGGGGAGATTTGTAATCTCTGAGGAAGTATACAGGAAGAGGATCCAAGGGTTTTAGACACAGTTTGGTTGTGTTTTAAGCAAGGAAATCAATGATGGCTTGGTAAAAACTTAACTCCAGGGAATTTTTTTTTTAAGCATTGGTGACCTGTAAAAATGATCTATAGTAAATATTTCTTTTTATTCCTCAGGCAGTACTTAAAGCACTGTTTTTAGAAGTTAGATGCTTTACTTATACTATCTTCTTTAATAGTAGCAATAACCCTCTCAGGTAAGAGTTGTTAATATTATGGTAGAGATGAACAAATAGGTTCAGAGAGAATGAAAAACTGGTTCCACTTACACAGTTAATAATCACCACCAGTTGTCTATCTGATTGAATTAAATATAAGAGGGGAATGTATAGAAATGAGGAGACAAATTACAGCATTGATAGAAAAGGAGAATTGCATTTATGCTATGGTTCTTTTGTGGTCCATAGCAAATTAATTCTTTGTGATAAATATAACACTGAAAATACCAAATCTCAATGACCACATATTCTATATATAATAAACATTTATTATAAAATGCCAATAAAGTAATTTAAATAATTACTTCTCTCCCGATGTTTAAAATAAGAACACAAATAGCTTACTTGTAATAGTCTTTTCCTCAACCTCTTCTATTCTGATAAAGTCTTAAGAATGAAATGGTTCTGATGGAAAAGACCCACCCTGAAATGTGGATTAAGACTTGTCACCCATAGAAATCCTAGGTTCTACAATGGTGACCAATCCATTGCATACAAAGTGGATCTCTCAAAAAGAAGCACTATAGTTAAGAAAATTTCTAAAATATTTTTGTTCATTCTTGAGTCAAAACCTTGATGAGATTAAAGCCTTTTGTTCCACTTCTAGAGCCTCAGTGTTGAACAATTTTAGCCTCTTTAAGATGAAAATACCCTTTTTTTCAGGTTTTTATTTTTATTTTATTTATTTACTTCAATAGCTTTTGTGGTACAAGTGGTTTTTAGTTACATGGGTGAATTACATAGGTGAATTCTGAGATTTTAGTGCATCAGTCAGTCAAGTAGTGTAAATTGTGCCCAATATGTAGTTTTCTGTCACATTCTACTCCCAATTTCCCTATGCGGAGTCTTCAAAGTCCATGATATCAATCACTCTGTATGCTTTTGCGTACTCATAGCTTAGTTCCTACTTATAAGGGAGAACATACAGTATTTGATTTTCCATTCCTGAGTGAATTCACTTAGAATAATGGCCTCCAGCTTCATCCACGTTGCTGGTAAAAACATTTTTACATTCCTTTTTATGGCTGAGTAATATTCCATGGTGTGTATATATATATCACAATTCTTTTATCTTTCATGGGTCGATGGACACTTAGGTTGGTTCCATATCCTTGCAGTTGTGAATTGGGCTGTAATAAACATACGTGTGCATGTGTTTTTTTCACATAATGACTGGATAAAGGTACTTTAAAACAACTAGTGATTCCAGCATTATTTCCAGTGGAACTGGGAATGCATTCAGGCAGAAAATTTTTTTACTCCTGGTTTTTTACTTGAACTAATGCACTTTATGTATGCCAATTAATGTTTCTGAATTTTTGCTCTCCCCTGAGATATTTTATAGCCTTGGGCAAAAAAATGTACTCTTCCAGACCACAAAGATAAATGGAGAAAATAGTTCCTTTCCTCAATTTATGGGGCTGTAGTAATCATTTAATGCGTGCAACATGCTAAATGTTGTCATTACAGTACAGTATTGGATTTCTTTGCTGTATTATAGAGCAGAATATTGAACAATAGTAAGGTAGAACAGCTTTTTTAACAACCTGTGTTCAAGCCACTGATAATTATGAAATTATGCCAGATGAACTTGTCCTCCAACCTCTTCCTGAAGAGCCAGTGGGAAACAAAATGTTTGAGTGAGGAAAAGCATTAATGGACAGAAAGCAAATGTTGTCATTACTCTGGGGAATGACACAGTTGAACAACTGAACATGCTCTTCAGAAATGATTAGATTCAAAACTATCAGTTGTACTAGTTCAGTTTTGAAAATATAGTAGCTATCCCATTTTACAACATAATATATAGTTATGTCACATAATTTTACTAGAATCTTCTAATGTAAGTTTCTACTGTTAACAGTGAAAGAAACAGCTGGTCACCAGTGCATTATTTGAAAGAGCAAGATGAAATAGAAATTTTGTATAAGAGATGCATTTCTATAATATAGATGGTGAATCAAAGTCCCTAGAGTAAAAGATTTATTGCAATAATTTATTATAAACATTATAATGTTTTTAGTTTTCTACTACAATATCCTTGGTTCTTTGAGAAATCCTCTCCCTCCCACTATTCAATAAAAATATCTGACATACTTTTTCAGGGCCTATGAAAGCAATAAATGTTGTGACAAATGACTGTTAGCATGTATATGGTGTCTCATTTGAGTACAGATTCTTTCAGTGGAGAACAAAGAGGGCGAATGATGTAACAAAAACATTTGGCTCAATTAGTTATCCTAGAATTTTAATATTGAATAATTATTTAACTTTGGGTAATAGTTAATCATAGTTAGTAGGCATTTTTTTTTAACATCTGGTCTTTCAGAGATGAACAAGGAGAAAACAACATGTAATCAGGTTTTCCTGAAATTCTGGTAAGTGTGTTTCTGTCCGATTCTCCTCCAGGATTATGTTTGTTTCTTTAATGACTAAAATCTTTATGAGATTAGCATTAAATTCTTTTAGTTGATAACACAACACTTGCAAATATTTCACCAGAAAATTATACACACACATCTGTCATTTTATTCTATAAATTGATGCTTTCTAATCCTTTAACATAAAGAACTCAGTGAAGTTTAAAGCAATCACCACTTGAATAAATTCTGAGCCTGTAGTTGAGAGTTCACAGACATTTTACTGAAGAGAAATACAGCTAGAGAAAAGAGCCTAATCATATAGTCAGTAACTTAGATTCATGATGACTCTTCTCTCTTGAATTAAATAAGCTACCCTTGTTTGAATAGATTGGGGGACATCTAACTAGTATGTTTCTAATTTATATTTTCATGAACATTTCAGATTACTCATTCATTCACTGACATTTTTGGTGCATGTGTCATGTGCACTATTCTAGCTATGTGTGGTTTTTTAGTGGTTAAGAGAGTCAGGTGAGAAGCCAGATATTATTTATTAGGAATTTACTTCAGTTCTCTATTTTGTAACTTCCTTGTATCTAAAAAGTATAGCTACTTTGTAGGGTTTTTCTGGGTATCAAATACATAAATACAGGTACAAAGAATAAAATGAAGCCTGAGCCATGTTATGGTATCAAGAAATCTTAAATATTATTAATTACTGTATTCTCATTTAATCCTCACAGTAAGCCTGTTGGGTAATTATTACCATTCTCATTTTGCAAGGAGCCACACTATCCTAAATTACACATCTAGGAAATGAGCAGAATTCAGATGAACTCTTAGAATGGTCTGAATTTCAAAATCATGTTCTTTCCATTACATTGAAGAGAGGATATTTCAGTCAAAATAAATATTGTGAGCATAAGCATATTGGTGTTGGAATGAGAATGTTTTATAGTGGTCTACTGATAATTTACCTCTCTTGATTTTAGAGTTGTAGCTAGATAATATTGAATACTTGGATGGCCAGTTTAGAGACCGTCTTAAAGACAAGCATTATAATAGGAATTTGCTGATGTTGGCAGTTGAAGACATTGATAATATTTAGATATGTCTTAAGAGGGCAGGAAAAAATTTTGTTTGGAAGGGGAAAAGATTAGCAAGAGAAGTGAGGATGATTTTGGAGGAATCTAAGTGTGAGGTCATGCAGCCAGACTAAAATGCTGTCAGCTAATGAAACTATGTCCAGAAAACCATAGATATTTCTAAGAAACAAATGATATGTTGATAGACTATAATAGGTTAATAAGAGGAAAGAGCAACTTACTTTTTAACTTGGGAAATTGGCTTCCTTCACCTAGTAAATAAATCAAAATGGTATACATGCTATTCGTCTGCCCTTGGGTTTAGCACCATGCAGTAGGTGGTAGAACTAGAATTTGAACTCTGGGGTGTTTTGCATGAAGGCCCTTACTCTCAATTTCACTATATTCCCTCCAACCTGTGAATGCCATTTAGCTATTCTAATTCTCATTCTAGAGATGAGGAGAATAAGGCTCAAAGATGTCTCAGGTTTTCTTAACAATAATCAGTTGTAAATTTCAGGACCTTCGAAATCTTGTTTTGTATTTCATTATTATTAAGTCCTTTTATAGTTCTTTTAGTACCAGTGTGAATCTCTATGAAAAATTACTTTATTTACTTGAGGTTATGCTGTGGCATATGTTTGATGATATATTGGTTCTATTTGCTCTGTGTGTGTGTGTGTGTGTGTGTGTGTGTTATCTACCTAGGCCTGAGCAGGGGAGGGGAGGCAAAATTTCCTCATCTTCCAGAGTGGAACCTCTCAGTCTTTCAGAAGAGACTCCTGCATTGGAGATGTCTTATGCTTTTTGCCTTCGCTAAACACTTCTGGAGAAATGATTTTCACTCTTCAGCAATGATTTAAAAAATAATTTATCATAAAAATTAAATAGATTGCACTGTAAAAATCATATAATTACTCCTGTAAAACTACAGATGAAAGCATGCACAGAAAATTATAGTGGAAAGTTTTTAATTAGCTTCTGATTAACTGTAAGCTTATGTTTTAAATGTACCATGCAGAACCTTGTAACAAGTAGGCATAAATTAAATAGCCACTAATATGTATGTGGTGAAAATATTAATACCACCGCTACTAGGGATTTTCACTGGCATATTTTAAATTTTTTTTTTTTACTTTAAAGTGGGGAAGATTCTGTAGATTTGGGGTATCAATCACATGTTTATCGATAGGGCAAAATATTCTTTCAAAACTTGAACAATAATCTTTACCTAACTGGCTATGTGGTTTGTGATTTGTTCAGCTCTTAAAAAGTGAGGAGGCACTCTTTCAAATGGAGATGCTTACATGATTTCATGTATATTCTTAGTGTTCCTGGGAGACCTATCACTCCAGTGTAAGAAAATGCTAGCTTTACATCACAGCAAAACCTAAGCTTTATTTTTCCCATTTTGTCTAGTCTGTGTTTCACATGCTATAGTTGTGAATTGAATACTTAATTTGGGGATACTTTTCAAACTATATTTAATGACTTTAACTTGTTGAGTGACCTTGGACAAGTCATTTAAGCTCTCTGGGCCTTGGTGCTCTAACTGGTAAAATTAGAAGGTTAAATTAAAGTATCTTTTTACCTAGTGTCAAATCAAAAGAATCATATTTCTATATAATTATGTTTTTAAGATTGTTGATACCTTAGTTCTTTTAATAATATCTTGGAAATAAAATATTCTGATATTCTTTAAAATGTATATATAATTGTACATATTTATGGCATGTACCATATTTATGGCAAAACATGATGTTTTGATACATGTACACATTTGTAATAATCAAATCAGGGTAATTAACATAGCCATGACTTTAGCATTTATAGTTTCTTTATGATTAGAACATCAAATATGTCTCTTCTGGCTATTTTGAAATCCATACTACATTATTGTATTATATATCATAGAATTCATCCCGCTGTGCAATAGACAACCAGAATTTATCCCTCCTATCTTACTGTAGATTTGTGCCCGTTGACAAATATCTCTTCAAGTGTTTTTCACAAAGAAGCTCCTCAGTATTCTGACATGAGGAAAAGCAATGAACTGGCTTTCCGTTTATGCAAATTAGGTTAAATTCCTGTGCAACTAGGATACTTCTGAATTAGACTTTGCATTTCTGAGCAAAATACCATAAAATTCTTAAGCCCATCCAGAAATCAATGAGATTTAAATCTAATCCCTAGCCATTACAACTCGGAGGTGATTATTATTTATAACTTTTTGTTTATTTTAGAATTAACAGAAAATGGAGGAAAGAAACTAACACTTAGAGTTCAAGGATGTATGTCATTGTATGTTTTGACATACAAAATATAACTAACTTGACTATGTTAAAGGAGGTCAGGCCAATGTAAAATAACCACTTCCTTCAAATGTAAAATATAAGTTAGCATATACTTACATTGTTTCTTTGGATGTAAATATGGCTATGATTGCCCCCCATGCCCCAAAAAAACAACAAAAGGAATCATAGGAAATGATTTTTACACTTATTTTTAAATGTTTTATTATTGATTAAATGAAAACACAATGTAACAAAATATAGGCAGTCTGTACTTTATATACAATGATCCTTTGGGGAGACATGGAAATTCATCTGTCTTCCTCAAGCCAAGTGAGTCTGTTCTGTACTAGGAAAAGGGATTTTTAAGGAGTGGGGAAGGAGGGGAAAAGAAATTGTTTCTTATTGTTACCACTGCTTACCCTTTCCAAATAACTCTATTGGGTTCTTAGAAATCCCCCGCCTGGGGGGGAAAATAGAGGAGAAAGAAAACACAGGAAGAAGAGAATAGAGAGAGAGGGAAGCCTGGGAACTAGGAGAACCGAATGAGGGGCAAGGTAATCTCTCTCACCCTTTTAGGAAAGGACTCTCATTGGCTGTGCTCCTTCTTTACCTGACAAGCTGCAGCTGCCCCTACCCCTACTGTGTCTTTTGTTCCTCTGTAATAAAGAGGTAGAGGAGAAGGGAGGAAGAACAGCTGAGAAGCAGAGAAAGGAAAGAAGAGTTGGCAGTGAAACGTAAACTCATAGATTGCCTTAAAACTTCCATGGCTGCTACTTCTGGCCCCCTTTCCTCACTGCTTTATCACTGTGGGCTGAAGCTAGTATTTAAAGGGGGGAGGAAAAGAGAAAAGAACCTGCAGACTGGAAGCTCTAGTCTCTTTCAGTATCCCTTGTGTTCTTCATCTATCCCACCCCCTCCCCCTTGTCTGAAACCTTGCCTAGGACAAGGGCTCTTAACCCCTAAGCTTCCAAGAATCCTTAAATGAGCTGTACAATGTTTTTCACTCTGTGAAGTTGTAGGTAGAGTTTGGATGTCTTTGAGGGTGTTGGGCAGAGAGGGTTCATAGAATTTCTCCGATTTTTAGATATACTCTGGACTTCATTTGGGCTCAGCATAACCTAACTCACCTGTGCTTTTCACCATTCTTCTTTTGCTTCCATAGGCTCTTCTGAAAACCTAACCACCATATGCACAAAGTTCTTACCACTGGAAAATACCTTTAAATGATATACAGAGAAAGTTTCCAGAAAAATCATTTCTAGGTTGAAGACAACATATTATAATTTTTAAAATAAAATAGGAAATAAGAAGCTGGATTGAGGTAATATTTATTTGGCTCCTATTTACACAAATATTTTGAACAAGAAAAAAATATGTTTTATTTATTTTTATCTCCTCATTTGTAATCATGAAATATATGAACTAAATATTTGAATCCCAACAAAGGCTGGGAGTTGCTATGTATTGTTGGGACCACACTACTCACACCCTGTGTAAATACCCCATGACTGAGTAAATATTATCATGTAGCTTTATCATTAGAAGCTTAGATTTTTTGACCTAAAGATTTTCCATGGTTAAAATGTCCTTTTCACAGAACAGTGATCCTCATAAGGTTTAACCAAACTGGAAACAGTAAAGTCTAAGTAGAAAACCATGCACATTAACAATTTTATTTCTATCTTTTAACTTTAAATTTTACCCTTGTGGCCCTAAACCACTAATTTAGAAAAATTTTTCTAAAAGTTCATCTTTTAAAAATATCATGGTATTTCTTTTTTTCTGGTACTGGAAGAGACTGAGTACTCTATAAATATTTTGAAACTACTATATATAATGGATATATTATAGATAAATACTAGAAATGAATATAATATTATTTAATTCTGTGCCAATGTCATGCATGAAGAAACTAGACATTGAGCAAAGTGCAAAGAGTAGAAATTACAGTCCTGACCTCTAGTAACTATTTCAGAATTGCCACTTGCAAAAGGTAATTCAAGAACACTGCATTTACATATCCCTTAATCAGTTGACTATTTTTCTCTCCTATAGAAACATAGTAGTTGTTGTGTGAACCATTATCCAAAGCAAAGTTAGATCAATACTACTGAAGTAAATATATTGAAAACGATATTAAAACTGAAATATGTGCTTGTGAGGGCATGCAAGAAAAACCATGTGGTGCTACTAGCCTGAAATTGATATGCATATGCCCTTTACAAAAGAAGAAATTAATCTTTAATCTTTATGCTTTAGTATCTTACATTTCTCCATGAATCGTTGATATAACCTTCATATTGGGCACAAAAGAAACACACTCAATGAATTTATCTTGATATTATTTACAGGAAAAAAATCAAACTATCTGATTTAATATAATCTATGGTAAAAATCTATAATGTATGCCTTTGTATCATGCCTGTTTAAATAATAATTTTAAACCACCATTTAAAATTTTTAAACTTGAATTCCATCTGCAAAAATTCTTTTTTGCTTTTAAAACTTAATATTACATTTCAACTTTACTTTCTGCCATCCTTCTTTTGGTTGCCACATCAGTAGACTCAGAAAAAAAGCATCTGCCCAAAGCAAATACACTGTAGTTCACTGTCAAACAGAGATTCCCAAGAAACCAAACAGAAAAGGAATAAAAATGAGAAGCATGTTTTATTAAATGTCTTCTACACCTGCTTCCGTTATCTTTTAGGCCTGCTTACCAAAACCCACTGGATATTTTGATTTTCTTAAGCCACAAGGCGTATAAACTAGTTTGAACATTTATAGTATCGAATTATTAAAGGTAATGACCTAGTATTAAAAATGATGTTCCATGTGTGGGGGATCTCCATGAAAGCTTTTCAGCTGAAAAAAAGACTATAATGGCTAAATAAATTGGTTATTTATTAAGCCAGCACTATAAACAAAAAATATTTAAACAGCTGGTATTCATGTGATCCTACCATTAATCTTCTCCAGAGAAAATGTGACAAGAAGTGATATTTAACAATAATTTTAGAAAATGTAATGAATGCCAATTGATTATCCAACTTGCATTTTATTTTCAAAATTATATTAAAATAACATGCAAGTATTCATTTAAATGCATTTTAGAATTAAAATGAATTATTTTCACCTACAAAACTTATGTTTAAAAATGAAATACTATTTGTTTATTGTTGTTCTACATTAAATTAGCAATCTATTAAAATTCATTTCTGTGTAATAATACTTGGAAAACTATAAATTTTTGAATTTTTTAAACTAAGCTTGAAAGGTCAAGAGAGTCTCATTCAGTAATGAAAGTTAAACAAACAAGTGAATAATACATAAATGAAAAGGTTGTTTATAACCAGTCCTGCACAACTCTAAATCTATGCAGTACAGTAATGTATGATAGTTTTATTAAACACACATTGTATCATCTCATTTCCATGGATGCTATATTTTTAAATAGAAATTTAATTTTGGAATACTTTAAAATTTATAGAAAAGTTGTGCAACTAGTACAAAGTTTCTTTATACTTGATACCCACTTCCTTCTATATTAATATCATATTTATAGTACATTTATCAAAATTAATGAGCTAATATTGATATATGATTACAAACTAAAATTCATACCTCATTCAGGCTTTTTTTAGCTTTTTCCTGATGCCCTTTTTCTGTGACATTTTCATACCACTTTATATTTAGTCATCCTGTCTCTAAGTTCTTCTTCGCTGTCACAGTTGTTTAAACTTTGCATTTTTAAAAATAATTTTGACAGTTTTGAGGGGTATTGATTGGATATTTAGTAGAATGTCCTTTTATTTGAAATTGCCATTTTCCTTATGATGATATTGAGATTACAACTATAGGTTTTGGGGAGGAAAACAACAGAGGAAAATTGTCATTCTCATCACATTAAATCAAGGGCACTTACCATTAACATGATTTTCTACTGTTGGTGTTAACCTTGACCCTCTGGCTAAGTTGGTGTTGCCATCTTTCTCCACTATGAAGTTATGATTTTTTCCATTTTTCATTTGGTGGTCTTTAGAAGGAAGTCACTATGCAACGCTCACACCTCATGTTCCAGAAACTGCTCTTTCCAAGGAGTGAATATCCTCCACACCCTTTAGTGTGGAGTATATATTTAAATTATTTGGACTTATGCTCTGCATGGGAGACTTAGCTATTCTCTTCCATTTTAAAATTTATTTAATCATTCTATTGGTATGGACTCATGAATGTGGATATTATTTTATACTATCAATTATAGTCTATTACTATTTATTTTGTTGCTCAAATAGTTTTTAACATTATCTTTTGGGAAGTTCCTAGCAGAATGCTAGAAACATAATAGATATTAATAGTAATTTAATGTGAACCAAAACTTAGAAATATGCTCATTAGCTATTTTTAAATTTAAAAATAGAAAGTATACTCTTAAGATGCACTGGATCCCTAATTGCAAATCCCCACTCATATCCTTCAAAACAAAAAAGAAAAGGAGACATAGTATATAATTTAGATATTGCCACACTAATGTGGCATTATATACAACCACCAAACTTAGCAGCCAACAACAATGAAATGTATTTAGCTCATGAATCTGTGGGGATCCACTGATCTGGGTTACGTCTGGCTGACTTGGGCGGGGCTCACTCATATGTGTATGAGGCAGAGGTGGAGTGGTCAGGGGGAGTCAGCTAGAGCTAGTAATGCCTAGCTTGCATAAGTGGAGCGGCTCAGCCCTGATCCATGATTGCCTCTCTTCATGAGGCAGGACAGCCTGAGCCTGTTCTCATGGTGATGAGCAAAGACAAGTAAGCAAAATGTGTAAGTGCTTTCTACTTATACCCTATTTGCTATCATTTCAGTGGCCAAAGCACAGCATAAAGTGAGTCCTTGTTCAAGAAATGGGGAAATAGACTGTGAGTCCATAGTGCCGGAAACTGCAAAGTCACATGGCAAATATGGTGTCTACAGGAAAGGGTAAAGAATACAGACCATTGAAGCAATCAATCTACCAGGCATAACTATACAAAGGAAAGTGTCTAAGCTCTCATAGGTGTGTGTTTATTATTTTGAAATTAGTTTTCACCCTGTTTTTGTTATGAATTATGACAGTGAGTGGAAGTGCAGCATTATCATTAACTATGTCATATTTCAGAAGCTGTTTTTCGCAAACTGACGACCAAATCATTTAAAGGTGTAAGATAGTAATTTACTTTTCAATTCTGTGCACATCTGAGATTATAATGAAATCTTATTGAACAAATGCTTTTTAACAGAGTACGTTTCCAATATGAATGAAGATTTCATGCAGCAAAACTTGAAGTGTAAAAACGAACAGGTCTGAAAAATGAAAGAATGAGCTAAGCCTGTAAGTCTCTTCCATGTACATTTATGACAGAATTAGATATATGAGTAATCTATTCTTAGAGCATATTCAGTAAAGCATAAACTCTTACTTATAATGAGGTCTCCATGGAAATGCTTTTCCAAATAGTTATTGACAATTGCAAAACATACAACTTGCAAATTTGTTGTTTTAGGGTTTCTTTAAATCTTTAAGAATTCATGCATATCAAATCTTATTTTTTTCTGTAGAAAAATTCAAATAAAATCAACTGAAATAAGCCCCCTTTTTCTGAAAACCTTTTAAAATAATATATGAAATGTAATTAAACATAAACTTCAATGTTCATATCTCAAGTTCTAAATACAAACCTGGAAGAAGCAGTTTTTATTACATTTCCCACAGAAAGCTGCTTATGTTTGAGGTAGCATTTTGTTTTGAAAAATATTTGAGCTTCTGGTCTAGGGAGCTGTAGGTAGATATTCTGATGTTCTGTTTTATAAAATTGATTTAAAAGGTTTTTGTTTTGTTAATCTCTCTGATCCTCAGTTTTCTTATCTGTAAGAAGGGAGTAATCTGTCTGTCTCATATAGGTTTTAATGAGAATTAAATGTTACATAAAATGTCAACCTCAGCACAGTTTTTCACACAGAACAAACTCCTTACTAATACTTTGATACCCCTGCCTTCCAAGAGGTACATGGTTACATTTACGTACTTAGTACTCCACTTTCCAACAATTTTCTTTTGCATAATAGAATACAAAAAGCATACTAGAAAGGAAATTGTCCTGCAGAGTTTGAGCAAAACAAATGACTGGCACAAACCAGTATGTTATTACCAGGGTAATAACACTGGTATATACACACTCTTGTTCTAATCATATTCTCTGAAATTTAACAGAAGCGTATATATTAACCAGCTTGATATAGCCAACTTTCCAAACTAATATCAACAGTAAAAAGATTTTCAGATATATTAAGCTGGAGAACTTTGTTCAGAACACTATAAGAAATGGCCACATAGGAAAGCAATCAGGATTGCAAATATTAAACTTTAGCTTAAATACCACTTGATCCTCCTTTCAGAGACAATGAAAACTCTTGCTTATGGCTATAATAATCGGGCTACAAGGTGAGATAAATTTCTAAGAACTGTTCTTAGTTTAATTATTCTGCTATTGCCAGATGCTTTCACCATTCTAGGTGCCAAACCCCTGAAGCCAAAGTTAACAAAGTAGAAACAGGCCTAATTGATAAATGGATGTTGAATGTGCAGTTTTCCAATCAGAACATGCCCTGGTTTAGTGAAACATTCTGGTAGTTCAGCCAAAAACTTTCTCACCTCAAGATCCTGAACATCATATTGCATGGAATATATGAAACCCAGTTATGTTCAAGCCACTAAATTCTTCCTTTTCTCCTTTCAGATTGGACTAAGGAGAAGGCCTAGCTTCACCTTGCTTCTATCACCTTAAAAACTACATGCACACTCTCAGACAAGCTGATACACTGAACACTGGATTATAGACAGTGCATTTAAATTTTGTAATGGATATCTGATGAGCTAGTCAGAGGGAATGAATCTACCAATTAAAGTCCCACTTAAATAAAATGGGATAAAGTCTCATTATCCCACCGCAAAAGAAGTCCTCCTGGGTCTGTTGCAAGGAAGAAGACTGAGTAATTAAGATCAATGCAGTTATTTTTTTGTGTTCTGATGTCCATCCCCCAAAACACCACTTATTTCATTGTCCCACCAAGGGGGATATATGGAAAGGTCTTAATTCTAAGACTGGTCAGAAAATATAAGACAAAGGTACTCTTGACAGTAAGAATTTCATGATTCACTACAACTTCAAAATATTGTCTGTTCTCCCCATGAAGTGACTTTCTCTCTTAACTTTTTTGGTATTTCTGGAATTAATAATGTGTTGCATTAACACAAAGCTTTTCATCCTAGAACTTGAAAGCACACTTTGTCACATTCTATGGTCATTTAGTTTGACTATAAACTATTTTAGGATTAATATTGGAAATATGAGAAAACATGAAGAAAAACAAAGTTTAATATTGGGGGAAATTTCAAATACCTAAGATTTCATCCTAATTATTTCAGTTTTCTGTAGCCCATAGTAAATTAGGATGAAATATGCTTGCACTTAAAAGTTAGCTTTGCTAACATCTGTTTCTTTTAAATTAGATTTTAATTTAAAATGGCTTGTCCTTATTTCAAAAATATAAGAGAATATTTTTCCTCAGATTTTGATTTTTTTTAACTAAAAATCTTATATATTAATACATGTAAATGTATTCTACATTGGCCTTTTTATCCTCTTGGCAAATTACTAAAGTAATTCATAGACCTGTTCTTACTGGTAAGTAGGGATAAATTAAATTTGTCAGGACACTAAAGTAGCATTAGATAAATTATGTTCCACTGAACTAAAAGACAGTTAATTCTCTAGAAATGAAGCAGTTGATTTTTTAACTCATGGGTAAGTTTATATTGGAATTTTGAAGGTGCTCATGAAATCATTGTTTAATGAGGTCTTATTTAGTTAAGCACCTAATGAAATTTCTTGCCATTCCTCCCAGTGATTATACATGGATATATAAACTGTCAACCAGTTTCTGCATGTGAAAGGCATTCTAAACTTAATATTTTAAAATCCTTATGTATGTGATTTAAGAACAAGTCTCTGGAAAGAAATTATATGAAAATAAGTAATATCATTGTTTGACTCGCTGTAATATAGTCTTTGCCTATGCTACTAATCAATGACATGGCATCAGGCAATTCATTAACTTTCTTCAACTGTAAAACAAAGGCATGCAGGTTAATGACTCTTAAGGTAATTTTAAGCTTCCATATGATTCAATACATGATCACTTTCTAAACTATGTATTGTTTTTTCTCTATTTCTAAACCATATTTATGGTTGTTTATTACTGGCAAAAATATAAGATTAATTATAACTAACTTCATACCTATAGTCAACAGCCCTGAAGCAACCAGTGACGAATCCTACAACAAAAAACATGTCACCCAGAGCTATTAACAGTAAAATAAAACCCACTCTAACTCCTTCTGAGTTTAAATCTGAGTACTTGCCTGAGTAAATGAAAGGAGGACACAACCTCCTGGATGTTTCTGAGAGCACACTATGACTGTCACTGTTTTCTTTCCATTGCTATCATGTGACTCAATGTCAACACAATGCTATTCATTTCTACTCTTTTTAGGGCCATAAGTAATTCATAAAATGGTATTGGAAAAGGCATCTGTTATGACTGTTTCAGTAGCAAGTAATAAGACTCTATCCCAAACTAGATTACATAAAAATGAAATTTATTGGGTCACATAACTTAGAAATAATGGGGTAGGACTGGCCACAGGCCTAGAATCCAGAGCCTATATGATGCCAAAATGCACATCTCACCATTGTTTCACTTGTGTATTAGTCCATTTTTATGCTGCTGCTGCTGATAAAGACATTATCTGAAACTGGGAAGAAAATGAGATTTAATCAACTTACAATTCCATATGGCTGGGGAGGCCTCACAATCATGGTGGAAGGCAAGAAGAAGCAAGCCACATCTTACATGGATGGTGGAAGGCAAAGAGAGAGCTTGTGCAGAGAAACTCCCATTTTTAAAACCATCAGACCTCGTGAGACCCATTCACTGTCACAAGAACAGCACAGGAAAGACCTGTCCCCATGATTCAATCATCTCCCACTGGGTCCCTCCCACAACATGTGGGCATTATGGAAGCTACAAGATAAGATTTGAGTAGGGACACACAGCCAATCTTTATTAGCCTGGTTTTCTTTTGTCTGGCTTGACTTCTTTTGGTCAACTCCTTGCCAGTGTATTTTAGGATGGCAGGGATTAAAATCCATCCATTCAACAACTTCAGTGTAAACAGTTTTTTTAAAAAAAAATTAATAGTTCTAGCAAAAGTTCTTCAACTGAGTCTTCTTGGCCTTATGTAGCTCACATGTTCATCTAAATCAATTTTATGATTCAAGAAGATGGACTCTTTCTACTGGCCAAATTAAGCATGTGTGCATCTCTTGAGCTGGTCAGGGTTGGAGAGGAAAATGAAGTCAAGTTTCCTCAACTGCATAAGATGAGTACTGGGGAGAAGTAATGATGCAATGACAGTCAGGGTGCTATGCCTAGAATAATTTGTTACAAGCAATAGATATCCACTACGAAGAAAAATCAAAGAGGAAGAAAAGGAGAGTCAAAAGGGGAGGACCATTCTTTCAATAACTGTATTGGAAGTGTTACTATGTGTCCTGTACACTGAGAATACAGATGTGAACAAAACAGACAAAAAAACTTTTGTGTCCTCATGTAACTCTTAATCTGGTGGGAGAGACAGAGTATGGGTTGACTTCTGGCAAAAATATTGGTGTAAAATACTTCATTATATGGGAATTACTTGTATTCAAATTTGGCCTAAGATTGGATTTGCTTTGTTAGTTAATTTCTCACTTTCATCCTCTATAATTCTGAGGAGCTCAAAATTGCTAAAGATTGTTTTTATTTTCTTACAACTGATTGTTGCCTATAATAGATCTAAAAATTATTCATTTTTAGAACTATATAATCTATTATAAGTAATTATTTGCTTTGATTATTTTTTATATACCTTTTAGACAAATCTTTAGCTTTTTTAAATAAGCCTTTCCAAATTTCTGAAATACTACGTTTCTTTGATGATAATAGGACTTCATGGAAAAAAATAAGATTAGTTTTGATTTTCTTATTTGTCCTACCCATTCTTTACCTCTACAGAATATATCTTGAGACAAGGAACTTATCAAAAGATTATTCCTTACTATGCTTGATAATACCTAGAAGAATTATTTCTCTTCTTTTCTGAAGGACTAAAAGCAAAATGATATTTAAAAATTCCAAGGTGCTTTGTGAAAGAGATGCTAGCTGGTTATTAAATGTTAAAACATTAGGACACTTCATCCACCATAATTAATAAGGAAGAAAAGTTTAATGCATAAAGATATTTTGATTAATTCAACTATATTACATGAACCGTTTGGTATAAAGAGTGTAGGGAAATCCAATTAGCTATAATATTTAACAGACTGCTGTCCTAATGCATATATCATCTTTCTAGGATGATAGCTTCTTCTTCTGTCTGATTGAACATTTTTTTCCTCCAAAAGAAGAAAAAGAAAGCAAATTAACATGGAAAATATTTTTTTAAAAATCTACCCCAAAATTTGTTACAATGGTGTTGAATTCCTTTTTACATTTTAAATGTATTCAAAATACCATAAACTATTCTACACAAATTAGAAGCAACTTATAGCTATAAATAAGATGAGATTCCTAAACTCTCAAATCTTATAGTAGGAAAATATATTTTTATCAATCTTAAATTTAAGCCGCATTTATATTTTAAAGTAAAAGGTGTAGCCTAAACTCAAAGCTTATTTGTAAATAAAAAAATGTATAAACAATCACTCCTATAATGCAAAATCAATTTTAAAGCAAGAATTTGCCCTCTGCTGCCCACTAACAGACTCTGCTTTCTAAACATTTAGTCGTACCTGTCATGTCGTTTAAAAAGAATATGATCTTTCTTAAAGAATGAGCTTAATAGTCCAATGATTGATCTTCTGCTATTGGGTATGATGGAGAATCATTGTTTGTTTGTCTTTTTCTGAGACGGAGTCTCGCTCTTTCTCCAGGCTGGAGGGCAGTGGTACAGTCTTGGCTCACTACAACCTCTGCCTTTGGGTTCAAGTGATCCTCCCGAGTAGCTGGGACTATAGTCGCATGCCACCACACCTGGCTTATTTTTGTATTTTTAGTAGAGACTGGGTTTCACCATGTTGGCCAGGATGGTCTCGATCTCTTGACCTCGTGATCTACCTTCCCTCGACCTCCCAAAGTGCCGGGATTACAAGTGTGACCCACCACGCCTGGCCGAATATTTAATTTTTTATAGACTACATACTAGTCTATAAAAAATATAGTCTATACTATATGTTTGTACTATACTATACAACTTTATGCTATACTTAACATGTTTTCTTTTTACATAATTCCCCCATCTTGCTAACATGATCTGTTATTTGTAATTCAGATTCCTTGGTGTTATATTTATACATGAGGGACACAAATCATTTTATTTTAAATATGTTAATAAAACTTTTAAAACCTCTCAGAAAAACATGAAAAATCTTGATAATTCAATAATTTATTTAGTATCTGCTAGGAAGGATATAATCTATAAATGATTAAAAAGAAAATGTTTCACCATAGATGTCAAAATCATATGATAATGTTTATTTAATTGTATGCAAACATTTCATTGGGTATGTAGATGTTATTATTATCTTGAAATTCTGAATATTTGAATTTTACAATTGTCACTGGCAATGTTGACTAATGACGAAGCATTCATGTTGCTACAGATACTGTGTAAAGACATAGCCCAGATGTGGTGGCTCAGCCCTGTAATCCCTGCACTTTGGGAAGCTGAGGATCACTTGAGCACAGGAGTTTGAAATTGCAGTGAATTATGATTGTGCACTGCACTCCAGCCTAGGCCACAGAGAAAGATCTTGTTTTTTTTTTTTTAAAAAAAAAAAAAAAAAAAAAAAAGAGAAAAGAAAAGAAAAGGAAGCAAGGAGGAAGGGAAGAAGGAAGGGAGGGAGGAAGGAAGAGAGGGAAGGAAGAAAGAAGGGAGGAAGGAAGAAGCAAAAATAATGTTATAATACTATAGACAAAGGTATATGGAATCAGGATTTTAAATGACAACTGCAAAATAGGTGAAAGTATTTACTCTTCCTGCCAGTGAGATGGTTGGAGAGTCTTAGACAGTGAATAATCAAAATTGGAAGCAGAAACTATGGCTTCTTAGTTGCTAGTAGCTAGGGTAATGCATTAGAGAGTTAGGATTAATGGCAGAGGATTTGTATTTCTCACTAGTCAGGATCCAAAGAACTTTAGAATCATTAACTTAGAATGAGAAGTATAACCAGGTCTCAGAAGAAATTCTGTTGACTTAAGTTATAGACATATACTGAGTGCAAAGTTCCATAGTGGTGATGACACAGAGTGGATTAGAATCCCAGAGCAGTCATTATTTGAATGGCTTGTGCAATTGACATACGTCTCAATTTTGTTTTGTTTTGTATTTTAATCAATAACCATCGCAAAAAAGACTTTCTATGTTGATTTCTTTTTTATGTATAGGAAGTCATATGGAATACTCCTGCTATGTGGTAAGTGCTCCACAAATTACAGTTACTATGATAAGGATAAACACATGGTCTAATTTTGAAATAAGCTTGTGATCTTTTGGAAAGAAAGTGACTTATATTATGAGAATTAGGGATTTGAAAAATTGGGACTCAATATGAAATTTTGAAGTTCTAGCATTCTAAAGTGGAAAATTTAAGCAAGTGTTGATCTGAAATCTAAAGTGTCATGTGCACTGAAATCAGGATACACGTATTCAGAGAGCAGAATAAATTCAATCCCAAGGCAGAGGGAGTAATTTCTGTGGCCTGGCCTATTCATATTTCTGAAGGAGTCTTCCAGGCTGAAGGTCAGGGCAAAATGTATAGTCGTTTCCTGGAGAGCAAAATCCCTGTGATGCAGACACTGCTCTATTTGCCGTTGTCATTGTTGTTACTATTGTTGATATTTGGCTATAATGCAAGAGGTAAAGTGTGCTTATAGAGATATTTTCTGTTCTAATCTGGGAATATCATAAAGATAAGGTTAATAAATGTTATAAATGAATTGTCAGAAAACACTTTATAAAAGGAAAAATATCACTTACATGCCATCCGTTCAACAATATGTAAGCCCACTTAGTATTTACAAGAAACTCTACTAATCAATGAAAATTTAAGTGATGAGGCTTAAACTTTTGAAGGAACAAGGAGAAAACCAAGTCATAACTAGAGAAAGTACCTTGGAGAAGTTTGCCTATGGAAAAATAAAGGAATAACATCTAAGCCAAATGAGGGGCTAGGAAGCCAAGAGAACATGAGACAGGAAGGGAACACTCCTCCTAGGAGGTAGCTCTTGAAGAGAAAACAAAGAAAGCATTGGTTGAACAATTCTAATGTCGATAAGCAAAATATTCATTGATTATTGCCTATTCTAGAGGAGGACAAAGGATCTTTTCAGGATTGTCTTATTTTGCTTAAATTTTGAGGTTGTGATGATGTGGAAGAAGGGAGAATGGATTTGGAGAAAAATCCCCAAGTTACAACTTCTCAAAGGCAGGAATTGGAGAGTATCTCTTTTCTGTCTTTGATTTAGGATTCACCTAAGGCCCAGCAAATGGGAAACTTTCTCTTTAAAAAAAAAGTCAGTGTGGTGCTTAGCGGTCATTAAAGATTTGTGAATTACAGAACTCTTATCTCTCACATGCCCTGGGGAATCTGCTAGCAGTCTACCACCTCTTGTCACTAATCAACATGCCTTTATGTTAATATCTCCCTTTTAAAAGCAATTCAGGCAGGAAATTTAAGTAGATTCATACTTCATCAGAAATTACCTCATGAGATAACCAAACAACTTTCTTTTATGTGTAGACTATCTCTGACCATCTGCCCCAGGATGTTTTTTTTTTTTTTTCAGGCATTGAAGGACTGATGTGAGTTACTCTGGGCGTCCTAGCCCTTAAGGTCCTGGTGAAACTGCTTAGTGAGAGGAATGAGGGCATGGAAACAGGACAGAAAGGTGAAGCTAGAACAGAGAAACAGCTCTAAAAAGAAACTTCAACTGATTTTTAATTTCACCTAGGATATTTCTAGGAGTTAGAACCTCCTTCCAAGAATCCCTAAGCTAATGTAAGGTAAAACCTGACTTTACGTTTTGGTTCTACACATCAATCATAATCACTTGGTTATTAACAGAGCATTTGCCAAAGTCCCATGACACTTTGTGAACAAACAAGAATAAAAGGAAATATGAAAGTTCTTCAAATATAACTTTTCTTGTGGGTTTACTTTTTTTAAATTCTGAATCAGGTAATTGATGCAGTTTTTCATGCTTGCACAGCTTAGTTAACTATAGTAACTAAATGGTCTCAACAGAATAGTTACTACCATGGCTTAAGTTACTGATTCAGTGTCTATGGCAATGCATTAAATCAAATTTCTGTTCCCAGTTTTAGAAAAAGGAAGATTGACTAGATGAGAACATTGCCACCTTATTCATTATGTATAGCTCATTAGTTCCCTTGTCAGCGTTCCTTTGCTTTTAATCAATTGAAAGAAAAAGGCTTCACGGATTTTTAGTTGGAAACATATGGAGCTGTAGCTCATCAGCAATGTGTGAACTTATATTTAAAGGTGCAGCTGACCTTGACTGTGCATCCTTCCCAACTTGCTTCTTTTAAATCCTGTGATCAATAAATGACATAGTATTCCATACCCTTCATAATTCACCTTCAAATGTCTGTTTGTCCACACATCATCTAAGCTTCTACAAAACATTCTTTTCCCTTGTAATGGGCTCCAATCCTCTTCATAAGTTTTACAAAATAAGGGCTTGACATTTCTTCTCAATACTTAGACATGACAATAAAAGAATTAGTTGACAAGATTGGTATTTTAAGAACTTCAGCTCCACTTAAATATCTAAGTGGCTGCTGCATCTTTTCAAGGAGTTACCCTGAGTGGCATTATATTCATTCCAAGAGTGTTGCCTTTGCATGTAGATCATTGCAGCCATCCCTTTCAAATAGCATTTAGAATTTATTTTCAGTTTTAAAAAATAGTCTAACATTAATTTTAAAACAATAACCAAAGGTATTTTATGTACACCACTATATATTTTTTTCTGCATATATTTGTGAATTTATTGGGAAGAGTAAACGATTGGAGATGTGTCAGTGCTGGGTTTGAGGCTGGATGAGAATTTATATTATTAAATAGAGATCCTTATATTAGAATGAGACTAGAACCATTCTATCTTGGGCCTTTATACCTCATTATTCTCCCTCAAGTTTGAGGTATTAAGACACATTTAAGACCCTGTTACCTCTTAGAGATAATATGGGCTTAAGTAAAATAAACTATTATTTTCAAAATATATTAAGGCACTACAGGATGTTAGCCAAGTAAATTTTTGTACATATTTATTTTACTTTAAGTGAATAATTAAAATATATTTTCACTTTGTGTTTCCGACTCTTTATTTTTTAGGATAAAAGAGAAAAATATCAATTATTTGAGAGAAAAAATTGTTTAAAGAGCAACAGTCACTCAAAAAATGAGTAAATTCCTACTTGTTAGATTGGAAGAGACATTTAAATATTAAAATATTATATGAAGTAGAAATTACATTTACTAAAACTGATTCCTTCAACTTTAAAGATTTTTTTTTTAAGACAAAAGTCTCTTTCTGTTGGCCATGGTAAAGTATAGTGGCGTGTATAGTGAGTATAGGTCACTGCAGCCTTGAACTCCTGGGCTTAAGGGATCCTCCCACTTTAGCCTCCTGAGTAGATTCGACTATAGACCACCATGCCTGGCTAATTTAATTTTTTGTGTGTAGAGATAGGGATCTTGCTATATCGTCCAGACTTATCTCAAACTGCTTCCATCAAAGGATCTACAAACCTTGGCCTCCCAAATCCCTGGGATTACAATAATGAGCTACCTCGTCCAGCCAAGGTTTTGTTTATATTTTGGGTGCACCCTTGATATAAAGTATACCTTAACATGTTATATATATTATTTGGAAAATGAAATGGAAGCATTATCCATTCAATCACTAATTCTCACAAGAGGACAAGCCTATAAGCCCAAGGGCTAAATTACGATCCTTAGAGATTTTTTTTTTCTAACTACATTCCTAACTCCCCAGCTTTCTTCAGATCTTGATATGTCTTCTCCCTGTTCTACTCATTTCCATTGTGTTGAAAACCATACTCTGCAAGGTGCAGGTGTCTGTCTGGAGTATATTATGCAAGTGAGCTTTCAAAAAGCTGAAAACACTGAGAACCAATGAATTAAATCACAGGTATCTTAAAGTCATTGAATAATAATAAGAGGTATACAATAGAATTAAAGAATTCATTAATAAAAGTGTAACTGGAGTTCTTTTTTAATGATAGACTTTTTAAACTAGTAAAATATATATCTAATTTAAAATGGTTTCTTTTTAATTATAATAAAACATATACATATAGGTCCATCTTATTAAACAATAGACAAATGTAGAACTAAATTTTATTTCCACTTAAAAAGGCACAGGCAGGTTTCAAATGGCTCTGCATATAAACTTGCTGACATGAATAATTTTAAATCAGGCCAGTCATAGCTTTCATTCTTTGAACTGAATTCAAAACTCTCTTACTTTTACAATATTAAAGAGATGAATCAAATGTTTTCATAATGCCTACTTTCATTCAATCCACACGCAATTTTGGAGGGCTGCTGTCACAATGCCAAAAAACATAGACTGAACTTTTAATAATGTTTCTTATATGATAAAGAAATTCTAGGGTAATTTTATAGCACAGTGTAAGTGCTGAACTTAGGTTATACCTCTCAAGGAAAAGTTAATCACTTTTAATTTCTTTTTCTTTTTTTAATTTTACTTTAAGCTCTGGGGTACATGTATAGATCTTGCAGGATTGTTACATAGGTATACACATGCCATGGTGGTTTGCTGCCTCTATGTCCCCATCACCTACATTAGGTATTTCTCCTAATGTTATCCCTCCCCAATCTCCCCACCCCCTGCTATCCCTCTCGTAGCCCCCAACCCCCCAACAGGCCCTAGTGTATGATGTTCTCCTCCCTGTGTCCATGTGTTCTCATTGTTCAACACCCAGTTATGAGTGAGAACGTGACATGTTTGGTTTTCTGTTCTTGTAGTATGTCCATCATAGAGCAAGGAATGCCACTTTTTATAATGCATTCTAAATGGAGGTGGTTATGTTTCCTTTAACACTAGTATTGCAATTCATTTTCTGTTAATAAGCAAGAATATTGTCCAACTGTATAACACTCCATTCTCACTGCTATAAAGAAATACCTGAGACTGGGTAATTTATCAAGGAAAGAGTTTAATGGACTCACAGTACCACATGGCTAGGGAGGCCTCAGGAAACTTACAATCATGGTGGAAGGGGAAGAGGAACATCTTACGTGGCAGCAGGTGAGAGAGAACAAGCAAGAGCAAGGAAAATTGCCTTATAAAACAATCGGATCTCATGGCAACTCTCTCACTATCACAAGAACAGCATGGGAGAAACTGCCCCCCATGATACAATCACCTCCCATCTGGTCCCTCCCTCCACACAGGGGATTATGGGATTATCATTTGAGATGAGATTTAGTGGGGGACACAGAGCCAAACCATATCACCAACATAATATAAAATCAATTTGAGAAGACCTCAAAATACTTCCTAAAACTTGTTTCAGACATGAAAATCATAACTTAAAATACCATGACTTCTGAATCAGGGTAGTTTGCAAGGTGATTATCTTCACAATTAGAACCCAAATGCTTAATAATCCTATTTTAGTTTATGTAAACCTTTAAAGAATATTTATGTTCTTCACCTCCCTGTTTCTTATGTTTTTTGAAGAAAAGCAATCAGTTAAATAATCACTAATGCAGGTTTATATGATAATAAATAATGACACCAATTTGCATTGTCTTAACAAATCTGAACAGTGACTTTTCTTTTGAGAATTGAAAGCATCCCTAGAAAGAAATTTGCATGTATGTTTAATGGCTCATACATTCCAAGTATATACAGGAGACAATCAACAGTTTATCTGATGTATGATATATAAAGCAAATTACTTAAGTGAACTTCATTTCTCTTAGTCTATGAGATGCAATAATAATGCTGTTTATAATGAGCTCAAAGAGCAACAACAAAAAATTGGAGAAGATAATATTAAAGAAATAAAATTAATCAAGCTGCCCTACTATTCAATTTCTAAATATTCAAATACAGTAAATGTTAGTTAATACATGAACACGTTGTCTCCAGATTTTTTAATGATTGCCATTCTAACTGGCATGAGATGGTATCTCAATGTGGTTTTGATTTGCATTTCTCTAATAATCAATGGTGATGAGCATTTTTTCATATGTTTGTTGGCCTGATATATTTCTTCCTTTGAAAAGTGTCTATTCATGTCCTTCACACACTTTTGAATGTGTTTGTTTTCTTCTTGCATTTCTGTTTTAGTTCTTTGTAGATTCTGGATATTAGCCCTCTGTCAGATGGGTAGATTGCAAAAATTTTTTCCCATTCTATTGGTTGCTGGTTCACTCTAATGATTGTTTCTTTTGCTGTACAGAAGCTCTGGAATTTAATTTAATGTCTATTTTGGCTTTTGTTGCCAATGCTTTTGGTGTTTTTGTCATGAAGTCCTTGCATATGCCTATGTCATGAATGGTTTTGCCTAGGTTTTCTTCTACAGTTTTTATGGTGCTAGGTCTTATGTTTACGTCTTTAATCCATCTGGAGTTAATTTTAGTGTAAGGTGTCAGGATGGGGTCCAGCTTCTGTTTTCTGCACATGGCTAGCCACTTATCCCAACACCATTTATTAAACAGGGAATCCTTTCCCCGTTGCTTGTTTTTGTCAGGTTTGTCAAAGATCAGATATTTGTAGATGTGTGGCATTGCCTCTGAGGCCTTTGTTCTGTTCTATTGGTCTATATCTCTGTTTTCATACCAGTGCCATGCTGTTTTGATTACTGTAGCCTTGTAGTATAGTTTGAAGTCAGGTAGCATGATGCTGGAGAGGATGTGTAGAAATAGGAACACTTACACTGTTGGTGGGAAGCTAAATTAGTTCAACCATTGTGGAAGATAGTGTGGCAACTCCTCAAGGACCTAGAAATAGAAACTCCATTTGACCCAGCAATCCCATTACTGGTTATATATCCAAAGGATTATAAATCATTCTATTATAAAGACACATGCACACGTAAGTTTTTTGTGGCACTGTTTACAATAGCAAATGCCCATTGATGATAAACTGGACAAGGAAAATATGGCATATATACATACCATGTAATACTATGCAGCCATAAAAACGATGAGTTCGTGTCCTTTGTAGGGACATGGATGAACCTGGAAACCATCATTCTAGCAAACTGATGCAAGAACAGAAAATCAAACACCAGATGTGCTCACTCATAGGTAGGTGTTGAACAATGAGAACACATAGACCCAGGGAGGGGAGCATCACACACTGGGGTCTGTTGTGGGGGACTAAGGGAGGGACAGTGGGGGGTAGGGAGTTGGGGAGGGATAATATTGGGAGAAATGCCAGATATAGATGATGAGGGGATGGAGGCAGCAAACCACATTGCCATGCAACAATCCTGCATGATCTGCACATGTACCCCAGAACCTAAAGCACAGTAATATATATATATATATATATATATATATATATATATATATATATATGCATGAACATGTAATGATCAAGAAAATAATCCCATTTACAATAACTACCAAATAAATCTTATTGATAACTTTAATTGAGGAGGTAAAATATTACTATATTTAAAGTTTGGTACACTAAAACACTGAAAGCCATTGATGAAAAAAACTGAAGAAGACACAAATAAATGGAAAGATACTTCATGCTCTTGGATTAAAACACTTAATATTGTTAAAATGTCCATACAACTCAAAGCAATCTACAGATTCAGTGCAATATCTAGCAAAATACCAATGAAATTAGTCACAGAAATAGAAAAAAAATTCTAAAATTCATATGGAACCACAGAACACCCCAAATAGCAGAGCAATCTTACAAATCTGGAGGCATCACACCACCTGATTTCAAAATGTACTAAAAAGCCAATAGTAACCAAAACAGCATGGTACTGGCATTAAACAGACACACAGGCCAACAGAACAGAATAGAGAACACATAAATAAATTCATGCACTTATAGCTAACTTATTTTCAACAAGGGTGCCAAGTACACACATGAAGAAAGGACATTCTTTCAATAATTGGTGCTGGGACAACTGGATATTTACCTGCAGAAGAATGAAGCTAGACCCCTATCTCTTACCATATGCAAAATCAATTCAAAATTGATTAAAGGCTTAAATGTAAGAGCTGTAATGATAAAACTACTGGAAGGATACCTAGGAGAAATGCTTCATAACATTGGTCCGGGCAAGGATTTATTTTTGGATAAGACCACAAAAGCACAAGTAAGAAGAACAAAAATGGCAAAATGGAATTATATGTGGCTTAAATTTCTCCTGTACAGCAAAGGAAACAGTCAACAGAGTGAAAGTAGAACTTACAGAATGGGAGAATATATTTGAAAACTATGCATATGACGAGACTATATACAAAACATATCAGGAACTCAACTCCATAGCAAAAACCCAATTAATCCAATTTAAAAATAAGCGAAACACCTGAATAGCTATTTCTCAAAAGAAGATATACAAATGGCAACAGGTATATTAAAAAATGCTCTTTATCACTAATTACCAGGGAAAAGTAAATCAAAACCACAATAAGATATCACCTCACTTTGATTAGAATGACTGTTATCACAAAGACAAAAAATAACAAATGATGGAAGATGTAGGGAAAGGGAATTCTTATACACTGCTGGTGGAAATGTAAATTAGTATTAGCTATTACAGAAAACAGTATGTAGTTTCCTCAAAAAATTAAAAATGGAATCACCACAAGATCCAGCAGTTGCCCTATGGCATATAAATCTAAAGAAAATTATGTTGGTATGTTGAAGAAATACCTGCACTCTCATGTTTATCGCAGCACTATTCACAATAGCCACGATATGGAATCATAAGTATCTACCAAAGGATGAATGAATAAAGCAAATTTTGTGTACACACACACACACACACACACACACACACACAATGCCCTAAAAAAGAACGGAATCATGTCATTTGTGGCAACATGGATGGTACTTGAGGACATTGTGATATGTGAAATAAGCAAGACAAAGAAAGACAAAGGCTTTCCTTATTATCTCACTCACGTGTAGAACCTATAGGAGTTGATCTCATAGAACTAAAGAGTAGAATAGCGGCTCCCAGAGTTGGAAAGGGTACAAGAGGGAGGACAGGGAGATATATTAGGTCAGCAGGTATAAAGTCACAGATAGAAGGTATAAGTTCTGGTGTTCTATTGCAGAGTAGAATTACTATGGTTAACAATATTGTATTGTATATTTCAAATAACTCGAAGAGAGGATTTTGAATGTTATATTTTTACCACAAAAAGGAAAGATAAATATGTGAAGTTATGGATATGTTAAATGCCCTGATTTGATTTTTACACAATGCATACATGTATCACAACATCACACTGTATACCCCATAAATATATTTATTATTATGTGTCAATTAAAAACAATTTCAAATATGATAATCTTGTTATACTAAAGCTTCTGCAAATGTAAAGGGAAATGTTATATATATATATATACATACATACATACATACATACATACATATCTTACCCCTTTAAACTTAGAGTTAAAAATTAAAACCAATGTATCCTAAACATTATTTTAAAAAATTAGAATGTTTAGCTAAGAAGACAAGATGAAAAGAATAGTACTTTTAGTGCAGGAATGAATTTCAGAATTTTAGAGACTGTATTTTTAAAAGTAAATCACCACCTGTCCTATTAAAAGGAAGCCAAGACGGATATTGTGCCTCTCACCTGTAATCCCAGCACTTTGAGAGGCCAAGGCAAGTGGATGGCTTGAACCCAGGAGCTTGAGATCGGCCTAGGCAACATAGGGACATGCCATCTCTACCAAAAAATAAAAATTAAAAAATTAGCCAGGCATGGTGACATGCACGTGGGGTCCCAGCTATTCCAGAGACTGAGGCACGAGGATCGCTTAATCCAGGGAGATCGAGCTGCAGTGAGCCATAATCATGTCACTGCACTCCCACCTGGGTGACAGAGCAAGAACCTGTCTCAAATCAAAAAGGTGGGGGAAGATAGGTTTGTGTTTATAGCTTTGTAAATACAATACTGAAAGCTGTAGCATATTTTTGACAAGCTCTTTGCCTTTGTTATCAAATAATGCTGGCCGTGGAATGAGGCTCAATCTTCCTTCATGGCATTATTATCAATAAACACATAAAGAAAATAAAAGACTATACCTATTTTTCTTTCTAGTGTTCTCAAGAGTAGGCCAGAAATATAGAAAGGAAGATGTTAAAGGTTTAGTAACTCTGATTACATTGTTTTCATATAGATCTCTAGATTTCTATTGGATGTGTTTAACATGAAACCTTGATATATGGACACTACCAATGACAACAAAAACATAGTTGGAATTATGGATTTCTGATGGTGTGGAAAGCCTGGTTTTTGTTTGTTTATTTTAAATAAGACACATTAGTTACTTCAAGTTAATTGGAACCTGAATTGTAGATATATTAAAGAAGTTCTTAAATCATTTTGGTCCCAATTTAGAAGTCTGCTTTGTCTTTTCAATTTAAAGCAATTTTCATGTATAGATTTTTACCACATTTCTACCTTTATAAAATTCTAAAGAGTATCAGTCACTAACCCTACTTTAGTGACTGATCTGATATTCATTTTAGCTAAAATTTTAAGCTAAAAGAAAAAATTAAATGTGTTTCAGCTAAAAAGTTCCTTGCATTTTTTAGTCTCCATTAAAAAAAAAAAAACACCAAGCAAACAAACATAAAACTCCAGTAATCTTTTGAATCATTTTTCAGCCAACAGCTCTGTAACATCTTGCCTCTATACATGATACTGCCTTTTTAGCCAATTCCAGCATAGAGCAATGAGTAACCATGGCTCCATCCAATTTTCCACATGACATCTGTGGCAGTAGAAGTATTAACAGGACTTCTCTCCTGGAGAGTTTTGCCTTAGGTACAGCTTAAATTTCTGTAAGAAAGTCACTGACACAGGAATTCAGTCAAGTCTCCATTAGGACTAGAAACTGCCAGGGTTCAGATGCTGACAAGGCAATGTTTCTTATCTCTGGGATTTCATGCCCTTCCCCCATGAAGCTATGCTCCTCCAGGCTGGCAGGGAACTCGCCTATGGACAAGAGGGTGACAGACGTCTTTTGATGATGAGCATCCACAGGCACAGGGAACAGACTTTTGCTATTCATTGAGCTGCACAGCTGTGGCAACTGGATTCTGCCTGGGTGTCAACAATGGGGGCAGGGCTTCAGTTTAGGCAAAAGGGAAACAGCTTGAGTATAAATGAACTGCTTTTAGGCTCTTTGAATTTATCTTCCCCAGATGCCCTGAGATTTCAGATCCACTCTTTATTTTACTAAAACTTCATAGTTGTGAAGTGATCATCTTCTCTGTAGGCTCAGGTGAATAAAAAAAAAAGTTTTTATATCTTGACAGATCTTTGGCATTAATGATTCTACAACTATATGTTCTTATTAAACTCTAGGTTCAGCTAAAATAGTTTCTTGCTGATTTATCTTCAGGGCTATCGTATGGTGTGTTTGACTTTAGTTTGTATGAGATGACAATTATTGATTTAGTGAATTTTTTCACCTTTTTGCGAACAAAAAGCTTGCATATTTATCAAATAAGTTGATCAAATCTTGAAGAAGTACAGTTAGGTCCTCCAGGCATTTTTAGAATGAAATGAAAGAAAATCCATAGCGGGCAGCTATTTCCAACCAGGCAAAAGGTGAAAAGCACGTAAAGAGTTAACTCAACTGTATAAATGAATATGCTGATGAATGCATAATTCATCTCTGAAGAAACATATTTATTGTTTCACTATTTGATTAGATGGCTTCAATGTTCAATTAATCAGTTACCTTTCAATATCATTCATGAGAGCTGCTTAATTAATCTGTTGCACTGCAACCCTATTCATTCTATTAGCAATCCCTCGCCCCATTTCAAATGACAAAATCCAGGAACTGTGCCACGTAAAGACTTTATGTCAATGTCAAGTGAAGGTTTATAAGTGGCTGGCTTTTTTTCTTTATTAGGTTAATCAAACCAATCAACTTTATAGGATTTACATTTGTCAGAAAATTTTAATGAGCTGAAACTAATGAGAAATAAAGGGGGGAAACCACCAAGAGAATGGCAGCACAGTTTATACATTTCAACAGCAATATCCTACTTTCATTAAACAGATTGTCTTCTCCTCTTTTTCCAGATAATGGATTTAAAATGTCCTGCTAATTAAACTCAAACTAGTCTATTTTGCTCTATATCACATCTCTTATTAACAAAGGAAGCACAATAGATATACATTCATATGTGTCTTTGAATCAAAAAGTGTGCTATGTGTTTACTACTTTCTGGGCACTATTTCTTCACTAATGTTATTAATAATAGTTCCAATAATAGCTCCATGAAAACTTACCAGTTTGAAGGTGCAACGTAGATAGCATAGAGTAGGCACTCCAAGAAATGCTGGAGATACCCCCAAGAGTTAAGTATCAGGCTCATGAGTTCTTTCTTTATCTGTTTCCTAAGCTTGACATCTCTTTTTTCTACTTCTCTTTTCTTCCTTTTCTCTTACTACTGTCTGATACTGCAGATAATTCCTCAGTGTTACTCCCTTTAGGGAGTAGGGACGTTTTGGTAGAAGTTGCAGCACAAATCTCATACCACCTCTTTTACTTTCTCAATGTCCTAGACCAACTTTCATTTTCACCCACTATCTCACACAGACACACTTATCATTCTAAGAGGGATTTAATATACTTTGAATCAATCATCCGTTACCTCAAATAACTTCCAAAGCAGAATACATATGAAAGCATAAGGAATTTTTTTAATTATATGGGTTCCATAAGTCTCTTTGAGAAATCTAATGATAATAATAGTAATATTGTCATATATTTGAGTAACTTTTAATTTGCCAGGCACAACTTTAAATTCTTTTTTTTTTCTATATGTTTCAGACAGAATAGCTGGAGTGTGCAAGGTTAGATGGTGGATAGGTATTTTGGTAAATTTGTAGAGAAAACTATGAAAACATTTAATTTATCAAATAGCAATAATGTCTAATGTCTAATATCTGATGGGGACAAAGAGCCTAGAATGGACAAAAGTAGCATATGAATTTAGAAGAGTAGGAGATCAGATTTAAGGCATCCTGAAGTCATGGAATATTTGGAGAAAAAATACTATTGAAACTTGGTTCAAAAAGAATGACATAGAGCTTTAATTAATTAATTCCAAACAAATAGGGGGAGAATTAGGATGGGGAAGAGAAAAAATACAGTCAATCCAAAGGAGTAGGAAGGGTGAGTGTAAAACAGAAAAAGGCAGAATGATTAGAAAGGATAAATAGAAATAAGAGAGTATAAATAAATCCAAACAAATCAGTAATTAAAGGAAAAAACTTCTGGACATGGTGGTACACCCCTATAATTCTAGCTACTTGGGAGGCTGAGGTGGAAGAATTGCCATAGCTAAGGAGTTCAAGACCAGCCTGGGCAATGTAGCAAGACCCCATTTTGAAAGAAAAAGAAAACAACAAAGAAAGAAGAAAGGAAGGAACTAAAAAAAGGAAGGAAGGAGGGGAAAAAGGAAAGGAGGGAGGGAGAGAGGTGATGGAGATAAGAAAGAAAGCAAGAAAAAGAAAGAAGGAAAATGGATTAAGCTGTCCAATTAAAGCACAAAGACCCTCAGCCACATAGAAACAAACTCCAGCTGTGTCCTTTCCATAAAAGACTAGCTAAATAAAACACAAGAACACAAAAAGTTTGAAATGTCAAAGCCTAGAAAGAATATGTCAGGAAAATATTAACCAAAAGAAAGCAAGTCAACAAAACAGAAAAAAAAATCTTTAAAGAGATAAAGAGATTTACTACATAATGCTAAGAGGTGCAATTTGTTAGGACCTTAACAATTGAAAACTTATATTTACCAAATGGCATGGCTGCAAAACATATAAACCAAAAAGGTTTGATCCATGAGTTGGCACTTATCAATTCTTCACTATTTAATACAGCTCTTGGATATTGGTAGATCACGTGGAAAAAAATATTGGCAAGGATATTTAAGATTTGAGCAGCATAATTTAAAAGCTTTTAGGAGACTGCCTTGGTTTACTGTCTCTCCCGGGTTCCTGCTTCACCCCACATACACGACCATCACTCTTGTCCTGACTTTTTCATTTGCTCATCTTGGGGTAGTCCTTGATTTGTGTCTTTATCACCAGTTGTATTATCTGCCTCTGGATTGTGGCTTTACTCATATTCTCATTATGCCTTCATATTAAGCAAGATTTCTCTCTTCCATTATCATAGTGAAAGAGATTTTTTTTTCTTCTAAAAAAAAAAAACAGTATACATGTGCAGAACCTGCAGGTTTGCTACATAGGTATACATGTGTCATGTTGGTGTACTGCACCTATTGACCCATCCTCTAAGTTCCCTCCCCTCACTCACCAGCTCTCAACAGGCCCTGGTGTGTGTTGTTTCCCTCTCTGTGTCCATGTGTTCTCATTGTTCAACTCACACTTATGAGTGAGAGTTGAACATGCAATATTTGGTTTTCTGTTCCTATGTTCACTCCTGAGGATGATAGCTTACAGCTTCATCCACGTCCTTCCAAAGGACATAATCTTATTCCTTTTTATGGCTGCATCGTTTTCCATGATGTATATGTACACATTTTCTTTATCCAGTCTATCATTGATGGGCATTTGCTATTGTAAATAGTGTTGCCATAAACATACATGTGCATGTGTCTTTACAATTGAATGATTTATATTCCTCTGTGTATATACCCAGTAATGGGATTGCTGGGTCAAATTGTATTTCTGGTTCTAGATCCTCGAGGAATTACCATACTGTCTTCTACAATGGTTGAATGAATCTACATTCCCACCAGCGATGTAAAAGCATTCCTATGTCCTCACCAGCATGTATTGTTTCTCGACTTTTTAATGATCGCCATTCTAACTTGTGTGAGATGCTATCTCATTGTGATTTTGATTTGCATTTCTCTGATGATCAGTGATGTTGAAGTTTTTTCATATGTTTGTTTGCCACATAAAGGTCTTGAGAAATATCTGTTCATATACTTTGCCCACTTTTTGATGGGGTTGTTTTTTTCTTGTAAATTTGTTTAAGTTCCTGTCAGATTCTGGATATTAGACCTTTGTCAGATGGGTAGATTGCAAAACTTTTCTCCCATTCTGTAGGTTGCCTGTTCACTCTGATGATAGTTTCTTTTGCTGTGCAGACACTCTTTAGTTTAATTAGATCCCATTTGTCAATTTTGGCTTTTGCTACCATTGCTTTTGGCATTTTTCTCATTAAGTCTTTGCCCATTCCTATGTCTTGAATGATATTGCCTAGGGATTTTATGGTTTTGGGTTTTACATTTAAGTCTTTAATTCATCTTGAGTTAATTTCTGTATAAGGTGTAAGGAAAGGGTCCAGTTTCAATTTTCTGCATATGGCTAGCCAGTTTTTCCGGTACCATTTACTAAATAGGAGATCCTTTCCCCATTGCTTGTTCTTTCAGGTTTTTCAAAGATCAGATGGTTGTAGATGTGTGCTGTGATTTCTAAGGTCTCTGTTCTGCTCCATGGTCTACATATCTGTTTTGGTTACTGTAGCCTTGTAGTATAGTTTGAAGACAGGTGGCTTGATGCCTCCAGCTTTCTTCTTTTTGCTTAGGATTGTCTTGGCTATATGAGGTCTTTTTTGATTCTATATGAAATTTAAAATAATTTTTTCTAATTCTGCGAAGAATGTCAATGGTAGTTCGATAGGAATAGCGTTGAATCTACAAATTACTTTGGTCAGTATGGCCATTTTAATGATATTCATTCGTCCTATCCATGAACGTGGAATGATTTTCCACTTGTTTGTGTCCTCTTTTATTTCCTTGAGCAGTGGTTTGTAGTTCTCCTTGAAGAGTTCCTGTACTTCCTTTGTTAGCTGTATTCCCAGGTATTTTATTTTCTTTGTAGAGATTGTGAATGGGAGTTCATTCATGATTTGGCTCTCTCTGCTTGTCTATTGTTAGTGTAAAAGAATGCTTGTAACTTTTGTGCATTGATTTTATATCCTGAGAGATACACTAACTAAAGTCCTGTCCTCAGGATACAACTTTCAATTCTGTATGTTTCTTATTTTATTCAATTTTGTGTTCAAATCATCCTATGTGCTATTATTTTTCCTATTACACAGATGAGAAAATTGAGAAGCTGAAAGATTAAATTACTTTCTCAGGAGAGCACACCTATTCTATTAAAAGGCAGATAAATTACATTTATAATTTTTAAAAATATAATTCTGAAAATTCTGGCAGCTTTTTGACAGGTGTTTTGCTTTTGTTGTCAATTAATGCTATTACCAAATGATACTTAATTTATTCATACCCACAGGTACAAATTGCACAAAATTATTCAAAAGATTATTAGGTAGGTCTCATTTAGTGGCAACCCAGAGTACACAATTTTAAGCAAAAAGAAAATTTTTTGGCATCAAGTACTAGAAAGTACAAATGCGCAGATGTTCTTAGACATGGCTGGATCTGAGTACTGAAATACGTAATCAGAATATTATCTCTCCCCAGCTCCCTGAATGCTTTCCTCTGTATTAACTTCATTTTTAGACAAGGGAGTCTGAGTAAATCAGAGTTTTAGGAAGTTGACTCTGAGTCGGTCTCCCCGTGTTCCAGTCCTGGCTCCTTCATTAATCAACTAATAATTCCCAGTAATATCTAATTCGAAACAGAAGTTACAAATAAGTTCTTCAACATTGTTCACTTCTCAATAACACCTAGAACAGTACTGGCACATACTAGAGGCTCATTAATTTTTTCTTTGTTTTTGAGATGGAGTCTCACTCCAGCTGGAGTGCAGTGGCGCGATCTCGGATCACTGCAACCTCCACCTTCCAATTTCAAGTAAGTGTCATGCCTCAGCTTCCCGAGTAGCTGGGACTACAAGCGCCACACCACAGCACCTAGCTAATTTTGTGTGTGTGTGTGTGTATTTTTAGTAGAGACAGAGTTTTACCATATTGACCAGACCGGTCTCAAACTCCTGACTTCAAGTGACCCACTGGCTTTGCCCTCCCAAAGTGCTGGGATTACAGGTGTGAGCCTCTGCACTGGCCTAGATGCTCATTAAAATTTATCAACTGAATGGCTTATGTAAAGAAACTCTTGTTGAATTACTAGAAGAGGTTAAAGCAAACACCTGTCTTTGATAATACTTATACTAAAATATTATTTATAACCTTGGTTATATGTATAGTGAAACTATATCATTATGATTTGCATAACAAAACATTTATTAGAGATGATATAAGTTCAAAATATAAACAAGCAATGTAGAAATGGTACATACGAATAACAAACATAAAAGTCCAGATGGAAGTGAGGTAGGAGGCAGGAATCAACTCTGGAGGTGGGGCTCAGACACCAGACCAAACTGAGGACTAACTAAGGCAAAGACAGGGTGGAAGTAGCTTTCCTGAAGATGTGCTCAGCAGTATGCCATGTCAGGTTATCATTGCAATGGCAGCACCTGGGAGTGACCACCTCCTTTCCATGGCAATAACCCAAGGACCCAGAAGTTATTACCCTTTTCCAGGAAATTTCTGCATAAACCTCCCTTAATCTGCATTAAAGTAAGTATAGGTCAGGCTTCACACCTGTAATCTTAGCACTTTAGGAGACCAAGGCAGGCAGATCACTTGAGGCCAGAAGTTCAAGAACAGTCTGGCAAATATGGGGAAACTCGTCTCTACTAAAAATACAAAATTAGCCAGCCCAGGCCTGTCATCCCAGCCTACTCAGGAGGCTGAAGCATAAGAATCACTTGAGCCTGGGAGGCGGAGGTTGCAGTGAGCCAAGATTGTGCCACTGGACTCTAGCCTGGGCGACAGAGTGAGACTCCAACTTAAAAAAAAAAAAAAAAGATAGGCATGAATGTGGTTGCAGATGTGCCCTGAACTGCTATCTCAGCACACTGTTTGTGGGGTATCCCTGCTCTCCAGGAGCAATCACAAGAGTTGTAACACTGCCAGAGCTGCCATACTGCCGCTTCAATACAGCTGTTTTCTTCTACCCTACCACCAGCTTGTTGAATTGTCTCCTGGACAAAGCCAAGAATAATTGTGGGCTAAGCTCCCCTGTCCTGCATCAGAGTGGCTTGAAAAGTTACAAATTGTCAATGACAAAATGTAGATTGATGCTAGTAAGCTAATCACTGAATTGAGCCCTTAAAAGTGATTTCAGTGTTATATTAGGTAAAAAGTTTCCCTTTCCTGCTGTTTTTCTATGTATTCACAGAAAAAAACATCATAGTGTGTGTGATAATTGTTTATTCGAGCTTGAATAAAACTTATACACAACTACATAGAGTTTCCTTGGACTCCTTTTAATCATTTAAATGTGGATGGAACAGCCAACCCAAACTCACTCAAGTACAGAAGGACGATTTTTTTTCTTAATATTAGTACACTAGAGTCCATAGATATTTTTTTGCTATATTTTGTAAAGTAGCTGTTTCTAAGCCAAATGCATAAGAACTTCTGCTTATAATGAAGCCATAGTCTTCAAGTAAAAAAGAAAAAAAAAAAACAACCTCTAGTTAGGCAAGTTTTATCTGAAGGTTTGTAAGTACAAAATTAACCATTTAAAAATGATGAGAATATTTTAAGTTAATGTACTTTTTTTATGTAGAACATGCAAAGTTTAAACTTTTTCTTAGTAACTTAGGAATGTGTGATCATCATGAATATTAATTACACACAGATGCCATCTTAGGCTCTTTCGGGCGTTTAGGATTACTTTGCCTATGTTGTAATTAATGGTAGTAATACTGTGAGTCCTCTACCCTCCATTAGAGTTATTTGTTTATGCTCTGCCTCATGCTAAATGACTTAATATTCCTTAAAAATACATCTTAAAAGGGTTTTTTCTGTGTTTGATAAGAATAATCGCCTCTAGCTCCATTCATGTCCCTGCAAAGAACATGATTTCATTCTTTTTTGTGGCTGCATGCTATTCCATGGTGTATATGTACCACATTTTTAAAATCCAGCCTGTCATTGATGGGCATTTAACCAAATACTACATGCTCTCACTTTTAAGTGGGAGCTAAATCATGAAAGTACATGGACATATAGAGGGGAACCTCCTAATAAACTCTAGGACCTATTAGAGGGAGGAGAGTGGGAGGAGGGAGAGAAGGGAAAATAACTAATGGGTACTAGGCTTAATCCCTGAGTGATTAAATAATGTGTATAACACACCTCAGGACACAAATTTACCTATGTAGCAAAACTGCAGGTTACCCCTGAACTTAAAAGTTTTTAAAAAATTTTTTAATATTAAGAAAATGAAGAAATCAGGACACTGATGAATTAAGTAGAAACAGTAAGATGAAGCTGGGAACGATAGAAGGTATATGTTGTGAACTGCCGCCCATATGCTGGAAGAAGGCACACATGACGAGCAACCCCCAAAACTGGGAGGTGTCAAATGTACTGCAGTTGTCTGTGTTCAAATGTGTAGAAGAATCAGAACGATTTCTGGCACTGAACAAAACTTCGCAGGGTCTCCACAGCTTCCCACATATTCTCTGTTTTACCTAGAATGTCCATCACCTGGCTAACTCTTTTTGAAAACACTGATCAAAAATCCCTCATCCATTTCCTGAATATTTAGTTATCTTTCTCTTCCATAGTGTTGAAAGCTCCTTAATGGCAGTGGCCATGAGTTATCTTTCTTTGTGTCTCCAAAACCTAGCACAGTCTGGAAAACTATTGGTAATCGATAACTATGACTTGGATGAATGAAAGGCTATTGGTAATGGGCTGAAAACCTTCTAATAAACATGCTCATTATAAATATAAAAAGCTAATTTCTTAGAGCTATTTTTATAGCTTTTTCTACTGAACACACTTCAGGGGAAAAAAAACAACTTTATCGTTGAACTAATACAGTGCAACCTAACACCTGCAACTAGGAGACTCATTTCATTCAGAGATAAATTTTAGCAGGATAGATATATTGCAAATCATTATACAACTGTAGGAAGTTATTATTTCAATCAAATACCTTTTTTTTGAGACAGATTCTCGCTCTCGTTGTGTAGGCTGGAGTGCAATGGCGTGATCTCGGCTTACTGCAACCTCCTCCTCCTGAGTTCAAGCAATTCTCCTGACTCAGCCTCCTGAGTAGCTGGGACTGCTACAGGCACATTTTTAGTAGAGAAGGGATTTCGCCATGTTGGTCACGGTGGTCTTGAACTCCTGACCTCAGGTGATCCACCTGCCTAGCCCTCCCAAAGTGCTGAGATTACAGGTGTGAGCCACCATGCCTGGCCTTTCAACCAAATACTTGATATGTGTTAAGTGATGATGAATTTGAGGTTACTTTAATGTAGTCTGGGAAGAGTGACTCTATGTTGCTTCTTTAAATATGAAGCAATTTACTTTCCTGTCAATGGAACTGGGTATGACATTGACTTTTGTAAGGTAGCCAGGCATGCACCTTTACCTGGGCCAAGGAATATCCTACTCCAGCATACAGAGAAATGTAAAATGGCCTTAATCATGCCAGAAATAAAGACTGCTCTAATTGGATGTTTTGTCTTTGATTTTGTCTCTTTCCTTGATTAAGCTATTAGCTATCACTTCTTACCACTCTCCAAATACATACTCAAAAATTTCCTTTTGTAGTATAAGTTGGATTAGCAAACTCAATATTTATTTTAAAATAATCTAAACAAAAATATGGTGTACCTCATATAGACCTACCTGAATACATTCTGATGAGTATGACATAGTTACGGTGGTTATTGAACCTGCTTTACCACTTTAAGAGCTCTTCTGCCTCTTCACATCCAGTTACTCCACAAGCTACACCATTTCACTTCTGAAATAGCTCTGCTCCTGTTTTTTAGCTGTCTATTTTTTGGGTGGCTTATCTCACCTTACATGGATTATTGCAGAAATGCCCTGTTTGATCTATCATTAATCTCATCCCCTCTAATTCAACCTTTACATTCAACTTTTTCATAAATGCAAATCCTTGTATAAATACCTAACAACCTTGGAATTAAAAATCAAATTCTTTACTCACTCAATTATTCACACAAATTTTTATTATGTGTCATGCATTGTGTTGGGTGCTTAACAACATATGCAAAATCTTTCCAGGATTGTGTCTTGCTTGCTTCAATGACCAACTTTCCCCCACTCATTGCCTATGAGTATATTCATTATCCGGAAGTATGAATTCTTCCAGAATGCAGAATATTCTCTCATATTTCCAAACTCCTGCATATCCTGGTGCTTCAGCAGGAAATATTTTTCTCTCCATATCCTTCAAGAGTCATTTCCTTCTCTAAAGACTTTCTTGTCACTTCTGCCCATCCTTAGGCAGAGATAGAGATTTTCTTTTCGGTGCTCAAACAGCCATGTTTTCTATACTTAACATGATAAGTTGAATCATGGTGTTTGTAACTGTTTGTGTCCTTGCATTATTTTTTCTAATACATTGGGAAGACAAGGGTATCATCTCATTCATCTTGTGTCCATGATAAATAGTACATGTTCAGTTAATGTCTACTGAAGAAATTACTGAGTTATCACCTGCCTGCTTTAGGTGGGCAATAAATTGATGGCACTACCATGGACCAAGCCCTATTGTATGTCATGTTTATTTGTAAAATTGCCTTTTACCTTCCCATCTGATTAGATTATAAGCCCTTGAATGTCAGGGAGTTATCTCTGATGTGGTATCAGAAAAAGGCTTAGCATGTGGTCGGTACTCAATCCATAATTATTGACTTGAATTTTGAAAGGACTCCAACAAATTTCCCTGTAGTTTGTTTGAACTTCCAAAATGATGACGTCATTGCTATGTGATTAATAAAGACATTTAAATAAGGAATTGCAGAACTTCCTAGGAAGATCATTTCTCCTCTTAGTTCCTGCTCTCTTCTGGTTTCTTACCCAATCTAATAGACTAATTAGGCTTGCACAGAGATTGGACAGCAGGCTGTGAAAGGGAAAGCTGTATAATGCAGAAGTAGCATAAAAATAAAAAATAAATTGGATTTTTTGATAACCAAAAACAGTACAGAAAAAATTTGTTGGAAACATTAATTCAAGAAGCATCTTGGGTGAGGGGAAGCAGAATCAGATCTGTGCTGGGGGAAGGAAGCAGTCAAAGTGAGGCAGTTTTGACAGTGTGCGGTGGATACTCTCTCTGGTATGACTAATTGAGAATTGATTGTGCATGCAGAAAGGTTATGTTTTATTAAGGGAAACCTTTTTTCCCTTTTGTCGTTATGAAATCCGCTCTTCTGCAGATATTATTCCCTTCCCATACTAAACCCTCATTAATTTATAATTCACCGCATTGCTTTAAAGGGCTGCACAGATTTCCTGTTCCTCTCACGTACAGTGCTTCTAATAGAGAAAGTCAACTAGGATATAGGTTGAAATGCTGCTTGTCTTGAGGGCTGCATGCCAGACTTGCTGGTGCCAAAACATTTCACCAATTGTCTCTTAGATCATTATAAATGTTTCAAAGTGCTATTTCATAGGCTTTAAGAGAGTGAATCTACACTCTAAAACAACTCTTTCACTATTGACTGTAAATTGACCTGGTTTTTGGAATCTGGAGTTGAAGTGAAATGGTTTCCTGGTGGGATTCTGTTAATTTCAAGGACAAGGACTTTCACAGAGAGCAGGGTACACTTTCTTCAAATGCAGATTCCGAGGGCAGAAGCAAGAGAAACACACAGAAGGAAATGAATACCCCTTCTCCCATCATAACTCTTCTCTCTGCCAGTAAATTTGACAGAACTTAGGAAATGTTTGGGTACAGAGATGTAGAAAAATAAGTGAAAATAGCTTTTCAATTTCTAATTTCCCAACATGCCGTCAGTGAAGATAGGAATTAAAGAAGTAGTTTTCACATTCCTTTTCACTGATTTCTACTTTACTCTGGTATGTAGGAAATAAAAAGATAATTGACAATTTAGATATATGTTTTCAATGTAAACATTTTGAATATGAAATGCATAAGAGCTATATAAATGGAAGCTTAAGGACTGCTTAGAGACTTCAAGTAAATACAGTGTGTGTGTGTGTGTGTGTGTGTGTGTGTGTGTGTGTGTATGTTTTAGTGAATATATTACTATGAAGTGTAATACAGGGGTTAAAATCTCACATATCTCACTTGTTCCAGACAGAGAACATACATAAAGTGAAACTAGGTGGAGACTAATAGGAATATGTGCCTGGACAAAAGGGGCAGTAAATATTAAGCTCTGGTTGATTACTGCTGAAGAAAAATGCAGGCTGTTGTGACCAAAGTTGGTGTTTTCTCCAAGAGAAACTGGAAAACTATATTTTTTGTTCATTCGATGTCACGTAAATATCTACAGCTAACTCAAAATTGAAATTTTATGATGACCAAATAAAACACACACATATGTAAGATAAATTCAACCCCACAGGATACAAGTTTGAGAACTTTGGATTAAAGTCTTATTGTGAATAAAAGACATGTAACATGTTAAGAAATTTAAGAGTGGTCTAAGCCATTACATAATTGGACATCGAATTAAATAAAATTAAGTGTCAGTGGATAAACTTGTAAGTGTCCTGGAAGCGAAAGAGATCAATGTTGGTTAAGGTTTAACCAGAATTATGTGAAGACGTGGGGCCTTGCCTGAATCTTGAGGGATGAATGGCTGTCACTGGCAATAAACAAGGGAGAAATACAGATGTTACTTAGAAAAAACACTGAGTAGCTTATTCTTGGTAGGAACAAATAAAGGACTAGAACCATCCCTCCTAACTCCTAGTTTATTGTTTTATCTTCCATGTTCTACCCCCTCCTATTTGATCTTGGATAAAATAGGGATACATAGAAATATTAGTTAATTAAGCCAATATTCACTGAGCACCTACTGTGTGCCAAACACGAGTCTAGGTTCTAAGGTACAGTATATGTTAATGCCGTATACATGCTCTCCCACACAGGGAAACAGGTCAGCTCCTGCTTTATTACATAAACATTCACACTAGATACACTTTAATTATTCTAGAAGGCAGGGAAGCTATTTGAGAATTTTCATAATCCTAGGGAAATATGGTAAAAAATAAAATTTTGAATATGGACATACTCTATCAAGAGTAAATTGTTATGCCAAATATTTCTAGAAGCAAATGGGTATTAAACAATATCTTGTTTGTCGAAAGCTAATAGAAGTTTAGAAATGGGTAGCCAAACTAAAATAGGAATTTGATCAGCTAATGAACACATTTCCTCAAACAACCACTGGATAAATACTTATCATAGGGACAAGTATTAAAATCAGTATAAGTAATATTATTATACTTTGGTTCCTTGGCTCTTATGCCCTTTTATAGGGTGGCATGTGGATTTGGAGAGAATAGAAAAAAGAAAAAGAAAAACTATTTTGAGGAGGGTGAAACTGATATGTGCCACCCCAAATCTTTGATTATATATTTTATGTAGTGTTTCATTTTATGAAGAAATAATATACCTGTATAAATATTTTCTAAATTTTGGATTTCTAGTTTCAGTAAATGCTTTTATTCTCTTTTTAAAATATGACAATCTGGTTTATAACTGAAGTATACTATATATCAAAGGACCCAAATTTGACAGTGTACAAAGTAATGTGTTGAAAAATAATTATGCTGTTAACCGATGAATATGAGTTAGTATTAGGAAGAGAAACTTTATTCAAGTGTTCATGGCCCATATCAAAGTAAATTATAGAACATAAAGTTAATAAAACATCTAAGTTGATGTTTCAAACTCAATATTACCTTTAAAACATCATCAAACAGTTGAAAGCCATGCCAAAGAGATTAAAACCTAGGTGACGAAGTACCATATAAATACTTACAAAGCTTTCATTGCATAGTGACATTCTGTTCAAAAAATACTATGTTGCTGGCCTAACCTTTCCGTCTGTTTCTCACAGTCTTCTCATCCAGGCAGTTTTCCAAGACATACAGAATAGTAGCTATGCACTCTCTAAATTTAACTTGAGAGAGATCAAATCTATATTACGAAAAAAATAAAGTGTCAGCATGACCATTTTAAATCTGTATGTTGGTTATTATTTTTAAAAGCTACTCTTTCATAGCTGACATATTACATAACAAATATAATACATTTTAACCTTATTTTGTTGTGCACCTTTCACAAAACCATGCTTCAATCATGAAAAAGGATACAAATCAATATTCACTTAATAATTTTGATTAGAAAATGCATACCCCAAAGGACCATCCCAGTATTGAAATTTCAGTAATATTTCACCTCTCACAGTCCTATTTCTAGTGCATCAGCACAATATTATCTCAGCTAGCAGCCGTAAAGATGGTTTTCTCTTTAATGTTGGTGCTCTTGCCTACATTTTACAGCCTGCTCTGATGGAATTTTTATCTTCATAACTGTATTTCCTAACTTGTCTATTTCTGTGTCCAAGAAACTTTATAGACTAAGAAGTTAAAAGTTATAGCTACCTTTAAGTTACATAACTTTAAAGACAGAATTTTCTACAGTGAAAAATCTAACACATTTTCTTAAGCATTTTGGTGAAAAATAAAAATTTCTTGGTAAATTTTTCTTTTGCAATTTACAAGAATTAGGAATTTGGAGTGTTTTGAGAGAAAGAAGATCATTCAGTGGATACCACTGCATCTTAAGGCTGAACTAATTCTCTCGGAAGGTTAAAACTGACAATCACGTTAAATGATCTTTTGTCAACTTTTGGAGGTAACACATATGTCTACTACATTTTTCACAGTGAATGTGTTAAAAAAAATAACTGTAGGGTAGTGAGGCTATGGATTCAGAGACATAATAAAGCTATTTGAAAATTTGGGAGATTTTGTTTTGTTACAGAAGTATTTTCCCTGAAGTCACTTAGTCAATAGAAGGAATGAAATTTCCTAGGAACTGCAGATTATATGGAAGACTGACAATTTATAAAACTTGCATCTTTCATAAAGAAGGTATTTATATTGCACAATTTGTTCACCACAAGCAAGTCTGAAATAAGCTAAAGAAATGTGCAACTTGTTTTTTCACATTTAGTGACCATGATATGTCTGCTGCTCTCAAAGAACCAATTTGTCAGCCTCCAGAGGGCCAAGTAGTGCGTGGGACAGGGGACAGTTAGGGCTTAGCTAGTTGAATGCATTTTTTTCTTGTCTGACTATATTATTAGACAATATTGGTAAAATTAAGATTTTTTTTATTGAAACTTTTTTATTTTGAGTCGGAGTTTCACTCTTCTTGCCCAGGCTAGAGTGCAATGGCGCAATCTCAGCTTCCTACAACCTTGCAACCACCACCTCCTGAGCTTAAGCAATTCTCCTGCCTCAGTCTCCCAAGTAGCTGGGATTACAGTCATGCACTACCATGCACAGCTAATTTTGTATTTTTAGTAGAGACGCGGTTTCTTCATGTTGATCACGTGGTGTCGAACTCCCGACCTCAGGTGATCCGCCTGCTTTGGCCTCCCAAAGTGCTGGGAGTACAGGGATGAGACACCACGCCCAGCCTAAATTAAAACTTTTACTAGAAGCTTCTATTTCAAGGGACTTTTGACTGAAATGGAATTTAATGGATCAAATTTTTGAAATATTAATATGTTAATATTTTTATATTGCACATAATCCTGGTTCCCAAACAGATAAAATTTCTATATACAAAGAGTTTAATTATGGGGAAGAAGTGAAAACTTTACAAAGAAATGATTTCTATTTGACAAAGATGTACAGGTGACTCAGTTACTCAAGGCAGGACGTTTGCAATCTTCAAAGAAATTATAAGTGTGTTTGAGTGAGGAGCCTAGTTTTTCTTTATATTTTCTCCTTTTAAATTGTAAACACACTAGGACAAATAAGAACTTTTTATTGCATTGTGGGCTCTTGGAATAATGTAATATATTTTCTACTGTATCGAAGAGTATATTTTATCCTAAAAACAGTAAAGTTTTAGCAAGGAGTAATCCTTCCAGAAGAGTACATTTGTTGATTAACAACATTTTAATTTGAGGACTCTGTCTTTGCAAACTTAACTATAAATAATATTATGGTGGAATTAGCTGACAAGAGATGAAAGTATAAGACAATAGCTTGGTAGAGGAAAGATTAGTGTGCACGCTGTCCTTGCAGAATATTTTAAAAATATAATGTGCATAGAGATCTTAGTGGTAGGATTTAACAGATTTTGATAGATGCATTCAACAGTGTAACCAACAAGCTATCAACAGATGATAGAACATCTTCATCACCCAGTCGCTTTCTAGTCGATCTCCCCTGTACCCTGCCTACAGACAACCAGTGCTTCCATTTGTATCATCATAAATTGGCTTTGTCTGAATTCCATATATATGAAATAATATGGTATATACTTAGATTTTGTGAAAATTAAATGAATGAGAAAAAAAACAGTATCACCTGGAAGTTAGAAGAGGCAAAGAAGATATTGTCAAAATAGAAGTCTTGTGTATATTGTTCATGAGCTCAAGGAAAAGGATCTGTGGTAAGAAAGGTAAAAGATTTTGAAAGCAGACATAGCAATAAGGTGATTTTGAAAGAGTAAAAGCATCTTTTCTGAATTGAGGGTAACAAGGTGTGCAAACATAAATTCACAGTGGTGTCAGTCAACACTGTTACATGACTTTTTTTTTGTTTTTTTGAGACAGAGTTTCGCTCTTGTTACCCAGGCTGGAGTGCAATGGCGCGATCTCGGCTCACCGCAACCTCCGCCTCCTGGGTTCAGGCAATTTTCCTGCCTCAGCCTCCTGAATAGCTAGGATTACAGGCATGCACCACCATGCCCGGCTAATTTTTTGTATTTTTAATAGAGACAGGGGTTTTACCATGTTGACCAGGATGGTCTCCATCTCTTGACCTCGTGATCCACCCGCCTCGGCCTCCCAAAGTGCTGGGATTACAGGCTTGAGCCACCATGCCCGGCCAACATGACTTTTTTCAGAAAATTCTGAGCAGCTAAGGAGTAGGTTCAGAAGAATCAAAAAACATGATTTAGTCAATATTAGTCATGGGAAAAATGGGTTCTACAGAAGATCAGCAATGGGATGATAATTAGAGCCACAGTAAAAATATGTAGCGAAGAAGACAGAGTAGTAAGGGTTGAAGGAATGGCATCTACTATGCATAAGGCATTTATGCTCACTGATTATTTGTGGATTGACTAGTTTGCTACCCGTTTTAGCATAAAATCTGAAAGTAGCCATCTCTAGCTCATATTTCAGTTCTTTCCAGCTTTAAAGAAGTAACTTGTTTACTTGAACCTATCATGGTTGATAATCCTCAGCAAGTTTAGGAAATGTTTTACTTCTACACCTACTGTTTTTTTTTTTAAGTTTCTATTCCTACTGTTATTGTAGATAAACATTAGTGTTTGTTAATGAAATCTTTCAAAAAATTTAAAATTTTTACCGTTTTTAATTCTTCACAAAAGTGCCTATATTTCAGGTTCAATCTGAACAGAAATCTAGACCACTGTGTATTAGCAGAGGTACATAGGCTCTGACTTTAAACACCAAGAATGATACAGCAAGAAAAATGCAGTTGTTGCCTTAGAAACAGCTCTACAATGACTTCACTAACAATCAGTGATGCTGGTTTCTAAATTGTCATCTACTCCATAAAAGATTAATTTTGCATTCATCCTTTATTGAAAAGATGAATTCCTTATTCCTTATACACAGTTCCTATTTTTAAATATCTATTTTTTAAAATTTCTTTCACCATTTATTTCTTGGCTGTTAAGTTCTAGCTCAAAGAACATGAAGACTTATTATTCCTTCTTAACTGCTCAACAATTTGGAGGAGCTCCTGTCCTTGTGGGTTTAGATTCCCCTGATTTTCAGTGCTTGCTCCACCTAATAAGTGTCTTTCTGGGCTTCTTGAATGTTCTCCAAGAAAGTGTGGATGAATGGGCCAGTGTCACTAGACACTTAAGTGCAAATAGCAGCCATTTCAGCAATCAGGGACCAGAGGTCAGGCAAAAGCATTCTTTAACATTGTGCCATCTTCACATTTTTATTTAATGGTTACTGATTTATTAAGGCTGTATATGTTCAGAAGAATCTTGTCCTTGTACAAGAAGTGTTTAAGTGCTTTTCTTATACCCATTTGTTCTGTTTTTTTTTTAATATCTTCTCTTCCCAGCTTCATTAGTTATCAAAATCATTCTTTTTCATTTGCCAGGATATGGCCCAAAGGTTAACCTGTCCATCTAACTTAATCAAGAGGTGACTGTACTCTGGTATCCCTGAGACATGCAGAATGAAAAGGTTATAAACCCTGAATGTTTAGAACATTGTTTCAGCACATATTAATTAGTGACAAATGACCTGAATTGATTCTGTCTAGATCCAGGTCAAATGAGCAAGCAGATATTTGACTTTTAGCTTCTAACGTTAGAAGCCTGGCTGTTGGATTCTTTTCCATAAGGAGACTCAGTGTCTAGTCTCACAGCTTGAACAAGTTAGGCTTGTGATTTTATCAGTCCATAGGATGAGCAGGCTCTGCAGAAATGACTTAACATTCAGCAAAGCTGTCAGAAATTGATTTATAGAGCAAAATGGCATTTTATCAATTTGCAGGTAGAAAAGAAAGAGAAGGGATTTTGCAACTATAGAATAGGGTTTAATTCTCAACTTTACCACTTAATAGCTGTGTATCTTTGGAGATGTAATTTAATCTCTCTAAATTTAGTTTTCCCATATGTAAAATTAATATAATACATATTCAGGACTCTGGTGAGAATTACATAGGCAATATATGAAAAGTGCTTAGAAAGCTCTCTGGAATATACTATGTGCTAAGTAAATATTAGTTTCTTTTTCATCATTGCTACTGAGAACCAAAATGTTTACCTAGTAAGAATTTGGTGCACTCGTGGGTGGATTCCTTCAGAATGTCAGCCTACAAATTAAATAGTTATTTCGTGAACTTGGAATTACACAAAGGGTGATATTTTCATCTAGTACAGGATTAATGGATTGATCTTCTTTAACCTAGAAATGTCTCTGTGTGGATTGCTAATATTGAACATAATTGCCTCACTCATGGACGATGTGAGAAGCATACAGGGAAATTTGACTACACAGCTCTCCTTTTTAAATACTCCTAATGAGTTAACTTCTCATGTTGTAATCTTACTTAGAAGATAACATTCTTAGTTTATTTATCTCCTAGTCTTTTGGGACAAGTACTTGATTAGAAAAATATTAAAGGATCTTCAATGAGATTTTGGAGATACCTTAAAATTATCAGAAGTCATTAGGGTATGGTTTCTACATTTTCATGTTGATTCTTACTATCTTTAATATCTGGATTTAATTTCTTACTATCTTTAATATCTATATTTAATTTCAGGATTTTCAAACCCTGAAACTCACTTTGTGTCTGTAGCGTACACAGTTAAAATTACAGTTAAAAACAATTAAAATGAAGTATCTTATTTTGTGATATAGCACTGTGGCTTGGGTAATACTATACAGTTTTACCACTGTTGCCTTCGAACACTTATAAAACTTCTTTCCTCATTTTTCATGTTAAATATTTCAGTTTTGTTGAGATCTGAAAATGGGAATCAAATTTGAGGAATCCCTTCAATGTGGTTGTGTTTTGCCCCATGAAAGAGAAGTGATAATTAATACCAACTGTCAAGAAGTTTGGGTAAAGTGTGGGATAAAGGCAATAAAATAATAATTATAATAAGATGTGCTAATGCGGAAGAAGAACAAATTTGGAGTGTAGGAGTAGGGGAGTGTCTGATTCAGACTAAACATGTACCTGCAAGCTAGTCAAGAAATAATGAGACAACCTGTTGCCAAACTCTTGGCTCTGCTTTTCTCTTTCTCTGGCACTACTACAAACCAGGATAAATAATTATAAAATATGTAATAAAAACACCTTGTTCATTGGCACTTAGTAAAAATAAATTAGTAAAAAGTTTGGTTAATCAGTTGTTGGTTCATTGGTTGGTTCAATAGTAACGCTGATATCTGATGGCATGGCTTGGATGGTCCAAGTGATTAAATAGTAAACTCTTCTTTTAGTTGTCCAATTGTTCTATAATCTTGACTAGCATCTGTTCACTAATATTAATTTATCATAAAAATATAAAATATGCATTATTTTTTTCAGCCTGTAAGCATTGCAGGAAAATCAGCTCAGGCTTTTGTCATGAAGAAGACAGTTGTTTCATGGGTGTGGTGGCTCATGCCTGTAATTTCAGCACTTTGGGAGGCCACGGTGGGTGCATCACCTGCGGTCGGGTGTTCGAGACCAGCCTGATCAACATGGAGAAAACCCGTCTCTACTAAAAATACAAAATTAGCTGGGCGTGGTAATGCATGCCTGCAATCCCAGCTACTCAGGAGGCTGACGCAGGTGAATAGCTTGAACTCGGGAGGTGACGGTGGCAGTGAGCCAAGATCATGCCATTGCACTCCAGCCTGGGCAACAAGAGTGAAACTACCTCTCAAAAAGAAAAAAAAGATGAAGACGGTGGTTTCATGGTTTCTGGTTGGTAGTGCATGTGAAAGGTTGCCGATATAATTTACTTTGCAATTTTTATTTTCTTTCTGAAAAAGAATTCCTTACTACCAAGGCTGTGCAGGTCCATATACAATGACCAAGAATACATAACGATAATACTCAGTTCAGTTCAGTTTTGTGGTGTGTTTGTATTTAAAATGTGAATCAGCGTGTCTATATGCATTCATGTTTATTTGAACAAATGCTCTAAGACCCCTGCAACCTTTTATTTAAGATATTGTATTTTTCAGTACTAGAACTTTGATTTTTTTTTCTGGCTTCATGTGCTCTTTATTTATTAATCTTGACCATGGATGCTTATGTTTTTGAATATAGTTATAATAAATGCTTTAAAATCCATGCATAATAATTCAAGCATCTGGGTCTCAAAAGAACCCATTTCTTTTGGTGGGTAATTACCTGTGAACAGTTTCTTTCAATTGGCCATTATATGTGAGCATTGTCGTGCTTCTTCATATGTGGATCAATTCTGTACCATACACTGGATGTTGTGAGCTACTGTAGAGACTTTGGATTCTGTTATATCCCCCAAAGAGTGTTGTGGGCTTTCGTTGTTGATACTTGTTGGTTTAATAAGGCAATCAATTCGATACTTTGTGACCGCTGTGGTAGGCAGCAGCTGAAATTTCTATTCAGGTTTTTTAACCTTTGTATTATAAGAGTCTGTACTGCCCAGTTCAGAGTTCTGCTAGATATTAGGCAGAGTTTACACACGGCACTTGTCCTTCTCCCTCCAGTTCTCTCTTTTTCAGTGTTTTTCTCCTCACTTTCAGGTGCTATGGTGGCTCCAAACTCTGTTTCTTTTAAGCCAGTAACACCATCAACCTTATTTATACAAATGGAAGGCAACAGAGAGAGACCAAAAGTAAACAGAGAGTTAAAAACAAAATTTAAAGTCAAAACCTAGAAAAAGAATGGCCCTGGGTGAGTTTGGGTGAGTTTCTTGGTTTTACAGGATTTTGTCTGAAGACCAAATAAATAAATAAATGTTTGTATAAAATATACTATATATACATATTCAGCCCACAATTTGTAGTTTATCATTTGTATCTGAGGGGAAGTTGGTCTGTTTGGAACTCTGAACGCAGAACTCCAAACTATTAAGCTGCTGTTATCACCTTCTAGAATATGTCCTTTTAATATCCCTCAAACTTATTTCATATTATCCCAGTTTATCAAACATTTAGGACCCAATTATAGTTCTAAAGGGATCTTTGTCCTACCATTCTAGCTGACAGTGTGATCATCATCTCATATTGGAACGTAAATTCCCTGGCTTACTTTGCCACTTAGAGCCCCAGTTTCAAATCTATAAATACAGAAATAATTCTTACCTCATAGGGGCATTATGAATGTTAATAATATAATATGTATGCATATTCATGGTATATTGTATATCAAGATAGTATATAATATTAACATAATATAACCATACACACACACACACACACACACACACACACACGTGCTCACACACACACATATTAATGTGGCTTGATACCTGATAAATATTCGGCAAATTATGGGTTTAATTTCTGTCTGCAAGTTTTACTTAAGTTGAAAGGCATGCACTTTTAAATTCCTGCCTAAAGTCTCAGAAGGCTACAATCAGGTATGAAGGGCAAGATGAGAAAGAGCTTATGCAATTAATTGGTAATGTCAAAGAACACACATGGTAAATGATTCTTTTGTGCCACAGTAAATACTGAATATATTGGTGTCAACCAATGGCTTAATTAATAGAATAAGCAACCATGTTGATAGAAGGTAGGAAACAAGTGTTTAGGGGTTAAATTATAATTAAAATAGTTGACCTCTTAATAATTGAAAATGGTCTGTACCTAAAAAGTTGGTATAAAGTTATCATAAATGGGATTAATAATAGTTTATTCATTTATTTATAAATGGGATTAATAATAATTCTTATTTCATCAGCATTTTATAACACTGAGATTTAAAAATGAGAGAAAAAGTGAGTGATAAACAGGATTTATTCAGAAGAGAACCTTCTGTGGCATTTTTTGAAGATTAGAAATAATCAGTCCTAACTCCTAAAACAACTTATAGAATTGTTATTTATAATGATGATTCTGAGTTGCAGAATTTAACTCATCGAGTATGTCCATTCTCTTCCATAGATTATACTTAATAAGCCAAGAAGGGAATTAATTCATTTTCGAAAGATTTTTAATAAGGAATGAAGTTTTTAAAATGCTTTCCTCCCTAGTTCATGAGGAAATGTAATGAGTCAGAACATCCCATTTCAGAGCATTGTACTATTTGTTAGCGTATACATTTTTAAACCTCCAAGCTGCTCTGTGAAAGGTTACATTTATTTTTATGCTAATTTCCTGTCCTCACACTCAACTTCAAGTGCCAAAAAATGAGATTGGGGAAAGGAGAAAGAAAACAATAGGAGAGCCATTTATTCTTATACATGTCGGTCGACTTATGGGTTTATCGTCATTTAATTTGAATATCTCTTGGAAGATTTTATAGTGTGGAACAAATCAAAGTTGAAAGTGTGGGGAATAAGATTTTTTATTGTTCAGTAACTAAATAGTTATTTCTTGGAAGCCAGAATTTAGATCCAGTCTGGTCAAATTTTTTTTAAAAAAAGAAGAAGTAAACCTAGGAAAAAAGAAATTTATAGGATGGAAAAATGTCATTTTCTAAGAACTTCTTGGTTGGAAAAAGCCTGGCTCTTATCCCACAAAAAAGGTGTGAAAACGGAGAATGGGTCTAAATAAAAGGGGTCAAGTTTAGCAAGACAAATTTAGCAATGTGGAGACCTTCTACACATATATGAATTAATTTTAGATAACTTATCTTCTGAGATGAAGCCTGTTATGCTGAGATGGTATACAAAACTCTGCTGGAGCTGATCAGCCAAAATGTAATAAGAATTGATTTTGTGTTTTTTAATAATATTATTGGATTAATCATGAAAAACAACTTTTTTGTTTTCTTTTCCAATTTATTTATTTTAAATTGACATAAAATTATATATACTTATCATGTGCATGATGTTTTGAAGTATATATACATTGTGAAATGGTTAAATCTAGCTAATTAACAAATGCATTACCTCACATAGTTATCATTTTTATGGTCCAAATCCATATAAATCCACTCTCTTAGTATTTTTCAAGAATACAATATGTCATTATTAACATTCATCCTCATGCTATAAAATAGATCTCTTAAAGTCATTCTTCGGAACTATAAATATGTATCCTTTGACCAGCATCTCCCCAACCTTCTCTCCCACTGACTACCCCAGGCTTTGGTAACCACCTTTCTACCCTCACTTCTGTGAGATCAACTTTTCTAGATTCCACGAGTGAGCTTGTGTGGTATTTGTTTTTCTTTGCCTGGCTTATTTTACTGCACATAGTGTCTTTCAGGTTCATTTACATGGCTGCAAATAACAGGATTTCCTTCTTTCTTATGGCCCAATAGATTATCACCCTCAAGTAGCCCTAGTTTTATTTTTAGTCAATGTTACTGATGCTCATTCCTTTATGAATTAATTTCTTTACCTTTTCTGATTGGGAAAGGCAATATATATAGGAATCACTAATAACGAACAAGAATTCATTTCCCTAATTGCTTCCCTTTATGGAAGAAGACAGACCAGGAAAGCTTTAAATTCTAAAGTTTAAATCTTTTAGGGCCTAACATGACATCACATACCCCTTTGGAATTAATAGGAAGACAAGTTGCCTTGATAATCCTAAAAGGGGTTATCATTTCTGCAGTGAAGTAGAACACCAGCAGCTAGCCCCCTCTTAATTGTTGTATCCACTTAAGTGTATGCAACTAATTTCCTCATTCAGTCTAGAACAAAGAAAAACCATGTGACAGTATGCCTGTTTCATGGGTCTAGAATTGAGGAGCAAATAGAACTGCAAACATGAAAAGATCATTTTCAGGCTCCTTCTTGTTCCAGACGAGAAACATTCTTGTATGGACTGAGATGACTGAAAATCAAAACAATGAGTAATTTGCCAAAGGTTATATTTCAAGTAGTGAGATCTAGAACACACGTTCTCAAGTATAGTGGTATTTTATTGCCACCAACTATCGACTGATCTTCTCAAGATTCCTCATGTTTCTTATCTGCAAAATGAAAATAAGGATAAAAATGCTTAACTCATAATATAACGAGAGTGATTAAATGGAATAATCTATGAAAATGATTAGTAAAATATAAGGTGCTGTGTAAATGTAAGATAATAATACTAATAAGGGGGACCCCTAGTAAATTTTAAAAATTATTCTGTTTTAATTAAAAAGTACATTGACATAGTAGAACCAAAAGTAGAGTTCAAGCATGTTTAACCAAATAAGAGTTTTAATTTGGGGTTCAATTATGGGTTCAAGCAGCCCATTTTTGACAACAACAACGTGTATGTCTAGCTTACTTTATCTTCCTTCAAAAAGTCTTGACATTACAAGAAAATACCAGCTTTTTAACAGATTCTTGCAAACTTGAATTCTCTTGTGCCTTTTATCTTCCACCTTTCTTACTTAGCAAATCCAAACCTCTATAAATCCAGCTATCTGCTTACCCTAGGCTTAAATACAAACTGGTGAGCATAGCTGGATGAAAATTACACAAGTATTATGACAGGTCTCATACAATGTGCATGACCATAAATCTCAGATTAACACTCACCACAGCTCCGGATCCCTGCAGTCTAGCTCTGGTAAATTTCTTTGTTATATGCTTACAGTTTCTTTCAAAGCACAATATGACTAAGGAGTATGGGTTTAGGGCTCCCATCTACAGGATTTCGTGGCGCATTTCATCTTCTACACCACTCTAACCCACTGAAGTTCTAGAAAGGTATTTAGGTAAATTAAGTCACTAGACAATGTGAGTTGCTGATAATAAGGGGGATCCAGACAGTTTTCCTTTAAAGTTAAGGTGTTTGCCTTCTTGTGTCTGTCCCATCTAATTATCCAAAAGGTACTGCCAAGGTTGACCCATGCTTTTAAGAGTCAACAACTACTTACTTACCAACTCCATCATTATAAGTATGTACCTATGGGTCTATCACTACCACAGTTAGTGGCTAAATTCTGTAGCATTTTGGTTTCATTCTCAGTAATTCAGAAAGTACCCTTTGAAGTTTTAGTAATTACCTAAAGCATATGCTGTTTTTCCAACAACATCAAATCGATTATGTAGACTTTGTTACAAGAATTTTGATGCTGTTCTGTTACTTGCCCTCCCGTAATTTTGAATTAAAGATGTAATCAGGCACTGAATAGAACCGTTGGTATGCACTGTGCATGTCAATCCTCTCTGTGTTATGCGTGAAGCAACATTGTGTGTTTATGTATGTGGTCTGACTTCTTCCATAAAGCAATTCTTAGACTAGATTGAGGTTTTATATGAAAAAAATTTATAAGAATGTATTTTTTCTGGTTGCATGAGAGGATGTTCAGTCTGATTAAATTGTCCCCAGAATATGAGGTTAATACTTAAGAGATTTACAGCAACCTTATGTAACTTCATTCATTTTTGGTCTAATTTGCTAAAGAGCTCTGCCTTTACTGACAAATAAAAATATTGAGACTTAAGGCTTTCTTGCAAAATAAAAAAAGAGAGAGAGAGAGACAGCGAGAAAGAAAGAAGTTTTTTTATTATTATTTTGCATTCAAGGGCAATCTCTTTTTTTTACACCTGGAAGTAAGTGATATCCATCTACTACTTTAAACATAAAGAAAGTTGAGATCATTGACAATGAACGTACTATAATTTTAAATTAAAAATTTCAATAGTTTACTTATTATAATTTATTCATAAGAATTACTGTTTTAAAGCCACTATTGGCTTACTAGTTGTTGTTTTTAATGTCACACATAAAATGCTTTACTCTCAGTTATTATATTTATTCAACTACCAGTTAAAGATCATCCCCCTACAAAAAATAAAATAAAATGAATAAAACAACAACAAAAGGATCATCCCTGTAGCAGCTCAATTAGAGCAAAAAAAAAAAACAACCATTAATTATCTAGCAGCTATGTGGTTGAGATGTGGCGGGTAGGTTCACCTCATCATACAGTTCCGGTAGTCCTGCCATGTTCTTGTAGATAAGAGCCAGTGTCACTCACGTAGTCCCCTACTGTGGCTGAAAACTTGGCAAAGCTTTTTCTAACCTACTTTTCTCCTTGAGGGTATTTGTTCACATTGTCAGTAGGCTAAGGGGGGTTGTTTGGAAGCCTGGATTTTGAATTTAAACTGTCAAGCACAGTCTATTAATGTAGAAGGTTTTAAGTTTATAGTTTCCTCAATGAATGCATTTTAAAATGGTACAGATAACTCTATATAATATCCTTCATGTGAATTTTGTTTATATGCTAGCAAAATTTAAATGAGATTTAAAAAATACTCCGGTTGCTCTGAGGAGAAATCACTCAGTTAAATCTACAAAAATAAAACAGTAAATTGCAATATGTGTTCTGTTCATCTGTTTCAGTTGTGTACTTGCTTAAAACTAATTTTCCGGCAATGTTGCCATTTCCCTTTAAAATGGTCTTTACTGAGTAGACAAATATATCTATAACTTTTCATTCACTGGAGCATAAGTTTTAAATACAGAAGACTTAATCACAAACATGTAATTTGGTAGTAAAGCTTTTTTAGCATCAAATATAACTACTTTATAAATTTCATGTTCAGAAAAACATTTTATTATTTGAATAAGTTTAAGGAAAAGCCCTTTTTTTAATGTTTTTTCTGATTATTGGACTAATTTATCAAACTACTAACTCATATGTATCATTGCTTCTCCCAGTTTCTCAGGAGCTCTACACTCTCTTGTGTACACCCTTTCCCTCTGAACTGGATCTGGGGCTCGCATCATGCTCTGATATCTCCCATTTGAGGGAAAAAAAAGATTTCCATACCTTTACCTTCCCCCACTTTTCTAACTACCATCTTCTTCCTTCCTCTTTTACAGCCAAACTTCTGTACATAGCTATATATAACTGCTGTTCCCACATCCTCATTTTCTATGCATGCCTTTCTCCCGAGGGTCTAATTCTATTTTAAGCTTCAGTCCTCCATGAAAATGATTCCTCCTAAGACCAACAATGGCCTATATTTCTAATCCAATGGGATTTTTGTATTTTAATTTTCATGCTTTCTCTGGTGCATTCCAAGGTAATAATGATCTCTTCTTTGAAACACCATGTTCTTGCCATCCAACACAGGGCACAGTACTGGTTTCTTTCCTCACCTTGGGTTTCCCTTGCTCCTCATTCATCTACCTACCCTTCCAATGCTGGAATTCCTTGAGCTTCAGCTATATGCTTCTGTACCAGCTCTCTTCTTCCTCTAAATGTTTTCATTTATGGCCATGACTACCATCGTCATGTCTGTGTTAATAATGCTCAAATATATACCTCTAAACCAAAACACTTCACTCATGTCCAGACCTAAATTCCTCCTCAGAATGTCTCATAGCTTTTGCCTAAAATTTATTATATCCCAGTATATACTCCATCTTCTTCCACAGATTTCTGCCTTTTCCATCATCACCATCTCAGTAAATGTCATATTCACCTATTTGGTTGCTCAAGACAGAAACCTAGAAATCATTTGTTCACTTTGTTCTTTCTTTTAGTCTCCAAAGACATATACAATTTCTTCCCATTTTAAATATAATGTCTAAAATGTTTCAAATATTGATATGGTTTGGCTGTGTCCCCACCCAAATCTCAACTTCAATCCTATCTCCCAGAGTTCCCACATGTTGGGGTAGGGACTCAGAGGGACATAATCCTATCACGGGAGCCAGCCTTTCCTGTGCTATTCTTGTGAGAGTGTCTAAGTATCACAAGATCTGAAAGGTTTATCCGGGGTTTCCACTTTGCTTCTTCCTCATTTTTTCTCCTGTCACCACCATGTATGAAGTGCCTTTGACCTCCCATCCTGATTCCGAGGCCTCTCCAGCCAGGTGGAACTGTAAGTCCAGTTAAACCTCTTTTTTTCCCCCCCAGTTTCAGATAGGTCTTTATCAGCAGCATGAAAATGAACTAATGCAAATGCATATGTATTTTAGGAAAATTAAAAAGGAAAATTGCCTTTTATATTTACCCACATATTTACCTTTTCTAATGCTCTTCATTTTTCTTTTTCAGAAGTTTTGAGCTCATTTAATATTAACTCCCTTCAGTTCAAAGGACTTTAGTATTTCTAGTAATATAGCTATATCTGTATATGTCTTTATTTTGCTTTCATTCTGTAAAGTACTTTCTGTTGAATACATAATTCTCGCTAAATTGATATTTTTCTTTCAGTACTTTAAAGATGTTGATTTATTGTCTTCTTGCCTCAATTGTTTCCGAGTCTTCTCTTCTATGTAATAGGTCAGTTTTTCTTTTTCCCCTTTTAATATTATCTCTTTGTCTTTCAGAAGTTTGACTATGCTCTGCCTAAGTTTGGCATTGTTCTACTTAAAATGTTTGGGGTTTCCTGAACTTCTTAAATCTGTAAATTTGTGTCTTTCACCACATTGGGGAAAACTTTTGCCATGATTTTTTCTGCCTCATTCTCTCTCTACTCTCATTCTTGGTTTGAAGACATTGTATTACAACTTTTGATATCAATGATCAGCTTCCTGAAGCACTGTCGTTTTATTCAGTCTTTTTTTCTATTTTTTTGACATATGATTTTTATCTCTCTTGAAATTTACAGATTCTTCAGTCATTTTATTCTGATATTAAGTTCAAATATGTAATGTTAGATATTTTAATTTTTACTTTTAGAACTTCCATTTGGTTTTTTTTTTATAATTTCCATTTCTCGGTAATATATCTTCTATGTTTACTCATTACAAGCCATTTTTTTTCCTTTACATTATGAGATGAGTATGGTGAATATTTTAAAATAGTGTGAGTTAATTCCAACATCTTTGTCATCTTTGGCTCATTCTCCCTCGATTTTTTCCCTTGAAAATTAACTTATATTTTTCTGTTTCTTCTACTATCTAGTAATTTTTATAATATCCTTGACATGGTCAATGTTATACTACTTCTTGGGATTCTGTTAAATTCATCTGAAGACTGTTGGATTTTGTGTATTTATTGTAACAGGGAATTAACTTAGATTCAAAGCTGCTGTTCTTGTGCAGCAGCTTAAATTTTTGTTATGTTCTTTTAATCTCATGTACGCTGCTTGGAATCTGTTTATGCATATGTGATTTGGGGTTCAGTCAGAAATTTGGGGAGAGCTTATTTACGGAATTTTGTTCATTGCCTTTATAGTTCTCTCCTCTCCATGATTCCTCCTTATGAAATTTTTAGTAGCTGAGGTAGCTGCTCTTCAAGTCAGAAAGTCAAGATTTTTTAACAGAGTTTTTACTTATTTCCATGACTCACAGTTTAGTCAACACACATACATATACACAAACACACACAGAAATTCACCAGTGCCATTCTCTTCTTCTAAGAATTGACAACCCTATAGTTATCTTCCACTGGTTATATTTCAGTACTTTTGAGCAGTTGTTTCTTAAATTTTCTCCTGTGTTTATAGTTATCTGTGAGAGGTTCAGTACAATAAGAGCTTATCTAGTCATTATAAATGTAAAAACTAAACCCTGCGAATATATTTTGGCCACTTGGTATACATTTATGATACTTAAAGAGACAATAAAAGGAAATGGCTTTTGGGAAGAAATCTTAAGATTGTGATTTTTTTGGAAGTAAATATTTATGGGAGGCATGAATGATTATTTATATTTCTTTGAGCTTCTAATAACCTCATATTTGTTTAAGTTCTATAATTAACATGTATAACTTTCCTAGTGCCACTTATCACCCTTCTATTTTATTAGTGTATCATCAAACCAGTCACTGAACATTTACAGGTTTTAAAACACAATATATTCTTGTGTGTAGTCTATAACATATTAAGGAAACAAGATAATAGAACTTGATAGAAGTGTATCTAAAATAATAAGTATTTTCACAGCAAGATCACAGGAAACTCTTCTTTTAATAAAATTTATATTCTATCTGACTTAAAATTTTCATTATGTTTGATAAAACCAAAACTAAAAAACATTTCTTCTCTTGTAGTTTGTGTGTATGCAATATTTATGACTTATGGTAATTTTCTGTTCTAGTCATTCATGTTATCAATAGAAAAACCTTATGAAAATGAGGCAAATATATACTACAGAATAAGGTCAGAAAGTATAACCATCTAAAACTGATCCTAACAAAAGTCAGCATGGTGAATAGTGATAGTTTATTTTTGAGCTGATAAGTTTAAGAAACCTTCCTAAATATCATTCATATAACTACTAAAATATCCTACATACAATATAATATTTAAATTGCTAATATTTTAATGACATGAAAATGCTTGGAGCACAACAGAAAGAGAATGTAACATAAGAATTTCTGGCTTTTTGTGTTATTTTCTAGAAAGACAATAAGCTTCAGACATGGCTTTTCAACCACTTTACAGAAATCATGTGTATACAAACATTACGATATGAAGCTGTCTTAGCTTGTTAACACCCTTTATAATGACCATCACATTCATTCTGTCTGCATGCCTCCATGCAATCCGCCAGTTCATTCACATCTGCTTGTCAGTTTTATGGAGTTTTTGCAAAATTAGGTTTGAGATTTTGAATTAAATAGCCATTTCCTATGAACTTAGATAGTGTTTATCAGTCCTTTAAAATCCAGTCATACTTAATGTTTGTGTCTGCAGAGCTTTGAACCACGTATTATACTATGGGAATTCTATTCATTTGTGACCAGTCTACCACTCACCACAAGCACAAAGCAAAATAGGTTAGCCTTTATTTATAGAATCTTTATATTCCTTAATTTCCATCCTAACAATCTGGATATACACAATTTGGCATAATCTATTAACAAACAAATTAATGATGCCAAAAACACACCTCTGAAATAAGAATAATTTAAAAGTTTATTCATTAATTGGCCTCAAATTTCTGCAGATCACCTGAGGTCAGGAGTTTGAGGCCATCCTGGCCAACATGATAAAACCCCATCTCTACTAAAAATACAAAAATTAGCTGGGTGTGGTGGCACACACCTGTAATCCCAGCTACTTGAGAGGCTGAGGCAGGAGAATTGCTTGACCCCCAGCGGCAGAGGTTGCAGTAAGGCGAGATTGCACCATTGCATTCCAGAGCCTGGGCGACAGAGTGAAACTTCTGTCTCAAAATATGAATTAATTAATTAATTTCTGCTCTAGCTGATGTTTTTTAAAGCTCTTGTTGCTCGAGTGTTTGCATGTCAAGTGTGTGTTTCTGAGTGGGGTTGTGTTTATTCTGTGAAGTCTGAAATTGTTTCTAAGAAGTGGTTTGAGAATAAAGCAGAATTCCGTACCTTTGACTTAACAGAAAATCATAGTGCTCTAATTCGAGTCCCTCCAAAGCATGGCTTCAGCATGGCAGTCGTCTGGAATTGTTGCAGGGACATGCTAGGCTAAAATGCAGCTAAACCGGTCTTGGGGTGAGAACTTTTCTCTTCCCCATACATAGCAGAAAGCTTACTTTCATTTTTTTAAGCTTTTATTTACTATTACTTTGAATCCTCTGTAATATTTATGAAAAATTTCACATAAGAAGTATTTTCTGAGAACAATTTATCCATGTTGGGAAATGCTTACTAGAGATATAAGCACTATTGTTTGTTTCCCTGGCCTTATAAAGTAATTCAGCAGAATTGCTTTTTGGGGGATTCGTTCCTTTGTTTCCACTCCAGTGGAAAGAAGGCACCAGAGAGTGAAATCCTATTGTCTGATTGATGAGATTTTGTTCAGGCTGTGACAGTGCATAACTCCTCTCATTGCCCTATTTGTTGACCCTCAGAGAGGCTAAAAGTAGCACAACCTTGAGATACAAGAAGTTTTTTGTTTTGTTTTGTTTTTTTAACTAGCACTGTTTACAAAAATAGAAACCGTCAGCAGCCTTAGAGTGAAAAGTGAAATGTATCTTTTAGACAGAAATTTAAAAAAATATTGGTGGGCTCAGATTGTTTAATGAGGCTAATAAAGCAAATGCCATTAGACTTGGCTCCTATATAAGAGGCATAAGACTATTTTGTTTTACAAACCAAAAACTGAGTCCATAACTATAGCCTAAAATCAACTTTTAAATTTTACTCACTGATTGCAAGGAGAACCAGGGAAGACTTCGATTATTCACAGCTTGATGTTCTTCGTCTTCCTATACTGGAAAACAACTGTAATTTCCTTTTTCACTGATGGAATTGATGGCTTAACCTGTTTTGAAGCACAGAACTTATGTGGTGTTGATTACAGGTCACCAAACCAAGTTAAAAATATAATATTAGGTATTAAAAGGACTTAAAAATAAGTGAAATGAAGATTAAAGATGGTATGTAATTTTAAATTAGTTTTTCTTAATCTTTTCTAAGAAGACTAATTCTACAAGAAGTCCATAAATACAGATTTTAAATGGTGTCCTTACAGAAAGGGACCAAATTGAGGAGATTTTGTTGGTTGAATTTCTCTACATATTACATTAAGACAGAGTTTGGAATCAGAGGTTTTCTTTTTTGGAGGAAAAAAATAAGTTGAATTTTTTAAAAAAAGTTTTTTTCTTTATCTGTTAATTAGGTATTTCCCAATTTTTTTCTATAAAGATGTCATTTGAGCTGTTTGATTAATTCATTTAAGATTCTATGTTTAACTTCAAAATAAGAATTAAATCTATTCACTTTTTCACTATTTACTGAATTATATAGGGTAATTTGAGAGTCAACAAAAGTATTCTCTGACAGATTTCATAATCGTAAGACTAACTAACCCTAAAAAGAAAGTTTAATGCAAAACAAATTAGCAAAAGAGCCAAGAAATATTACTTGAAACCTGATCATTTTCCACTAATATTAATTCATATTTTATTTTATTTTATTTTATGTTTTTCAAGACAGAGCCTCACTCTGTTGCCCAGACTAGAGTACAGTGGCGCAATCTTTGGTCACTGCAACATCTTTCTCCTGGTTCAAGCCACCCTCTTACCTCAGCCTCCATAGTAGCTAGGAATACAGGGTGTTTGCCACCATGCCATCTAATTTTTGTATTTTTTGTAGATGTAGGGTTTCACCATTTTCCCAGGCTAGTCTCATATTCCTGGCCTCAAGTGATCTGCACACCTTGGACTCCAAGTGCTGAGATTACAGGTGTGAAACACCATGCCAGTCCCTTAAAAGCAAAATTTCAAAAATCTCAAGAAAGAGCTTTTCTTTTTGTTCCAGAGAATATATCAGGAAAATATGAATTATTATTACTTTTACTATTACTATTTTGGTATAGTAAACAAATTATATAAAAACCACCAGACAGTTCTGTTCATTTTGAATGATACCACATGTCAGAGACCAGGCCAGAATTGGAACATACCGCACAAGAAGGCCAAGCCTGAAGCTTATCCTATAGCTTTTGATATAAAAGTGTATTTGTTCAGCCTATAATTTACATTGAAACACAACATCCATTAGACTTATGTTGTTCTATAAATTTTATATTAAGAAGCAATGGAATTTGTCATTTAATTATTTCATAATTTGTGACTAAAATTTGGAGTCAGGTCTTTCTCTGTGAGTCACTAATTTTACAAGACAGAGATCTGAGGTGCTTTAGAAAAAAAATCATACCTAAGAACATGTAAGTAGTCATGGCTACCTGGGGAGAAGGGAAACCAGACTGGTCTTCATAGAAACAACTCAGGGCAGGCACAGTAGCTCATGCTCTTTGGCAGCATGTAATCCCAGCTCTTTGGGAGGCCATGGCAGGCCGATCACCTGAGGTTGGGAGTTCGAGACCAGCCTGGCCTACTTGGAGAAACCCCGTCTCTACTAAAAATACAAAATTAGCAGGGCACGATAGTGCATGCCTATAACCCAGCTACCTGGCAGGCTGAGGCAGGAGAATTGCTTGAACCTGGGAGACAGAGGTTGTGGTGAGCCAAGATTGCACCATTGCACTTCAGCCTGGACATGAGTGAAAGTCCATCTCGAAAAAAAAAAGAAAAGAAAAACCAACTAAATTTCCCTTTGTCCTCAGCCAATTTTCCCTGATTCTCAATCTAAGGGGATTAGTAGAAAACCAACTAGATTATAAATGAGTAAATAAATTTATATTTTACCTAGGCTTTAATTTTTCCAAAAGATTTCTTTGACTTCCAACTTGGAGAAATTCACCTCTCATATATACCCATTGCTGGAAGATAGCAGGCAACATGGATGTATTTCTTTGTCTCTCTCTTCATTTGTCACAGTAAGCTAAATGAGGAGAAAAACTATATCGTAGTCATCATTTACTGAGTTACTCATTTCTCTCCAATTTACTCAATAAATATTTGCAGACTACTATGTGTAAGGCAGTAAAGTGAACTGTGATCAAAAGGGAAAAGAGTGAGCGGACAGATAACAGATATTAGTAAAAGAAAGATACTAGGAGGAATTTGTGATTTATTGGATGTGGGGAGCTGAAAGCAGCAGTGAAATCTAGGGTGACTACCAAGTACCCAATTTTGTTGCTTGTATAGATGGTTGAATTAGTAACCAAATAAGGAGAAGCTTATTGATGATATGGTGAGAAAAATAAGAAAACAATTAGTTCTGTTTGTGCTGCATTGAGTTTAAAATGTCTGTGAAACATCCAGGTGAAATGGATTGTGAGCAATTGCAAATGTGGGGCTGAATATACAGCCTTTAAAAGATCCCTCTGAAAGATCCCTCTATGACCTAGAAATAGAAATTCCATTTGACCCAGCAATACCATTACTGGGTATATATCCAAACGATTATAAATCTATTATAAAGACACATGCATACATATGTTCATTGTGGCACTGTTTACAATAGCAAAGACCTGGAACCAACCCAAATGCCCATCGATGATAGACTGGAAAAGGAAAATGTGGCACGTATACTATGCAGCCATAAAAAATGATGAGTTTGTGTCATTTGTTAGGGACATGGATGAACCTGGAAACCATCATTCTCAGCAAACTGAAACAAGAACAGAAAATCAAGCACCACATGTTCTCACTCATAGGTGGGTGTTGAACAATGAGAATACATGGACACAGGGAGAGAGCATCACACACTGGGTTAGTTGCAGGGGATGGGGGGGGACAGCAGGGGGTGGGGAGGTTGGGGAGACAGAACATGGGGAAAAATGCCAGATGTAGGTGATGGGGGGATACATGATCTGCACAGGTACCCCTGAACCTAGAGAACAACAATTTTAAAAAAAGATCCCTCTAAAGAAGGATGTGGTTGGTATAATCTAAACAGCTGTGGTCAGAGAAAGAGAAGGATCATGCAGGAGATCAAGATACCATGGAGATCAAACAAGGAATGCATATTATAGAACACGTGTAAACAGAAGTTACATTGGGATAAAAGGGGATGAGATGAACTACATACAATACTGAACAATTTTTATCAGATTTATAGTTTGATATGTACAGAATGCCAGAGCTTAACCTGCCTAAGATTATACAAAAGCCAGTTAAGTGACAAGTACCTTTTAGCAAGCTGTGTGTTCTTAGACAAGCCTCTTATTGTCTCTTTCTCATGTTTTTTCTTTTCTTTTTTGTTTTAGTTTTAGGGTTTTTTTTTTTTTTTTTTTGAGACAGAGTCTCATACTGTCGTCCAGGCTGTAGTGCAGTAACACAATCTCAGCTCACTGCAATCTTCACTTCCTGGATTTAAGCAATTATCCTGCCTCAGCCTCCCGAGTAGCTGGGACTTCAGGCATGCACCACTATGCCCAGCTATTTTTTTTTTTTTTTGTACTTTTAGTAGAGACAGGGTTTCACTATGTTGGCCAGGGTGGTCTAGATCTCCTGACCTCGTGAGCTGCCCGCCTTGGCCTCCCAAAGTACTAGAATTACAGGCATGAGCCACTGCACCTGGCCATGTTTTTTCTTCATTTGTAAAAATGAAGAGATTTGATAAAATGTTCAGAAAGTAGTCTCCTAGCACTAATATATTACACACAGTTTAGAGGTATAAAGGAAAGCATTCTTAGTCATAAGCAATTTCCTAACAAAAGTAAACAAATATAGCTATTATATGTCAAATACAACTTGTATAAGAAAATCACCCATTTGAGGAAATAAAGTAACTACTGCCATTTTTGGTCTACTAAATGAATTAGTTTTGTTATATAAAAATTGGGAAATCAAATCAAGAATATCTATGATCCAGATATCAGTGATACTCTTTCACCAGCTAAATCTAAATGGTATGCTGCCATACCCAGGCTTTTAAAGAAAAAGAAAAAGTTTAAATATCAATGATTTGATTTCAGATGACCAAAAGGTCAGTCAATCAAATTATTACTAGTCGATATTAATACATATGGTCATGGGAGGAAATAGTCTATTTATTGATTTTTATACAGCTAATTGAAAAATATTTATCAAAACTCAAGCTTCCTCAGCCAAAGTCAATGTGGATTACTTTCAGAATGTCTTGGTACCAGGAAGATCCAAAGATATTAATACGAGGGTCAAGCCAATCAAAGGAGAGGACAGAAGAGGAATCATTAACATCCAAAGGCATTTTTACATTGTGGTAATTATCCCCATTTGCTCAGGTTAATATGCTTTCAGTGGAAACGTGGAATAAACAGCTGTCATGGACATGTGCCACCAGAATAAAAGCTTTTCTCAGCCAGAAAAACAATTGAGAAGTTAGTGAACCAGTGCATGCTCATACCTTAGGAAAGCAAACACTTTTCACAAGCCCATAGACAAAATTAAAGTTGGGAATAAGTCTTTTTTTGGTGGAGGGTAGGAAATAATGGAAATCTTGAAAACATTCTAAAATATTCAAATAAGTCACATAAATATTTGTTCAAAAATTAAAATAGAATAACCTTTTATTCACTTCAATTTTTATCAAATCTTGAGTTATGAAAATAAACCATGTTGTGCTTTACATATGAGAATAGAAATAAAAGTAGGCATATTCTGGTAATACCAAGTCTTGCGTCCTTAATGAATCATGAAAAGATGCCTACGGATGTTTTGTCCAAATTTCTGGCATCAACACCCACGTACAAACTGCTCCTGCTCAAAAAAAAATGCCCTTGTTTTGCCTTGAGTACAGCACTGATATATGTTTGGAAGAAATCTTATTATAGTCCTGAAAGGAAGATAGTAGATAATCTAGTTTATTTTTGAGATTCCAGACAGAACTACAGTTTGTGTATGTGTGTGTTAGTGTGTGCACACACACACGTGCACACATGTGTGTGACAGAGGGAGTCGACTGCCTAAACCAAAAAATCTGAATTTGTTTCCTAAAATGCAAAAGAAAAAAAAGTGTATCTAACCAGTGTATTTTAATCCAGACATGTTAAATTTAAGCATTAGGTCTATAATACATGAAAAAGTTTGATCAACTATCATTTATTCATTTATTTAATAAATATACACATAGTAAATATTTATTACTATAATCATCTGTGTTATTATATGAAAATCATGATATTAATGAAATTATATATTTATCTACCTTGGTTTTACGTTAAGCAATATGACATTGCCTGTAAGTGATTATTTTTACCTCAAATATGACTACTTCATATTTCTATGCCTAATACCTATTTGATTTATCACTGAATAATGATATATGTTAATTTAGCAGCTTGTAAAGTCAATTTAATAAAAGCTTATGAATGAAAATAATGGCTTGCAAAATTAAGCTTTGACTCTGTTATAGAAATAGACACAAATTACATCAATTTACCAAAAAGAATAGTTCTTAAAATCAGAGTTAAGCAAGGACTTGCCGCTCTTGGTGGTTTACTGCCTGCCAAAATAACAGCTAGCTCAGATTTCTTCATAGAAAGTTATTGCCATGAAACTTTTTGGATTAAACAATTTGTTTCTGTAACCATTAACTAAATCATTAAAAGGTTTAACCTATTTATAGTAACCTTGAACCTTTTTAAATTTAATGTTTTCAGATGAAAGCATTCATCCTTCCATGCTTCATAAAACGGCATCCCACTGGGCAGTGTCATTAGTGATAGTACTACTGGGAGAGACACCAGTCCAAATTATTGAATGAGGAACATAATATAGTGATAGATACTTCTAAAGTGCAGCTTGATGTTTTAAAAATGCTTTCATGCATAATGGATGCTTAGTGTACTCAGCTATTTGAGGTGCTGTAGCACTTACTGAATTTTCACATAAATTGCTGCTCTCTGAATAAGACTATTGTAGCAGTTTATAAGGCTTGATATATTTTCTACCTTCCAAATGGGCATTCAACAAACTTCAATAGTATAAAAAGGCAAGCTTTCATTTGGCGAAACCAGTTAAGATGCAAGAGTTCAAATTTTGGAGTTGGAGTAACCATTTATAAAAAGACCTAACCATGAAAAAAATTCTGGGGTCTATTGTCATTTTGGGTAACAAGGATCCCTCCCCTTCTATTCTTCCATCCACATCCATCTCCCAGATCCTTATAGAGAGTTATGTCCAAAAGAGATCCAGGTAAATTAATACTTTTTATTCCAAATTATGGTTTAGTCTTAAATCTTTATGTGGTTTCTCCCCTTGGCTAGCTGCACAGAACTTCCAACTAATAGAAGGAGTGTACATCGAACATAAGGCCAAGACTAAAATCAAATTTGTGGAGCCAACTCCATGTTTCCTTTTTCCTAGTTTATGTTACAGGTTTATAAGAAAAAAACGAAGTGTTTCTGCCCCCAAGTTCTATCAGCTACACAGGAGGAACAGAGAAAAATAATTGAAAATGGACAAGTAATCTAAGAGCTGTAGGAGCTCTCAAAATAGGACAAGAAACAGAAAAGTTATCAACTTTTTGTTTCTTTCATCAGAAATTATATTCTCCTAGCAATTACGACTTTGTTATGGCTAACATTAGTACCTCTTAAGAGTAAGTCTGGGGTCAGAGAGGGTAGAAGGTAAAATTGAGTTTTTTATTCTAACCCCAGATATGAGACTACAAAGACTTTCAGCAAAAAAACAAAACCAGTTCAGGAGAACTAATTATATACTAGGGAAAGGTTAAGTTGCTGGTTTAAGAAGAGTTCCCAGATTAAGCCAACAATGACTAAGGGGCTTCCATGAGAGTTCCTAGATTGAGCTAGTGCTACAGTTTGGATCTTTCAGTTCTCCAAATCTCATTTTGAAATATGATCTCCAATGTCGGAGGTGGCACTCAATGGGAGGTGTTTGGGTCATGGGGGAAGATTTTTCATCCATAGATTGATACCCTCCCTGGGGACAGGAGGCTGTGAGGGACTTTTTACTTTTGTTAGATCCTGGGAGAACTGCTTGTTTAAAACAGCATGGCACTTTTCCCAACCCTTGTTTTTCCTGTCTCAGCGTGTGATCTCTGCACATACTGGCTGCCCTTCCCTTGCTGCTATAAATGGAAGCAACTTGAGGCTCTCACTAGATGCAGATGCTGGTGCCATGTTTCTTATACAACCTGTGAACTGTGAGCCAAATAAATCTCTTTTTTTAATAAATTACCCAGCCTCACGAACAGGCTAAGAAAGTCATCAGTGGTGAAAGAGCTTGAATGGAATGCCACCAGCCTGAATATAAAGGCCAATCCAGGCAGAAATGGAGACCAGGAGAGCTCCATTAAAAACAAAGAAAGCTTTAATATAGACACAGGTATAGTAGCAAAGATAGAACTGTGAGGCACAAATAAATGGGGACATTATTGCAAGTTTAGATAAAGACATTTTAGAGGAATCTAAAGAAGAATAAATATATTAAACAGCTTTTACACTAATGTGTGGGAAAAGAGTGAGTGCATGAATTTCAATAGACAAAGTGAAAGAGAGAAGGAGGGGAAGGGAAGAGGAGGGGAGGGAAGGGGAGGGGAGACCTGTGATTAAGATAGAGTACAGGATGTTATTAATGCTTGATTAATGTGGTAAACAAGTCATTTCACCTTGCAAAATGCAAGATTAGATTGAACCTGAATGACTTATAATGTTTTTTAAGGATTTAAAAACCTATGATTCATTATATTAAACCAAGTTGAATAAAGGATCTATTTATCTGCAGCAGACTTGCTTAAAGCATGAGAGTTTATCGCAAAGATAACAAAATTTTTGCTAAGAGTATGTTGTACAACAAAGACATCCATGAAGGTGGACTGAAGAGTACTAAAGTGAAAAGTTGAGATCCAAGAACGTAAAACCCTGGTTTCACAGACGGTGGTATGGAAGGCCACCCCTGGGGAGTTTTCTCTTGCAGAATGTTATGCTCAGAGCAGTGCATCTCAAATATAATGTAGATACAAATCATGTTCAAGTATCAGAAATCTGATTCAGTAGGTCTTTGAGGGTGGAGTGCTGACATTTTTATTTCTAACAAGCTCCCATTTGATATCAATTAAGTACCACTTTGTTTTCATATCCAAGTATATATTATATTCTGATGGCTTAGAGTAAAAAAAGCAAATTCATGTATACCATAATTGTTCAGTCAAAAGTCAGACTTTTGGCCATGTTGGCAATGATAGTTATCTAGAACTAGTTTTGTATGAGCTGATTCATTCTCTTAAACACATGATAATAGTTACATATCATCAAAAGTAGGATAGATAATATTCAATGTATTAGAAAAATTGCCATCCAAAATGTCAAAGCATGTTTTGTGAATATAATTATATGATTAAATGGGTATATTTTAGATATTTTGGAATTTTGTCATCCAGGACTTTACATCATCCAGGGAAAAATACATAGCAGAGGTGCCAGTGTAAATACACATTTTTATGCTTCCTTTAGGCATAATTCAATAGATTTTATTGTACTAAATGTAGGCTACATTCTCTGAATACTCTCCTGACATAAAGAAGAAAAATGTATTACTGTTAAAAATATATAATTGATCTCGAATTCTTTTTTTTATATATTACTTGAACCGGTTCATCTATGTCACTGTTTAATGATTTTCACCTGTGTTATTTTCCACATCCCAGCTGTGCTAATAACACTTTAGAAAGTAGAATTGATGCTGCTGCTATTAGTTCCTACCACTCAGATCTGATTCCAATGTACATTTTAAGATATTTTGTTTACTCAGCAAAGTAACTAAGAAGTTTGGAGTAGTGAGGCTAAAAAATGTAATATGTCTTAGGCTGCAAGTGGCCTCTCTGGTAAAAGGTTTTCTTAGTTGAGAATTTCTAGGTTGCAAGTGTGTTCCTCATTGAGGCATTGTAGACAAGTTTTTATAATCTCACATTTTCTAAATATCAACTGTTTCGAGTATCTTCTGTTCCTACCCTGTCACAAATGTTGAGTTGATGCCTTGTACTAGAAGAGTGATGTCAAGTGACTGTGCTAGATAAAATATCTTTGACTCTTAAGGAAAAAATTGGTATATAAATAAAGATTTCTGTTCAGATTTGCTTTGTACCACTGAATCCTCTTAGCATGTAGTACTTTTGATAACAGAAGTGAAAGTATTGTTCTTTCTTAAGTACACATTTGTGTTCTATGATTCTTTGTTTTCTGTAGATTTTCTGTTCATATTTGAAGTATAGTGTGTGTGTGTATGTGTGTGTGTGTTTGGGAGAAATGGTTGAGAAGAAAGCAGGATATAGATTAGGATTTAGGATATGGTTTCTAAACATTTTCTCTATGTAGAATTAAATTTAAAATGTACTTTTACTGGAATGATTTATTCTTCATCAGTTATAGAACTGGACTGAATAAATCTTGGATGTTCTTGATACTTTCAAGATCCCAGTTGAGTAACCATTGTCTTTGACCTTGTCCTATAAATAAAAAATGACTTCTCAATCTTTATTCTTTACCTAAGAACAATCTGCAACTTAAGTACAAATTAATAGAGAAAAATCTTCTAGTAAAAAAGTACTTATAAGAGAATAATACATACTTTGAGCATCATGAAGGCCTGTGTTCATACATTTGTATATCACAAGCTATAACACTACCATGAGAAGATATAGTTAACATGACTAGGACACTGTAAATATACCTGCCATTTGCCAGTCCATTCTCACACTGTATAAGGACATACTGAGACTGGGTAATTTTTTTTTTTTATTGCATTTTAGGTTTTGGGGTACATGTGCAGAGCATGCAATACAGTTGCATAGGTACACACAGGGCAGTGTGTTTTGTTTGCTTTCTCCCCTTCACCCACATTTGGTATTTCTCCCCTGGTAATCCCTCCCCACCTCCCCCTCCCACTGGCCCTCCCCTTTTCCCCCTATAGACCCCAGTGTTTAGTACTCCCCTCTCTGTGTCCATGTGTTCTCATTTTTCATCACCCGCCTATGAGTGAGAATATGCGGTGTTTCATTTTCTGTTCTTGTGTCAGTTTGCTGAGAATGATGTTCTCCAGATTCATCCATGTCCCTATAAATGACACGAACTCATCATTTCTGATTGCTGCATAATATTCCATGGTGTATATGTGCCACATTTTCCCAATCCAGTCTATCATCGATGGGCTCCTACTGAGACTGGGTAATTTTTTTAAAAAAAGGGAGAGGTTTAATCGACTCACAGTATCACATGGCTAGGGAGACCTCTGGAAACTTACAATCATAGTCGAAAGGGAAGCAAACCTTCTTCACATGGTGGCAGCAAGAAGAATGAGAGCTAAGCCAAGGGGGAAGCCCATTATAAAAGCATCAGATCTCTTGAGAACTCACTATCACAAGAACAGCAGTATGGGAATAACCACCCTCCATGATTCAATTACTAGCCACCAGATCCCACCCGTGACACACAGGGATTATGAAAACTACAATTCAAGATGACAACAGGTTGGGGATACAGCCAAACAATATCATATCTAAATGAGAAATATCATCACTTATGCAAATTTCATATAGCTAAATTCATTGCTGAACAGATTTTTGGTCAGATACTACCAATTCCTTTGTTAACAATGCAACCTCTTCCCCTGGGGTGCCAAATTAAAAAAAAAGAAAAGAAAAAAAGAATGCATAATTGCCCCCCAAAAATATAATGATTAGGAATGATTTCTTTTACAGTTTTGATTTGCAAGATATAATTAATCTGTTCTTATTTCCATCTAGCAGAGTATATGAATAGACATTTTCAAACTATAACCCAACATGTGTCAAATAATTTTGGTGGGTAGCTCATTTGAACTAATATGGAAACTCTTGGAACATAAAAATGTAGTATGTTAGCAATGTTATGCTATCATAAATTAGAAATGAAAAAAGTTGTTCTATTTTTGGGGTATTAATTTTTCCTTCTGAACATGTATATTCATTCAGAACTGAAACAAAAAAATGGAAAGAAAAGAAAAAGATAAGCACAGAAATACATTTGTGCTCTAAAATTTCACTTTTCCCAAACTTAATTCCAATCTGACTTGAATATAGTTCAGCCATTGTAAGTATTCTACCTAATGAATTTTTAAGAGTATTTACACGTAAAGTAGAAAAATTATTGTTTTGACTTTTTTCCTGTTCTTAGATACGCAAATTAAGTACTCTAGCTTGATACTTTTTAGGTTTGATACAAATTAAATTTCAACTTATATGTAAATATGAGCAGAAAAGGCCTTCATATGTGAATGACTGCACAGCATAACAGTACGTAAGTTCACCAATACATTGTAGTTTCCTATAATTAAATATTTTTTTCACGTAGAGAAGTATATCTTAAATTTTTAAATTCTATATATAATTTTATAACCAAATCTTTTACTTCATATGGAACCAAAATGCTTAATATATCTTCATTGTATAATAATATTTTATATTGTTGTCTTAAAGCCATTCAGAATGAAGAGTCATCTCCCCAGAAAAGTTACTCCGTTACAAGAATTTACAGAGAGCTTTACTTCTTATTTTGTAGTGTGCAAAGAAAAGGAGAAAAATGGGATAAGGATGGAGGAAAAGAGGAAGGAAAGTTAATACTTTGAATGCTAACACTAAACAGGCTTTTACAAAAGCTTTCTGTCCTCCTCAGTCACTGAAGAGGAAATGCCTATTTTGTGTCTCCCTCATTGTCTTCCCTTTTGCTGGACTTGTCATACCAGTCACCACGGAAGTCATTCAGCATGCCCCCTGTCATTCACTGGTTCTCTGCAAGGTCTTTTGACATGCTTGGTGTTAGGGACATTAACAGAACAGAGTGACTGAGGTAGATAAGATTATCTTCAAGTAAAGTACAAGATCAATCTTATTAATAGAAGAGTTCTATCCTGAAGAAATTACTTTTCATTCTGTTTGGTGCATTGGTGCAGTTAGATATTCTGGTAGTCTGATTAAGATGTGTGTGTGTGTGTGTGTGTGTGTGTGTGTGTGTGTGTGTTGGAACGTATAGAGAAGACACAAAAAAGAGCGATGAAGAAGTGTAATAAAATTAGTCCTCAAATATGGAAAGACCTAAATGGACCTTTCCATCTCTTCTTTCATCCTATTACCTCACTCTAACTATTCTTAGCAGGCAAAGAAGTCTTAACTCTATTTTTGAATCTAATCAATGCAGAATAGAAAGATTATGGCATCCTTAAGGAAAAGAATTCATATAAAGTGTACTTCCCACCTAAACCCCCAAAACCATAAGAATGTTTTTCTCTTATTTTCTTTAAAAAATTATGAATCATTTTACTAGGAAAATAAGATTATTAAAAGGTCACAGAATATACTTGTTATATTGGGGTTCAGGGTGCCCTTAGCTCCCCCGAGAGGATGTTTCTCCAGGTTCTTGGTCTCCTGCCCTCTCAAGAATGAGAGAGGGGACCGCAGCACAGTGCGCAGTAAATGCTGGACTCAAAAGTGTTTGTGGAAAGTGATTTATTTAGAGAGAGAGAGAAAAACCAGAGGAGGAGAGGGAAATAGCTAACTCTCACACTGAGTGAGAGAATCCAGAAAGATGGAATCCAGCAGAGGAAAGCAGCTTCCACCCTGAGTGGAAGGGAACAGAGAGATATGGAGTTTAGGAGGGGAAGACAGGCTTCCATGAGAGAGTGTGGAAGGGGACTCCAAAGGGGAAATCCAGGAGAGAGAAATAGAGCTTCCATGAAGGGAGTGTTTGTGAAAGGCGACCCAAACATGGAGTCCAAAGGTGTGTGGAAGAAGGGGACTTTTAACCTGGGAGAAACTCCCACCTTCTCTAAGACCCCAGGCCAATGAAAGGAGTTCCTTAAAAGTTCCACTGGAGTGATTGACTCTTGACCCTTTCCCACTCCAGCAAAATTTAAACATAAACCGTTAAATCTCCCAGATGGAGAGAGATGGGAGGTGGGGCTGGGAAGTTCTTGCCCTTAAAACTATTTCCCCTTGTGGACCCGGAAAGAAAACACATTCTCTCATGTTGAAGACAAGAACTAATTTTTCTCTAAATACTATATAGGAGGAGGAAATGGAGAAGAGAGACTTCCTAGCCATTTAGGTTGATAAGGAACTTCAAGTTCGTTTTGCACCTTCATATTTGTATAAATTTTCTAATTGACCAACCCTACAATTTACAAAACCATGAATTGTTTAATGCATGTAATTTCTTCAGAGAAAATGCCTTACTGGATGTGTGTTGTGCTCTAGTCAGCCTCGCTTATTATTTTAAGAGAAAACAGCATGGGTTGTTAGCAAATAAAATATCTTTAAAAATAAATGTGCTTAGATACTCTCCTGATGTCTACATTCCTCAAGGCATAATAAATGCCCATCATAGTTTTGTGGTGACATTCATAGTTTCAAATATTTTGTCCTGCTGTCATCATAAGTGCCTTCATACATGGCATATCTTGTCCTAAGTTTGCATTTGGGAGATATAGTCACTGAAACCATATGTTACCCATCAGAATTTCTTGGCTCTTACTGTTTGAAAGGGGAAATTGGACTATCCTTTGTGAAGCACCCACCATGTTTTCTAGGGTGACTGATATCATACATTCATTATCTACTTAATGGTAAAAGATAGTTACAATTGTCTCCACTTTACAGTTTGTGCAGTAGGGAGGTATAGTCATTAAATATACTCAAGGTTATATGGCTAAGAAGTCTGGTGTCAGGATTTAAAACGAGGACATTTAAGTTCCAAACTGCTGCTTTTTTCACCCCACTCTTTATAGTATTCTGCTTCTGTATTCTGTAGTTTCTAGTCACACAAAACATAATGTGAAATGACAGCATAAGTGGGAAGTTTTCTAAAAAGTAAACATGTAAATAATGTGCTAAGAAATTCAGGACCCAGGTCTCAACACTACATAGAGGAGAATAATGACATTCATCTTGAGTTTGGTATCCTTGACACCAACATGTTTGTCAGCCTGCCGTGTGTGTGTGTGTATGTGTGTGTGTTTTAATTATCTCTTTATTAGTATCATATACATTTACCTGCCTTTATAGCATGTGACCATAAGTTATTAGTTTTGTTCCACTTGTAAAGATTCCAGGAGTGTTCTGCTTTTTATAATACTTCAAAGTTTTGTGCTTAGAGCTCCACTCTCCAAGATAGGCAAATGGCTGTTAAGGAATCTAGTACAAAATTCCAATATAAAAACCTTCAGGGGCACATAACGATCCATTAATAAAACGGAAGTTTAAATGAAAACTTTAGGAACAATTAAGATGACCCTGACTTCTTGCTAAATTCCCATTATATTATGGGATACAAGAATGTAATATGAGATATTGTACAATGCCTTTAGTATTTTTTTCCAATAGATTTAGTTCCATCAGGAACTGCTAAAACAGTGTGAAAAAATTCTTGTAAATTTTATATAAATAAGAATGTCTTTCAGAGTTTTGTTTATTATATTGGTATAGGTTCAAAATGAGGTATTAGTTCAGCAATACAAAGGATATAACTTATCTCACCTTTCTTTAGGCAAAGGAATGACAACAAATTACAATAGTACAGTATCACTAGGTATATTCTGAGTTCAGTCATTACAATGTACCTAAAAAGAGAAATAATGTTTTAATCACTGTAAAAATTCCTACAAAGTAGAATTTTCAAAGCCCTGTAGAGTAGAAGCCCCATATCTTTAGAAAATAATTTTAAATATACATATGTTTTATATTCTTTGAGAGCAAGTGACTTTAGGTGAGAGGAGGCCAAAAATTAAGTGAATTACCAATTAAAGCAAAAGATCAAGCTAGAATGTTAAGTTGTAGCAAAAAAAAAAAAGAAGAAGAAATTATGTGAATCTTTCATACTATAATATTGCCAGTTTAGTAAATAAACCCAGTAATAAAGTATGTTTTACTAATCCTTTCCAAATTCCAGGCCAAAAATCTCATGTAACTTTAACATGGCTTTCATTGCCAGTCATGTACAGAAGAGTCTTTTAATCTTATCTTGCTAGAGAAAAGAAATATTTTTTGCCTTAAAGCTGTATTCTGTAAATCAGTCCACGTCTGTCTTTCTACATACAAATTAATTTCCGTTTGTTGATTAAAATCTGCTGGGGTGGAGAGGTAGTTGTTTGATGTAGTTGGTCTATTGAGTTTAAATGCAAATGATTAAGTAGGGTCAACATTAGCAGAGATGGCAAACAGAACCAAAAGCATTTTCTCATGGTACTCTGGTGGAAAGCTGATGAGTTTTCTAGGCAGAACAGACTGTTTACCCAAAACAATCTCAGTTCAAATATGGCTACCTCTTTCTTCTATATTCTCTCTCACCCTTTCCAATTAACTCTAGGAATCCTCAGGGAGAACTGCATTTCACAATTAGATTTTAAAACTGCCGTACCCTTAATGATTATGGGTCCCTTTAAACTAATGTAATATCTGCTATCTTTTCTTATTTCAATTTCTCTCAGCTAGCAACCACTTTGTTTCCAGAGCCTCTTTGTAGAAGGTCAGTGTGCAGTAGATTGGCTTTTTTCACACAGGATTTTCATTGCAGGTTTTGCTTAGAGCTCATATCAGTTAACATCTCCCAATTTTCTTACGTGTTACACTTGATTTACCACCACAGTTTTCACATTATTTCACAATACAAACACAGAAAAAATTGACATACTTTCTTCATATTAATATACAAAGAATGATGAACTTTTCCTCTAAGCCTGCCTGCCTTCTTCTTCCTTCCTCTTATCTCCTTCCTAGCTTTTTTCACTCACCACCTCTTTTTCTTTTTCCTTTTCTTGTTTTCCTAGGATTCTGTATTTTCAAGATGCAAGTTCTGTTTGTAGTGAGTGTTTAGATGACATTAAAAAATCTCCCTTTAAAACGTTTCCTCTCCAACTACAGCAACTATGGAGAAAATACTGATACAATGTTTAAAGTTTAATAGTAGGAAAGTTAATTTTCTATTACATGCTCCATTGCGGGTCCTAGTACATGCACTTGAAATACATTATCTCCATTTCATATCACTGTGCCAAACTTACAAAAACTCAGTAGCTTCAAAATACCACCACTATTTAGAACAAATATATGGTGGGGTGTTAATAAAAAAGAATGTTGGATTAAGAGTCACAAGAGTTGTTTCCTGAACTCAGTTCTATCCTCAACACTTGAAATTCTCTGGTCCTTAGCTTCTTTAGTTGCAGGATGAGTGACTACAACAGGTTATATCTACAGTCATTTATCATTCAAATATACATCTTGGAATCACTAAACATTTCTTTATAAAAGGGCAATAATGGAAATATTTCCTACAGCTAGAGTCTTCTTATCTGCTAACCTCAACCATTCAGAGTCCAGCCCTGTGGGAAACACCAAGGTTCTGAGCAGCCAAAATAAATGCTGATGTCCATGAACCAAACTTTATTCTCAAGGAACTTCCTTGGGCCCCTTTCACAGAGACTGTTTACTCTTTAAATAGAATCTCTTTTAAAGTTTGATTATGTTGCCACTAAGGCCTGGCACTTTAGTGGCAAATTACAAAGGGACTACTATGAGACAATCACAGAATGGAGCAATGGATGGGAGAGTGCTTTACAGTCTCTGGAGTACTGTGCAAATGCTGGCTGTTATCATTAGCGAGAGTGACTGAAAACTCACAGGAATAGTGAGAGAAAAGGAAAATCATTTTAAACAAAGCACAGGAATTTCGAAACACGGTTTGGGGTGCGGCTGTTTAGTATATTGGCAAGTAGGTTTAAACACTTCAGTAATTCCTGGAATTCTCATTGAATTATAACATAGTATGTGCTTATAGATATAACAGTTATCAAGGAGATGTTATTTACATTCTGAATAATATTTGGTTTAACAGAGAATGTACATGGAAAGTGAAGTCTTAAGCATATATAATGGTGTTTTGACAGGTAATTTGATTTGACATCAGAAGAGTATGCAAGATGCTCCAAATGTTCCCCATCTAAAATAATTCAAAGATGAAAATAAAATGTGTAAGATATAACTAGATTTCAAATGCCTAGAAAGTCATTTCTGAATGATATTGAATACATAAAATATTACCTTAATTTTGAAATGAAGTTAACTTTTCCTATCCATAATGGCAGTGACTAAGATAAATAATATTAATTCATTTTGTTCCCTAAACAAAACAGTACCATGGCCTGGATCAGAATTTCCTTCTTGCAACGTGGCTTCTAAGCTCACTAGCTTATTATGACAGTAGTATTGAAAAGACATAAAGCAAGGTGCATGCCAATACTCAAAACATATTACATGCTGAGGCAATGCAATAAAAATGTTAAATAATTCTTAAGTGACAGTGGCAACCAATCTAAAGCAAACTCAAGTTACAGCTAAAAACACTTATCAGTTGATACAGAGTTAGAAACCAAAATCAAAGTTTGTTCAATGTCAAGTTACTAAAATATTCATTGAAAACTCCAACAGCAAATTAAATTATAAGATGAAAATAAGAAATCTGACATACTCTCTTTTTGCCAGTCCAGGCATAAAAGTAATAGGAGTAGAAATTCCAACTGAGAATTAAATGTATGCTTTTCTCATATTGGGGAATCTGAATCCTAGAATATTTAAGCCTTATCATATTATACATAAATAAATTGAAGCCTAAGAAAGCAAGGTCAAAATAAGGTTAAGAAAAAGCAAGAACCCTGTTTTCTCTAGTCTCTTTATGCTAGTGTTCTTTCAACTATGAGTTAGAAAACAGATATTTTATGTTGAATTTTTTAAAAAGATAGCTTATTGTCTACTACCTACCATTAGTGGCAGACAGCATTATAAGAATGAAGACCTGAGTGGTTATCAGAGTCCATGGTCTTCGGGGCTTGAGGTCATGCTTTTGGAAATCATTTTCTAAAGTCGGGGCATTTGAGGAGAGTACAGAAAAGCAAATGAATGGTGAATAGGAGAAAGGCCATCAGCCAGGCAGCTGCAGGTTAGTCAGATGGATTGACTTCCCGGCAGACCAGAGCACAGTTTGCTCAATTACCCTTTTGTACAGCTGGGAAAGAAGGACAGAAACATCAGAGACTGCTATCTCTCAGTCACCAATAACTTTTGAAAGAGGTATTTGAAAGACATATAAATGATATTTGCCACTGCCTCCCTGTGTAGGGAAAGCATTGTATGTCAAGTCAAAACTGAAATTCACTAGTAACCAGAGTTAGCAGCCATAGCATTTGGTAACTATCCTTGGTCACAGGATCACCTAGGATTGGAATGTGTAAACAATAACACCACAATGGCTTCACAGTTTGTACCAGAGCTTTACATGAGGTCCTTAATCTACTCATCAGTGTTTTCAGAAAGACTTCTGGATTCCTGAATATATTCAGAAACTTCTCTTAAAAAGAAAAATTAGTACTGATTAAAAGGCACAGAATTATAGGACTTGTTATTAATATTTTATATTTGCATTTTTTCTCCAAGCTCAAATTGGTAAGCTTACAAAGCTTAAGAAAAGAAACCATATTTCCTTAGGGCTCATTAAGTTCTAGCTTTTGGTTTTTCTCTTTCTGTAGTTTATAGTGTGTGGCAAAAAGGGCTTGCATGTGTTAAAGCCAAAATGCATTTTGCATTAACAATTTGCGTTTAGAAATCCAAGCACCTAACACCACCAGAGTTAATATTTGCTTTGGACTGTTCTACTTATTTAGTCTCAAGCTTTTCCAAAGAGCTAACACAAAAAGACAGCTTTCCTATTTGACTAGTGAGTGTGTGATTTCACACATAGTGTATGATATGCTTCTACAGAGACCCAGTATTAGCTGTTTTTCATGTGAGCTGTGTACTTAGTTATGTTGGGAAATGTGAACTTTGTAGTTGAAAAATGCAGCAAACTGACTGAGGCTCATATCGATTCTACTTTTTAAATGTCTCCTGTCTCCTTCTCACTGTGCCTCTTTTTCATTCCCACTGCCCTATTTCACTGTAAGTGCATAACCTAAACACTTTAACACAATTACCTTCCCCGAGTCCCTTCTCCAGCTAGTTTACCTCCATATTACTTCCAAAGATAATTTTCTTTAGCAAAAATCTGACCACTTCACTGCCATCCTGAAAATGAACCAAAAATCATTGTATTGACTCCACATTCTTTACAGAATAAAGTCCAAATTCTTTAAGCTAGTATTTAAGGCTTTCAAGGTATCACCCTCATTGCTTCCTTCCCAGCTGCATTTCCTTCCATCACCTCCTACAGCCCCTAAACCTCAGCCACACTGGTTGAACATGAGTATGCCTTTGCTCTAGGCTTTCTCTTGCATGGAGTTCCCTTCATCCTTCTTTCCACTTGAAGAAAATCTTGCCTGTGATGATTCAACATACATGTCCATTCTAGGCAAAGCCTTCTCCAGCCTATTCATCAGTCCCTCCTCTACTCCTGCAATATTTGGCATATAACCTCTATTATTCCAATAAATGAAAGCCAAAGAGACATAATAACTAACATTAAGCACTTTTCATTGTATGAAAAGCACTTTTTAAAGTGACCGATACTTATTAATTTAGTATATTCATGATAACAGTATAAGCATACTATTGAAATTGGAAAACTTGCCTTGTCTCCGTCACAGGGCATGTAACAAGGGGAGTGGCTCACTTCTTCAGTACCCCACTGCTCAAACCTCTAGGGGGGCATACAGATGGGCAGGTTATGGGGCTCCGAGCCCAGGGTAGGGTCTAGGGGTGGATGTTTACAACTCCTGAAGCCCCAGTGGGTGTGTGCTATTGTGTGCTCTTTTCGTTTTGCTGTCTATAGGCGCCTTGTGTTAACCAGCTCAATTAGACCCTCTAGCTTGTCACAAGGACAGAGGGTTTTCTGTCCTTGGTGTACCCAAAGAATCGGATCACATGTAGGCTTGGAGAATGAGTACAAGCTTTTGAGTGGAGGTAAGTCTCAGCAGGTGGGGGAAGCGAGAAGGAGGATGAGGTGGGAAGGTTTTCCCCTGGAGTCTGGCTCTCAGCAGCCTAGGCTCTCCTTAAACTGCAGCAGCCAAACTTGCGTTGTTCTGTTTCTGCCAGTCCCTGGCTTGCCAGCCTGCTGCTGCCCGTCAGTGCGTTTCTCTCAACGTCCAGCTGCCTGCGTGTTTTTCCGCTGATGTGCGCCTCTGGACGTCCAGCCACCTGTGTCTCTGCCTGCTAGGGTCTCAAGGTTTTTATAGGCCCAGGATGGGGACATGGCAGGCCAAGGTGGTCTTGGAAAATGCAACATTTCAGCAGGGAAACAAAAATGCCTGTCTTCACCTAGGTCGGTGGACACAGGCCCAGGGGTGGAGCCCTAGCCAGGAATCATGCCCTCCTCTACCCTTCAGTTCCCTTCCCTCCTCCCATATCACTTAAATGGACCACTCTTCCCTTCCCGGCACTTCCTTTCATATCATTGTCATTGTCCTCAATTTTATAGGTAGAAAACATTAGTGCATATTGGCTAAGTAACTCATTAGAAGTCGCCTAGCTTATTAGTAGCACAGCTTGATTCATCCTTACCAGGCCTGAGGCCAGAGACAATGCCTTAATTGCTACCCTCTGCTGCTAATTGTGTTTCATTTCTATCTTCTAGATTTTTATCTCCCTGGAAGAGACAGCTTATTTATATTTATATGTTGTATTAGATGGTCCTCGCATTGCTATAAAGAACTTCCAGAGACCAAGTAATTTATAAAGAAAAGAGGTCAGTTCCACCAGCAGTACAGGGAGCACGGCTGGGGAGGCCTCAGGAAACTTGCAATCATGGCGGAAGGGGAAGGGAAAGCAGACACATCTCACATGGCCAGAGGAGGAGGAAGAGAGTGAGGGGGAAGCTGCCACACACTTTTAAACCACCAACTCTCATGAGAACGCACCATCATGAGAACAAGGGGGAAATCCACCCTCATAATCCAGTCACCTCTTACCAGGCCCCTCCTCCAGCACTGGGATTACAATTATGTCACATGAGATTTGAGCAGGGGCACAAATCCAAACCACATCATGTGCCCAGCAGGAATATAGTATCTGGCTATTAGAGCCAATCAGTAGCTTTGTGTCCAGTTTATCTGAATTAATATGAATCAGAGCCTTTTAGATTAAGGAAATTTTATTTTCAAAACTTCATAGAAAAATATTCTTAGAAAAAATATTGAGGAGTGTTTGGCACAGGTCAATAATAAATAACTTATTAAATTCTAATGAGATGAATGCTGCAGGTCGTGATGTTTAGCATATATCTTTGACAGTTTCTGGATTATATCAACAATATTAGATAAAGTTTTAACCTATACTATTCTTCAAGTATATTTAATTTTTTCAATTTTCAAAAGATTTTATTGGCTTTCCCATATAAATCATTATAAATATTACCATAGCTACAAAGGCTTTAGAATGAATAGAAAATTTCCATAGCTATTATCTGTCTGAAGTATAATCATATCAAAGTATAATCAGTTATTTTTATTGATCCTATGTGTTTACCTTGGTGACTCTTAAATAAGATTTTGTATTGGAAATTTTCTTTGTAGAACAGCTCCCTGTTTTTAAAATTAGAAACACAAATCTATGGATTTCTACAACAAACTCTCTAAAGCTATGCTCTTTACCTAAGAAGTATTTAATATATGTCTGTTAATTAAACATGTACTAATAATTATATTTTTGTGTTGAGGCTTCTTGCAATTCAAAAAAAACATAAAAGAGAACATTTTTAATTGACTCCAGGCATGGTGTTCTTATCACCTGTTGTAAATACACAGATGGATAGAGGTGTAGCTGAAGAACACACACTTAAAGCATATTTTTGTAGGACTGAAGTGGGAATGAACTTGAAAATTACCATTGGATTTTTAGACAGTAACGCAAAGTATTTCAGTCTTTTCCATTTGGTTTGTTTGTATGGTTTCCAATTAATTACTTCCTGGGGGAAGCATTGGGAGTTCTTTCAGTTATAGATTCATAACAAAATGAAATTCATAAACAAAATGCATGTATAATCTGAAGCCCTGCCAGGACTCTTACAGCTCATCTTTATAACCTAGTATTCCTTTAATGCGTAGGAAGAGTGAACTTTTTTTTCAAACCCAAATGACACTATTGTCTTAAAAGCTGTTAAAAATAGCAAAGCCAAAGACGTAATATTATAATATTCAGTTAGGGGAATTTTGAGTGTCATTATCTCCCTAAGCAGTAACCATGAACAAATTATCAAAGACATTATCTCTTTTAAAATGGAAAGATGAACCAAATATATTAGCACCTCAGTGGGATTGGGAATATGTGAAAAACATAATCATAAAACAGCAATTGCTAAGCTTCAGCAAAGCTACCCAGGTCACTCTTGTTCATCAGAGGTTTTGGTGCTGTTGGAAAGTCAGCACCTGCTGAAAGCTGCCTGGGGATTCAGCTTCCTAGACTGGAATCACCTCTGTTAATGGATGCCAAAGCTTTGCCCTTGACAATGTTTGTGTCCTTCCCTCTCCCTATACCAGTGAAATTTAGATGAGACTGTCTAAATGTAGAATATATGCCATAGGCTGAAGAAATTATGTGTTTCAATTGTTTTTTAATGAAGAGACTATTTTTATCTGTTCTTAGTATTATGGAAAACTTTAGGTGGAAAGTAAAGAGCTCCTATATACACCACACACAATTCCCTGCCTCCCCACACCCCTGCCCCTAGTTTCCCCTGTTATTAACATATTTGCATTAGTGTTGTACATTTGTTGCAGTTGCTGAGCTGATATTGATACATTATTATTAACTAAAGTCCCTAGCTAACATTAGATTTTCCTGTTTGTGTTGTATATTTTATGGGTTTTGAAAAACATTTAATAATGTTTATTCATTATCATATGAGAATAATTCCACTGCCCTAAAAATGTCCTGTCATTCATCTATTGATTCTTTCCTCCTTCCCTTGAGACACTGGCAACCACTGGTCTCCTTTCTATCTCCATAGTTTTGCCTTTTCCAGAAGGGCCTGTAGTTGGAATCATACAGTATGTAGCCTTCTTATGCTGCCTTCTTTTACTTGGCAATATTCATTTCAGGTTCCTTCATGTTTTTTCCTGGCTTGCAAGCTCATTTCTTCTTATTGCTAAATAATATTTCATGTTCTGGATCACCACAGTTTTTTCATTCACTTATTGAAGGACATCTTTTCCAAGTTTTAGCAGTTATGAAGAAAGCTTGTATGAGCATTCTTGTTCAGGTTTTCATGCGGACGTACATTTGCAACTTATTTGAAAAGTCATAATTATGAAAAGTCTTTTGATAGAGAGGAAAGACACAGCTCTTTAAGTTAGAAAGACTTTGATCTCAATCTTGCCATTTTAGTCATCCAGGACATTTTTATTGGTGGTCTACTGTGCCACTCCTGCTGTTCTTGGTGTAAGGAATGCATAAAGGGCTACTCTGCCTGTAGCCTGAGTGCCCCACCTACATTAAAAAGCCTCATTAGACTTCTGGTTCCTGATCTGAAAGATGCCTATCTTCTTGATTATTCATGATTTTCTGTTTTCTTTTGAAAATTAGAACAGCTGCCATGTACAGGACTTGTATTTCCTGGGAGCAAGTGCCAAATTGCTACATAGCATCCCATTGAGAGAGAAGTGATAAAATATGTTAGTTCATTTTCTTTCTAGTCCTTCTAACCTATATGTTTTTTAAAATATTTGCCTAAACATGGAAAGCATTAATACTTCTCAAATAATATTCTTGAATTATCCACAATATAAAATGAAATAAGGACATGGAGTCAGTTTTTGTATATCTAATAGTAATGAGAACTAGACTTGAGCTGAGAATTCATTTTGACCTCTGGCTCCATCACATACTGGCTTCATGGTATTGGCTTATTCTCTTGACTTTACAGGGAGAACAGTTTCTTATTGGTAAAATGAAGGATCGTAATATTTTCTGATCATGCAGGTTTTTTTGTGTGACATACAGGACTTTGTGAAATCCAAAGGCAAAATTGTACAACGTATATAAAAGAATATTGTAAACTATAAAACATTCATTATTACCAATTGCTTTAATGTAAATTCTAGGTCTATTTAATCTTTTATTGTACATATTTAGGCATACAACATGAGGTTTTGATATATATATGCCTTGTGAAATGATTACTACATTAAGCAATTCAACATATCCCTCTCCTCACATAGTTATCATTTTTCTGTGTGTGAGGAGAGTACCTGAAATCCACTCTCTTAGCAAATTTCTAGTATACAGTACAGTATTAACTACCAGCATCATCCTGTAATTTACATTTCTAGACTTGCATGTCCTATACGATTGTAACTTTGCAGCCTTTGACCAACATCTCCCCATTTCCCTCATCTTCTCTGCCCCTCCACCTGTAATCACCATCCACTCTCTATTTCTGTGTATTGGTCTTTTCTAAATGCCATATATAATATGATTATGTAGCATTTGTTTTTCTTTGGCTTATTTCAATTAGCATAATGTTCTCCAGGTACCTCTATGTTGTCACAAATGGCAGGATCTCCTTTTTTGAGGCCGAGTCATATTTTATTGTGTTTGTATGTATATAGACAAATGTCGCAATTTCTGTATCCATTCATCCATAAATGGACACTTTGGTTGTTTCCATATCTTGTGAATAATGCTGCAGTGAACATGGGAGGACAGGTGTCTATTTCAGTATTGATTCCTTTCTTTCAGGCATATATCCAGAAATGGGATTGCTCTATTAAATGGGAGTTCTAGTTTACCTTTTTTTTTTTTTTTTTTTTTTTTGAGACAGAGTTTCACTCTTGTTACCCAAGCTGGAGTGCAATGGCGCGATCTCGGCTCACCGCAACCTCTGCCTTCTGGGTTCAGGCAATTCTTCTGCCTCAGCCTCCTGAGTAGCTGGGATTACAGGCACGCACCACTGTGCCCAGCTAATTCTTTGTATTTTTAGTAGAGACGGGGTTTCACCTTGTTGACCAGGATGGTCTTGATCTCTTGACCTCATGATCCACCCGCCTCGGCCTCCCAAAGTGCTGGGATTACAGGCGTGAGCCACCGCGCCCGGCCTGTTTTACCTTTTTGAAGAATCTTCATACTGTTTTTTTTATCATTGGTGTACCAATTTGCATTCCCACCAAGAGTTCACAAGGATTTCTTTTTCTCCATACCCTCACGGATACTTGGTATCTCTCTTTTTTTAATAAGAGCCATCTTAACAGGCATGAGATGATATGTCATTGTGATTTTGATTTACATTTCCCTGATGATGAGTGATGTTGAGCACCTTTTCATATACCTATTGGCAATTATATGTCTTCTTTGGAAAAATATCTATTCAAATCCTATGCCCATTTTTTATCTGCTTCTCTGTGGGTTTTGTTCTGTTTTATTTGTTACTAAGTTGTATGAATTCCTTACATGTTTTGGATATTAACCCTTTATCAAGTATATGGATTACAAATATTTTCTCCCTATTCGGAGGCTGTCTTTTATTTTGTTGGTTGTTTTCTCTGCTGTGTAGAAGCTTTTTAGTTTGATATAGTCCAACCTGCTTATTTTAATTTTGTTGCCTGTGCTTTTGTTGTCTTTTCCAAAAAAATTATTGCCAAATCGAATATCAAAGAGCATTTCCCCTATGCATACTTCTGAGAGTTTTATGGTTTGAGGTCTTCACATTTAAGTCTTAATCAATGTTAAGCTCAGTTTTTGTATATTTTTTTATTTTTAATTTAACTAACCCCTTACTAAATTAAAGTGGGATTTTTTTTCCACCACATCCGTACTGAAATCTTTATTTTCTGGAATTTTATAGTCTACTGATTTCAGTGGGTCAATATGGTTATGATCTGCCTAATTTCCCCCAGCTGTTAGGATCCTCTGAAAAACAGGTGTCAAAATGTATTTAACATGCAAAGGATGTATTAGGAAAAACACCTATAAGAGAAAATATGGGGACAATAATGGGGGTGGGGAGAATAAGCACATTGCAGAGGAAAGATGGTCCCAAGTGAAAGAGAGAGGATAGGAAGGTTGGTGGAAGCATTCTAGACTGTCGTGCAGTCTCAGAAAGGTTCATCAGAGAATCAGACTATCAGTGAGCTATTGTCAGCCCTCATAGGAGTCTCTTGTCTCCAAGAGACTTGACTGTCTTAGGATAATTGTTGCATTCAGTTATTAGGTGGAAACAGCTGAATAAAAACGTAACCTCAGCATGAACCTGGTAATAGACAGAATGCAGCAGCTGGGTAAGTTATGTTCCCAGCATTTGGGACCTATGAGGAACAGTTTCATGTTCACTACACTTCACAGAGACTTTTTCCCCTAAATAATAAACAAAAAAATGAATCATTTATTTAATAATGTGTAACTAAGGATGTGAAGAGGAGAAGCAGAGACAGGTGAGATAGGATGCAAATATTACCAAGTGTGGGAAACCAGCTGACTGCAGGCACATTCTCGGATGAGGGGTTGATGTAAGGGTCTAGTAACACTCTGCATATGCTCAAGTTCCTGTGTAATCAGTCTATCGGTGCCACTGGCCTGCTGTAAGTACTTGTTTTCCTTATCCAATGTTTTCTTTTTTATGTTTTGCGACCTTGTTCATGATAGCTAGTCTTCCAAAAGTTCTTCTGGGGGGTGGGTGCATTTAACCATTTCCTAAGTTGCAGAATAAATATGTGACATTAAAAAATTCCACTTGGCCTCTGGGGATATGAAATGAAGTTTTCAGAGTTAAAGTTTTTGGGACTACTAGAAAATGTTAAAACTGGAGGCACCTTCAGGTGCAGATTTCACACTCTTAGTAATGATACAACTACCTTTCAATACAGCTTCCTGTATTTCTCATCTCTACTCATTGCCTTCCCAAATTACCTTGCTCTTCTTCCCATCTTTCCTCCCACTCATCAATTAAGAAGAATGGCTGTCAGGAAAAATGGAACACATGAAAAGTTATTGCTAAAATATTAATAGATGTCAGTATGATGCATTCCAGAGTTACCCTCACTGGGCTACCATTGCAGGCAAGCTACAATGGGCGTGACTCTCCATGCTCACTCAGTCCTTGAGGTGACACACCATCTCTTAAGGCAGAACAACGACTTTATCTTCAGATAGCAGATTATGCTGATTTCCCAAGTGTATACAACTATTTGTTTTATTTTTTATTTCCTCTTTCCTGTACTTTTCATCGCTTTCAAAAATTTATCTTGGACTAACATTCCTCTTTCCTTTCTTCTCAAAGCTAGAAAACTAGATCTCATAGTAAGCTGACTTCAGTTCTTAAAGAAAGGAAAAAATACCAGAGAAAGCCATAATTTTCTTCCTATGACCTTAACTTATATTGCAGTCCCTCCAGGGAGCTGTCAATTAAAAGCATGGAATTTACACAAATCTAAGTCTCGGAAATCAGCCAGCAAGCTGCACCAAATATGTGGAAAAATCTATTAAACAGCTTTTTAACCTTTATTACTTACCATGTTTGATTGTACAAATCTATGTCCTCAGGAGACATAGGCAATGCTAATTGCAATTCATGTGAAAAAAAGAGTAAAAAGCTATTTCAACTGATATAAACATTTTTAAGTATGAGGTTAGATCCTTAATATGGAATATACCAGAAGCTAGCATACTGGGCAAGATCACTCAACCAATGCAGAAGCAGAAGCCACTGCTCTGCTCATTTAATAGCCCTCATAATTCTCTTTATATCCCCGGTAATTCACTACCTCAATTATAACACAACATTTTCTAACTCTGATTGTAATATTATTGAATATTACTTGAAAAGCTAAAGCAATACAATTCATGTAAGCTGTTACTAACAGGTGCTTTCTGTGAAAACAATGATGATCTTATTGGCTAAAAGTCTTTGTGATATATTTTTTCTAAAGCATTCTCAGGAATATTAACGTGATTAGAAATTTGTTGTTTGGGGTTTGGGAGTGGTATCAAGGGCAGCTTTGATAGTCTCAAATCAAGAGATCTTTTTGTTGTCATGACATTAAACTATTTGCAGAAAACAAGTTTAATAATGTCACAATAACTGAGAGTTCTTTCTGAAGACAGACTTCATTCTAAACTCCAAAAGTTTCCATTACTTCAGATGATTCAATTAAGATCCTTTGGGAAGCAATTGTGCCTGCCTTTCTGTTGATAATGTTTTTGTGAATGCAGTACACTCTTCTTCTTGCTAAAATAATTGAATTGTATTCACAATTTCAACACAACTTACGTGGTAAAATGCACAGGAAAGTGTAATTTTTCTTCATTTAAATAGAACTGATACTTTGAAATAGGTAAACCTAGACTTTCCTGCTCAGAAAATCTTCAGAGCAGTAGAATCTAGATGTATTCATTTTTTCTTTGCATTACTTAACCTGAATTAATATAACCAATATTTCAAATATTAGTTTCTACAGCTCTAGTTAAGCTAGTTCCCAAATGAGTCAACAGGATCAGAATACAGGCGATGCAAGAACTAAATTGAGAAAATAAATCAGGGGTGAGGGGAGCAGAAGGAAAATCTTACTATTCTGGTTATTTTTATTGTATTGACTAATCATCTGAGGGAAGGACTCTCCTTATATGAGCACCTTAAAGGCTCAGCCTCAAATCCTAATTAGAAGTATGATATTAGGAAATGTCAACTTTATTAATTTCAGCTAACACATATTAATAATTACATAAATGGTTTTGAACAAAATATATAGTATAAAGAAAAACATGCGTAAACATTTCTCTTATTTAGTCCCCTGTACTATGAAATCTATTTTAAATTAGAGACTATTGTTCTTTTGACATACAAAATCTAAATTTTTTGTTTCATTGTATTCTTTCTGCCCATTCCCCCTAAAGCACCCCCTTTCCCACATACACAGAACATGAAATATTTTTAAGTGTTTTTATTTAAGTTCATTGTCACTTAAGGGCCTGTGCCTTAGCATGCTGGCATAGACCCCATGGCCTAGTCAAAAATACTCATCACTTAGGAACGATGACTTGGTAACACAGGGGCTTCATTGTGGGACAAGTATGTGGAATCTCAGTCTCCTGCTCAGAACAAAGAATGTGAGGATCATTGCCAAAGAAACCCTAAAGCCTAGTGCATTTAGTGACATTTCAAATGTAAGTCTAGATCTGTATACTTTTTCTATCTATATTATATTCCATTAAAATGCATTTTAAAGCAAAAAATAGCTTTGGGGGGACAATTTTAAGAGGGGACAATTTGGGGGGAACACTAACTTCAATTCACCACGGTGCTCCCCTCTCACTAGCCTATATCTGTATTCCCTAAAATTTAAAAGAATAGCCTAGTAGATGCCTTAAAGTTCATTCCTGGATCTCAAGTTAAGAAATGCTAATGAATCCGCACATATTCTGATTTAAAACTCATGAGGGAACTCAAAAAATAAAAATAAGGTTTCAGAACTTAAATCAATTCTGTTGCTTTTTGATCATTTCTAAATAAGTTTTTTGCTTATAATTTAAAAATGGCCCCAAAAGGAATCCAAATGCTGGTGTTGATGATGAAAATAAAGAGAAAATAGAGATCTAACATTTTATTGCATTTTTTAAGAGGAGTTTAATGTGCGCTTATGAATTTGGGAAAACTGCCAGTCTTAGGACATGTTCCTCATGAAGATCAAAGATCTGCCCTGTAGAAATTGTTATAATAAAAATTGAGTTTGCCCCAAGAGAGAAAACCAAGTGTCACTCAGTGCCTCTAGTGTACTGTGCTATTGACGTAGTTCCTATCTTCTCATCTACAGAAACCTTAATTCAGTGATGGGTCAAATGAAATTTCCTCCAAGAGGCTTTTACCAGTATCCTCAATCTCATTGCTGGCTTTCCTTTCTATAGAGTCCCACAGCATTTCGTCTACCAAACCAAGAGCCTCATACTGATTCCATCTTGTTTCTTAAGGAAAAGTCCTCGGTATTTTACTTATACATTTTCTTCACAAAGCACAACAAAAACATGCCCTGTGGAAGGTGTCCAAGAAATACCTGATGCATGATTGAGCGACTGGATGATTTTTGAGATAGGCCTTAAAGGAAACGTAGGACTCTAAACAGAGTGGATGGGCCCAAGGAACCATAAAAATTAGGTAGAGATGCGGTAAAGCCCAAACTGATTGGGAGAAACGGTTACTTTGCCAGCGTCACAGATCATTTCATGCTTGTAGGATAATAAACTATCAGGCTAAGGTAAATTAGGAAGATAATTTTCTGCACAGCAATGCAAATATCAATAATGCATTTTTAAAACCTTAGGGAAATTTTTCTATGACATAATATGGATTATTACATTGATCTGTAGTTTAATAAAAAAATAAATGTTGAGAGCATTATATTATATAAATCTTGGAAGTAAAATAAGGATTACCTATCTTAAAATATAATCCTGGTTACTACTAGTAGATTATAATTTAGTAACACAGGCATTTTCTCTCTAAAGATTATTCCACAGTGCCCCAAGTGGTGGGGGGAAGAGGAAGGAAGAATTACTATTTATCTTATTTGTAGGCCTTACTGGATATATGACATTATAATATATAACAACACTTGAGAAAGGCAGTGCAGAAAATGAATTTTTAACAAACGTATCCCTACGTCAGGTGCAGCAGACCCAAATCGGCCTCCAACTACCCACATTTGTTGAAGGAAAATTAACCGAGAAAAAGAAAGGAGAAAAAGCCCTTCTTTCTGTTTCACAAAACGACATCAGATTTCACCAAGTATATCCTGTCACTCAGCATGCCTTCCAAATCACTTGGCAATTACAGCCCCTTATATCTGACACACACACATACGCAAATGTACACACAGAGAATTCGCTTTATGTATCTCATGACCTTGATGATAATCTTAAACTCTTGTTTATAAAATGAAGTATGGGAGAAGTTGAGAGATAATTCAATGTGTGATTGACTCATAAGAGCTCAGGTTGGAAAAAATATCTTCTTCAATCTTTCAGTAGAACTATGATATTTTATCAGCTTAAATACAATATATGTGAAATGTGTGGCTTAGAACGTATAGCATACATACATAGGTAGTATATATAATTTGTCCTTGATTGTGATACAGGAAATAGACTTGCTAAAACAAAATATCTTTGTCATTGTTGTAAAGATGTTGGGAATCCACTCCCTGAAGTCAGAAATTAATCCCTCATTGTGGTTTAATATGTTCCGTGCGGCAAACACATTTGATAATAACCCAGATATTATTACGTACCATTTCTGCCTCTATACCTTCACTTGTATTCAGTGATTATTTAGTTCTATGCTAAGATTCTATTTTAACAACAATTCCTCTATTGGAAACCCAGTTTAATTGCATGTGAGAAACCAGTGGCTGAAGGTTTAAACCAGTGGTTCTCAAGTGCATACAGTTTACTGGGCAATTTTGCCTCCCAAGGGATATCTGTCATGCCTGGAGACTTTGTGGCTGTCATAACTGGGGAAAGAGTGGTACCGTCATCTAATGGGTAAAGGCAAGGATATTGCTAACCATCCTATAACACACACAGCACAGCGCTCTCACAATAAAGACGTATTTGGTCCAGTAGTGACCAGGTTGAGAAACACTGCTATAAACTAGTATTACAAAATATTTACGTTTTCTTTAGTGTTGTAATTCATTAGTGAAACAAATAGGCACATTAGCACGTCTATCCGTCAAAACTAGGCAAAAAATATGAAAGTAGTTTCTAAGGATAAATTTCTCATTTCTATCTACCTCCTCTGCAATGGTTCATTTGTTTAAATAAGTCTCTGTAAAATTTTTATGAAACTGGCATTTAGATCTTCCAAGTTCTGAGTCCATTGTAATTGCAGTTAACCCTTTTATGACACTTCGCAGAGCTAGAGAACTCAAAACTTCTTTTAAGGATGATGATGCCATTAATGCATTAGTGCAATAAATAATAATTAACCATCCTAAATTACAGCATATGAAAATAGACTCTAATTCTCATTCTATTTTCTATATTATTTGATGTTCTTCTGCTTGAAATGTGGTAGCAGATTCTGAATTTTAATCTACCCCAATTCAAATGTCTATATGTTAGGAATGCAAAGACAATGATTCCTCAGAATTTTGCAATTAGTTTTATGGAAAGAAAGTATTTGTCACCAAAATGGCCAAAATTACATTTTTATTATTTCAATTAAAAATAAAATGTTTACCTAACTTCAAAACATAACCAGAGTCTGTTTTCCATACCTCTTTTAAATCATTTTCTATACAAAACATATTACTATAACTAGCTTAATGTTTTATGGTCACTTGCCTGAGATTGCATATGTCAGAATTACTGTATTAAGAATTTTTTCTCTTTCTGTGCTCACTGCATTGTATTTCCATTAAGACTCCTATGTAACCTTTCTAATTCTATTGTTTTTTTTACCTTTGGCTAATAACCTTTTATTTTAAAATACTTTAATAATTACTGCTTCTCAAATATGACACATTTTGTCTTACTTGAGACATAAATATGTGAATATATTTTAATAGCAACAGTAATAAGCCACAAAAATGTCTTAAATTTATAGAACACATTTAATGCACAATGTTCTAGTCCAATTTAAAGTTTCTTTTGACCTGTGCTTATACACATAGCCATAACATGTACTGACACACTTGTGCACTCACACATTGGCTTACATTTTACATTTGGCTTCTTAGAGGAAGAACATCATAGGCATTCCACATTTGCAGTAGAGCCCAGTAATCTCTAGGCTACAAAACCATGAATAATTTAACTAACAAATATTATAGGGAGAAAATTACAAGGGAATTCTAGTAAGCTTAACTCAGTTGTTAGACTTGGCAATTCAAAGATAAAAAGCTGTTTCTCCTATGGAAAGTGTAAACAGAATCACTCGAGTTGACAGATACTTTGGGGCCTTGCTGACACTTCATATCAAAGATTAAGACATCACTAGAAATTAGCATGTAATTTATCACTAAATCACAATAGTGTTTATAGCGACTTTATCCCTAGGGGGCACTAGATGTTAGCTCTCCCATGGATGCAAGACTTCAGTCCTTCTGTCAGATAGATGAACTTGGGAGTCAGTATACTCTTATAAGAAGAGGGAAGTTGATTATTATAACGTACTTGAAAATTGATTGTAAACTAAGCACAATTATGGCTCCTAACCTGCCATCCAGCTTATTACATTCATTCTGCCCTAGGCCTGTGGAAGGTGCATATGTCTGTAATTGTTAGCTTTTTACTTACTGCCCTCTGTCTGGTGCAGTATCTTATTTCCCTTGGGTTTGTTCTGGTCTTCAGAGTTCTTTCCTAGCTGAGGATTTGGATTTGGATTTGGAGCTGTCATTAAAAGACACAATTCATGAATTTTCAATACTTGAATGAACAACTTTTGCTTTCTGATTATCACAAGTGAGGAAAGAGACATTTCATGGTATCATTTGCAAATAATCAATCTTTAATTTCTCTTTAAATGGAAGGGAGAATGTTCTCTCTTGTCATTCCATCCATGAATTCCTATAAAATGTCTTTGCTGTTTGTTTCTCCTCTAGACAGAGATTGCCACCCAAAATCAAAATCCAAGTTCCCTACACATCCAAGATAAGACATGACTGACTTTAGAGTATGTGGCAGAAATGAGAATTCTCAAAATTCCAGTGTTGTCAACTGCTCTCTGATTTTCCAAAATGTTAATTTGATAACCAAAATGGAAAGGACTCCAGAGTCATTTTAGTAGATGCCCGATAAAGTGGACATTGTTTAGTAGGCACTGTTTCTGGAGATACAAAGCTTAAAAATACATGGTCTCTTCCCTGTTCTGATTTTACTTTCATTATACTAATACACTATGTACTTGAAATTCATACAGCTTTAAGACTTGTTATAAAATATGATGAATAAATAGCACATTAAAGTTCTATAGTGACGAGGACAGAAAAATGGTTTGTGAGAAAAGGCAAAGCATTAAATTCTTGGAAAAGGAATTTTCTTATTTCCCTTTACCTGTCACAGGATTCACTTCATTGGTACCTAAGCTCTGTAAAGTGTTTTCACTCCAGGCCCATCATGAAAGCACTGTTAGTTGCCAAAGGAAGGTATGCTTTTACAATAATAGGAGACAGTTACAGGTGCATGGCCTGACATAACTTAAGGTATAGAAATGGATCTTCTCAAAATTATCACATATTCAAGTGCCTTGTTATAGGCTGATGAAAAAACAAAATGTGAAATTACAAAAGGGTTTCCTTGGCTTTGCAGACTTCTACCTGTGTAGTGTATGAACAAGTCTTAATACACACAGCAGAAATTCCACATTTAGGAGCCAAATAACACAGAGAACAAGTCATGTAGTGTGCAGTAAAGCAATTTCCTAAATGTTATTGGTCTGCATGTCTGAAGCCATATGTCTAAACCTCCATTACTTTTATTTTAACAAGGTTGAATGAAAAATTTCTTCATTTATAGTCTTATGCATGGCTTGATGTTAAAATGGATTATAATTAGTGTGGAAAACATAAAACAATTTTTAAATTATTGAGATAAATTTTTATTATGAGACTAAATATATGATAAGCCATTTGAAATAAACCTCATGTCCCAAATAATAAGTGAAAATGCATTCTCACTTTGCATATTTTAACAATGTTAAAAATGCTGAAAACTAGTTGTTAGGTGGCATATTTACATGAAGTGCATGTTCTTTGTTATGTTTTTGTTCACTGGGGCAAATCGTATATGAAATTTTGGGATACATAGTGATTGATAGATAACACCTGAAAGATGGGATCCTCCCAGTCCTGTTTCTTTAGAAAGTCTGAAGATGGTTTTATTTATGTTACAGATTGCCTTCGCTTTGCATTTTAGCACCACCTGGTGGACAAAATATCATTTGTTTATTTTTTTCTCTACTGTTTAGCCCCTTCACAAACTATATTTATTTATGATACACCTTAATAGATATTCCATTGTGAAAGTTCTACATTTTAAAGATTATTGTAAATAAAATAAGGTTAAAAAATTTGAGATGATTCCCAAGTACTATTGCCAATTTAAATGCCTGAGTTTGTTTAACCCTCATAAATATATCCAGATTTGAATGGTACTTTACATTCATATACAAAAATTGCTTCTTTCCACATTTTAATTACTTATATTTATATTTTTTAATGTAGAATTAAATAAGATGAGAAAGCTTTCTGTACTTACAAAAGTGTAGTTTAAATATATTGTCTTCCAAAAATTCAGATAATCACTTTGTAAATAGTGCTTCATGAAGAATGTTCACACTATAAATTCTTACTATACTAATATTTTACACAAAATCGAAATTAGTATTTTAATTTTTTTTTTTTTTTTTTTTTTTTGAGACGGAGTTTTGCTCTTGTGACCAAGGCTGGAGTGCAATGGCGCGATCTCGGCTCACTGCAACCTCTGCCTCCTGGGTTCAGGCAATTCTCCTGCCTCAGCCTCCCGAGTAGCTGGGATTACAGGCACGCGCCACCATGCCCAGCTAATTTTTTGTATTTTTAGTAGAGACAGAGTCTCACCATGTTGACCAAGATGGTCTCGATCTCCTGACCTCATGATCCACCTGCCTCGGCCTCCCAAAGTGCTGGGATTACAGGCTTGAGCCACCGCGCCCGGCCAGTATTTTAATTAATACTACTACAATATAAGCTATTTTTCCCCTTATAAATTCAGTTGTGGGCTTTTGTGTATTTCTCAGTTTTAAATAGTTTTTTGACTCTCACATAAGAAAAATTTGATATTTTCAAATGAAAAACACAAATGTAGTTAAAGCTAGTTTTGAGAATTTTAATCATGATAATCTTTGTATACTCCCACATTTCTATAAAATATAGTAGAAATTACTTTGATGAAATACAGTAAAAAACATAATTCATCTTCAGATTCCACTATCTTCCTTTGGAATATACAACCTATCTGTTCTCTGGTAAAACTGGAGGTCTATAAATTTCGATTGTGTGATATTCAAAGATTCAGTTTCTACATAGAAAGGTGTTTTCAAATGGAAAATATAATCTAGTCTCATACCTTTTATATATCATTTAAAATAAAACTATAGCAGATGACAATCTTCATCAACATGCATCTTGAAGTTATTTGTCTCTTCAAGAAAACATTTAAAATTTTTATCACTCTCTCTTTCTCTCTCTTTTTTCTTTTTTTTCCCCTCCAAAGGCCTTGGATGGTATACTGTAAACTCAGCATATGGAGATACCATTATCATGCCTTGCCGACTTGATGTACCTCAGAATCTCATGTTTGGCAAATGGAAATATGTAAGTGAACTACCTGGGACTTGGTTAATTGCCTTTGTTCTTTTAAATATAATTTTTTCTGTGAATAACTGTGAATTTCAAATTAACCTAAATGCAATATTTAATTGCGGGTACAAATATAGGAAGGTAAAATTAATGTGTGGAATGTGACAAAAGAAAGATTCCTATTTTACACAACAAATGATATTTTAAAATAAAGCAAATAAACACATAATTCTTAGAACATATTAGTCTGAAAGATTCCACCTTAAGTGTTAGAAGCAAAGAAAAAGGCAGACTTCCAGCATAAAATCAGTGGATTATAGGACTGAGCTCAGTGGAGAATGGCAACCTTTCTTCATTGGCTCATGTGCTATTTGATGTGGTTATTGCAAAGGCCAGATATATCAGTAGAGAGAGGCCTTAGACAGTCTTTGGGAATTAGTCATCAGTATTACAAGCTTGATTCTCGCATTTAGTCTTAAAACCGTGTTGATGCTATAGGTTCTTTTTATATTTAACATTGTTGATTTCTTCCCATATTTTCTGCAGATAGTGAAATCAAATTTTCTCAGGCATGGAGGTACAGATGGGTCTGGAAATGGAAGGTAGAGATGCTGGCAGGGAGATGTGGCTAGGTAACTTTGACTAATAAAATGCCTCAATTAAATTAATCAATATTAATGAAAAGTGTTTGTATGGTACAATTTCCCAATGCTGGACCTGTACCACAGAAGACTCATGGCAATCTGCAAGCTTCAAGTAGATATGTTTCCCTGGATACAAGAGCAAAATTTAACTAGCTCCTTGAAGTGTTAAAAAGGTATTTGCAAAGGAAGATAATTTGATGGTCAAATAATTTATAAAAACATTATTGTGCCACTTCTCAGAGCCTTTCATTTGTAAGATCCATTCTGAATTGTCTGAGGGTCATAATTTGATTCAGTTCTTATGTTTATTTGACCATACAATCTTTTCCCTCACATATCTCCAAGAACAAACATTCTGCAGAACATACTCTAAGAAATGTGCTTAAGTTTGCACTCAATGAGTGGTTTAACCCAGCCTTTTAAAATGTAGGTTCTGATGTGCTCACTATAAGATTCTGGGCAGATGAATTAATCCCTCTTTTCTCATCCATAAAATGAGATAAAAATATCTTCCTCATGTGTTGTTGTGTGATTACACAAAGAAATTGATATCAAAATACCTAGTACTTGCCATGGTAATCATTCAACAAAGTGAACTCATGTCTGTGACACTGCAGAATCCTAACCATGCTATGCTCGCATGAGTGGGAAATGAAAGGAAAGGCAGGTGATAAGGCAACTCAGCATTCCTCTGTAGCATCCTTCTATTTAGTATCCATTTCACTCAAGGTATCTTTGAACTATTTGTGATTTCCTATAAATGTGGAAATTTGAAGTTAAGACCTTTGAGGACAGAGTCTATTAGCACCGTCAAATTCCAAGTGCCTGGGAAACTACCATGCAATGCATTTGTTCAATCGAATTTACTGCCAAAATAAATGGATTCAGGTGATGGAAAATTTTCATGATCATAGAAAATTCTAACTATAACCCAGGGAGTAGCATTCACCTAAACTGAACTGGCACAATGGACACTGGAAATCAAACAATAATGGCAATTTTCAAATCTTCAGTTAAGCTAAAGTCTTCACCAATAAACTGAGATACACTGTAGGAACTATAACCTCTAAAGTCAATCTTGATTTGCAGAAATAGCATATATGCTCTAATTTAATGTAACCACCTAAAAGACAAAGGAAACTTTTGGAAAAAATGAAAGGAAGTAAACATAGAGAAGAAATGGTCTGATTTCTCCTAGACCACATTGTAAACTCCCTATGAATGCAGATCTTAGCTTCCCATTCGCTTCTCCCAGACCTACTCCTGACACCTCCTCTCCATTATCTGCCACAGTGCCTGGTAAAGAGGGACGGAAGGCTATCACGAGTGTAACCATAATAAGGGCGAGCTCGAAGCTCAAATTTTTGCTCAGCTAAGATTTACCAGCCAAGACCTTGGGAAGTTATTTAACCAAACTCAACCTCCATGGTCTAGTCTATAGATGAGGTTAATATTTAAATTTAACTTACAAGGTTGTTGTAAGTATTAAACCAATTACTGCATAGAAAGCCCGAAGAAAACACCTGCAATATAGTTAAGTGCTCAAAAATTAGTAACTCTTACCTACTGCATAAGGGAATGAATACAGAAACTTAAGGTAATGGTCTAACATACTTTGCATAGTGAAGGAATGACGTAAGATGAGATAATCTGAAAGAGTTAAAAAGAATATTATTGATGTATTCAGATATTTAAGTAAATAAAACCTTGGACTCCAATATTAACTTACTAATTGATATTATGAACCCTTAATATTTAATCCCCCATAGAATCTTAAAATTTGTCATGGACTTTAACATATATCACATTTTATTTTCTGAAAGGTCTTATAGGGTACATAAAGGAGGAATTGCCCGCCTATTTTAGGTTAAATTGCTTATTACGTGAGACAATTTTTATGGGACCAGAGGAAGAAATGCATTGTTATGTCTCAGTGCTCTTGGCATAATTGTGTATGCAGAGTATATCTTATTTTGGTGATACGTTTTTATATGAAAGCCTTTTGAACTAATTATTAGGACTCAGCAAAACTACGGATTGTGTTAGTTAAGCTGGTTCATTCCTTAATGGATATTAATTATTTTACAAGGGTAAACATGGTTTTTCCGTCAAGACTGGTTAAACTATTCTATGTATAAATGTCAACTACATCAGTTTTTGTTAGAGGTGTGGATATTTAAAATATGTGGATTAAAGTAAAGAATATTCTAAAGATAATTGCTCAAAATATCCAAACCTGTTTGCAGCTCAAGTGTATGCCTGCCGTGATGGTTACTTACCTGAACATCATTTTGTACCTTTATTTGCATTTATCTATGATTTATTTTATATTAAACATATAAAGCCCATGTAAGTTTCAAAACAATTACCAAGTCTATCCTCCCGATGAAGAAAAATCTCAGATTCCTAGAGCTCTATCGTTTGTTTTTCGCATTTAAATTGACACCTGTAAAAGATCTTACAGATTCTCTCTTATGAAAAATTTTCTGTAATCAAATATTTATGTGAGACTTGTATGCAAAATTATTCTTCTTAAGCAAAAAATACAGATATTTGTAGAAGAACATGGCCAAGGAAATGTTGTTATTTTGAATGTAATCCCAAAACATCTGAATAAGCTCGTGTTATAATGTATTATTATTTTAATTTTTAGGAAAAGCCTGATGGCTCCCCAGTATTTATTGCCTTCAGGTCTTCTACAAAGAAAAGTGTGCAGTATGACGACGTACCAGAATACAAAGACAGATTGAGCCTCTCAGAAAACTACACTTTGTCTATCAGTAATGCAAGGATCAGTGATGAAAAGAGATTTGTGTGCATGCTAGTAACTGAGGACAACGTGTTTGAGGCACCTACAATAGTCAAGGTGTTCAGTAAGTAGCCTGGAGCAGTGTCACTGCTAAGTGGGATCGATGGCCGGTACCAGACCATGTTCTTTAGAAAGAAGACTGAACTCTCTGTAGTGTCACTATAGCAGGTATCTATATAAGGGGATTTAAAGAGATCTTCATTCTGCTCATATATACTATCAGCAAGGAAAACAAAGAGGATAAAATTCCAATAGGAGATTGGCAGTAAGGAACTGAAATGATATTCTCTGCTGCTTTGTCATGTAAAAACATCCTGAGATATGAAGTACTACTACTGATAACTAGCACGTGATCTTAACTTATACTGACATGTACAAAGAAGGGTTGTGTGTGAACCATATGAAATTGCAGTTTTGATACCTAACAATAAAATGTAAGTTATTCAAACTATATTTTAACAGAGGTCTAAATTTTCCATGTATATATATCCATATATATAAATATCCTACATATATTCATTTATAAATATTATAAATGTAGATATATTTCCATCCTTACCTTTAGTGGTTATCGATTTAGATTTCAAAAAGTATTCACTTCTTTTAGAAAATTGTTCTAAAATTTAAAAAACTCACCACACCCTGAATGTGTATGTGGGATACACCAAGGGGAGAAAGTAGAGTCAGGGTGGAAGAAGAGAAAATTATAGAAGAAACTTGGAATCATTATTACAGTCACTACGACAAAATTACTTTGCCTAATGATAGCATATAGTTAATGTTATTGTGCAAAGAGCTGTGCAAATGAATGACTTGAGAAGTTATAATTAAGGTATTTCATCTTTTAAAACTCAGATAAAAAGTCCCACTTCCGTTACTTCAAATATTTTAGACACTACAGGGAGAAAAAAATCGGTCTCAAAAGTTTCAGAATGCCAGTATTTCAGTCTTTTTCAATTAGGGAAGAAGGTTTCACTTTACAACATTTTCCCCTCTGCTTTCTGATAACTTGACAGTGCCTAGAAATTATTAAAATAAATAGGGAAGAAAGAAACCCAGAGGGCCTTCCAACCACAGCAAGTAACTATGGATTTTTCCTGTTTCTCTTGTAATAGCCTATGCAACTAAGTAGGTCTGTCCCTCAAGTATTTATATGGACTTCAAAGCTCCTATGGGCTCATGGTGCTGACTCAAAGCATGCTTATATCAAAGGAAACCTTTGTTCCCCAGAAGAACCTTGTAAAAGCATATTACATGTTTCAGTTGATTACCTTTCAGCTTAGAAGGCACCTTCCAGAAACCCTCCTCGCTTCTTGACCGTTTTATGAATCAAACCAAGTACCAAGTGTTTGCAGTCATGCCCATTTCCATAAAACACTACAAACAGTCTGCATCCTGCATTTGCCAGTGGCCCATCTATTTTTTTTCTTTTCTTCTATTTCACTTTTATGTTATTAGAAAGATGAATAGTACAACTGCTCAGGACACTTTTTCTAAATCGAGTAATCAAAAAATTTTTTGGTGATAGGAATAACATCATAAATAGAACCGGACATCAAAAATGACCACCGTAGGCACAGAGGTTAAGTCACAGCACTCTAATGGTTATTTATATTAGTTTGTCATCGTCAGGATTCATTTTTCAGGTGTTAAAATTTTTCTACATTGAAATAGTAGTATACAAAGGAGTTGAGAAAATTCAGATTGTTTCATTTAGAAGAATTATTTGTGACATTTTTCAAAACATTTTTGTATGTGTGAAAAAATGCCATACAGAAATCTGAAAAAAAAATTCAGTTGGTCTAATTCAATAACATTTATAAGCTGACTTGGAATATAGGGAACTTCTATAATTGCGAAAACAAACTCACATCCCACCTACCACCAGCACCCCCATACTCCCTTCTCTTTTTGATGTTGTTGAAAACAAAATGATTCTCAGAAACAGAATTTGCATTCCAGGCTTTGGGCCAGGGAGAATTTACATAGACAAGTTACACAGTCTTGAAAATGGTGTTTTATACTAGAAATCATGAGACCCTCCAAATCCAGGAAAATGAACAGCAAAGCTTATGATAAAGACAATGTTTACAAAAAGCATATAGGGACTTTAGTTTGTTTTCTTTTGTTTTCAATGAATACACTTTGGGTCACTTTCTGTGAAGCAAAAAGCAGCTGTGACAAGGAGACTTTGATTCTCTGCATGTATATATTGCAGTCACTTAAGAGTTACAAAGCCCATCAATCAGTCCTCTGTTTCCCTCTGTTGAATCACCTAGCAACATGCACTGTGCACCATAGAATCAAGTATGGTTAATCCGAGCCAGTCTCAGATCAGGTTCCTGCTAATTGCCATCCTCATGAGCTAAGTCAAATTGTTTTTATTCAAACTAGAGCCCCTGACGAATGACCTTGCTATCTTTAATGTAGGTTTGCTTGTTTAGTTTTAAGCTATTCCTCATATGCAAGAAATCATATCTGTAATTCAGCCCAAATCCAAATAAGTGGCAATCTCAGTCACCACTAATCAGCTTTTTTCTTTTAGTTGAATGGCATCAAAACCAAACCGTGTTTTTATTTAGTGTACATTTGAGGTTAATAAAACCATTCAGAAACAAGTATCAACCTATAAGGTGCCCAAAGATTTATTCTAGTGATTGTGAAAATGTTTAAAAATCAAATGGATACCCAGAGAGCCAGAAGACTATTGATGATGAGATGGAGCAGTCATTGAGTGAGTCACCAGGAGACCTTACTTTTTGAGATCTGCTGCTAATTTCTCACCTTGGGCAAGTCACCTAACCAGTCTGGGGCTAAGATTCACTCCTCATCAATAAAATGAATACTTTGGATGAGATGGGAGGTTTTCCCATTCTGTTGCTGGGATCTTCAGGAGTTAATGAAGACAACTGAGGAAGGTGAGGAGCTATTTCCACTTGATTAGTGAGACTTTGGTCTATTCAGTATTTAAAAGTTTTTCATGATAATTTGTTCATGAAAAAAAGAAGGGAGGAGTGGCTCTAGTTCTAAGCATCTGAAAACCACACCCTGTGCTCATCTGCAAGTCTAGTGTACTCTGGTGGTGCTCTGTGGTATTGCAGGCATGGAGTCCGCTTTCATAGGGACCAGTTCTTACGATTATGATGGGCAGTGTTTAGTGGCTTCACACAGAGGTCTTTCAGAGCTTTTATTTGGATTTCTCCCATTTAAATACCGTTCTCACTGCTTTATCAGAATTAAGTGTCCTCCTCCTAAAAGCCATTCGATCTAAAAGTAAAATTTTGTGGGGTGTTGAGGGGGGAAGAAGCAGAAAATGATCTGTTTAACAAACAAGATCTGCACCATATGTTTCATTTGTATTATTTAACTATAAAAGATACCTTTCACCCACAACAGTTTGCTTAAAGTACTTCATAAATTATGAGGGGTGATTGGTGACAAAGTACTGGAAGAAGCAGTTTTGAGTCAACACAACCACTAGCATCTGCCTTCACTTGGTCTCCTCTCTTATTAAATTGAGCTATCCTCTGTGGCTTTTGATAATAATACTAGAACACTGTAAGTGATACAGAGTAGTTGTGCCTTCTTCATTACATTCTCACCTTGCTCTGAGCTGGCTAGCTGCCAAAAAATATACATCTTTAGTAGGTTTCTGATTTTTAGATTCTCTGAAGGCTAATGTTCATAGCTCTTACTAGCAATAGTCTGGGTATTAGAACAAAAGGAGCTAACTATTCCAGTATATTTCTTCCTGACCACTCCCTAGCCCCTTACCACAATTCCTTTCTTCTCCAGCTATAAAATCTCTTGTATAACTCTGTAGATGATATAAAACAAAAAGAAGAGGGAAAAATAAGGGCATTATTTATGAAATTTTTTAATTGGCACTAGTATTACATGTAGCTTAACTTTTCAGCATGTATGATGAGAACTGAATGGATATTAGTGAACACCCTACAATTTATGGGATTCGAAGCCACTATCCATAGCACGCCAACACAGGAACAGAAAACCAAATACTGCATGTTCTCACTTACAAGTGGGAGCTAAATAATGAGAACACATGGACACATAGAGGAGAACAACACACACCGGGGCCTTCTGGAGGGAGAAGGGTAGGAAGAGGGAGAGGGTCAGAAAAAACAACTAATAGGTACTCGGCTTAATAACAACAAACTCCCATGACACAACTTTACCTATGTAACCAACCCATACTTGTACCCCGGAACTTAAAATAAAAGTATTAAAAAAAGAAATCATTTGAGTCTTAGCATTATATATCATTGCCAAGATATTGGCACATACTACATGTTGCCATGAATATCAGCTGCCCCCATCACCAACATGCACATGCGTGCACATATGCACACACACACGCACACACCTTATAAACTACTATCAGATTTACAATAAACATTGTAGTGTATTTTAATCTCCTTATTCTATAATTTTAAACTACTGTAGTGTGGCCCTGTTATATCTTCTAACTAGTTAAGATAGCCAGAAAAAGAAAATAAACAAAGATATGATTCTTCCATTTGATAAATATTCAGTTGAGTGATTTAGAGAAATTTAGTCAAGAAGATTCAGAAGCAAAAGTTGGCTTAAATCATTGCCCTTGACTAAATTGCTTTAATGAGGCAAGTAAATTTGTAGCATTGCTTTTGCTTTCAATTCTATACTTGGTTATGAATCCTTGAATCATGTTAAGATACAATTCACATGGACTATTTTTTTAACACTTTGGAATCAATATACAATTTTGCTAAAATAGCACATGTCCTCTTTCATGGTCCTCCAACTAATATCCATCAATTGTTATAACCTAATATAAGAGAAAATTACAAACAAGATACATGTTAATATAGAGGGCTTGAAACAAACATTTAGGGAGAAAATGGCTCAAGAAAATGAATTAAGTAATACCATTACATTCACAATACTCAGTGTGAGCCTCTTTTCCAAATAGAAAGATGAATCATAAGGTAAACAGGATTAAACTTTAAACATCCTTTCATCAGGTTTTCCTATGTTTACTACAGTTTCATTTCATTGAAAAAGTAAGGAATTTTATAAAGCATTTATGGCAACAAAATACACATGAGCATGAATAAAGGACCAAAAATTGAAATACAAAAGTGTTTATGATTATGGGTTCTTTGATAAAACATCACAGGGTTTACAAAGCAAAGCAAAGGAATACATTTTCCATTAGAGAAAGAGTATGTGCACAACAGTCTTGATATTTTACTTTGGTGAACTGGAAAGTAGCGAAACTTGGCAAAGCTACCCACCAAATCTGTGTATTTAGAACCTAAACTTATGGAGAGATTTTCCAAATATCGCCACATATTCCAAGCCTAATACTCTTGAAGGAGAAATTAAGAAAAATTTGAACTTCTTTTCTGTTCATTTTGACTCTAGATTGCCCACGTACATTAATTGTATATTTTATATCTCTTGAGTTCTCAGAGGATTCACTAAATAACTGATTTCAGTTTCCAGAAAACTTTGACTTATTTAGACCCCAAGAATTTTTTTTGTTTAAATATTTCAGATGCATTCTTCTCTCAAATATATTAGATATTTGCCTTTTTAAAATGGATTCCAAGTAAGATTCAGTGTTTCATCAATAACTCAGTGTTGCAATTATGAACATTCATAACATTCTATTAAATTAGCAATAATGTCAAGGTTTACTCTTATGTGACAGACCTAACCCCCAAACAGTAGGTTTCCCAGAAACTGGTGTCTATCTTGAGATGCTTTTTTTTCTGGGTCAGCTTTTTATCATTCTATGGCCACCATCCTACCAATCAGGTAGCCAACTGTCACTACTGGCCACCGTCCTACCCATCAGGTAGCCGACTGTCACTACTGGCCACCATCCTACCAATCAGGTAGCCGACTGTCACTACTGGTTTCCTTTAATGTTACTCATCTCTGTTGCCTCTTTCTATTTTTCTGTATTTATTTTTTTCTACTGTTCTATCTTGCTCATGTTTTGTTCCCAATTGGTGTATTTGGAAACTAGAAATCATGATTGTGAAAACTGTATTTGTGGAATTATATTTCTAGAATAGTAAATAGGCCCTTTATAATTAAAGTGCATGTGTTCAACACATGGGAGGATTTATTATTTTTATTCATTATTCTAATATCTAATATAAAACATATTTATGAAGGGGAAATTAACTCTAGATATTAACCTAAAGAATGTTACATTTGTTTCTCATACCGTCTAAATATATCCATGTTGCTGCCCCAGAGACAATTTGTCATTTTCCTTGTTTTCTAAAATGGTCTGGGGAAGTAACATGTCTAATAACTGAATTCCAAATTGAGTAATAATTATACAAAAGACAATTTAGTTTAGTTTGGTAATCAAAAGTATTAGTGGTAAACAATAAGACTATAAAAGAAAAAGTAGCTGATTGTCTTAATATATTTGTTCATAAGAAAATAGAATAATTTTGGTCCATGAGACTCACAAAAATCAATGACAATGAGTCAGTATACTTTTTGTTTAAACTAATTGTTGGAGCTATTTAAAAAGTGCAGAATCCATCATTGATAGAAAATAGCAGCTAAGAATAAAAGAACTTAAAATCAGTTTAAATAATAAATTGTTGCTGCGACTTTTGATCAATTGCTCCTGAAGTCTTTATTAAAATTTATACTTCTTAGAACTTTCTATATTTAAAATGTTTCTGTCCATCATCTCAAGTTCCACATTTGAAACATTTCTCCACATTTATAGTTTCATACTGTGACTTGTCTTAAGAGGTAAAATTAGAGATATTTCAGAAATTTGAGTTTATAAAATTCTTAACTTGCTTTCTATTTCCTATGATTTTAGAGGAGTGTTTCTCAAACTTTATTGTGCCCAAGAATCCCCTAGAAATTTGTTTAAAATGTAGAGTTATGGGATTTTTTTCCAGGAATTCTGATTCAGTAGGCCAAGTAAGGCTCAGAAATCTTCATTTTAAACAAGTACCTTTGTGATTTTTGTTCATGTAAATTAATATCTTTACTTAATGAACTGGAAGTTGTTGATAAGTAGGAAGGGCTTGTGGTAATCAATTAGAGATAATGTATCCTATGTAGGACATTAGCTTCCGTTTCACTATCAAATCCATATTCACTATTTATAAAGCATTCAGAAAGCATTGTCGATCTTTTAATCAAAGGAATTACAAGCACTGAAAATAATATTTAAGATAATAAATATTTGAAGGGCGTAGGCCTACAGATTCCCTAAATCCAGATTCTATAATGAAATCTGTTTTTATTCTGTTGCTTATTCTTCTGTATTGGGTAAATGAATTGTTTTTGCTCTACATCAAATCAGAGAAGTCCCTTTTTTCTTACATATATACTTAAAATCTTTCTCTGCTTAACTTTAGAACAACCATCTAAACCTGAAATTGTAAGCAAAGCACTATTTCTCGAAACAGAGCAGCTAAAAAAGGTAAGAATTGTTTTTGATTAATACCTTTACGTAGCTGAGTGTTTTAAGTGCCTTCTTCTGACCTTAGAGGCCAGGACAAATATGATAGGCTTTGCTCTTGTGGAGATGACAGTGTTGCAGGTACCGATCAGAAATTATGCACAAGGCACAGAGGGTACACTATTCTCACAGTCTCAAGTGACGATGGAGACACCAAGGAAGGTGGGGTCATTTCTGAAAAAAAGGATTCTTGGATTCTTTCTTATTTGAATTAATGGATTGTTTAATAGAAGGATGAAGCCAGTTGGCACAGGTCATGCCTGTAATCCCAGCAGTATGGGAGGCCAAGGTGGGAGGATCACTTGAGCCCAGGAGTTCAAGACAAGCCTGAGCAGTACAGCAAGGCTTTGTTTATTTTATATATATATATATATATATATTAAAGTTAGCTGTGCATAATGGCACATGCCTGTGGTCCCAGTTACTTGGTAGGCTGAGGTGCAAGGATTGCTTAACCCAGGTCAAAGCTGTTGTGAGCCTTGTTTGTGGCATTGCATTCCATTGTAGGTGACAGAGCAAGACTCTGTCTAGAAAAGAAAAAATAGAATGATGGAAGATGAATAGATTTTCTCCAAGCCAAAGGTAGAAAGGGCTTTCCAACAATACTAAGTAATAGAATGTGAAAGAGAATGGTGTGTTTGGGAAACAGGAAGTTTTGGCATTGATCAAACTGGGTACTAAGAGAGAAAGCAAGAAAGGATAGAAAGAGATCAATCTGGAAGGGCAAAGAAAGGCTGGATCATGACAAATCTTAAATACCCTGTAGGGAGTCTGGACTTTATTCTGCTGGCAAATTAAGCTACTGAAAGATTGAAATGAAAAGGTAAGATCAGATATGAACAGCGCATTAGCAGAGATGTGAAGAGAAGCTGTACTAAAGTGGGGGACAAAGTTGGAGTTCTATGTTGAATGACAATCTCACTTTCACTAACTAAAATATCAGCATTTTCCTTTGTTGGGAGGTGGAAACTCAAATCCTAAATTCTTTGAGTCCGAATAAATTTTACTGCTAAAATCATTTGAGGAATACCAAACATGAAAGTTAAAACACATTTAAAGAAAGTGAGGGGAATTATAGAGCACGGTAATATATATCATCTTGAAATATATGTTGTATGAAACTGGAGAGGCAGCCCCATTTTAACACCAAATTATTATTCCATATTAAAATATATGATTCATGGTAATAGTCAACGTTAACAGATGAATGTTATTTGGTTAATGTTAAAAATGAATACTCTCTAAATGAATTTGGCAATGCCTTCAAATGAATGTGATTTTATAATAGTGACAGCATCTATTGCACATTTTAAAATGTGCAAAACTATATTTTCAAATACAGTTGTTAAAAACGTCTTAAAATGACATTGTTTTTATATCAGAGAGCATATATTCAGTCTTTGGTCAGCGTTGGAAAAATAAATGGGTCAAGTATCCTTTGGAATAATGGCATTGCCAGAGTTTCTGGAGTTTCCAAATTGACAGCACCTGATTGAACCAAAGTAATAATAACATTGCCTTTTCATTTTGCAGTTGGGTGACTGCATTTCAGAAGACAGTTATCCAGATGGCAACATCACATGGTACAGGAACGGAAAAGTGCTACATCCCCTTGAGGGAGGTGGGTATGAAGCCGGGAGACAGGAAGTAAATTGAGAGGACCTATTTTGACTTCCTTTTTTTCTAGGTATTCTTTAAACCAGTGGTCTCCAGCCTTTTTGGCACCAGGGACTGGTTTCACGGAAGACAGTTTTTTTGGGGGCTGGGGTTGGGGGATGGTTTCAGGATGATTCAAATGCGTTACATTTATTGTGTACTTCATTTCTATTATTACATTGAAATATATAATGAAGTAATTATACAACTCACCATAATGTAGAATCATTGGGTGACCTGAGCTTGTTTTTCTGGAACCAGACAGTCCTATCTAGGGGCGATGGAAGATAGTGACAGATCATCAGGCATTAGAGTCTCATAATAAGCATGCAACCTACATCCCTCACATGCACACTTCACAGCAGGGCTTGCATGCCTATTGGAATCTCATTCCACAGCTGATCTGACAGGAAGAGGAGCTCATAATGTGAGCCATGGAGAGTGGCTGTAAATACAAAAGAAGCTTCTCGTGGTTGCCCACCACTCACCTCCTGCTGTGTGGACTAGTATCAGTCCTGGGGGCTGGAGACCCATGCTTTAAACTATCCAGGATCTAAATATGTTGCCCTCTTTTGAGCTATGACTCTTATGCTCGGTTACTTTAAGTATGTACTAAATTAATACGTGATTTTTAAAAATCATTTTTCACCCTTGTACAGAAGAATCAAGAGCAGAGAAAATAATTTCTGTATATGGTATGATCTAGAAGTTAATTAAAGTGAGTGGGAAATAGGATTCCAGGATTCTATTTCTGTCTCTCTGATTCATAGTTTCGAAAAGACATCTTACCTCACTACATGTCAATTTTCCCTCCTGTTAAATACAATTAGAAGGAAAGAAACACTTCTCAAAGGTGTTGTGCTATTTAATTAAGGATTGTGATTGTTAGATGAAAGATCCTGCCATCAGTGTTCTTTATTTTCTTCAGCGGTGGTCATAATTTTTAAAAAAGAAATGGACCCAGTTACCCAGCTCTATACCATGACTTCAACCCTGGAGTACAAGACAAGCAAGGCTGATATACAAATGCCATTCACCTGCTCTGTGACATATTATGGACCAACTGGCCAGAAAACAGTTTATTCTGATCAGGCTGTATTCGATATTTACTGTAAGTAATTCAATATATAATTATGTCATTTAATGTATTCAAAATAATATTCAAATGCTATTAATCTTCATAGGCCCAATCCTATTGCTCTTTAAAGTTCTGCTTCCAGTCTGCACCCCAAAAATGATGGCACCCCAAATAATCTCTTCCTCTTTAGGAGATCATAGAATGAATAAACATTTATCCATCCTGCAATATCTTTCAGTCTTTACTTTTTATTTGTGATTATCTCCTCTGAATTTCACTGTGCATTAAGTCCTCTAACTGATCAGTATCTGGATGAATGAAATATAGGCATATGACTGGCTTTCTAGGTAAGATTACTATTTTAATGAAGAGATTTATTTTAATAATGACATCAACTGCATACGTTTGATGGATGTTGTATGACAAGACATTTTACTTAACTAAATCCTGTATTTGAAACAGAGCATTTGACTGCAAAGGAATCTTCATGGCCATCTGTTCTACCTTCATTATTGTAGTTAGTAAAGTGAGGCACAGAGACTTGCCGTAAATTAGCTGTAGGCAATAGAATGGAATCTTTTTCTCCATTGCTGTGCTTTTCTTGTAAGACAGGTGCCAAGATAATTCTAATGATTAGGAGCAAAAATGCTGGCATTCTAGTCCAAACATTATCAATTACAGTTTCTTGAAAAGTAGCTTAATTATTCAACATCTCAGTTTTCTTACTTTGAAATGGGAAAAATATAATATCTAACTGATAGTGTTGTTATAGAGAGTAAGTGAAATCAACAAATCAAAAATGGCATGCTACACCACACATTAAATTGTCATTATTAAGTACTTCATTATTATTACTATATGGTCATTATCACAATATAAAGGTATCAAGAGCAGAGAAAATAATAAACGATCAAGAGCAAAGAAGATATTTTGGGGGAAAACGCAATAAAGGATTTTACTAATATTATTAATTTATCTATAATTTTTGTGATACTTGCATATGGTCTAGAGTAACCTAGCACTTCTAAGTCTATTTTAGAAAAAAAGCCAGAAATACCTGCTGAGCATTCGAGAGTTTCACGTCACCTACTTTTCTTTTTGTGGGCACAATGTCTTATATGAGAATGAAAGTGAAATTCTTCCAAACTTGCCCTAATATTAAAAGGTAGTTTTCCCTTAAACTTGGGAAATAAATTTCAACTAGATTTAAATGCCAGAAATTAGTATTTCATTATCTATAGGTTATCTAAGATCAAACTTTTTTTGGGGGGGTGAAGGCAAAATTCTTTTTTTTTTTTTTTTTTTTGAGACAAAGTCTCACTCTGTTGCCCAGGCTGGAGTGCAGTAGCATGATCTCGGCTTACTACAACCTCCACCTCTCGAGTTCAAGTGATTCTCCTGCCTTAGCCTCCCAAGTAGCTGGGATTACAGGCATGTGCCCCCACATCCTGCTCATTTTTGTATTTTTAGTAGAGGTGGGGTTTCACCATATTGGCCAGTCTGGTCTCAAACTCCTGACCTCAGGTGATCTGCCCACCTTGACCTCCAAAAGTGCTGGGAAAATAGGCGTAAGCCACCACCCCCGGCCCAGAGTTCTTTCTGTTAATAATATCCAATTGGAAATAAGCCATGTCGATGTCAGAAGTCACAGTGTATTCAGTGCTGGGCTTCATGGTGAAAACGCAAAGCACGAAGAAGCAATTTAAGACAGTCCTCATATTCAATGAGTGTACTACTCCAATATTGAAACAAGACACCCGCATCAGAAGGAAATCATCAATGCAAGACTGTAAGTGGGAAAAGCCTCAGGAACTCGGTATTAAGAGTCTTGAAGGCTCAGGTGCCCAATGATAGTGACTCTCAAACTATAGTGTGCATTAGAAGAACATGAAGGACTTGTTAGAGCACAGATTACTGCACCCTGGTCCTGAGCTTCTGATTTAGTAGATGTAGGAAGTTGCTTGAATATGGGTGTTTGTAATAAATTCCCCGATGGTGCTAATGCTGCTGATCTGATGACTCCACGTGAGAACCACTGCCCTAGGAAGACTTCAGAGAAGAGAAGGAAAGCGCTAGATGGAAAGGAGACACACACTTTTTTTTTTTAAGTGACAAATTTATCTTGCAAAAGCTTGAGAAAAATGTACCAGTCCACTCCTTTCTTACCCTATTCAATCAGTAATGAGGTTTTAGGGAAGCAAGCTCTTTGATCTTTGTGTTTATCTGATTTCTGCCTTCTGACACACACTGCCTACGTTTATGCCTCCATTCCTCATTGCCTGTATTTCTACAGGCATTTGAAAGTAGTAGTTTTCCAGTGAATTGCAGAATAGTATTTCTCTTGCCTGCCCACCATTCTCCACTCACCCCCAAATAAACTGCCCTCCAAACTACTGCCAGAAATATTTTTCTAAAACACAAACGTGGTAGAAAATTGCTGTCACATTTATATGTGATAAAAACTTCTCAATGACTCCCTAGAGCTCTCAGATTACCCTTTACCCCCGCCTGCATTGCAATATGCCTTGAGCTCGTTTTAGCCATGGTCCTACAGTATGTGTCAGCCCTCATCACTGCCTATGTCCACTGTGGTCTGTTCCACTTTCCAGATTCCTTCTACAGAGTAACATTTACATGCCTAAGCACATGCTGTCATTTCATACCATTATCATTTAGCAAATGCCCATTTATGTGTCAAAACCCAGCTCCAGGGTGAGTTCCTCCAGGAAGCTTCCCAGTCTCATGTATCAAGATAAGTAATAAGTAATAAAAATGTACCAGTCCACTCCTTTCTTACCCTATTCAATCAGTAATGAGGTTTTAGGAAATCTAGCTCTTTGATCTTTGTGTTTATCTGATTTCTGCCTTCTGACACACACTGCCTACGTTTATGCCTCCATTCCTCATTGCCTGTATTTCTACAGGCATTTGAAAGTTTTCCAGTGAAAACTACTGGATCCCTATGCTTGTGTAATATATAGGTTTCATGTGGTCATACTCTTACTTATTAAGTTTGGTGTCTTTACAAATAGTTCATTGAGGCAGGACTTTCAACTTTATAATTCCAGTGCTTAAGGCTTACACAATATAGATGCCAAACAAATGAATATATGGAGAAGGGATAGATAAATAGATGAAAAGAAGAAAATTTTAATACACACTTCTAGTTATTTCATAGGGGTGTATGTAGTGGCGTAAGAGAGAAGACTCACTTGAGCTGGGTTCAAGCCAAATTGTGGGTATCAGGCCAAGGAATTTTTATTTGTAATCTTTATATATTGGGAATGTGTAATGGATTTTGAGTGTCATTATAATATTCAAGGCGCTACTTGAGAAAACTGATTCAGAGGAAATACTTGTGAAAGAATCAAAAGGAAGGAGACTCAAGTTGAGGAACCAAGTGAGATTTGATGGCATTGCTTCAGGTATAGGTTAATTAGGACATGGACTAGGGAAGTGTTAGTGAGAACAGAAAGGGAGAATCAGACCCTAAATAGAGTGTAAAGTATTAATCATCAAGATATGGTGACTGAATGGATAAAAGAGGGCAAAGGAGAAAGCCAGAGTAATGGGCAAAATGATGATTACTAGTGGGCAGAGTAAAATTCAAAGTCAGGGGCAAAGGGAGAGCAAAGTCTCATTAATTTTGTGGCAGGCATGTTAGTGGACATCCAGAGAGTCTGTCAGAATGCAAATGTGTTACATGAACCCTCTGATGACAGTTTAGTTCCTCAACTCTCTAATACAAAGCAAAGCCTATTGAAAAGGGAACACAGAAAAGGGGAGTTTTAAAATTGAAAAAGAAGTCAGAGATTGCCATCCCTGGCTGTTCTGGTGTGTCAGCCTTGATCAGAGATGTGCCACAGTGACATGCCACAGGCCAAACCTGAGCACTAGTCAGAGAAGGGCCAAGAAAGAAAACAGGAGAGGCCCAGAAAGGGAAGGTCATCAGGGCACCAAAACCAGATTTTTATTTACTTTTCAACCTCACTGGGAGCTGCTGGTTAGGAAACTACTTTAGGCAAACCCAGAAAAACAAATAAGAAGTATATTAAATCGATCACTGCTTAACCTCACAATATGCTCAACAAATATTCAGAGGTACCCAAGCATAGAGAAAAGGCAGAGAAGCAATCTATAACAACCTTCTAAGTTTTTTTCCATTTTATTTATAGAAAGGTAAATAAATGGCTGCGAGAGATAGAACAAAGCCTCCAAAACTATAACTTACTCATCTCCCTTGTTAGGTAATGAAAAAAGCATAGGTTTTCATAGATAGATTATTTTTAGTGTCACCAGATTGGAAATATAGATATATGCTTCAATAATTATTAAGTCTTGTAGAAAACATTCTACAAAACATACCTTTGCACTCTATGATTTCAACATTTATTATTCATTGTATTGTCCAGCTGTATAACGAATGGACACGTTAGTGGATCACCTGTAACTGCTACCACCACCTCCTTTTATTTTCTGTTTGCTAGATATGGTTCACTGTATCCAGCATTCAATTTCATTAGCATTCTACTACTGAGCAGTAGCCTGGGCTGAAGCATACCCTTTAGCTCTATTTTCTCCATAAATATGAACAAAATTGAATGAAGTTACATCTTGGCTCCAATGAACAGAACAAAATTACAATTCGTTTACAGTCCTGTTGATTGTGTCAAGGGTCTCCCAGAGTTCATAGGATTCATCTTTTCTCTTTTTTTAAAGCAGATCTACTCTCCTGCATGCCCAAATCCTTGCTGGAGTTGTTTAGCTCATGTCTCCTCTTTTTATTTCATCTGAAGTATTACTATTCAATAGAGTACAGTAGCATCTAATAGCTTTAGCTACTCGCTAGCTGATTTTTGTCCTTCCAAACTGTAAGATTCATATAATATGTAATTAAATTTTCTTATAATAAAGCCATGCAGTTTGATTGTTCCTATGGTCTTTTATGCATAAAATAATTACAGCCATTCCTACCTCAGTTAAAGACATTTTGCTAAGAAGAAATTGATTTTTATGTAACAGGGTTTCTTTGTAGTTTGCCCTAACTAAGATTAGTACTTGTATAGCAAGTAGCTATTAGCTTCAATCCGTCTATAAAAAGGTATATTTAAGCAATTACCATTACTAGCTTCTTGAGAAAATTATGTATAATTTAGTCATTTACATTGTATGCACAGAGTAATTCGGTACTTGACAAAAATGGTTAACTTGTGTCTGTGACTCTTACAGATCCTACAGAACAGGTGACAATACAAGTGCTGCCACCAAAAAATGCCATCAAAGAAGGGGATAACATCACTCTTAGATGCTTAGGAAATGGCAACCCTCCTCCAGAGGAGTTTTTGTTTTACTTACCAGTAAGTGCTTAAGTATTACTTGAGCTGGATGACGATCATTTTATCCTGTTGTCTGACTTCTGGCTGACATGAAGAATTGCACTTCATGGGTAGATTAAGTGAGGAAAAATGTTATTGCTAGGGACAAGAGACACCACCTATAAAATGTCATGTGGAAGCTTTTTCTGCACCTGCCAGTTTTTGCCTTTTTCCTCAATGTTGAGAGATTTCAAGAACAAACAAGAAAAAATAAGCTGACCACAGGAAACCATAATTGCAAAACCTTAAGGTTTAATAATCCAAATAAGCTGTAAGAATCTACTCTTCAGAAGCAGATAACTACAAAATGAAAACTGATGACAGCTTATGAACGGATGTGGACTCTAAATCTGCCCACATTTCCCTGAACACACCTCTGACCCTCTGAAACAGGGATAGTTCTGTTGCAGGTTATATTTAGAATAATGTAATGGCTGTTTTTTGTCATTATGTATAATCTTGAATGCCATTTCCTCAACTTTTCTCCCTATCATAGCTGAAGGAAATGCTATGATAGAGGATACTTTGAAAATTCCTCTCAGATGTGCTCTGCATGTCACAAGGATCTGGAAGCAAACAAGGAGAGAGCTCTGTCTTGGGATGCTTGTTTGCTCTTCCACATCCTTGTGCTTGACATCACTTTCTCCTTGAGGGAAGCCATGTGTCACTCAATGCTGCATTTTACTGCAGGGATGTGCCTACAAATTTCATCTACCACAGTACTCGGTAGTACTTAAGAATATCATTCACTACATTATTCAGAAGACTGTATAAGTAATTTCTTTATGCTGATAGAAAACTTTGTTTCCCCTAATAAATCGATTGCTGTTTTGGTTTAATTTGCAGAAGGAAGATGTAAAACTAATTAGGTTTCCACTTTGGCTATCAGGGATGACAGAGCCACATTTGCATCTCAGTTTTAGCAACAATATCTGCTGAATATCTTTCTTCGTTAACATCTATCATTCCTACATCAGCTATATTTTTCCTAGTCTTAATTTCTTTTTTATTTGTCATTTTCTTTTTTCTTCTCCTCTCTCTCTTCCTTTCCTCTTTATTTCTTTCTCATTCTTCTTATTCCTTCCTTTTATCCCTTTTGCTTTCCTTCTTTCCTTCTTTCCTTTCTTTCTGTTTTTTTCTTTTGATTTGGATATATGGCATATTTCCTTTTAAGCTGCCTCAAATATTTTTGTCAAATTACGTAAGGCATAAATCATAAAAATAAAAGACTGGACTTTTTATAAAATGCCCTTGAAACATGAGCAAAAGCCATGCTGTCAATAAATGTCACCAACAGAAAATAAATCAGCTCTCAACTTCCATAGATCCAAAATATTAACGATTTGCCCAGGAATCATGTTGGTAACACAAACTATACTCTTTTTGTGCGATCAATGAAACACATTCCCTTTTTTTCTTACCTGATAAAATGCTATCTTCATCAAGAAATACAACTGTTCTTATTGTAGCAACCAAGTGTAATCATCTGACATTTTGCCTCTATCAAAAGGGACAGCCCGAAGGAATAAGAAGCTCAAATACTTACACACTGACAGATGTGAGGCGCAATGCAACAGGAGACTACAAGTGCTCCCTGATAGACAAAAAAAGCATGATTGCTTCAACAACCATCACAGTTCACTGTAAGTCACCTATTTCTTCATCAGCAGCTTCACTTCAAAGGCTTCTAATAGCTTCATGTAGCTATCTTTTCAAATAAATTGCAGGTATATCTGTCTTAAATAATTGGTTGCAATAGATGTGATAGAGAAACAGCATCAGGATAAGCTCAACTTTTGTCCAGATTTGCACTGCAATATTGAAACTTTGCATGGCTCTGCTAATAACAACCTTTGGCAGTGGTAAATCTCCATCTTCTAAGTGTCTTCAATTTGTGGTGTCAATAAACAATATTCATATGGACCTTAAGGAAACTATATATTTTAAGAAAACATTTCCATGTTCTTGAAGTGTCCAGCTTTGCAGTTGGCCCAGAATTATCATTTATGTTACAGAATAATATTAACACCCAAACTCAGGCAATACAAAGTACTATACACTCAGTTTTGGGAACAAGAAGTAGAGACAATTAGAAGTTATTTATTGGTTGATGGTCCTCTATATAGAGGGATAGGAAATTTCTGGAAACAGAACTGTTTGAAAATCACTGTGGACATAACTTTTTAACTTTTAATTTGCTTTTAATCTCCAAATACTCCAAAAGTTATGTTTGCCTCAGAGTAACAGAAAAATACATATATAAATAACAGACACTTAACTTGAGTTCTTTATGTCCTAATTCATGACAGTCCATATTATTGATGTACCTGATGAATCATGGAAACAATAAACTAATTCATACCACACTCTGGTGACACTAGAATTCAGAGTGCTTTGAGCAAATGTCAGTCTTGCTTGGAGGTATAGTACAAACTTTCTAGTAAGTCCTTTGCACTCAACAGTACTATCAATAAGGTTTCCTCTAGACATCATCCACAACAATCCCTCTGAGTATAAAGGGACTTTAGAAATTGTCTTGAGTACATAGTTATAACTCTTTCATTTGACTCATAATACTTGAAAAACATGTGGGATCATATGTCTAAAACTCTGAGAGAGATATAAGGGGACACACTGGGGAATAAAGGAACCAGATGGTTGCTTCTGATTGTCTGATGTTGGGAGCACTCCCTTGGGAGCCCTGTAAATTTCATGGACTATTATGTCCACAGCTGGGCCATTTCTCCATTTACTCTTTGCTTATGTTGCTTGGGTTTGAATGTGTCTACCATCAGGGGCTAGTTACGGAGAAAGCAGTAGCCTCCAGTGTAGCAATATTATCCAGGCCGGTTCCATGAAAATAAAATAAAATAAAAGACAGGGAATAGAGCCAGAGGATAGAACCGCATGTGGAATAGCTCTCCGTTATCACTGTTCGTGATGTCTTTGTGCCAATAGTCAATAATCTAGTGCCTTAGAGATAGTGTGGCGTGGTTGTGTTTAAGAGATGCAAGGTACATAGGTCTCTAAAAGAAGAGGACTCTTATTTGTTTACTTGTAGATAAGGCAGAGAAGGATAGATAGCAGATTGACAAAGCAAAAAACTTGGTTACAGCCATATAGTGCCTACGTGATTAGCTGTGATGGTGGTGGGGGGAAAATTAAACAAAAGTGTGTAAAAGCCTAATTGGATTTTAGTGCATTTAATTAAATTTAAATGCATCTTGGTTTTGACAGGTAGATTGCAACATTGAGTTTTAAGGCTCTATTGCTCCTCAAAAGCTGAAAAAAAGTATTTCAAGTAAATCAACATCTGATTCTAAATTATATGGATACACAAAAATCCTATTTTTACCTACTTATCTTTGATTGCTTGCTTATTTTCCAAAAACAAGATTTGTTTCCTTTTCAAACATGTCTAAAGGAACTGTGGGTAGAGAAGCACCAACCCATTCTTGCACATGTTTGTAGAATAGACAGCTCATCAAGTCTCACAGCCTACAGATTCCTAGTTGCTGATGAACATTACTATTCTCCTGCCAATATATGCACACAGATTCTTCATCAGAGCCTTCACTGTCCGTCATTGTCCCATAAAATTGTTTTAATCTCCTCTCTGGAAAATTAGCTATCCAGCTAACAACAGCTTCTAACTCATCCTGAATAAAATTTTCATCTAAACACAATTCACCCAAATGTCCCAAGGAAACTCCACTTTTCTAAGTGATGGTACATGGTTTAATATTAATAGAAACTGAGAAAGCATGCTTCTTCCCTTCATTCATTCGACAGTAGTGTTTGAAAGTCTACCATGTGTCAGGCACTGTGCATATATCAGTGACAAACCAAGTCACAATCATTACCCTTGTGGTGCTTTCAGTCTAATAGGAGAGATGAACTTTAAAAATGTTGTTGCAGGCCAGGCATGGTGGCTCACGCCTGTAATCCCAGCACTTTGGGAGGCCGAGGCGAGTGGATCATGAGGTCAAGAGATCGAGACCATCCTGGTCAACATGGTGAAACCCCGTCTCTACTAAAAATGCAAAAAATTAGCTGGGCATGGTGGCACGTGCCTGTAATCCCAGCTACTCAGGAGGCTGAGGCAGGAGAATTGCCTGAACCCAGGAGGCGGAGGTTGCGGTGAGCCGAGATCACGCCATTGCACTCCATCCTGGGTAACAAGAGCGAAACTGTCTCAAAAACAAAAAAAATGTTGTTGCAATCAACAAATTGCAATTATAACATGTAAAACAAAGAAGAAACACGGAGTACAATGGCAAGTATTCGTACTACAGAAAAAAGATGCAACTCTCAGTGTGGCAAGCATGGTCACCTTCAGTCTGAATTGTATGAGTTTAACTTCATGAGTTGTCACCACTCATACCCAATTATTCACCATTGCAAAATCTGCCAAGCTCTCCCATCCCTTTGCCTTTGTTTATGTGACAAAAGTCCTTACATCTTCCCCTATCAAAGTTCTTCTCTACCATCAGGGGCCATGCACATATAGTGCTCCCTTTACAAAGCCTTTGTTACTGCTTTGAACTCTGTTCTCTCTACTTCCATAAGTCTTTGTTTGTACCTCTGTTTCTAGCCTGTCTGTCATCCTTCAACAAATATTTATTGAACTCCTAATCAGTACCAGGTTTGCTACTGGGCGCTGATTTCATGGGCTGTGTGTTATAGCTAGTTGAGTGCATAGTACCTCTACCTCATTGACTTGTAAGCTCATTATTTATCTCCACATCTGTCATTGGTGCTTGGGATATAGTAGGTATACAATAAATACTTGTTAAAATGAATTGGAATTTTCTCACACAAAGATTTTTATAAAAATTGCTTTCCATCAACTGGATGAGAAATAGAATAGCACTTTTTAAAAATATCTGCTGCTATAGTCAATTCTCTCCGAAGAAACATACTACTATTTCATGGTTTTTCAATTTATCACCTGCTGTCTAAAGATACTTGATTTTCCAACATATATGCCTTAACATCTCTTTTTATAATATTTACCTATTCAGCACCTTTCTTTATTTTCTTACAGAAGTGACTTAAGACTTCTTTTCTTAAGGTGACAGACCCTAGGGGAATATTTATACCCCCTCAAAATACCAATCATGTTAATACTGGGAATAAATGGATAATCAATTAGATTGACCATTCTCTTGTCTAAACTATTCTAAAGCTGGCTTGAAAAACTAGCCTGATCATGCTATATTCTAGTTACTTCTGTCATATAAATCTCTTATGAATGTTCAAATGCAGTTAGAAGGAATTTATTTTCTTTTCCAAAATAATTTGACTATCATCTTACACTTCAGAGTTAGCATTCTGAACAGATTTTCTGCTTCACAGATTTGGATTTGTCCTTAAACCCAAGTGGGGAAGTGACCAGACAGATTGGTGATGCCCTGCCTGTGTCATGCACAATATCTGCTAGCAGGAATGCAACTGTGGTGTGGATGAAAGTAAGTAGGTTTTTTTGGTACTACCCTGCTGTTTGGATTGATTTCTTTTGTACTTTATCTTGTATTCAAGTAGATATATTCATGGATGCATTTATATACCAGCTCTCTCTCCGTTTCTGGTAAGATCAATAAAATAACAATAAAATTTTAGAGGTGCTCATCAACAGGGTGGCATCCATAATTGCTGTTCTGAAACTTAGCTTGGGGTGTTATGTCAATTATGTGTATATACTAATTATACACACATGCACACCACACACATGCATGCACATACAAACATATTTATATACCACAGGGCTTAACAATTTGCAGTGTTTTTGCCTACATTATCCTTACATGGTATTTACAACAGACCTGTGAAATATGAAGATTATTGTTTTCCCCATTTTTTCATATAAAGAAATTGATGGAAAAGAAACCAGAAAGCTCATAACTGACAGAGATGAGACTCAAGGCTAGGCCTTACAGAGCATAAATACTGTGCCTTGATAAGACACCTTTTTGTCTCTCTTCTGCTGAGATCACTCTTAAGTTCCCGAAACCAGGTTCCACTGGATCAAGAGCTCCTATGAAGGAATTCCTTTTATCCCTGCCTGAGCTGTAGCAGAGCACCTAGAACATAGTAGGAGTTAATTCAGTATTTCCTAAGCAAGTCCTTATACTCTTGTAATTGAAACGTAGGCCATTGGCTATTTTTTTTAGATTAAGGAAGTGTGACTCATAATTGGTGATTTGAGACAAGGTTATCACCAAAGGAGAAGGTTGTGATTGTGATCCCTCCACTTAAGCCCTTGACTAGCATATCCAAACTCCCAGTGCATTTGTTACCAGAACATGACCTGTGACAAGCACCCCCAAACAGTGATGGCTTCAGAAAACAAACATGCTGTTTGAAATAGGAGTTGACAAGAATTATCTTTTTAAGAAATTGTGGAAAAATATTTTTCTAGAGTTTCCTTTTGATGAAAATATGTTGAAATTATGTTGTGTTGCTTTACTGCCTGCCTTCTGATCCCTTTTAACACTGGATCGTGTTATTTGCTGTCTTATTCTGTGAGCTCAGTTTCTTATTCTCCTCTCTTTCAGCCACAGCCTCATCACAACTTGTTCACTAAAATAAAGTGCTGCTTCCTATGCTGTACTTTAGCATGATATGTTTGTAGTAATCAGTGATCACAAGGCTAGGCAAGTTCTAGGCAACTAGACTAATTCATAAGCATTTGAACACTCATAGCATGTTTTTCTGTAGGACTAGAGAAACTAAGTTTACTGTGGCTAAACCTGTTTTTACATCAACTGCGATCACTGTTATGAATTAATTGTCATGAACAGCTCATGTATTCAAAATAGATCAGTACTGCCTGATCCTTGGTTAGTTGATTGGGAGTGGGAAAAAATATCCTCATGTACAAAGACCACATAATCTTAAGACTGTGCCCAGCTGCCTACTTAGGAGCATGTCAATTCCTGGCATAATAGGATTGTTTTCTGTATATCAGGTAATTTTTTTTTAAATTAAATGTTACATTTCCTTTGTTCATAGAAATTGGAATAGAAGCATGGTGGAGAGCATCACATGGAGAGCGGGCAAGAGCGTGCTAGCTCAGGTCTCTCTTCCTCTTCTAATAAAGCCACCAGTCTTATCATAAGAGCCCACCATGATGACCTTATCTAATCATAATTACCTTTTGATGGCCCCACCTCCAAATATTATCAACATGTGATTTTGATGGATTAAGCTTTTTACGCCAAATTTGGGGAACACATTCAAACCTCAATACTCTGTAACAGATCCCCTGTGTTAATAACTGTAACAACTGTTTATGTGTTTGAGAAGTATATTAAATGATTTTCATGCATGTATGCTGATCATTGGTTAGGTACCACAGGTCTCCATGTCTGTCAATCCTACATCACCTACATGTACTATAAAAAGTAGGTACTATCAATTGAAACCTTTCTTTAGAGTAAGCACAGTACATTATTTGTATGATTAAGTCCTCATAACAATTTAATATGGTATATTATTACCCACTTCACAAACAATGAAAATTGATTCTTAAAAGTTTATTAACTCTTTCTAAATTATAAATTAAGTAAACAAAAGAGCCTGAAATAAAAATCTGATATGTCTGACTCTAAAACTACAAAAGAAAAAGAAATCTATTTTTGAAAGGATCTGAAGTTGAGAAAAAGAAGTTTGCATTTTTATTATTCCCAGAAGAATCGTTTTAGGCTTAATTATGATCTAATAAAAAAATAGATTGAGAGTTTTAATTCTGCCAGGTGAGGTAATTTACTTTTTATTTAATCAGGATAACATCAGACTTCGATCTAGCCCAACATTCTCTAGTCTTCATTATCAGGATGCGGGAAACTACGTCTGCGAAACTGCTCTGCAGGAGGTTGAAGGACTCAAGAAAAGAGAGTCATTGACTCTCATTGTAGAAGGTAATAAAATACTTGGGCACCAATTCACATTATTCTTTGAGAATTTTTTAACTGGTTTCTTTTATGATCTCAGTTCAACGTCTTATTTTAATTGTAATGATATTTTAGGCAAACCTCAAATAAAAATGACAAAGAAAACTGACCCCAGTGGACTATCTAAAACAATTATCTGCCACGTGGAAGGTTTTCCAAAGCCAGCCATTCAGTGGACGATTACGGGCAGTGGGAGCGTCATAAACCAAGCAAGTATTTGTCTTCTTGTTATGCTGCACTTTGTCCAATATGTGGTTTTTTTTGTTTTTGTTTTTGTTTTTTTTGGTTAGGAACCTACACTGTAGGTTGGTTTGTTGCCACATAAAATTTGTAGTACATGCTCAGAGGAAGCTTTTGCTAACCTCTTAATTTTCCCAAAGGAAGAACATGGCTCAAAGAGAAATTTAATCCCTGGGCCATGGAGAATGGAAGAACCCTTGTGTCATGGTCAGCATCTGTTTTTAAAAGAATATAAATTGGGTGTTACTCCATGATCATTCCTCCCTGAAATGTGAGTGATTAAAACATTAAGATACACACTTTTCTGCATAATAAGTTCACGCATCTGAGTGTAAGTAGGCTCCAATACTGTCCTTAACTTATGCAGGTTAAGGGCTATTTCTTCTTAAAACCATGTCCTGGTGTAAGGATCATCATGTCTATGCAGTGCTAGAGCCAGAATAAGAAAAGCTACTTATATAGTATCTAGGATGTGCCCTTCTCAACAAAAGGGTCATATACCAGACCTTCATATTTGCACTTTTAAAAATTTTAGTAATAGTAAAGGGTTAAGGATTTACTAACACTACCAGTAATTTTCTCTTATTAAGTCTTTGACCATTCCCTAAAAGAAAGATGAGAATCTGGCCTACCACTAGGGATTCAGAACTGTAATCCCAGTAAATTGCCAATCGGCTTGTGTCACTGACATACTTGTTAATTCCACTGTTCTCTACAATAGTCTTTATGTCTCCCTCTTCTCAGTATAATCAGTAACGGCTCCTCAGGAGCACCCAGAGGTACCACTGGATTATTTCAATCTTCTATACTTCTCAGATTTCGACTCAGTTGAAATTTGAGAAGAGATATATAAAGCAAAGAGCTGCAAATTAGTTTTAGGTTAAAATCTCTACTCCATCTGTCCCGGAAAGTTGGGCCACGGTTCCAGCTTATGCCATGCAGTTTTGCAGCGCAAAGTGGATTTTGGCTCTCTCAACCATAGGGGATGCATATATATCTGCATAACTCTAGGTATGGAAAGCCCCCAGAAGAGTAGGCACACTTGAAGTGAATGACTCCTGGTTTGCTTAAGTGTGATGGGACACACAGTGAGAAAGCATGTAAAGGAGGCAAAGAAGCTCTGGGCTCCTTAAACCTAGGAAAATGCAGTTTTCTTGATTTGGAATAGAGACTTGAACCATCCCAATTGCTGACAATGTACAGATCTATTTTTAGCACCAAAAATGGTTGTTTCTTTTCTACTCTATTGTTTCTGCTTTCTAGTTCAGTTAAGGGATAAGTGCAGCAAAAAAGAACCTTTAGGTACTGGTAATACACACAGACATAGAAAATAGAAACAAAAGCACACAGTAAATATTTGATTAATGAAAAGATATAAAGATTTAAAAGACCATCCTAGAAAGTAGCAAATATATTTTGTAGAGTTTAAAGTTACAAAAACAAAGATTCAGCAAGAAAGTCAGATGAAAAATCCTAGTAGGAAGTGAAAAAACAGCAGGTAAATTTACTATGAGGGTAAAAATAATAATGTCATTCTTCATTGTCAAGGAGAAACATTGATTCCGGCCCACCGGGCAATACGTTATTTTTCTTGTTCTAGGTTTGTGCTGATGCCTCCATCATCTTTTATTTGTTCCCTTCTCAGACACATGGTGAATCTGTTATTTTACAACTACAAGATGTCTCTGCCCCTCCTCCACCTCCAGCAACTGGAAGATACCCAAACCATGAGAATAGCTCTTGTCCTCAAGACACTTACCATGTAGTTGAGGAGAAAGCAAACAATAGAGAAAGAGAAAAATGTAGGGAATGAGTTTATAAGATGACTGAGGAAAGAATGCAAGTACATTATTTGCTCCGACCCTGTTGGGTTAGGAGTCAAATCCTAGGGATGAGATTACAGTAAATTGTATTTTATGTTTGAAGGAATTAAATGCAGCAATTACCCTCATTAACACCTCACGAACATCAGATGGACTTAGAAATCACTGGAAAATCATCTATCCTCTGTATTTTCAATAAAAAAAAATTAGAAAAAAAATTTCACTTACCTATGAGCAAATCATACATACATATGCACTTGGATATGATTTAAGATAAAGATATTAATCCCCACAGTGAAGAACCATGACCAAATTCATAAATAATTGTTCATATGTTGATGGAAAATTGGTGATTAAATAGTCACCAATTAATAATTTTGAAACAAATGTCATCAGGCCAAAATATTGACTAAACCTGAGATTCTATTTAAAAAGAAGAGTTTAATTAATTTAATTATTAGGATTCACAAAAGAAACATAAAGACAAATTTCATTATGGATTTACTAATCTTTGTAGGTACTGATGTACCTGGATCTTGATCTATGATCTTTCATAGCCTTTTGAACACCAGAATGCTCTACAAAGCACTACACATATCCTGTTACAGTCATTATTACTATTTGCTATGCTTTTTAACCCATTTTCATTTCTAAACCCATCTTCTTTCTTCTTTTTCCAGACAGAGGAATCTCCTTATATCAATGGCAGGTATTATAGTAAAATTATCATTTCCCCTGAAGAGAATGTTACATTAACTTGCACAGCAGAAAACCAACTGGAGAGAACAGTAAACTCCTTGAATGTCTCTGCTAGTGAGTATTTTATTTCTGGCATTACAAAGTAAGAAAATTTGAAGTTATTCTTCATTAGTTTAAAATCTTCAATTCCATCTTCCTGTACTGCATTATGGTAAGTTTTATTTCTTTATTTTGCATTTGGTATCATCATCATAAGATTATTTTTTCTTTTTTCCTGGTGTCCATTCTTGTACTATCCTTGTCTTGACAGTTAAATCATTTCATGTTTTATGGGTCAGAGAACTGATCCTGTACAGGGGTAGTTAGTTCCCAAAAGCAATAGAGAACAAAAAATAAGTTTCTCTTATTTAATTAATGTTTTGTGTTCAGAGTAGAGGTAATTCAAAGATTGTCCTAAAACATTTTTGTAACAGTTTTAAATTTTGCAAAATTTTAATTCCCTGTGATCTGTTATTTTGCATTCTAATTCTTTGTGGTATTTATCCTATCCATAGGTTGTACTAGAATGCCACAAGGTTAAAGTCATTTAGCAAACCAGCAAGAGTGATTTTAGAATTCATGAATCTAGTTTACAAAATTGTTCCTTTTGTCATATCATATTTGAACTATAGCCAAAAATCAGATAAGTGAAACTATCTCAGAGAACGTAGAAAAATCCGTCAATGCTGAACTCAGAGTAATACATACATACCAACAGCAGCTTCTTCTGAAAACAACTGTTATTTAATGTGAAATTGTCCGTAATCTTCAATTCTATAGTTGTTCCTATTTCTTTGTCAACCTTAAATCAGTACTGGCCTAGACAGGATGCTAACTGACCTGCCAAATGTTCATTCTCAATTCAGTTGGAAACCTGTATATGACATTAGCAGGCTAGGGATACACTAGCTGGGAATTAGCAAGACCTAGGAGAAAATAATTGTCTAAAAACAATGGTCGCTAAAAGATTATGACTGGAATATAAACGCCTAACGGATTGACAGGAGAAAAGAACCAAACAAATTTAACTCTAAAATAGGAGCATTGACTTCTCAGAATGCAATTCAGTGAGTATTGATTTATCCCACATAGAAAGAGAACCTGTCCTTTCTTCCCGAACACAAGTTTCTCTTTTCATGTTAACCCATTGAATGGTTTGCTTCAGTTTTCTAGGCCTTGCGGTGACTTGATCGACGTTTAATACAGTCATTTTCAAATTCAGTGAGCACTTCCTGAGATGCCAATTTAGTATATATGAGGAAAGGTCTGGGAATCTGCATTTTATCAAATGTCACTGGCAGTTCTGATGGATGTGCCCATGCACATTGAAGATTATTTATAGAGTTTAATATTAGATAATAATTAAACACAGTGGTAATTCTTAAAATGGACCAAGAGCATGGCACTATCAGAGTCATTTGGAGGGCTTTGCAAACATCGTATATGTTGCTTCTTAATCTCAGAGGTATCCTCTGTTTTAACCTCTACTCCTACTACTTTGAGACATCTCTAGTGGTAAGTCCTTGACACTGGAGGAGGACAATGAATTCTCCTATATCAGGGCAGGAAAGTGGAAAAACGTTGATAAACACCACAGTGTAGACTTCCTAGATGCCAACTTGTTTCACTAAAAAAAGAAATGACTATTAAAACGTGGTAGGTAGTGGCAAAATCAATATGGATTTCAGATTAATTCTATAGGTCATCAGTTATGAAATTCTCTATGGTAGATTAATACCTTTGCAGTTGTAGCTCCTCTCCTTCCCTTAAAACAAGATTAATTTCTTTGTAGGAAAGGTCATACTTTATTAAGTGTGATTTTTTTTTTTTACTTTTAGCTATAGAATAGACATTTTATCTTTGAGTATTATTACATCATACTATAATGGTAAAGGTGACTTTCATATATCAACAAATTTTGTTTTTAATTTCATATTAACATTTTTCATTTCAGTAAGTATTCCAGAGCACGATGAGGCAGACGAGATAAGTGGTAGGTACTATGCTGCCGACTCTTCTTCCTCGACTATCAGCTCAAGATTTATGAAGTGTCATGATATAAGTAATTTTCCTAGCTGTCCACGATTTTGACTTGAATTAAAATACCAAATGAGACAAGATAGTAAGAATGCTAAAATTTTACCCTTTAAAGATCACAAGTTTGCATGTTAATTACTGTAGTGAGCTTTAGTCATTTTTAATATGAAGTAATAGCCAAATTGACTTTTTGAAAATCCTTGGCATTGTCTGTAATTGCAGGGACTTTTCTTCTTTGTTGCAGATGAAAACAGGGAAAAGGTGAATGACCAGGCAAAACTAATTGTGGGAATCGTTGTTGGTCTCCTGCTTGCTGCCCTTGTTGCTGGCGTCGTCTACTGGCTGTACATGAAGAAGTCAAAGTGAGTAAAAAGATCTTCATCGTTCATTGACTTTCACTGGGAGACAATACAATGTGCTAATTTTGCTCACTCCAGTTGTGCATATAATTTACACAATAAGGAAGACACATCCCCCAAGTCAGGTTCATTATGTATTTTGTTTCGACTAATTTTGACTACATTGCCACTGTCAGGGACATGGCCTGGGATACTGTTTCACATGTGTCCCTTTATTTGTCTCAATCAATAGTCTGAATTCAATTATGTGATTTTTTTCAGTGCTTGAGTGAATTTTTTAAAGCATATAGTTCCTAAAGATCAACCACCATAGACCTTTTGGTTGAGGTTGGAGAAGATTAATTAAAAGTACCTAGTACATCTTGTAGGGACTGCCAGGTGTCTTTCCAGTGACGCATCTGGCCAGCAATGAGACTGCTAATGAGGTAGGAATATCTTATTTTTATTACTTCTGTGTTCTCCTTAGTTGACTTTGATCCATATAAGAATCTATTTCAGAGAAACATATGTCATTATGTCAACTTGAATTTTTTAGATTAAACGTTATTAGTTATATGATATTACAGACAGTATGAACCTTATAAACTATCTAACAGTGGTTTATAAGGAAAATCTGATGAACCGACGAAGGTTCTTAACATACATGCCTTATACTTCTCATCATCTCACTCCCAACCCTAGATTCAGATGCAATTGATAGGGGTGGGTTCCAGCATTTGTACTTTTAAAAAGTTCTATTGGCGATTCTGTGGCATGCTGCTAGTTTCAAACATGGGTTTTAAACCACTTTATCTATAAATGAGTAAATTAATTTTCGTAATCAGATGTCTATAGCTAATGGAACTTTGGACTTAATTTTATATTTTCCTTATGTCTGATATATCACCTTTAAAAAAACCTCAGCAAGTTGACTTAAAAGAAAATCAAAAGAAAAATCCGATTTAAATCAGGACGCATGATCTCACCTTGTGAAGATGCCAGTTCCAGTGAAGCAATATTTAAATGGAGCTGCCATCCAAGGGAGGCAGAAGCTCAGAAATTCGGAAGTCACATAGCAGCATGAGCATGTATTGAGCTCATGTCCTCACAGCACATCTATAAAGTGCATACATTATTATTCATATTTTACCTTTGAAAACTCTAAGGCAGAGAATGGTTAAATGATTGGCCTAAGGTTAGTTTCTAAGTCAAAGAATTGCTATTTGATTTAAGGCAGTGACGTTTTAGAATCTGTGTGTTTAGTGAGTAGGCCATACTTCCTCTCACTGTGCTTTATTTTTTGCCACATAAGGCAGAAACATTTCTCCTGTTGTTGTGTTGTCCCTGATGCACACGATGCCTACTCACATTGTGGCACAGATGCTCCTGATCTCAGTCTTTCTCTCCTTAGTCTTAAGCTGCCCTCACCAATACTTGGTGTATGAGTCAGGATTTGCCAGAAAATCAAACCAGTAGTGAGTGAGTGTGTGTGTGTGTGTGTGTGTGTGTGTAAAGAAAGATTTATTATAAGAAATTGACTGACATGATTATGGAGGCTGAGAAGTCCCAAGATCTGCAGTCAGCAAGCTGGAGACACAGCAGAGTTAATGTATAGTTCCAGTCTGTGTGCAAAAGTCTGAGAACCAGGAAGGTGTAAATTCCAGTCTGAAACCCAGATGGGCTAAGACCCAGGAAGAGCTAATGTTTCCATCCCAGACTGAAAGCAAGAAAAAAAACAATGTCCCAGCTCAAGTGGTCAGGTGAGGAGAAGTTCCCTCTTACGAAGCCTTTTTGTTCCATTCCTATCTTCATTGATTAAATGAGGCCCACCTACACAGAGGAGGGCAATCTGCTTTACTCAGCCTACCGATTCCATTCAAATGTTCATCTCACCCAGAGACACCCTCACAGACATAGCCAGAATAATGTCTCACCAGATGTCTGTGTACCACATGACCCAGTCAAGTTGACACATAAAATTAACCATCACAACTTGGTAACAAATATGTTCTTTTTCTCAATGAACATTTTACCTATAAACACGTCACATGGGTTTGTGTCTATGCATCTACAGAAAACCTGGAATGCCTGTGCCATGTAAGTGAAAGGAAAAGAAACGGTTGCCTCTCAGAGGCAACATCCGTTTTGTAGAAGTTCTTCTATGTGTACAAGTTTTCTGATATTCGAATCTTATCCTCCCTTTATAATCCGTAATAATTTACTCACAGATCCACAGCTTGGGTTCTAGGGTATTTTCATTGGATTATGATTTCTAATGCACTCCAAAATAATTTTATTACTTAAAATGATGAAAGTAAAATTTCTCTGTATCTTGAAATTGCTGGGGAAAGAAAAACATAATTCTTTACATCAGGGTGAAATAAATATTAAATTCTTGGAGCACCTCCAACATCCAGTATCTCATCAGACACCATTTGTCCATCTATGAATACAATAAATTTGTATGTGTGTGTGCATTCTTTCCTTTGTTCCTTCATGTGGCGACTCAAAATTAAAAGATAAATAAATGCTGGACACTGGCTTCATGATGTCTTTAGGTTAAGGCCTCAAGCATTTCCTTTAAAGTATTTCATTGAATTAAGCTCAACTTCTACCACCTCACCTGAACATTCATCTAAATAACTGTTACCTAGTTGAAAAGTCCACCAACTCTGATAGAGTTCATACCATTGGTAATCAGAGTAACAAATTGCAATTCTCATTCCAAGCATCAAGGCTTGTCATTAAGAATTTGTAGAATACTTCAGATTTGCTAAGTGCTTTGCATTCCTGATTAGTTATTCCTTGCTCGTGCCTTCTGAAATAAGCCAGTCTTTTTGCAATATGAATTCTTATTCTTAACCCTTTAAGCTGCTCGTTCAGAGTAAGTTCAGATTTATAATAAGATCTTTCAAATTAAGAATATTTAAGGCCTAGAAACTAGTTTAAGGCCTTCACAGCTAGCAAAGCAGTGAAATTTTAGCAACATTTAGCTAAGTCCTTTCATTGATAATTTTAAAAGTGATTGGAGAGAGATAAGAGAAACAATCTTTCATTTCTAAGTAAAATTTAAGAGTACATTTGCTGATATAACTAGTGACTAGTCCACCAGCACTCACTCCTTATTCCACTAATAGGAGCTACATATTTTTAATTATGATTTTCAGAAGTGGAAAACTGGAGCAAGAAAGACATAGTAATTGTGTTCTTTTCCCGTTGTGAAATAACACATTCATTTAAGAGTAAGGACTCATGACTCTCTTGCTGCTTTAATCCATACAACTTCCCAGTGGAAGTTTTTTGTTTAAAAAAAAAAACTGAAGATGTTTTGATGATGAGACTAGATGACTCGGATTTTTTCCCATGTATGGAGGGTATTAACTATCAGAGTCAGGAAAAGGCATTAATTTGTCACTCTATGTCTAGTTGTTTAACAAGCAGAAAAGCACTGAAGATCTAGAGATCTTTTCAGTGGTTACTTTCTATTATGTTTTTCATTCTCCACGCTGTCCTCCAAACGTCGTTTTGAGTTCTACAGGAAGTTAAATGTTACTATTTAAGACCCATTCCTTTCTTGCATATCTCATAGTACAAGACTAATGAAAAATTAAGAGAGCTGAAGTTGAAGGAAAAATTGTGAAGGCAGAGTAATGTAGTCACAAACTTCTTCACAAATATATTAAAACCATAATTTCCACGTGGCTGTATTTAAGAGACTCTGACCTCCATACTTCTTACAATTAAACTAGAAGCGAATGTTAACCAAACATCTGTAATCTCAAAATAGTCATTGTGTGAATCGTGGAAACTTACTGAGAGATTTATCTTTTGCAACTATGGAACTCAAGACTATTTTCATGAAAATGAATGTGTAATATATAAATAATCCTGAAATCTAAAAGTCAGAAATACCCCTTGTTTGTTCTGCCTTACATGATGCTTTACTATTCCAGTACTTCTCTTGGAAGGAAACAGAGACAATCCTAAATTGACTGAAAGGCTAAAGAGGACTTATAACACCAATAAGAGGACTTATAACACCTGTAACACCAAAACCTCAATAAACAATGTTGTATTAAGCCTTTCTAGATTCCTTCCTGGAAGTCTTTCAATATATGGAACATGATCTTGCAAGAAAGTTGATTTTAACTGAATTCTGTTTCCCAATGAATGTACAACTAAAAGCAAATATATGTTCTCATAAGGGAAAAGGGACTCCTCACTGAATAAGTAGTAGTTTATTCCAAATTCGATTTAGTACTTTCAAATTGAAAAGCTAGTACTAGAGGACCACTTACAACACATTTTAAGTGACTTTGCTCATTGCTTACTATATGAGAACCTATGATTTTTTTCTCTTTTTTTGATATTTTTTTTACTGAAATCCTCATACAATTAACCCCATTTTGTAGTATCTAAGTCTCAGTGGGATTAGCCTGCCCAAGATACCATAAGTACTATTTTATTCCAAATTCCATATTCTCTAATATATTTTGCTGCCTTACCAGGATTACAGTTTCAGCTCTGACTTCGATTGGCTGATGGCATTTAATTGGTACTATGGAGGAAGGGGTATGGTCTTAAGGGCAGGGCTGACACAGCCTTGCTCTCTCCATTTGTATGAGAAGTCAGACTAATGCAAACGTTGACCTCGCTTTCTTCTCTACCCATGACCTGGCAAGCTGCCAGAAGGAAGAAAAGAAAATGCCTCACTATCTTATCAAACCATAAATAATAGAAGGCACCTGACAGGAAATAAAATAATGTGGAAATCCCAAAGTCTCCACCTAGTCAATCACAGGGTCACCATTCACAGAACAGCACCATCCATGGCCCTCCCCTCTTCTACTGTACTGCATGTGACCTGTAATTTTTCACAAGCAAAACAGGGCTTGCATTAAAATATAATATGTTCATATTTCAGAATTTCCTCTGATATATTCATTTCATTTTAGCTTTTAAAAAAATCACATTTGTTTTAAATGTCATTTCTAAAGGTGAAGGAGTCCAGTTCTCTGCCATGAGCCAGGCTGTGTGTGTCCTATCATCTACACTAAGGAAATATTTTCAGCTGTGATGCTGGGTGCATTCAGCTGGCATCTGTTTTCCTGCATATTCAGTATTGTTGCATTCATTTTGATCCCCCAGCCTTTTACCTAATGGTTGTCATATTCACTGTTGACAAAGATGCTAAGCCATTTTCTGTGTTCACTGAGGATGCATGCATTCCCTATTTCTCTGTAGTGTCTTAGAAAGTCTAAAGATATAAAATTTTAGTGAGGAATTTGTTTGTAGAGCCTTAGAATTTTAAGGTTAATAAATTGAAAGTTGTAGTAATAAGACCAACTATTTATCCTTCTCTATTTCCTTCTTCAATCAAGAAATTGCTAACAACTCTCAATGGGGATTAATGCCCTGCTCTCCTCTAGTTTTTCATTAAACTTGGCCCAAGGGGAGACTCCTTCTACTGAGCTGTGACCAAAGAAGGGGAAAAAATAACCATACACCTGGGCATGACCCTAACTACCGGCACAGGTACCAATGGCCAGTTTGCTAGAAGTGGTAACTCTACACTGCCGAGATGCCAGTCCTAAATACCAACAGCTGTGGTACCTTCTGTGAGGCAGGCATGCTCACAGAAAACACATCTCTAACTAGGAAGAAATAAGGATTCCTCACACCCCCTCTAAGAGAATTTTCAATTTGTTACACAAACTGAAAAGTCTGTTGGAAAATCTAAAATCTCATATACTCTTTTATGTATGAGCTATTTTAAATGAGCATTGCACTGGTTTTCTAAATATAAAATCCTTTTGTAGTATTTTGTTGTACTTTTCCAAATGATACCAACCAGATTGTGATTTGCTGGTTGTACCTACCACTGTCATCCCCTTCACTTTTCCTACCTTCTCCATGCTCTCTAACTGTGCTATTGTTCAATTAAAGGCATACTTAGGAAGCATACCCAAAGCAGCCTCCTGCCTCCTTTTGAGATTTCAAAATAAGTACATAATTTTGGGAAAATCTCACTAAAAAATGTTTTAAATCTTCTGAAAAGCTATTTGCAAGTAACTTTCATCCTTTAAAGGCCCTACTACACTTAAGGGAATTATACAGAATGAGGAGTTGAAACTTAGATTTAAACTCCTTTCCACTACTCAGTAGCTTTATGGCCTTGGCCATTAGCTCCCTGACTTACCTTCAATTTGGTGAGTCCCCGCATGTAACCTGCCAGCTGCTTTCACATATACTATCACATTTATCCTCACACCAGCTCTACAAGGAAATCCTGTTGTTTCCCCTATTTATAGATGAACATAGCATGTTTAGCAGGTCAGACTTAACATATAAGGATAAAACCCCAGGCTTCAGGAGTTTGAGACCAGCCTGGCCAACATGGTGAAACCCTGTCTCTACTAAAAATACAAAAATTAACCAGGCTTCGTGGTGGGCACCTGTAATCCCAGCTGCTCTGGAGGCTGAGGCAGGAGAATCACTTGAAACCAGAAGGCAGAGGTGGCAATGAGCCAAGACCATGCCACTGCACTCCAGCCTGGCTGACAGAGCAAACTCTGTCTCAAAAACAAACAAACAAAACAAAACCCATGCCTGCAGACTCCTAGGCCAAGACTCCTCTCTACCTTATAGCTTAGACAAGAGAGTCACCTTTAGGACTTCTTCCCACGTTAACTTGCTGTGATTCTGTAATTTAAATTTTCTCTCATGTTTAAGGTTGTTAAAAAGAGGCACTGATGTGGAAAATTTTAATAACCATCATAATTTATATTTTATAAATTATAAAATACATATGTACATGTAATATACATATATTTTAAAGCCACCCAGTTTATGGCTACTGTAACAAAATACTATAAACTGGATGGCTTTAAAAAAAAACAAAAACAGAAATTTATTTCTCACAGTTCTGGAGACTGGAAATTTCAAGATAAAGACACCAGCAGATCTAGTGTCTGGTAAGGACCCACGTTCTCACTCATAGAGGCGCTTTCTTGTAACTTCACATGATGGCAGGAGGCAAGAGAGGTCTCCAAAGTCCCTTTTATGAGGGCACTAATCTCATTCATAAGGGCTCCACCTTTACAATCTAATCATGTGATGATCATATCGATTTCAGGGGGGCACAAACATTCAGTATATAGCAGTGTCTACTCCAGTCAAGATAGAGAGCATTACATCACCCTAGAAAGTTCCCTTCGACTTCTTTCCTGTCCAGCCCCATCATCCCTGTCTTCTTAGGAAACCACTGTGCTAATTGTTATGACCAGAGGTTGTTTGCCTAATCTTGAAATTCATACAAATGGAATTGGAGAAAATGTACTCTTTTATATTGTGCTTCTTTCTCTTAACATGTTTTTGAGATTTATTTATATATTAGTGCCTTCTTTTTGTTTATATTGCTGATAGTGTTTAACCATTAGAATATACCACATCTTTAAAATGCATTCACTTTTTGGACATTTGGATAGTTTCCAGTTTGGGCTATTCTGAATACTATGGCTAAAATAAGACATTTTTATAAAAATGTGTTTTGTGGCCATATGTTTCTATTCTCTTGGGTAAAAACCTAAGAGTGGAATTGCTTGATCTTCCAAGAGACATTTGTTTATGAGAAACTGCCATGCAGATTTCCAAAATAGTCATCCTGCTTACAATTCCCACCAGTCGCCCATAAGAGTTTTAGTTCCTTTGCATCCTAGCCTAAATTCAGTGTTATTCTGTTGAATTTTAGCCATTCTAGGAGGTGTGAATTAACAACTAGTTTTGGTTTTAACTTGCATTTCCTTGAGATCTAAAAATTTTAAGATGTATTGGCTATCTTATATCTTCCTTTTGAAGTGACTATTCAAATCTTGTGTCTGTGATTTTATTGGTCTGTGATTTGTCTTTTTGTAATTGATTTGTAAGAGTTTTTAACATATTTTGTATTAAAATCCTTTGACATAGATATGTTGGGAACATTTTTCCTAGTCTGTAGCCAGATTTTCCCTTAATACTGCCTTTTGATAAGCAGAAATGATTCCTTTTGATGAAGAACAGCATATCAATTTTTCCTATTATGTTAGTGCTCACTGTGTCTACTATATGAAATCTTTGCTTATTCCAAAGTGGCAAAGGTATTTTCCTATGATATTTCCTAGAAACTTTTAAACTTTTACATTTAAGGGCATGATCTATCTAAAATTTTGTGTCTAGTATGACATAAAGGTGGGATTTTGTTTGGTTTTTGCCTTTGCTATATCTGTTTATCAGGCCATTCCAGCACTTTGTTAAAAGGCTTTTCTTTGAGCCTTTACACATTTGTTAAAACTTATTTTGCCATAACAGTGTGAGACTTTCAACTGTGATGATCTTCTGGTTGTTTTAGAGATCTTATTTCCTTGCGTTTTCATATAAATCTTAGCAACTTGCTAATTTCTATGCCACAAAAAAATGTTTTGTGGAATTAGCATTGCTTTTAATGTACAAATGAATTTGGGTGGATTTGACAACTTACTAATGTTTGGTTTTCAAATCCATGATCATATGTCTCTTCATTTACTTGGCTCTTTTCAATTTTTTTCTTAGTAATATTTCAAATTTTAAATGTAGACATTTTTATGAACTTTTGTATCTTTAAAAGTTTGCCACTGTATGCTTATGCATTTTGCAGCTAATATAAACACAATTCTGTAATGTTTCAAACTCTTCTTACTAGTATGTGAAAATATGATTAATTTTTTATGTTGAAATATATGCTACCATCTTATTAAATTACCTTGTTTGTTATATTAATTGTTATGTGGATTCCTATGTAAACAATGATTGCATGTGAAAATGGGGATAATTTTACCTCTTCCCTTCTACTCTGTGTACCATTTATTTCTTTTGCCTGATTTTTTGCACTCATAGGCACCTCCAGTACAGTGCTGAATAGAAATATTCAGAAGGGTTACCTTTGCATGTTTCCAACCTTAGAGGGGAAATTGCTCAATAGTTACTGTTATGTATGATGTTAGCTGTATATCCCTACCCAGAGTTAGTCAAACTCAGAGTTAAGGGTATAGTCCTCCAGATTACCTAGTCTGCCCAGGAATTCCAACTGCAAGGAGTTACAGTCTAACCACAGAGTAAGAGGGAAGAGTACCCACAAAGTCGCCTTACTTCTGACACCAAATGCAAGGTTTAGTTTTCCAAAACAGTCTACAGGTTTGATAATTCGCTAGAAAGATTCACAGAACTTACTAAAATCTATTATATTCCTTGTTATATTTATTACAAGAAAATATTATATTAAAAATCAGCCAAAGGAAGAACAAATAGGGCAGAGTCTAAGAAGATTCCAAATGTGAAGTTTCCATAGTCCTCAGGGATACGTTATTCTACCAGCATTGACTGATGTGTGACAAAAGCATGGAGTATGGCCAACCTGAAAGGCTCATCCAAACTTCAGTGTCCAGAGTTTTACTAGGCATTGTTACATAAGCATGATTAATTGGCTGAACTTAACCTCCAGCCTGTCTCCTCCTGAGGTTAAACTGATATCACATAGCTCAAAGTTCCCTCCTTCAACTACGGTTGGTCTTTCTGGTGTCATTATACCTCACCCTAAGACTAATGAGTAGAAGGCCCTGCCCTGAGACATGTCAGTAGCATAAACTATCAGGTGTAATTTAAGGGGTCAACATAGATAAGAAAACCTGTACAACTCAGAAAATTCCAACTGTTTAGATGTTGCCTCCCAGAAACTAAAAACAAAGGTCAGATCTCTCTTTAGATGAAGCCAAATTATTTACTACAAAGTCTCCTTTATCATGTTAAACGACTTCTTTAATAGTCATAGATTACCATTAGTTCTTCACAAATCATTGTTGAATTTTTCTCAAATGTTCTTTTCATATCTATTTAAAAAATCATGTTGTTTACCCTGATAATATGGTAAATTACATTCATTGATTGTTGAATGGTAAGCCAGTCTTGCATTCTTGAAATATATCTTCTGAATCTATTATGATCTATCATAATTTTTACATATTGATGGATACTATTTACTAACATTCTATTAACAATTATTTTGTCTATGTTCACGAGGAATATTAATCTGTAATTTTCTTATCACCATCAAGTTTTGGTACTACAGTAATGTGGATCTTATAAAAAGGATTGATAAAAGAGTCCCATCGTCTTCTTTTTCTGAATTGGTTAATTCAGTAAATCATAGAATTCAATAATGAAAGTAACTGGACCTTTAGTTTTCTTCATGAGAACTTGCTTCAAAACAAAATGTATGATTTCAATTTATAGATACAGAGTTGCTTCTTTCTGAATAAATTTTGACAGGTTGCTCAAGAGTTTATCCACTTCATTTAAATTATTGACATGTTTGAAAAAAAAAAAAAAGTCTGCAGAATTCCTTTATCCTTTTTATCCATATAAGTTCTATAGTGATAACACTTTTTTGTTTTCTAATATTGCTAATTTATTTTTCTGTTTCTCAGTCTTTATAGGGTGTTATCAATTTTCATAATGACCTCGAATAACTTTTTGCTTTGCTTTTTATCTCTAGTGCATATTTTTATTATTTTGCTCTTATCATTACTACTTTTTTGTTATTTAGAATTTCACTTCCTCTCCTTTCTCTCATTTCTTGAAATAAAAATTTTGATTTTTTTCTTCTTCTTTTATAAGACAAGCACTGAAATTATAAATTCTCTCAGCACTCTTACCTGTATTCCACAAACATTGGCATGTTGTGCTTCCTTATTCATTCAGTTTATGTTTCCCTGTGGTTTCTTCCTTGAAGTCAAGTGACCCGAACTGCATTAAAATCCAAATATTTCTCATTTAATTCTTTTTTGTCAATACAACCTACTACATAATCTTTTAGTCTTTGGAAGTACATTGCAATTTATTTTTTGACCTAGTATGCAGTTTTTCCTTGTGAATATACTCCATAGACACTTGAAAAAAAAAAAAAGACTTGTTGGAGGTTTTTGGGTTTAGTGTTCTGTAATTATCAATTAGGTTAAGGCAAATAATAGTTTGTTTAAATCTTCTCACCCCTACTGACTTTTTTCAAATTCTACAAATTCACTTCACATGTGATATTAGAAGGTAATAAGCATACACTTCCATTTTCCCTTCAAGTATTTTTTTACTACTGCTGTTATTTATCTTACTTCTAAGTACTAAGCCTCACAACGCAGCCGTTGGTTTATGCTCTGCGGTCTATTATCTGTTTTAAAAGTTTAAAACTATAGGAAAACTTTCTTTTGTATCTACTTATTTACTCCTTCCAGCACTCTACTTATTTTTAATAAATCTGAGCTTTTGTCTGATATCACTTTGTTTCATTCTGAAAAACCTCCTTTAACATTACTGGGAATGTATGTCTACCACCAATAAATTCTCAGAGATTTTGTTTTTATGATAATGTTCTTATTTCATTTTTAATTTTGTTTGATATTTTCATGGGTGCAGACTTCTACGTTGATACTTCTTACTAGAATATTGAGGACCTTACAGATGTCCCATTGCCTTCTAGCTTGTCTTGTTTTTAATGAGGAGTCATTGGATTTTAGCCAGGTGTGATAATGCACACCTGTAGTCCTAGCAACGCAGGTGGATCAGCCGGGCAGGTGGATCACATTTGTAATCCCACCACTTTGGGAGGCTGAGGCGGGCAGATTGCTTGATGCCAGGAGTTTGAAACAAGCCTGCCCAACATGGCAAAACCCTGTCCCTGCTAAAAATACAAAACGTAGCCAGGCATGGTGCCACACGCCTGTGATCCCAGCTATGCAGGAGGCTGAGACACGGGAATCGCTTGAACCCGGGAGGCAGAGGTTGCAGTGAGCCGAGATTGCATCACTGCACTCCAGCCTGGCCACAGAGCAAGACTCTGTCTAGAAAGAAAAAAAAATTAGCGTCCAGGCGTCCAAGGCTGCAGTGAGCTATAATTGTACCACTGCACTCCAGCCTGGGCAACATAGCAAGACCCCATCTCTGGAGAAAAAAAGAAGTAATTGGATATTATTTTTCACTGCTTTTGAAAATTTGTAAAAAATTTCAGCAGGGGCCCCGACCGCTTCCCCGCAGCCGCAGCCGCAGCCCCGCTGCACCCTCCTCCGCGCCTCAGCCCTCTGTGCTTAGGAGTAAAATGAAAGCACCACACCCAGCACCCAGCACTCCCAGAGCCCCCCCACCCCCAGTGGCTCCACAGTCAGTAAAAGCCCTGCCTGCTCTTCCACGCTCCTCCAGGCCGTCGAAAGGCTCCCTCCGAGTCACTTTCTCCCTGATTTCCAGGCTTGCGGGTCCCGCAGCGATCCAGCACCCCTTCCCCTGCCCAGTACCCCGTTGTTCAGGCCAAAAACCTAAGCGTCATCTGGAAGTCCCATTTGTGCCAGGGGCCAGGCTCGGGTCTGGTCTGGCCTCTCTGCCTCAGGCTGCAGAAGCCTGTGGTTTCCTTGCTTCCCTCCCCACCCACACAGAGCACCACAGTGGGCTTCTCAAGCCACAGCACTGACCTGCCCCGGCTGCCCCCTCCTTCTTCTCCAGGACCCTCCCCAACTTTGCTCTTCAAATCACAGCCTCCCAGGTGTCCACCATCACCAGAATGAGTCTGCAAGTCTTCACAGCAAAAATGTCAGCAGTGAAAAAAGTACAGAAAACTGCGACTTCCTGTTTTCGCCACTGGACGTTACCAGAAGATCGTCTGTTCCTTGTGAGTCACAGAAAGAAAATGTGCCACCCAAGAACCTGGCCAAAGCTATGAAGGTGACTTTTCAGATGCCTGTTCGGGATCCACAGACGCACAGGATTCTAAGTCCTAGCATAGCCAGCAAACTCGAGGCTCCTTTGGCTCAGGATAAGCCAAAACTCTCACCCGGGATGGACACAGAAGGAGAACCAACAGCTCATCAAGGCAGTGGATGCCAAAACTACTCATGGAATTACCCAGAAACCAGTGGAGGGTGACGCCGACCCCCTGGGGGATGCAGGCCCAACCTTTGGGGGTGGTAGCTCCGGCGAGCCTGGCCCGGGCGCCCTAGCTGACCTGGACTGCCCAAGCTCTCCCCAGAGCCCAGGAAGTTCTGAAAACCAAATGGTGTCTCCAGGAAAACTGTCTGGCAGCCCTGGGCAAGCCTTGGGGAAAACGTTAGTTCTTATTCCTTAGACAAGAGAATGACACCCACCTCTGAGCCCCTAGAAGACCCTCCCAGGACGGAGTCCCAGCACAGAGCGGAGCCTCCGCACAGAGCCGAGGAGGAATGCAGGCCTGGTGGGGTCTCTGCGCCCACAGCAGTGGCCACTTGGCCTCCTGGCGTGATCCCTGAGGAAGCACTCAGAGGAGCGCCCCTGGGGGGTCAGCCTGGCGAGGCCCAGGGCTGCCCCATGAGTGTGGGCGCCCCCATGCCAGCATGTGGCACGCAGACCCTTACCTGTGCGCACACCTCTGCTACTGGGAGCACAGCCCCAACCCCGAGTCCTCTGGAGGAAGCGGCTTCTGGTCAGATGGCTAGTTCCTCGAGGACCGGGCCCATAAAACTTGAATTTGATTTCTCCGATGGCGCCACCGGCAAAAGGGCACCTCCACCAAAAAGACGGGGGGAGAGATCTGGCCTCAAGCCTCCCTTGAGGAGAGTGGCGGCAAGGCAGCAGCAGGCCCCGCGAGTGTTGGAAGAGGACGGTGGGAGTGGAGGAGGAGAGGAGCCCCTGGAGCTGGCTTCTCACGGCTCTTTCCACCTCGACTGGGACAAGCTGAAACACCCAAACTTTACCCCGTTCGGAGGTGGCACCAAGTCTGGCTGCAGAGAAGCCCAGCCCCCGGAAAGCCCCAAGTCCAGGCTGGGCCGGCTGGCGGCTGAACCGCGGAGTCCCACGGGGGAGCCGAGCTCCCATCTGAGCCAGCAGCTGCTTTCAGCCTTAGCAGAGGACACACCTTTGGAACAGTTGGCAGCTGAGACCCCAGGAGCAGAGAGCAAGGAGAGAGCCTCGAACTCTGCTGGCACCTCGCTTCCCACAGGCTGTCCGGACAGTGAGCCAGTACCCACCCATCAGCAGGGGCAGCCTGCCTTGGAGCTGAGGGAGGAGAGCTCCAGAGACCCCGCTGAGGTTCCAGGCACAGGGGCGGAGGTGGATTACCGGGAGCAGTTTGGAGCTCCCTCGTTTAAGGAGTCGGCCTTGAGGAAGCAGTCCTTATACCTCAAGTTCCACCTCTCCTGAGGGACAGTCCTCAAAGACCAGGGCCCGTGGCCACGGAGACCAGCAGCACGCACGGTGTGGAGGAGCCTCCCTCAGGAAGTCCGCGGGAAGCCACGCTTGCGGAGTTGGATTTCTTGGGAGCATTGGATGCTCCGGTGCCAGACGCACCCCCAGGTGTCCCCGCGCCTGGGGACCCACCCCTGTCCACTGGGCCTATAGTGGGCCTGCTGCAGTACAGCCAGAAGGACCTGGACGCGGCAGTAAAGGCGACTCAGGAGAACAGGGAGCTGAGGGGCAGGTGTGACGAGCTCCACAGGAAGCACCTGGGGCACCAGGTTCGAGGAGGTCACACACCAGGTCATGGAGGAGGTTCAGAAACAGAAGGAACTTGCCAAAGCTGACATCCAGAAAGTTCTAAAAGAAAAAGACCAGCTGACTGCAGATCTGAGCTCCATGGAGAAGTCCTTCTCTGACCTCTTCAAACGCTTTGAGAAACAGAAGGAGGTGATTGAGGGCTATCGCAAGAACGAAGAGTCACTGAAGAAGTGTGTGGAGGATTACCTGGCGAGATCACCCAGGCAGGCCAGAGGTACCAGGCCCTGAAGGCCCACACTGAGGAGAACCTGCAGCTGGCAAACGAGGAGATCGCCCAGGTCCGGAGCAAGGCCCTCCAGGCCAGCCTTGGAAGGAGCAGATGCAGGTCCAGTCGCTGGAGAGGACCTGGAGAAGACTAAAGAGAACGAGGAGCTGACCAGGGTCTGTGACCACCTCATCTCCAAGATGGCGAAGATCTGACCCAGAGCTGCAGCCCCTCCTCTATGTCTGTCTGTCGCGCCGTATTGTCCAATTCTCTTAGGCGTCATTTTCTTTTTTCTGTCTTAAAACTAGATTGCTTTGAAAAGATGACTAAAGTTTCCTTTCAATGTAAAAAAAATTTTTCAGCAATTTTTGTGTATGTTTATCCTTCTTTCTTCATCAGACTCCCAGTATACATGTATTAGACTGCCGTTATCCCACAGATCACTGTCTCAATTTGTATTGCCTTTGCTTTTTTATTCATACTGCATAATTTCCATGTCTACTATTTAATTGTCACTGATTTTATTTCAGTTGCAATGTCTGATCTTCCAGTAACCCCATACATGGAATTTTCTGATCTGTGTTTCTCAGTTCTAAAGGTTTATTTTCAGTCTTCTCTTTCTATTATTATACTGATTTCCTTAAATTCTTATAAACTTCTGTAATTCCTATTTTACAATCCTTGCCAACTAACTCAATTATTTGTAGGGTTTTATTATTTTTTTTCCTCCTAATTATAGGTCACATTGTTCTATTTCTTTGTATGTTTAATAATTTTTGTTTGGATGTTGGAAATTTGGATGTTATATTGTGTTGAATTTTGTTTCGCAGCTGGCCAAGTTACTTATAGATCAGCTTAATTATTTTGAAACTTGGTTTTAAACTAGATTAGGATGATGTATCCAAATTAGTACTTGGAGAAAGAATCAAAGGAATGCTTATGTAAATTTCTCATGCTCTTTTCTCTGCATAACTCTTCCTCTTTCCTGCAATTTTCATCATCTTCTTCCAGCCAAGTACTTATCTCTGCCTCCTCAACTCAGTGAAAACTCTTGGGTCCTCATTTTTGGCACCACCAGAAAAATGCTGTCATTGAGTTCAGCTTGTGTCTTTTCTCTTAGAAATTATAATACTTTGCTACCTGTCATCCAATGACAGAAAATACTTGTTCTTTTATTTTTTTTCTTAAAAATACATGTTTATGGCAAGAGAGCCAGCCCAGTGAAGCAACTGGAACATCTGTGGATTTTGGTATCCAAGAGAGGTCCTGGAACCAGTCCACTGTGGATACCAAGGGACAACTGTACTATTTACTTCATCATGATCGTACATGTTAAATGTTGGTATAATGGTCTTATCAATTACTGAGAAAGTGATATCAAATTATCCAATATAGATGCATATTTATGTATTTCTCCCTAATCATTAAACTTCAATGGTTAATTTTATAAAGTTCTATTACAACACAGTTCTGCCCATGTCTTCATATGTAGCATGTTTTGTTTTCATGCTATAATGGCAGAATTAAAAACAGTTGCAACAAGAGCCATATGGCCTACAAGCTTTAAGTATTTACAAGTCTTAACCTTTCAAAAACGTTTGTCAACCTCTGATGTAGAGCATTTTATAGAGTCTTGTTTACTTTGTACAGTTTGACAGTCTTTGTCTTTTAATTGGAAGAGTTTACCAAGTTATATTTAATTATTGATTATATGTAAGACCATCATCTCTCTGTTTTCTAGGTATTCTCTGTCCCTCCATCCTGCCTTCTTTTGAATTACTCAATTAGGTTTTATTATTACATTTTAATACCTCTACTGCCCTTTTAACTATACCTCTCTGTGTTCTTTCCCTGTGCTTGCTATAAGGATTACAATAAGAACTCAAAACAATCTACTCATGTAAAAAATCAAAGATTTTTGAAACATAATTCCATTTAACTTCCTCTATCTTTATTGCTTTTATTGTCACATCTATTTCATCTGCATATATTATAAACTATGTTTTACAAATATATGCATATAAAGCATATATATTAAACTGTTAGTTGTATTTTAAAGTTTTTTACATATATACAATCTGTATTTTTTTATTCTTTCTTAAATATCTGAGTTCCCATCTGGTGTTATTTCCCTTCAAAAAATTTCCTTTAGTACTTCCTTTAGAAAAGGTCTGCTGGTAATACTTTTTTCTACATTCTTTTCATTTCATTTAATATGTCTTTCTTTTGCCTTTAAGTGAAGGATCTTTTCACTGATAACAGAATTTTGGGTTGAAACTTTTTTCTTTTGGCATTTTAAAAATGTTTAATTGTCTCTGGTGTGCATTTTTTTCTGATGAGACATTAGCCGTTATTTATATTATTGTTCTCCTGAACAAATTTTCTGTGGCACTTTCAAATATTTCTTTTTGTATTTGCTTTTGGTTAGCATGTCTATGATGTACTCGAATGTGTTTTTCTTTTTGCATTGCCTCCTTCAGGATTTCTGAGCATTTTGGATCTTCAGGTTGATGGACTTCATCAAATCCGGGAAATTTTCTCATTGTTTATTCAAATATATTTTTGCTCCATTCTCTTTCTCTTCTATTTGACTCCAAATACACGTATGTTAGCATATGTTAGCCTGCTCAATATCATCTCACAGGCCACTGAAGATCTACTCACGTTTTTTTTTGTCCACTGCCCTGGACTCCACCATCTCCTCACTTTTTTACTGTTTTCTTTCTCTCTGTTTTCCAAAATCTGTAAGTTATATTTGTGTCCTTAGGTTCACTAACATATTCTTAGGCCACTTCCAATATGATGTTAAGAGCATTTAGTGAATTGTTCAATATAAATATTCTAGTTTTCAGTCACAGAATTATTTTTGTTCAGATTTTTTGGTACTGATATTTCCATCTGCTCTCTCATTGTTCCTGTCCTTTCCTTTAAGCCATTGAGTGGGTAATATAATAATTGATTTAGAATTCTAGCCTACTAATTCCAAAATCTGTAAATCTGTGTCACCTAAAGACCTTCTCTGGATTTTGTGTTACATTTTTCTATTCTGTGTATGTATTATTATATAATGGATTTTATTATATAATGGTTTTTATTATAATGGATTTTGTGGGTGATATGTTTTGATTATAATTTCTGTTATTTTTTCTAAAGGATATTAGTTATTTTCCTAGCAGACAATTAGATTACCAGCTAATTGCTCTACATCACAAATTGCCCTTGTGATGGTTAATTTTCCAGTTTGTATTTCATGTCTGTCTTAATTATTTGAATACTGTAATTATTTGAATTATTTCCATATTAATAGATAAGGCAATGAAAATAACTATAAATAACATATAAGAAAATGTGTGGCCAGGCACGGTGGCTCAAGCCTGTAATCCCAGCACTTTGGGAGGCCTAGGCGGGTGGATCACAAGGTCAACAGATCGAGACCATCCTGGTTAACATGGTGAAACCCCATCTCTACTAAAAATTACAAAAAAATTAGCTGGGCACGGTGGTGCGTGCCTGTAATCCCAGCTACTCAGGAGGCTGAGGCAGGAGAATTGCCTGAACCCAGGGGGCGGAGGTTGCGGTGAGCCGAGATCGTGCCATTGCACTCCAGCCTGGGTAACAAGAGTGAAACTCCGTCTCAAAAAAAAAAAAAAAAAGAAAGAAAGAAAATGTGTAAGAAAAGATGCTCAAAAGAGATAAAAGGAATAGAGGAATAGAGAATTGAAATGCAATAATTGAAAAGAGAAAAAGAATTATATCTTTCAGTTCCAAAATGTCAACTTGATTAAGGATAAAATTGACATTTTGGAACTGAAACACATTATATTAAACACTAAGTTTTCAATGGATGAATCTAACACAGATGGGCCACAGCAGAGCCCAGGAGAAGGAAACTGGAATACACATCAACAGAAAACACCCAGATTGAAGCACTGAGAGGAAAAAGAATAGCCACGACAAACAAGAGCATGTAGACACACACACAATGTCTAAATTATGTATAAAATTGAAATTCCAGAAGGAAGAAAGAACAAGAATAGCAATCACTAGTAAAATATATAAATAAATTTTGGCTTATTCACTCTATGACATCCTATAGACCAATGAGAATGAACAATCTATAATCATAGGCACCATTATATATGAATGTCCCAAACTTAAGGTTGAGTTTAAATAAAAGGCAAACACAAACAAATACAGGTGAGATGATTCCATTTACATACAAATTACCATTGCAGGTAAAGCTATTATGTGAGAATTCAGGTTGGTAGCAGCTTTTGGGCAGGAATTGACTGCAAGGGTATATAATGTCTGCAGTTGTCTCTTATTCTGGATGCTGGGAGGAAAGGAAGGAAGGAAGGAAGGAGGGAAGGAAGGAAGGGAGGGAAGAAGGGAGTGATCCACTCTTGGATATACAGCTACCATTTGTGCTGCTTTCTCCTAGTTACCTACAAAACCTTAATTGTGTAATTAAGAAAACCTGATTTCATTTCTTAAAGAATAGAGTCTAGGCATGTGTAATCAAAGTAGCCATTAAGGCATTGGTTTTAAACTGTGGCAAGCAGTGGGATCACCAGGAGGAGTTGTTTAACAGACATCACAGGTCTCATCCCCACAGTTTCTGTTTCTGTAGTTCTGGTGTCAGCCCCAAGAATCTGCATTTCTCTCAAGTTCACAGGAGATGCTGATACTGCTGGTCTGGGGACCACAATTTGAGAACTAGCCATGTTAGTGTTGCTGTAGCTTCTGTTGTCCATGTTCTATCATAAACTTGATCTCAATAATCTTGTATTTTATGTATTCAGTAAAACAGAATCCATAAAGATAGACATAGGGAGTTGGTTCAACTGGGATACATTATAGGGAATATCAAAAGGGAAAAGTCCTCAGTGAAATGTCCTAAGAATTTTTTTTGGCAGAAAATTGGCTTAGAATGAAAATTTACACTATCAAATCATTAGTTACTTCAAAGAAAGTGGAGAGAAAAATAGCCTAGCTAAAAACATGATGCATCAAGGTGTCGTATAGTCTGTGTTCAAAATAATTGATTTTTTTCTCTTAGCATACATTTGCTGCAACCCATCACCAAGCTGATTTCACTAGAATGTGCTTTGTTATCAGTCAAGGCTCACAGATGTGGAAATTTTTGCCTACCAGTTTGCTGTAAAACATTTGCTTTTCAAAGACTCATTAATTCAAATCTTGATTATAAAAGGTGAACATGTATGTGTCAGTGTAATGAAGTTTATTTAATCTCTTACAGGACTGCATCAAAACATGTAAACAAGGACCTCGGTAATATGGAAGAAAACAAAAAGTTAGAAGAAAACAATCACAAAACTGAAGCCTAAGAGAGAACTGTTCTAGTTGTCCAGGTGAGCAGTCTGTATGGGGTTCATAGAAATAATTCCCTGAAAAGTAGGAAACATCCTTAAAGATGAAAAGTTTTATGTTAAGATGCTCCATAATTACAGCTTTCAAAACAGGAAGATGGTTCTCCTTTTTTTATGTTATTATTATACTTTAAGTTCTGGGATACATGTGCAGAATGTGCAAGTTTGTTACAAAAGTATACATGTACCATGGTGGTTTGCTGCACCCATCAACCTGTCATCTACAATAGACATTTATCCTAATGCTATTCCTCCCCTAGCCCCCCACCCCCCGACAGGCCCCGGTATGTGATGTTCCCCTCCTTGTGTCCATGTGTTCTCATTGTTCACCACCCACCCATGAGTGAGAATATGTGGTGTTTGGTTTTCTATTCTTGTGTTAGTTTGCTGAGAATGATGGTTTCTAGTTTCATTCATGTCCCTGCAAAGGACATGAACTCATCCTTTTTTATGTGTCGTCTTTTCTTTATCCAGTCTGTCATTGATGGGCATTGGCATTGGTTCCAAGCCTTTGCTACTGTGAATGGTGCTGCAATAAACATTTGTGTGCATGGGCCTTTATAGTAGAATGATTTATAATTCCCCGGGTTTATAAATTCACAGCAATATTGGGTTTATGTTATACCCAGTAATGGGATTGCTGGGTCAAATGGTATTTCTGGTTCTATATCCTTGAGGGGTCGCTACACTGTCTTCCACAATGGTTGAACTAATTTACACTCCCACCAATAGCGTAAAAGCATTCCTGTTTCCACATCCTCTCAAAACAGGAAGAGAGCTTTTCAAAAGAAACTTTTGTGACTCAGAAAGTGTTTCTGGAAGAATGGAAACTTACAAGTCTCCCCCACTCCCTCCTCAAAATTGTCATTATCCTCTGAATAATAAAAACCAACTATGAGATGTTAACATTTAATTAGCATTTTATATTTTAATGCAAAAATTTTGAATGCAAAGCAGCTTTATTTTTTGACTTGGTGTTTAGGTTCAATAAGAACAGCTTCTAACACCTTAAATTTATTTTAAAGAAACAATTATGAAAATAATTTTAAAATATAAAAATTTTAGGCCTCGTGTGGTGGCTCACGCCTGTAATCCCAACACTTTGGTAGGCTGAAGCAGGTGGATCACTGAAGGCCAGGAGTTTGAGACCAGTCTGGCCAACGTGGCGAAACCCTGCATCTCTACTAAAAATACAAAATTAGCTGGGCTTAGTGGCAGGCACCTATAATCCTAGCTACTCAGGTGGCTGAGGCAGGAGAATCACTTGAACCCAGCAGGTGGGGATTGCAGTGAGCCAAGATGGCACCACTGCACTCCAATCTTGGTGACAGAATGAGATTCTGTCTCAAAACATAAAAATTAAAAAATTAAAAATTTTAATCTAGGAATTTAATAAAAGTGTGAGTGTATTTATACAATCAATATCCCAAATCATTTTAAGGAAAAGTCTAACAAACTTGTGCATGTGTGTATATGTATATGCATATGCATTTATAGGTAGTATACGTGTGTATATGTATATATGTATCGGTGCATCTATATGCACATATGTAGAGGCATATGTCTGTTACATATGTTATATATATTTATATATAAAATAGCTGTATGTGTGTGATTTTTAAGACAATCTCAAAACGGGGTATGTTTTCATGGCATTGCCACTTGCAATTTGAGGTTTTCCTTTTTATTTGTGTTCATTAAACCAAGCAAATAGAAGAGCCATTTGGACTATTTCATGTGTCTTTTAGAATAACTGTTACTGTAGCTTACCAATATGATCTGAAAAGCCCCAACCACCACAGTAAACCTCGGGTTCATTATAAATAAACCACAAGTAACAATCTGAATGGTTCATCCAAATTAATCCCATACTAAGGATGGGGCATGGGAAAGTATTGTATTTAAAAGGATGCACACAGGACAGAACAATAGAATAACTGAAATAAGGCTTGTTTTTCAAAATCTGAAAGCCAGGATTTTACACTGATGGGGTGAAAGAAATCAGAACTGGATTGCTTCTCTATCTTACATTTCACTGGAGGTCAAGTATGCAGCATTTCCACGTGACTTTTTTTTGTTTCTTTGTTTTTTGTACTTCTCTAGGGTTCTTCTCCCCAGTCCTTTGTAAACATAGATTTTTAAATACTGTTTTCCTCAAAACTGTATAGAGTAACTTCTCAATGAAAAACTGTTCTTGAAGACAAATCCCACAAAATAGTGTTATTTGAAGGAATGCTATATTTTCAACCAAAAGAGAAAGGCAATGAAATATTTTCTTTAAAAAACTTGTGTTATTAGTATTAATTAAGCATTCTTTACAAAATAAAAACTGAATAATTCCAAAAATTATTTGTAGAATGGATGCAGCAGTGTCTGAGATTATAGATGGGCTTGGGGACAATGGAGTTTTATAAAAGGCACTCCTGTAAAGTAATTTACTAAATTACTTTCAGTAAAAATTATCTATTGATTTTTAAAAATTATTGCCATGGCAGCTTATCTAAATTATGCTTTTTTTTCATTTCAGAGATAAAAATCATATAGACCAATTGAAGCATGAACGTGGATTGTATTTAAGACATAAACAAAGGCAGTGACAGCAATTCATGGTTCGAGTATTAAGCAGGTCATTCTACCAAGCTGTCACAGGCTTTTAGAGAATTATCTCAAGTAAAACAATGAAATTTAATTACAAACAGTAAGAACAAGTTTTGGCAGCCATGATAATAGGTCATATGTTGTGTTCGGTTCAATTTTTTTTTTCTGTAAATGTCTGCACTGAGGTTTTCTTTTTGGTTTGCCTTTTATGTAAATTTTTTACGTAGCTATTTTTATACACTGTAAGCTTTGTTCTGGGAGTTGCTGTTAATCTGATGTATAATGTTTTTATTTCAATTGTTTATATGGATAATCTGAGCAGGTACATTTCTGATTCTGATTGCTATCAGTAATCCCCCAAACTTTCTCACAAGCACCTAAAACCCAAAGGTGGCAGCTTGTGAAGACTGGGGACACTCACATTGCCCTAATCGAAAACTACTATTTTTATCACAAGGGAGGGGAGGCTGAGAGTCAGACTGATAGGCACCATAGGAGCCGATTCTTTGATGTGCCACCAGCAGACTCTCAGAAATAAATCACAGATGCATACAGACACACATACATAACAGTACTCCTAAACTGACAATTTTACCTATTCTGAAAAAGACATAAAACAGAATTTGGTAGCACTTTACCTCTATAGACACCTGCTAATAAATTATTTTCTGTCAAAAAGAAAGAACAGAAGAGTGTGTGAGAAACAGTTTGGAAAAATCATGGTCAACATTCCCATTTTCATAGATCACAATGTAAATCACTGTAATTACAAATTGGTGTAAAATCCTTTGGGTTCTCCACTGCCTTAAAATTATACCTATTTCATGATTAAAAAGATATCAATCAGAATTGGAGTTTTTAACAGTGATCATTATCGAAGCTGTGTTATTTTCCACAGAATATAGAATATATATTTTTTTCGTGTGTGTTTTTGTTAACTACCCTACAGATATTGAATGCACCTTGAGATAATTTAGTGTTTTTAACTGATACATAATTTATCAAGCAGTACATGAAAGTGTAATAATAAAATGTCTATGTATCTTTAGTTACATTCAAATTTGTAACTTTATAAACATGTTTTATGCTTGAGGAAATTTTTAGGGTGATAGTATAAATGGAAATTTTTGAAGTAGACTGGATATGGGCCAAGAGCTACTTGTGACTAGACTTTCAAACTTTGCTCTTTCAAGCAGAAGCCTGGTTTCTGGGAGAACAGTGCACAGCCATTTATTTCCCAGGATTTACACAACTTTAACAGGAAGATAAATGAGCATCAGATTTCTAGGTATAGAACTATGTTCTTTGAAAGGAAAAGGAAAACTGGTGTCTGTTTCTTAGACTTGTGAAATAAAAAATTTAAAGGCAATGAAAAATAAATCGAAAATCAAATTCAGATGAGAATAGGAATAATATTTTGCCACTTCTGCGTTATTTAGAAGCATATGTTATTGTACATTTGTAAACCATTTCCTGTCTGGGCAGTAGTGACTCCGTTTAATAAAAGCTTCCCGTAGTGCATTGGTATGGATTAAATGCATAAAATACTCTTAGACTCAATGCTGTGTAAAATATTATGGGAGAAAAAGAAAATATGTTATTTTGCCTCAAACTTTTATTGAAGTTTTATTTGGCAGGAAAAAAAAATTGCATCTTGGTCAATATTTAAACCAAAGTAAAAGGGGAAAAACCAAAGTTATTTGTTCTGCATGGCTAAGCCGTTCTGTTATCTCTGTAAATACTGTGATTTCTTTTTTATTTTCTTTTTAGAATTTTGTTAAAGAAATTCTAAAATTTTTAAACACCTGCTTTCCACAATAAATCACAAACACTAAAATAAAATTACTTCCATATAAATATTATTTTTTTTCTTTTGGTGTGGGAGATCAAAGGTTTAAAGTCTAACTTCTAAGATATATTCACAGAAAGAAGCAACATGACAATAGAAAGAGAGGGTTATGCTACAATTGTTTCTTGGTTTCCACTTGCAATGGTTAATTGAGTCCAAAACAGCTGTCAGAACCTAGAGAGCAGAACATGAGAAAGAGCTCTGGACTGAAAGCAGAAAGTTTGGCGGGAAAAAAAGACAACTTTATTATCATCGCATCAGTGCCTGGATAAAGAGGAAAGCTTACTTGTTTAATGGCAGCCACATGCACAGAGAGGCTGAGAAGAAAAAGAATTCGAAATCCTCAACGATTAAGGATTCGGCTCTCCAACTTAACTCTGTCAACGGGAAACAGGTTTTGCAGGTTCAAGATTCACTCCCTATATGTGATTATAGGAATTGTATGTGGAAATGGCCTAACATACCCGTCTATACCTAAAAGATAATAAAACTGAAATACGTCTTCACAGGTCTCTCACAGCTGTCTGACTATTGTCTAAATTAGAATGTTCATGTGTGGAACGTGATTGTCTTTATCAAAGAGTGGAAAACTCACTGTGACTCTCCATCCTTCAGGAGAAGGAGTACAGAAAAATAAAATTCCCCATGCATTCCTACTATCTCAGGTGGGCTACCTTAGCAAGTCCCTAGATTTCACCAGTGATTGATTCTGGAATGCATCTGTCTTCAATGATAGGATCACACCTACTCTTGGGTTTCCCATGTAACTGTCCTAGGACCTTAAGAAAACATTTTCATAATTGTTCACTTCTGCCAACAGCATTCTATTCAGATTGTCATTTGAATTACCCAGGCCTGAACTTTCAAAGAAATGTATTCCCTCCAAAATAAGGCAAGGCCAGCTGTGTCCATAACAGAAGGAAATTAATGTTTATTGAGCTCATACTATGTGCTAGGGTCATTCATACATTAACAGTTAACAGTTGTAAATAGTACTAAATATCCCCCTCATTTAACAGCTGAAAACCTGAGGTTTAGAGAAATTTATAATTCCCAAATGCACTTAGCTTTAAAGTAGATAAGTTGGGTATCAAACCAGATCTGAATCCTTGCCCCAGCCTATGTTGTTCCCTAAGTTTCTCTAAAGAATACTCCTTTTCATAATACGTAAAATTAGAAAACATTAATTAATACATTAACTGGTTATACCATTGATAAAAGGATTATTCTGAAATATTTAAATCATTCCAAAGGGCAAAATTGCATAATGTTTCAGCAGTATTTGGATTAAACGTATTAGACATGTTATTAGAATGTATAATATATTCCACATCATTTTTTTTTTTTTTTGAGACAGTCTCACTCTGTCACCAGGCGCCAGGCTGGAGTGAAGAGGCATGATCTCAGCTCACTGCAACCTCTGTCTCCTGGGTTCAAGCAATTCTTTTGCCTCAGCCTCCCGAAAACCTGGAACTACAGATGTGCACCACCATGCCCATCTAATTTTTTGTATTTTTTGGAGAGATGGGGTTTCACCATGTTGGCCTGCATGGTATCGATCTCTTGACCTTGTGATCTCTTTACCTTGGGACGCCTGCCTCGGCCTCCCAAAGTGCTGGGATTACAGGCGTTAGCCACCACACTGGGCCTTCACATCATATTTTTAAGCATCACATAGGCTATCAAATACTTAGTGCCTTTGATGAGACAGATATTGTATTGGTGCATGTTTTAAATAATGTTTCATTGAATTTCTCTGATAGGAGAGGTGTGATGCCTATTTTAAAGATGAAGACAATGCAAATAACTTTGTCACAATTCCAGATACAGAGCGGTTGAGCCAGGATTTATGCTCAAGATGCTAAAGTTCAGGCTCAATTCATTATATTGTTTATTATCCCATTATAAGAATATTCATCTCTCTACACTTAGAGAGACTAACAAAAAGATAGATTAGCATTAAATAAACGATGTGTTTTTCTAGTAACTAATGCCACTGATATTCAAGGTAATATGATTATAAATAAGACATATTAAAACTGCTTTGAAAATTAATGACTAAATAAATGTTAACTACATTTTAACCTTATGTCTAAGGAATCAAATGGGACTAACTCTACTATTTGAAAAGTCAGTGCAGTATAAGCATTATACTTTCACAATAGGATACGTCAGTTAAACACTGAACATATATTTCTCATGCAGTCTTTTTCATTAAAACTTTCTTTAAAAGACTCCTTATTTTTGCATGAAGCTGGAAAACTGGGGCTCATTTTTTCTTAGCACCCTACCTTCACCTGTTCATCCTCATTCTAATCCAATTTCTTCTTTTTATCCTAATTCTGCTTCTCACATTTTTTCCTGATAAATGATCTTCACATGCACAAATATTCATTGGAAAATCAATACCCAGACAAATGACTCCAAAAGCAGATCTCGTTCTCAAGTTGTCTTATCCCTTTTTATTGGCTGTCTCTAGGAAAGGTTTTACCCTGTAGTGATCAAGCCCCTAAATGAGAGAAAAGATCTTCAGTTAAGTATATAGATGTGTGCACATTCACACAAATACACAGAGGCAGACAACACATACACGCACACACTATGGGTTATTTACTCTCCCCCATCTTTTTTTTTTTTTTTTTTTGAAGAGAGAACATAGGATTTTCTTATCAGAAAAGAAATTGTTTGAAGGACTACAAAATATTTGACAAATAGAAAGTAGGCATGGAAATATTCATGATGCTTTGATGGGAGGCATTCATAAGTCAAAGGTCCAATAATGAATTAGACTCAATAGATGCAATAAAATTTGTATGAGTAAACCTAATCATATCATCTCTATACTACCAAGAAACAAATGAGAGCCTCAATATCACAGATGCTCTAAATAAGTTTTTTACATACATCAACAGACCATTTATTATCAGAGAGAAAAGGCTATAGTCTCCTTAAAGTACAGTATTTGATTTAAAAAAAGAAAAATGTGAAGTTAGGTATAGTGGCTCACGCCTGTATCCCCAACACTTTGGGAGGCCAAGGTGGGAAGATTGCTTGATCCCAGCCTGGGCAAAATGGCAAAACTCTATCTATCTCAATCTCTACAAAAAACACAAACAATTAGCCAGGTGTGGTAGCACAAGCCTGTATTTCCAGCTACTGGGGAAGCTGAGGTGGGTAGATCACTTGAACTCAGAAGGTGGATGCTGCAGTGATGGCTCCACTACACTCCAGCTTAGGCACTGAGCAAGATCCTGTCTCCGGAAAAAAAAGAAAAAAAAAAAAACAAGTACCTTTGGACACTCTCAGCAATTCAGTTTGGACTATTTGGAGCTAAATAATCAAAATAAAATTTTAAGATTTTCCAAGATTATTTTTCTTTAGATTCTATTTCCCAGGTAGGACATAATAATTTTAGCTTCAATTAGCAGTTTAAATTCACAGCTTGATACATATAACATCTGAGAGTTTGACTTCCACAGAGATAGCGGTTTTGGACAGCTGTGTGTAGTTCTCTGAATTCTCATCAGTAAGGAAACCACATTTTTAGTTAAATCAGATGTGGTTACTGCTTCAAAACTGACTCACTACACTCTCCCTGGAATGACTTATTAAGGAAATGGAATATTTCTTCTACGAAAAGGTTTATATCTAAGCATTAGAGTCATTTCTTGCATGCTAAACCATTTCTAAAAACCAAGTTTGCCCTGAAACTTTGGGCTTATACATTGTTGGTAATAATTAAATTTCTTTTTCTGAGCTTGAAGATAATTGTCTACCAATACCTTTAAAATAGTGTTTAATTGAAAGACAAATAGTTATAACCTATTGTTGAACGTGAGTCCAAGAAGAAGGACTATTTAAAATATTTGTAGTTTTATTTACTACAAATAAAATTTGCTATTTTATTATAGTAAATAAAACTACAAATATTTTAAATAGTCCTAAATGGTTTTTAAATAGTTTAGTTTTATTCACTATAAATATTTTAAATTACTACCAAAAGTAGTAATCTTTTTATATTTTTTAATTTAGAGAGCTTTGTTTTTGATATCTAATAGCTGCCTACAAGCTGCATAAAAGATTATGGGTTTTTGGTCATAAACACCACTTAACAGATCAATCTGTCCTCATGTTCCTAAGTGATGGATCTGTTTACAGAGAAATGTCATTAAAACATTGCCTGTAGAGCCGAGTGCAGTGGCTCACGATTGTAATCTCAACACTTTGGGAGGCTGAGGTGGGCGGATTACCTGAGATCAGGAGTTCGAGACCAGCCTGGCCAACATAGTGAAACCCCCGTCTCTACTAAAAACACAAAAAATTAGCTGGGCCTAGTGGGGGGAGCTTGTAATTCCAGCTACTTGGGAGGCTGAGGCAGAAGAATTGCTTGAACCCAGGAAGCGGAGGTTGCAGTGAACCAAGAACGCACCATTGCACTCCAGCCTAGGCAACAAGAGCGAAACTCCCTCTCAAAAAAAAAAAGAAGAAAACTGCCTGTAGCGGCTTTGTTACTCTTCTATTAGTTTGGGTCTAAGTTTTCTTGAATATAATAAACTCACTAAAATATCAAATATGTACTTCACAGTTATCATCACAGCACTTAACTGTATTTTCTGTTGTCCTGGTAATAATAGTAATTTATGTAATCAGTGTTCATCTCAAAGGTTTACACTGATTGAGAAATATTGTTGACTTCATGAAGCTCCTGCTCATAGATGGAGTGAACTTTACATTGGTCCCCTCAGCATCATAGCCTTGCAGCACCTGGCATTGCACCAAAAAAACCCAGTGCAGGGGAGGGGCACTTTTTTGGTTTGGCCTCCTCATTCCTCACTCTTATCATTGGAGATCACATATGAATGTGTGTATGGATACGAATGGGAAATCTGCTTCTCAATTTCTCCTTTAAAATGATTTTTCCAAGCTTTTGATCCAATGGGGGAAATCCTGTGGTTGGGAGCAAAGTCAAGTGGGCTTTACCAAAATAGTTTGCATTCCATTTTTAAAATTAAAGTCCAGAATGTTGCAGCTGAGGTTTGGAAACTTGGATGAGTATAGGGAGCGGTTCAGTTATGATTTGGGTCTCCAAATCAGCTTGAATTTCCAGATTTAAATCACATCTGTTTATAATAGCAATTAACTGAGCTTCTGCTAAAAGATGCCTTTGTGTGATGAAGCTTGTGACTATTGGTACCAGTCGACACAATTGGTTTTGTCCCTGACTCACATTTTCTTCTTAGAGAAGAAAATTTTCTTTTCTCCCTTTCCCTCTCAGGGCTTCTACAAGAGTGGCGAGTTTGTGTTCAGTTTTAAGGTGAGTCCCAGGTGGGCACGGATGGCTCTCTGAACTGAGGAGGCAGCAGCTTCTTAGAGGAAGCTACCAGTGTAAGTCTTTTCCTGCCATCCCTGTCTGTGCAGGTACCAGAAGATGCCTCCTTAAGTTAAATGCTTTTGCAAAAGGCATCCTGTTGTTTCTTTAATGGTCCATTTGTTGCATTAGTTGCCCTAACTCTTGACCCTTATAGCCATATCCTTTGCCATGTGACTTTGCAGCTCCTCCTCCCACAAAAGTGTCAGAGCATAATTTCCCATCTCTCGACACTGCATTGGGCCAACAAAATCATGTGGAAGTAACAGTCCACTAGTTCTGAGCCTCGGCCTGAAGCTGCCTATTCTGTTTCCTCTTGTCCTTTTGCATTTGTCACTGCCATGAGAAAAACAGAAGTAAATAACCCTTCTAATTCCAAGAGGAGGTTGAGAGACACAAAGAGCAGAGCTGTACCACATAAGTTACCTCATTCAAGGCCAGCCTAGAGCAGAGCTGCTAGCCAACCCACAGCGACATGAGCAAGCCCAGCCAATGTCACTAAAGCCCAGTCTTCATCAGCTGTGGATCTCAGACAATCCACAGACATATGGGCCACAATAATATAAATGATTGTTGTTTTTAAACCAGTGCACTTGTACCTTGTTATTATGCAACAGTAACTAACTAGTTCACCTTTTCACAGGCAACTGAGTTCCTGGTTGACTTACCGGTCATGATAATACCAAGAACAGTCATTCCATTAAAAATCAGAGACATTTTATTCAAGCTCCACTGATAAGTATTTTGTGCTAGTGAAATGCTTTCTCCCTCCTTGACCTTCCTGGGGTGAACATTCACTACCCAGAACCTTCAACCCTATAGCAAATAGAAATATGCTACTGAATATACTTTAGTATCTAAATACGAATCTACTGTAGTAATGCCAGGTAGCAATCTAGAGATCTTTGTTTGGTAGGTAATTCATACACAAGCCTCTTGACAGACCCGGCTGGGTGATGTGTTTTGCCTGGGTTGGGCCACATTTGCCCTTACATTGTTCCAAAAGTTCATTGTTCAAGATAGGTTCATACAATTACTCTTTCTTTGTGTCCACATAATTACATGCCAATACCTTTCCTCAAATTAGAAATTATATTCAGGCTAAATATTCTGCTGACACCACAGTCCTCACCAAATGTCAGAGTCTCCTAAAAAATATTCTCAGCTCAAAAGGCCTAATTAGGTTTTCAGTAATTCATGTCAACGGTCATTAGGACAATCATACAAATCAGCAAGCACTCAGGTGTCCAGACACTAAATGGAGACATGTATCTAAAAGATCACAGACAACAGTACTAAAAGAATTCAAAAAAGTTTTCTCACTGCTTTCATTAACCTTTTCCTTATGTTTTCACATTTCAGACACCAATTCTCTAGATCTATAAAATTGCTCAGCAACAAGGTTCAGGGAAAGAAGATGGAAATAATATGGACAGTCTCTTTAAATTGACACGTACTTGGGAAGTAGTTATGAAACATACTTACAGATGCGTACATCCTCACCCATTTTCCTTCAAGCTTACAGATTCTAACTATCTACCATATCCTGGATGAAGCAACAGTAGCAACAATGTGAGGGAGACAGGCATACTTTGTTCTTGTGTTCCCAAATGGCACAGGGCACTCTTGAGAGACAGATGAACTCAATGATTTAGTAGAAATACCATGACGTTTAGAAATAAGCAGACTTTGATTGGACTTCTAAAGGAATACTATGGATCTATAATTTATTAGAGGTGAGACCTTGAACATAACACCTAAGCCCCTGAGCCTCAATTACATCATCTGTAGGATGACAGTAATACTAATTGTGTCAGAGCTTGTTGCTCTTTAAAGGAGAAAATGCACACATTAAAAAGGAAATGGGGGCTGAGCATGGTGGCTCACACCTGCAATCCCAGTATTTTGGGAGGCCAAGGTGGCAGAATCTCTTGATGCAGAAGTTGAAGACCAACCTGGGAAACACAGCTAGACACTGTATCCGCACACACACACACACACACACACACAAAAAGCCAGGTGTCATGGAGCACATCTGTAATCTCAGCTACTCAGAAGACTGAGGCAGGAGGATCACTTGAGCCTAGGAGTCTGAGGCTAGAGTGAGCTATGATCACACCAAGGCACTCCAGCCTAGACAACAGAGCAAAACCCTATGATATAGTTTGGTTGTGTCACTACCCAAATCTCACCTTGAATTGTAATAATGAATCCCCATGGCCAAGGGTGGGGCAAGTTGGAGATAACTGAATCATGAGGGCAGTCTACCCCACACTGTTCTCATGGTAGTGAATAAGCCTCACACGGTCTGATGCCTTTATAAATGGGAGTTCCCCTGCTGTCTTTCCTGCCCACTGCTGTGTAAGACATGGCTTTGCTTCTCCTTTGCCTTCCACCATGATTGTGAGGCCCCCACAGCCATGTGGAACAGTGAGTCAATTAAACCTGTTTCCTTTATAAATTCCCCAGTCTCTGCTATGTCTTCATTAGCAGCATGAGGACAGACTAATACACTCTGTTTAAAATTATAAAAAGGGGAAAGGACTCTGGGACCCACTATCAAGTGCAGATTAGATTACTGCATAGCAGAGAAACCCAATTCAACAGAGAGGATATGGTCAAAGATAGAGACAGCAAATTAAAAAATTGTCTTCTGCTTGTTTGTTTTTTAGTGACAGTCACAAGTAGTATCTTTTCCCATACAGGGAAAGCAAAGTTTCTGAGAGCTGCTTACTTGCTGGTGGTATTTGGTTTAATAGATTAATCTGTATGCAAATGCTGGCCTAGCTGTTTTGCAGTCATTCCTGGAAATTATGACCACATATCTGAAGTATTTTTCATTTTAGCTAAAGTCAAATTTGTGCTGCTGTCAGCAGGGTAGATGGTAATGTCAAAATTTGTCATAGGCAAAAGGATCACAGTGATCCAGAATGGTTGGACTCCTGGCTAAACACTATCCCTTAATCCTGGAACTGCGGCCCTAAGTGAAAACAGCTGACCTCATTTTTCCACCCAAATGTTGCTTTTTTGGCCTGCTACATTCCTATTCTATGCCCATAAAAAAGAATTCAACTGGCAGAGCAACACAAGTGGCTTACAAGCGAGGATACAAGCACCTGAGGGGTGAGCAAAGAAGCAGCAACTGAGTGTCGGAGACTATGGATACACACGGCTAACTTCAGAGAGTGAGTCAAGGAAAGGCCACCTTCTTCCCACACCATCCCTTTTCCAACTTCCCATTCCACTGAGAGCCACATCCATTGCCCAAGAAAATCCTCTGCATATATTACCCTTCAATCGGTTCACAAGACCCAATTCTTCCTGGATGAACAAGAACTCAGGTACCAAGAGGGTGGGGCTTGGACACTGCTGCAGCACCCCTCCATACACAGAGCCTGCTCCCGCCAGAGAGGAGCAACCAGCTGGTTCCAGCATATATTCCCTCCACTTTCCACACTTGCTTGTGCAATCACATGCTTCCTCTCCTAAGAAGCGGCCAGCAGCATGCTGAGTAAAACAACCCACTCCGGTTTCCACCTCGTTATCCTGGTCTACTGCAGTTAACAACAACGTGGACATAGGTGACCAAATCCAGCTGAGACTGACGGAGCGACATTTAGATGACTTCACCTCTTTCAGTTTAGTTACTTGCTTTCTTTGTATCCTAGTCTACTTTGCATACATAACATGGTATGCTATGTTGGGGGAAAAAAACAATTAAATAATGTAATGAAAGAGCTTTAAAGATCTTCCCAGTCCAGAGACTTTGAGAGCATCATCAGACAAGAATCTTCCTACCTCCCTGCTGTTTTCCCTTCTCCTTCCTCATGGAGAAGAATGGGAGACTCAAAGCTGTGGATGCAAAGGATTGGGCAGCAATGGAGGAAAAGAGCAATCAGACCTCACTTCTGTGTCCAAGTTCCAGTTATAGGAAATAAAAAAGAAAGCCGCACCTTACAAAGAAGATTAAACTGTTGGTTAATATCTCGGACACCCTTACTGAGTTGAGTTCATGTTTTGGGATTTTAAGTGACTATAGAACTGTTTATTATCCATGAGTGAAGCAGAAACTTACGAATCCTGCTCAAGTTCCCATTCAGGGGCAGGGAACTTAAATACGAGGCCCTTTTTGCTTGGGGGTCTGGTTCTTTAGACTGAAAGTCATTGAGTGGACAATACAGCAACACATTTAACAACTGCTCATTTTTGCCACATTATTACTTCTGTGCCTCGGCTTAGCAAAGGAAAAATGATCACCTGCAATAAGGAGCCGTAAGTAACATCAGTGAGAATGCCAAAAGAAATTAGGCAGTTGCAGACAAGAACTGTTACTGGTAATTTCTTTCTTACCTTTCCTCCTGTTTTTCTTCTTTTACAAGTCTTACACACAAACCAAGCAGTGGATGGCACAAATTATCCCACCATTACAACTAATGAGATGAGCTTTCTATTGTATCCAATTACAATTTCAATTTTGTAAACAAATCCATCTTCCATTGTGTCCAATACAAAACTTAGTAAACAGCCTTACAGAGTCCTTGTTATTATTAACAGTGGTAGTGGATTTAAAGGATTTGGGGTCATCTGTCTAAATTAATGCATGGTCTGATTATAAAATACATCACAATGTGATTTGTTTCTTAAAGGATCGTTTCAGAAATTAAAATAACCCATGGTTAGAGTATCAATTCCTTGAACTTCCTCTGCATCCAGGCAGCTTATAATTAACATGCAAAGATAATCATTCCAAATGCAACTTTTAATACCACTGACATGTTCCTCCCTTAGAAGCTAGCAATTTCTAATCCCTTTATTATTAATTATATTAATGCAAACTACTATATGTGGCTGTGAAGGAAAAGAGGCAAATCAAAGTTAGCACACTAATTCATTTAAATTTAAATTGCTGAGAAATGATATGCTCTTTAGCCCATGATATCAAGCAAAAGAAAAAATAACCCTCGTACCAGTAATAGATTTTTTTCATATATGAAGAATCCAAAGAAATACTTCAAGTTCAAAATTACTCTGAATTCTGGGATGATGTACTCACATTCTCTGTGGATTTAAGGAGGAAAAAGAAAATTCAGAACACACCTGAATGACAGTAAAGTGATTTCAAAAGCAACTTGGTTAACCAAGAACTCATGTGCTAAATGAGAGGGTCATCCAGGTTATAAACAACACCTTTGAGAAATATAACCAAGATAATTTTATAAACCTCATTTAAATTGCATTTTCCATGCTAGTGCCCTTTTCGTATTTTACTGATCATCATTTTAGGCAGTTGTTCTTGTTCGCTTTGAAGAATACATGAAATTCTGTATAGAAGGTAGCTTCATCTGCATTTAGTTTATTTTTTTTCTGAGATGGAGTCTCATTCTGTCATCCAGGCTGGAGTGCAGTGGCACCATGTCTGCTCACTGCAACCTCTTCCTCCCGGGTTCAAGCAATTCTTCTGCCTCAGTCTCCCAAGTAGCTTGGGATTACAGACATGCACCAGGACATCCACCTAATTTTTTTTTTTTAAGTAGAGACAGGGTTTCACATGTTGGCTGGGCTGGTCTCAAACTCCTGACCTCAGATAATCCACCTGCCTCAGCCTCCCAAAGTGCTGGGATTACGGGCATGAGCCACCGCGTCTGGCAAACATTTAGATTTGAAAGTATAATGCACACATATAAACACACACACAATCTATTCATGTAAATAAGGAATGTGGAGCTCAGAAAAGCACTTTCTGAAGAGTCCATATTCATAGCATGAAAAAATATTTTTTATTTCAACATTTTGACTATTTGCAATAGCCCATTAACCTAAATGCCTGTTTTTCCCTACAATTATCCAAATGCTTCTCTTTCTCTAAAACTAAAATTCAGCTGAATAACGTTGTGATCTTTATTTTATTTTCTAATGACTTCCATTCACCTATACTTAGAAATATCTGGTTTGTGATAGACCCTCAGTAAATAAGTATAGGAAAAAAAGGAAAGGATAAAGGTGAGAAGGCAGGGGAGGAGAGGAAGAAATATCACAGAACACACGGTAACTGAGGAGAGCGTGTAACTCCAGACAATCTACTGACTACTCTAATGAGTTTTCTCCACGTGCCTATGATGGTTAAGCCAATTGGTTTTTTTTTTTAACTATTATAGTTCAGCAATGCTAAGGTCTGCATTTTTCTTTCTCATATTTTACCTTCTCTATAACTGAGATACAAGTTAAGCTGATGACCCCTTACTTTGCCTGGCGGCAATCATAGTTATCATTTTGTTTAAAAAATAAATTCAAAAGCTCCAGCAATGAAACTTGCAAAATTAAATTTCAGAATGTTGGAGGAAAATTAAGGGCACTCTTTTAATCTACATAAATACAATGTTGTGGGTTGAGTTGAGAAGGGCATGGATCAGACTGGATGAGCACGTTCCAAATGAAATTCTAAGACAGAATCCCTCGAAATCATTGTAAAACTGATTTAAGAGCCCAGCACCCATGGCCTTTAACTGGACAAAGAAAAATGTGTGGAGAAGCATAGATCATAGTGACTGTCAATGGAAAAGCAATATGGAAGAATCAGACTCAGAATTGTAAGAAATTCCAACGTAGTTCACCAATATTGTTGATTATATGTATGGCAAGAGAAATACATGATTAAGAACTAGTGTCTATATAATACTGAAATAGGAGAGTTCCCTGATCCCCCTAATTCCCCTAGCAGGACGTGTGACAGGGGTGTGGCTTGCCTGTTCAGTCAGTCGCCCAGAAGCTCAAACCCCTTGGGGGAGCATGCAGACGGGCAGGTGCAGAGGCCAGCCGAGGCTTTGGGCTCCAGCTCCCTGATAGTGTCTAGTGGTTGTTAGATACAGTGAACCCCAAGTTTCTATTCAAAGAAACAGTATTTCAGTATGTTCAGCTCTCTTATTCTTTAATTCCCCATTTTAAAGTTAACTTCCTTGTAGTCTCAGTAAACAACATGTTCCACCAGTTCTAATCAGTAGTTTACATCCGTCCCCCATCCCCTGCTTCATCCTGACTCATTCCAGTCACCTGCTCCGATCACCTGCTTTGTGACCTGCCCATAACCGTCCTTCCCACCAAACTACCCACCCCACCACTCCCATACCCTTGCACCCTTTAAAGTGGCCAACCGGAATTATACTAGACTGTGTAGTCTAACTCTAGCCAACAGGGGAATGACACCGCAATAGGGGTGACCTCCATCAGGAATAAATACTCCTTCCCCTTCCTTGTCCAGATGTGCATTCACCATTATTTCATCTGTGAGCCGCAACCTTCCATAGAAGTAAATTGCCTTGCTGAAGAAATTTATATTCGAGTGCTACTTCTTTTACGGCACCAGAAATTTTACATATAACAGGGAGGGCGCCTGCAACAAAGCTCTTTCAGCTTTGCTGTCCACAGATGGCTTGAGTGTTAACCTGCTCAATGAACCCTCTGCCTTTTTGCAAGACCAGAGGGCCAGTGTGACAGTTTTCTGTATCTTGCAGTCTTGTCCAGTGCCCTAGAAAAATCAGTTCACACACAGCCTCGATGGATGAATGCAAGGTTTCATTGAGTGGTGGGGGTAGTTTTCAGCAGGATGGATAGGGAGCCAGAAAGGGTGGATGGAGTGGAAAGGTGACCTTCTTCTGGAGTCAGGCTGCCCAGTGGCCGGATTCTGACCACCCCCAGCTGAACTCCTCACAGTGTTCAGATAGTCCTCGTCCTCCTCTTCTCCCCATCTCTGCTGCATCATTCTGCTGTCCAGCTGCTGGTCTGCTGGCTTGCTGATCTACTTCTGGAGCTTAGAGTTCTGGGTTTTATGGGTGCAGGATAGGGGGTATGGTGGACCAAAAGGCAACTTTTTTCACGAAAGCAGGAGTGCTGGTCCTCCTTTAGGGCCATGGGTCTTTAGGCTTGAGGGTGGGCCTTTGCCTTTGACTCTTCTACCCAATATTTCCATCTCCTGTGTGTATCAATACCATCAGAGCTCTTTCAATAGGAAGAAAATACATATTCTAAGTGATAAAACAAGGTGTTATAGCTTAATTAACAGCATTTTTGTTTCTTACTACATAAAATCATTGTGAGTCTTACAACTGGTATTTTGAGTCAATGAAATGTAGTATATAATAAATAAGCCAAGAATATATCACAAAGAATGATTCACATTAGCTAGAAAAGTATAAGCAATACAGTTGACTCATGAACAATGGGCAGATTAAGGGCTCCAATCCCCACCATTGACAGAAAAAGTGAAACTCTGTAAAATATTTAAGAGACTTATTCTGAGCCAAATGTGAAGACGATGACCTGTGACACAGCCCCGGGAGGTTCTGAGAACATGTGAACCAGGGGTTAGGTTACAGCCTGGTTTCATTTTGGTTTTATAGTTTTAGGGAGACATAAGACATCAGTTGACATATGTAAGGTATTCATTGGTTTGGTCCAGAAAGGTGGAACAACTTGAAACAGGGGAGACTTATAGGTCATAAATGGATTCACAGATTTTCTGATTGGCAATTGGTTAAAGAGTTATTATCTAGGCCAGGAGCGGTGGCTCATGCCTGTAATCCCAGCACTTTGTGGAGGCCGAGGTGGGCAGATCACGAGGTCAAGAAATCGAGACCATCCTGGCCAACATGGTGAAACCACATCCCTACTAAAAAAAAAAATTAGCTGGGCCTGGTGGCACACGCCCATAGTCCCAGCTACTTGGGAGGCTGAGGCAGGAGCATTGCTTGAACCCGGGAGGTGGAGGTTGCAGTGAGCCGAGATCACACCACTGCACTCCAGCCTGGCACCTGGCAACAGAGCAAGATTCTGTCTCTCAAAAAAAAAAAAAAAGAGTTATTATTTAAAGATCTGGAATCAATAGAAAGGAGTATCTAGGTTATGATGAGGAGCTACAGAGGCCAAGGTTTTTTTCGTTTTGTTTTGTTTTTTTCCTGAGACAGAGTCTCACTCTGTTGCCCAGGCTGGAGTGCAGTGGCACAATGTTGGCCCACTGCAACCTCCACCTCCCAGGTTCAAGCAATACTTCTGCCTCAGCCTCCCAAGTAGCTGGGACTACAAGTTCCTGACACCAAGCCCAGCTAATTTTTTGTATTTTTAGTAGAGACAAGGTTTCACTATGACCAGCTGGTCTCAAACTCCTGACCTCATGATCCACCCATCTTGTCCTCCCAAAGTGCTGGGATTATAGGCATGAGCCATGGCGCCTGGCCAAGGTTCTTATTATGTAAATGAAGTCTCATAGGTGGCTGCCCTTAGAGGCAATAGATGGCAGATGTTTTCTATTCGTACTTTCAATAGGTACTGGACTCTCAGCTAACCTCTTCAGGTTCAGGAAAAAATCTGAAAGTGGAAGGGGATTCTCATCAGAATGTAAATTTCTCCAGCCAAAGACAGCTTTGCAGGGCCATTTCAAAATATATAAAATAAATATATTTGGGATTAAAATATTTTAATTTCTTTCAAGCCTGCTATCTGTCTGATGCTATATTAGAGTCGGTTTGGAATTCCGTACCTTATTGCTACAGAGTTTGTCAGTCTTAGGATCCGTTTTTATGTTAATGTTGGTCAGCTGTGCCTGAATTCCAAAGGGAGGAGAGTATGAGGCATGTCCAACGCCACCTTCTCATAATGGCCTGAACTAGCTTTTCAGATTTCTTTTGGAATCCCCTTGGCTGAGAAAAGAGGTCCATTCAGTCAGCCAGGGGGGCTTAGAATTTTATCTTTAGTTTACACCATGCAGTCCAAAATCTGCCAATAACTTTTGATTCCCAAACAGTTAAATACTAATGACCTACTGTTGACCGCAAGCCTTACTGGTAACACAGTTAATTCACACAGATTTTGCACACTATGTTACTATAGACAGTATTCTAACAATAAGTAAGATACAGAGAAGAAAGTGTTATGAAAATGATAAGAAAGAGAAAATATACTTACTAGTTATTGAGAAGAAGTGGCTCATCACATCAAGTCTTCATCCTCGTCATCTTTAGGTTGAGTAGGCAGAGGATGATGAGGCTCTTGCTATCTCAGGGGAGGCAGAGGCAGAGAAAGTCAGTGTGTAAGTGGACCTGGGCAGTTCAAACTTGTATCGTTTGAGGGTCAATTGTTCCCTCTACAGTGAATTTGCAATTCTACAGTAGAGAACATGACATTGAACCTCTGAAAAGGCCTCTCTGTGTTTAAGTGTTGGGAGCCCAAGCATAAGCTATTTTACTTTTCAGAGGCCTCAGGTTCGCCATTTGTAAAACAATTAAAATGACGCCTCCCACAAATGATTGTTGTAAGTAATTCGGTACAAGAAACTCAACTCTTTGTTTATAGAAAGCATTTAAAAGTGGTTACTGTCGGTGGGGCGCGGTAGCTCAAGCCTGTAATCCCAGCACTTTGGGAGGCCGAGGCGGGTGGATCACTAGGTCATGAGATCAAGACCATCCTGGTCAAAATGGTGAAACCCTGTCTCTACTAAAGATACAAAAAATTAGCTGGGCATGGTGGCACGTGCCTGTAATCTCGGCTACTTGGGAGGCTGAGGCAGGAGAATTGCCTGAACCCAGGAGGTGGAGGTTGCAGTGAGCTGAGATTGCGCCATTGCACTACAGCCTGGGTAACAAAAGTGAAACTCCGTCTCAAAAAAAAAAAAAAAGTGGTTACTGTTAATTTTATTTATTTATGTTTGTACATTTCTCAGCCAGGCGTTCAAGGACGTCCAGAACGCAGCCTCAATGCCTATTACCTACCACAGAAACTGCTTGCTTCTTCTTTGCCTCTGTGGTTTGGTTCCTACTTCCAATGCCTTTCCCCTCACCCCTCCCTCCTCATGTCAAACTTCAAATCCTGCTTATCATTCCATATTCAACTCATTAGTTACCTTGTATTCCCTGTTACCTTGTAGATTTGGATACCTGAGTTCACTTAGGTTCAATTATTTAGGTAAGCATCCTCGATAGGTGGTAATACCTAGTTTCCTTTGTATCATATCAGAAGGCAAATGATGTTTGATTGTCCCGCTTTTAGTGACAACTGGACTTGGGGTTTGAGAGGCTGTAGGACAGATCATTCCAGATTTCCATGAACCTTCTTCTAACTAATGGTTTAGCCTACACTGATGACTTCCATTGATAATTTAGTGGTTGAACGACGACCACTTTCTAATTCCATCATTCTTTCCGCATGTATTAAAGGAGATGCTACCGTAAAGAATGGCATGCCCAAGTTAATTACTTGATTACCTGAAACACAGCTTGTATAGAAAAAGGAAAATGGCTGTCTGGCTCTTCCTCTGTTAATGTTTAAAGTAAAGAGATTGGATCTAGTGAGCCCCAAATGGAGAACAGAGTATTTTTTATTATGATTGTTACTAAACTAATGGAATCTTCTATATTTTGTGTGTGAAATGATTTGTCGTCTTTACTATTGCTGGTGATCAGTTGTCCTACTGTAGGCCAATGGCAGGGAGCCCTTTCCATTTGGTTTCTGTTTTTTTATTATATGAGACCACTAGTCTAGATAAATTCCATATTTCCTATTACAAGAAGATGTCCCAGGTTTATCTTCCCATTTTCTGCCCTAGGCCTAGTTGAGATCAGCTACTTCACCCAAAGTCCTCGAATATTTTAGTGGAAATTGGGTTTAGAAAATGCAAGAATTCTCATTACCACTGGGCACTTTCTGTTAACAGAGTCAGCAAATAAAATTGTTTTTAAGAGAATAAATGAATTTCTCATTCAAATTTAAGGCTGCAGATTTTTATTTAACCTGGTTTATTTTATATAGGTATCTCTTCAATTTTCTTATGCTGAAAATCTCCTTTTTAAATACATCAATTTAATTACTTATTTGTTTTATCTTAAATATACCTGTAATAGTTTTAAAGTAACAATATATGTACTACTAAAACTTGACACTTGAAATTTTTTTAACCTGATGTAACTTTTTTTCATGTTATTATTCAAACAATGGTTGAGTTAATGTTTCTGTTTGTTTTTAATTTAAATTTTTTCATTCTATTTTTTCTTATATAAAACCTTTATATGGTTCCAATGTCAAAATTATAACACAAGTTGATACTGCAATCTGTCTCCTGCTTCCTTCCCCGATAGGTAACCATTTTATTGCATGTTTTCGTTATTCCTCAATTGTTTCTTTTTGAAAATAGAACAAATAACATGTTTATCTATATAACAAACCTTCACATATACCCTGGAACCTAAAATCAAAGTTTAAAAAGGAGAAAATGTAACAAATACGTGTGGGATGTGTGCGTATACATGCATCTGCATGTGATTATGTATGTATGTATATACATGTATTTAGATATATATGTATATACACACACATGCAGATACATACATACATATACTTGTATTTTTGTATGTTCTTGTTTCCATATTCCCTCCTTTTTTATATAAAGGGTAGCATACTCTAAATATTATTTGCCTCTTGCCTTTTTTCTCCTAATATAGCCCAGCAATCACTTCATAAAAGTATGTATAGATCAGCCTCCTTCATTTTTACAGCTGCATGGTACCCCATTCTGCAATGATTTTACAGTCCAGTGGGTTCTTCTTGCTCACTTCCCAGAAAAGCCAATGCAATGACACTAGCAGGAGTGTTGCAGCAGAGAAAGGGTTCATTTATTGCAGAGCTATCCAAGCAGAAGGATGGAAAATGTTTCTCAGACCTACCTCTCTGGGAATTGAGAGGCTAGGGTTTGGGGACTACTGTGATTGGTTGGGCCAGGGAATAAAATCACAGGGGTCAACATTGTCTTCTTGTCTGAGTCAGTTCCTGGGTGGGGAAAACAGGATGGGTTGAGTCAGTTTCTTAATATGTGTTACTCATCAGGGTGGTGCTAACTGGTCCATCAGAATGCAAGGTCTGAAAAGTGCCTCAAATATGAGTCCTGGATTTTACCATAATGATGTCATCTATAGGAACAATTGGGGAGGTTACAAATCTTGTGACCTCCACCTACACTGATTCCCCAACCCAAACGCTATTACGTAAAGTTAACGATACTTAAATGCTAATATGAAGTCAATAAATCATTTCACATAATAAAGAAAATAAAATGAAGATATTTTCTTAGTATAAGTGTATACATGCACAAACACGTTTTTAACAAAAGAAGGAAGAAATACGGCAGGTACAGTCCTCATTTCTGCAGCTGGTCATGTGGTAGCAGCTGGTATTGATGACCACCTTCTTCTACCACCCATTCTGTATCCCCTTTGCCTCTAGCAAGCACCTCAGCAGGTCATCGTTTTTTTCCTGGTGGAGTGACCCAAACCTTCATTTCTGAAGGGTCTGCACCATTTGTAGTCCTGCCTAGATTGGGCTGTTGTAGTTTCCCATTGACCTTAATCACAGGGCATGGTAATACTAAGAGACGCCCTAATGGATCTCCTGTATTCCATGCACACTCTTCCTTACTCTGCTGTGGAGTAGTAGACTGATTTTATCTTGATAGTCTAGGTAAATCACCAGCAAACAATGTAACTCCCTCTTGGCCTGTTGACTTAAAGGTAGGAGAAGCCCAAAGTGTCCAGGTGGCAACCTTAACTTCCAATTTAATGGAATCATTGCATCTCCTAGTGGCAGCATTCTTCCCTCTGAAACTGAGACCTCTAGGCCAGCAGAAAGTAATACCATGGAAACAAAAAGCAAAAATATTGCAAGTGGATCACTAAGGGTGATGGTGAGTGGGGTCACTCCCACTCCACCCCTTGATTCCTGAACCTGTGAATTCTGGCTATGGGAGAAACAGTACCATGTGTTGGATGCTGATTCAGAGCACACACAGCCTTCTGCAGAACTTTGCCCCAGCCCTGCAAAGTATTGTCACTTAGTTGGCAGCATAATTGGGACTTCAAAAGGTCATTCCATGGTTCTATGAATCCAGCTGCTTCAGGATGATGAGGAACACAGTAAGACCAGTGACTTCCATGAACACGATCCCACTGCCTTACTGCTTTAGCCGTAAAGTGAGTGCCTTGGTTAGAGGCAATGCTGTGTGAAATACCATGATGGTGGATAAGGCATTCCGTGAGCCCACAGATGGTAGTCTTGGCAGAAACATTGCATGCAGGAGAGGCAAACCCATATCCAGAGTAAGTGGCTATTCCAGAAAGGACAAACCTCTGCCCTTTCCATGCTAGAAGAGGTCCACTATAATCAACCTACCGCCAGGTAGCCGGCTGATCACCCCGAGGAATGGTGCCATATCAAGGGCTCAGTGTTGGTCTCTGCTGCTGGCAAATTGGGCACTCAGGTGCACTTCTCCAAGTTCTGCCTGCTGGGAAGATTTCCCATCACCACTCTCCTTCAGAGATGTCCTAGAAAGGGGCTGTAGTGCTGCAGCTGTCCACTCTCAGGCAGTGCCTGCATATCATGCAGAGCCATCTGTGAAAACCAGGCCCTAGTCTTCTCTTCCTCTGTCAACTGATCGTAGAGAATACCCCATGAGGCCATCAGTACAAACTGGGGGAGAAAAGGCAGGGTGGCAGGAGTGGAGACCGTGGGCATTTGAGACACTTCCTCATATAACTCAATTGTGCCTTCAGGACCTGCTCTAGCCCAATCACATACATACCACTTCCATGTGATGATGGAACGCTGCTGTTCACAACCCACTTTACGGTTCAATGGGTGAGAAAGCACCCAGTTCATGATAGGCAGTCCAGGTCACATGGTGACTTGATGACCCATAATCAAACAGGTCAAGAGCTGTCTCTCAAAAGGAAAGTAGTTATTTTCAGAAGATGGCAGGGCCTTGCTCCAAAATCCTAGAGGCCTCCACTGTGATTCATCTATGGGGGCCTGCCAGGGGCTCCACACAGCATCCCTTTCTGTCACTAGTGCCTCAAGCACCATTGGATCTGCTGGGTCATATGGCCCAAGTGGCAGATCAGCTTGCACGGCAGCCTGGACCTGTTGCAGAGCCTTCTCCTGTCTGGACCCCACTCAAAACTGGCAGTCTTAGGGGTCACTTCATAAATGGGCCAGAGTAACACATCCAAATGAGGAATGTGCCTTCAAAATCCAAACAGGCCCACTAGGCGTTGTGCCTGTTTCTTGGTTGTGAGAGGAGCCAAATACAGCAACTCACCCTTCACCTTAGAAGGAATATCTCAATGGGCCCCATAACATTGGGCCTCTAGAAATTTTACTGAGGTAGAAGCTCTTCAGTGTCTCTGTATAATCATTTCAAAATAATCCTTATGCCTAAAAGGCATATTTTGGAGTGATATATTCTGGTCTCCTACACCAGCAATGTATACTCCTGTTCCCCGCAACCAATGAGTATGACAAGCTTTTTTTTTTTTTTTTTGGCCATTCTGATGTGTAAGAAATACATCTTCATTTAGTTTTAATGTGATTCCTCTTATTTTAAGCAAAATTAAATATCTTTTGCATTTATTTTATGTTAAACAATTGAATAACTTTTGCTCATTTCTTCTTGAGTTATTGGCTTTTTTCTTCTTAATTTTAGATACTCTTGATATTTTATTTATTTTGCATTAGGGTTCTCCAGAAAAACAAAAACAGAACCAATAAGACATATGTGTGTGTGTGTGTATATATATATCTCTCTCTCCTATTTGTTCTCTTGTGTGTGTGTGTGTGTGTGTGTGTGTGTGTGTCTGATACAGAACTGCTGGGCTCTCGGCTAACCCAACCCCCTTAAACCTGGAACTACAGCCCTAAGTGAAAACAGTTGACCCCATTTTTCTACCCAAATGTTACCGTTTTGGCTTGCCACACCCCTAGCCTGTACCCATAAAATATTCCTCTTGGCAGAGCAACACAAGCTGCTGAGCAGTGGGATTACAAATTGCTGAATGTCAGGGATACAAGCAGCTGATAGACAAGGCTAACTTCAGATGGTTCGCCTTCATGGAAAATCACCTCCCCTCCCCCGCCCCACCACCCGGCATCATCCCCTTTCCTACTCCCATCTCACTGAGAGCCATCACCCAATAAAATCCTCCGCATACACTGCCCTTCAGTCCGTTCCTGTGACCTGATTCTTCCTGAATGCCCGACAAGAATCTGGATGTTGAGAGAGCAGTGGCTTGGACATTCCCACAGGGCCAGCACAGAACCTGCTCTTGCCAGAGAGGAGCGACCAGCTGGTTCCAGGGTTCATTCGCGCTGGTTCCCGAACTCACCTGCTCACACACTCCTTGTCACGAGGAATGGCCAGTGGCAGGCTGAGTAAAATGAGCCACTCCAGCTGCTGCCCATGAAGGGGGACAAGGTCAAGGGAACAACCCTGTATCATGTCCACCAGAAAAGCGTGTGTGTGTGTGTGTGTGTGTGTGTGTAAGGCATTACATATAATGCCGTGTGTGTGTGTGTATAAGGCATTACATATAACGCCGTGTGTGTGTGTGTGTATAAGGCATTACATATAACGCCGTGTGTGTGTGTGTGTGTGTGTGTATACATATGTCTTGTGTACATGAAAGATACTCAGGGAAAATGAGTAAACATTTACAATTATGGTAGCTTGTAAGTTATAGGTCTAAAATTTGTAGAGCAGGCTAGGATCCCGGAGACTCAGGAAGGAATTGATGTTCCAGTCTCAAGTCCAAAATTCATAGGCTGGAAACAGTGTTTCTCTGCTGCAGTCTTGAGGCAGAATTGCTCCTTGTTCAGAAAACTTCAGTCTTTACTCTTAGGACTTTCAAACAGTCAGATGGGCCCCAGTCACTCTATGGAAGCTAATCAGCTGCTTTAGTCAGTCTATTGATTTTTAAAAAGTTAATCACATTTAAAAAATTCCTTCAAGGAAATGTAGAAACTTGTAGATGGCAAAACATTTGGGCACCACAGCCTAGACAAATTGACACATACAATTAAACATCACAAATAAGGATATATTCAGCAAGCTGGCAACTGTTTTTCTGACAGTGTCTAGCTCAAATTTGTATACGGTGGTCAGGGGCGGTGGCTCACGCTTCTAATCCCAGCACTTTGGGAGGTCTAGGCAGGTGGATTACCTGAGGTCAGGAGTTCTAGACCAGCCTGGCCAACATCGCAAAACCCCCTCTCTACTAAAACTACAAAAATTGTCCAGGTGTGGTGACACGTGTCTGTAATCCTAGCTACTCTCAGGGGTCTGAGACAGGAGAATCACTTGGACCTGGGAGACACAGGTTGCAGTGAGCTGAGAGCATGCCATTGCACTCCAGCCTGGGTGACAGAGCAAGAACTTGTCTACAAAAATAACTGTATACAGTATTTAAATATTTATTACTTTTTAATGTTGACATCTGTTTACATATATATATATACACACATAGATATATACACATACATATATGACATCTTCTTTACAGAGTCTAGGATGCCCATTGAGAGCTATTAATCCTTATGATTAATCCACTTGATCACTTTCAATCCTTATAACCACAATTAAGTCAAGTATATGTCATCCTTGTTTATATTTAAGACTTACTTTATTAGAGTTTTCTATACAATTAAATTGCAATATTATTTGTTAAATATTAGTAATTTGTTTAATGATTATGTGAAGGTTATCAATAAATAACACTTGCATGAATTTTGTAATCATAGGACTGAGGTAAATGAATACTTTTTACATAATCACAGAAACATTGTGTTTCTTTAATTTAACAAATATCTGGTACAATGGAAGAGGAAACATTCTTTAAATTCACAGATCAATAAATATGTGGTCCTTCTATGATAGGTGAAAACATTTGAAAATCAAAGAAAGAATTCCCACAAAATATTTTTTTCACTTTAGGACCAAATCCAGGCACATTTTTCTTTCTGGGAACTTTTTTTTCTTATTTAATTATATCTTGCAACTAGTCACCACTATCATCTTAAATACCCCTCCTCTGTCCACAGTGATTGGTTCTGATCAAGACACAATTGGTGTCCTATCGTGGAACATTTGTTTTTTGAGACAGAGTTTCGCTCTTGTTACCCAGGCTGGAGTGCAATGGCGCGATCTCGGCTCACTGTAACCTCCGCCTCCTGGGTTCAGGCAATTCTCCTGCCTCAGCCTCCTGAGTAGCTGGGATTACAGGCACGCGCCACCATGCCCAGCTAATTTTTTGTATTTTTAGTAGAGATGGGGTTTCACCATGTTGACCAGGATGGTCCCAATCTCTTGACCTCGTGATCCACCCGCCTCGGCCTCCCAAAGTGCTGGGATTACAGGCATGAGCCACTGCGCCCAGCCCTCGTGGAACTTTTAGTCCGTTTCAGTTTCAGTCTCTCACTCCAGTGAGTGACATAATCATCTGAATTTCTGTTTCCTAGTGTATTAGTTGGTGAGCTGTGAATAACGCCCTCTGGAGGAGGGAACCAAGCCCGTAGACTGAAGCGGCAACCTGGCTGTATTCCAGGCCTTGGTTCCCCTGTTTTTGATAATGAGGCTTCCCATTGTACTTTATTTATTTAAGGTCCATTTTGTTTTGTTTTGAGACAGAGTCTTATTCTGTCACCCATGCTAGAGAACAGAGAGGCAATCTCAGCTCACTGCAACCTCCACCTCCCGGGTTCCAGTGATTCTTGTGCCTCAGCCTCCTGAGCAGTAGAGATTACAGATACCCTACACTACATCCAGTTAATTTTTGTACTTTTAGTAGAAACGGGGTTTTACCATGTTGACCAGCTGGTCTCAAACTCCTGACCTCAAGTGATCCACCCACCACCCGCCTCAGACTCCCAGTGTGCTGGGATTACAGGTGTGAACCATTGTGGCTGGCCTAAGCTCTCTTTTGGATAAGCTAGTATGAGTTCAATTTCTGTCACTTGCAATACAGAGTCCACAAACACACGTGCACCATTTTACATATTGTTTTAGGGAACTCATGGACTTCTGAAGAAGTTCCTGTTTGATTTCTTATCCATAGATCTCAGATATGAAACTCTGTTCAAAGCTATGCTGTGAACATTAGTTTCCATATGCTCTTTATCCAGGAAAAAATAATTACTATAAAATCTTTCACTTGGTAGTTTTCATGCCCTTGATCACTTTCAATCCTTATAACCATAGTTAAGTCAAGTATATGTCATCCTTGTTTTATATTTAAAGACACAAGTCTGTGAAAGTTAAATGATATTTTATTAAGAAGCACATCTAAAGTAAACCTGGTATTTTGTATAAAATTTGAAGTTCTTCCTTTTACACTAAATAATCACCCAACTGTATTCCTCTGGCCTGCTGCACAGATAAAGTCAATTCACTAAGACAGCGACGTTGGAGCAGAGAAAGAGTTTAATAACCACAGGACCAGCCAAGCAGTAGGACAGGATACATTTCTCAAATCCACCTCCCTGAAAGCTCAGAGGCTAGGGTTTCTAAAGATAATTTGGTGGGCAGAAGGCTAGGGAATAGGTGCTGTTAAGTGGTTGGGGATGAAATCACAGGAATGTCCAAATTATCTTGGCCTGCTGAGTCCATTTTTAGATATGGTTTACAGGATTGGTTGAGCCAGTTGCTTGGAGTCACTGGTCTGAGTAGAGTCAGTCAGTTGCCAGAATGCAGAAGTCTGAAAAATATCTCAAAAACCAATCTTAGGTTGTGACAATAGTGATGGTACCTTTGGGAGCAATAGGGGAAGTTACAGATCTTATGACCTCTGGTGTAGCAAACAATTATAGAAAGGCAAGCTAGGGAACAATGGCTGGTTACCATTGAACTAGGCATACATCTTAGCAGAATTCAGGCCCTTCCCATAACCCTAACCTCATACCCTTTTATAAGTCTTACAAAGTTGGTTTTTGTCCCTGAGCAAAAAGGGGGTTGGTTTTGGGAAGGGGCTGTTATCCTCTTTGTTTTAATCTAGCAAATGCAGTTAGCTTGTGACGTTAGAAGCAAGAATCTAAATCAATTTAGAATTGCCTCACTGTTATAGTTTTTGCAAAGACAGTTTCAACTAAGGTTGCTTCTAAGCATTACTGAATCTGTTGGTTGTCTTTAATTATTAAGTTACAACTTCTAAATTTTCCTTTGAAAGAATAAATATATTTCAACTGTAAAAGGAAAATATGCACTATTGGCAAATAAAATGTAATAATAGAAACATATAAAATATGATTTTAAAAGAAGTTTCAGCTTGCTTATTTGCATGTCTTCTCACTCCAATTTTTAAATAAATAGGCTGAGATGAATAGCAATAACCTTCTAAAGTACTCTGAAATCAGAAAATTCTTAGGAGAAAAGAGCCATAGTAATAAAAGTCTCATAATAAATAATTAGATATGCTTGTCACACATCCACCTTCAAAGGATTCTATAAAGTGATTGACATGTGAGCCACCTGGATTAATATTCCAGCTTCAGTTTAGTTTCTACAAGAATCCAGTTATCCTGAGGGGAGGTAAATTCAAGAAGAAAATCAGAAGAACAAAGCCCACAACTGGGAGGGCTCAGGTTTTCCTAAACACAAGCACATGAATCAGTCTTTTCAAGTTTGCATTTCAGAAATAATTGAGACAGCAGGGGAAATCATGCTCCACAATATCTCCGAACGGAGCAGCCTGCTCTTCAGACTTCTTCTCTGGCCAGGCGGAGGAATGATTCCAACACAGAGCTACCCAAGAGCATGCTCAGCCTTCACAGGCTGTATGCCCTCCCTGTCCATCCTCGGCCCCATCTCTAGAGAAACAGATTTTCCTTTTGATCAGGCAGTATTCACAAATGACAGTGAAAAATCAGGAAATTTTAAAGGAAGGGTTAAATAAATAAAGACAACAGAGAAACTTTAGCTGTGGCTTTATGGTAACCACTGTCCTAGATTTTTGTCTTCTCTGTGGGCAGATTTCACAGCACCTACCTTCACTTGGCTTACAAGGCTTCTGTGCTCCTTTGTGGCTGGAATACATGCTCTCACTGTTCTCAGCAGAGTTTCCAGGTTGTTGAGTAGCTCTGTGATTTACGAGGCCCCCTGGGTGCCCTGGATCTGGTTAACTCCCAATTCCTTTACTCCAGGAATGAATATTTTCTGTGCTAACAGATAGAACAACTCACCAGTTTAAAATTAGCTCCTCTTGAGTATAATGCATCGTGGTGTGACAACTTCCAGCCAGCCCTGACTCTCCTGCTTCTCTCAGGTTTCTAAGCAGCTGGCTGGCTGAGCAGCCAGGTAAGAGGCCCATCTTCTCCTTCCTTTGTAATCTCTCACTCTGCCTAATCAGGTGCTTTGAGCCCAGTGGGTACCCAGGAAATGTTCTTGTTTGTCGAGCTGCCTGTGGTCTTACAGGAGGTGGGAACATAGTGTAGCCCCTCCTCCCCAGGAAGGCGCCATTCTTCCTGTGTCCCACTACCCCACTACCCCGCAGAGACTTTGAAATTATACAACTGGAGAAGTGTCCACTGTTACTTGCTCACCATTTGCTTTTCTCTATTTATGACAGAGCTAGTTGAAGATAGACTCTAGCAATAAAAAAAAAAAAAAAACACACACACATGTAGCAGAAAGAGAAGGAAATGTGCAAAAAGTTCAGAGTAAGAGTTTTTATGAAGGTTTATCTAGAAGATAGATAAATCAAACCTGTACGTGTAAAAGTATTCTGAGTATTACAAAGTATTGCGCATCAAGCATGTACTAGCCATTCTCCATTAAGCGTTCAATTAAGCTTCAATAATTCTTTTTACCAGTGTGCTTTACTATTTCCATTTCACTGTTGAGACAATTGAGGTTAAACTGATGTAGGTCCCATACAAATAGACAGTAAGGACCATAATATATTGTAAAACCCATGCCCACACATCCAAGATTACTCTGCCTCTTTGAAGGACTAGTAAAGGACTCACCATTAATATTCATTTACAATCTCAGGAAACACCTGGGTGGGAAGGAATTGTGAAAAGAGATTAAAGGACATGCAGTAGTTTAAATCCAGAATGACTGGAAATATCCTGGAAGAAATTCTGCAAAACAAATTTAAGAATGTAATTGGCTTTAAAGATAAACATAAGAAGTAGGGCATTTTGGGAGTGTGGTGATAATGGCTGGGCTTTGCAGGGCTGTGTAAGCATATACAATTGCTGGAAATGGTGTAGTCAGGAATGTGATCACATTTGTATCCATCTAGGACTGTATTCCGAATTGGCTGACAGCATTGGTTCACCCACTTTATTTGGGTTTTCTCATTCCTCCAGAGAAATGGTCAGCTGACTGTGGGCAATAAAGCATCACTATCTGCTAACAGCACATTCCAGGGAACACGTGTGGCAGTCAACAGCAGCTGCTGCCTGGAAAGAGATAATGTGTTTCCATCAATCACTCAGAGTAGGAAATGATTTCTGGGGCAACAGCCCGCTTATTCAAGTGTGGCATCCTCTTGTCTAGAGTGGAGACTCTCATAGTGGAGGTTTAGGAGGAAATGGCAAAAGTATTGACATTCATTAATCACCTATTATTTCCTAGATACTTTGCATTAATTACTTACAGCAATCCTATGAGGTAAATATTACTGTCCCATTTTACAGATAAAGAAATGGATAGTCAAGGAGGTTAAGTACATTAGCCAAACTCTTGTAGTTGTTAGTAAGTGACTTTCAAACCCAGGCTGGTCCAATTCCAAGATCAGATTGTTTTAATATACTATAGCTGATTCATTATGCATAATTGTTAGTACCTAATTATGTACTACTTTGCAGACAGGTACAGCAGCATTAATAGTAACAGGAGAAGGACAAGCAGGAGGAAGAGGATGATAGAGACGAGCATGAGGAGGAGCAGCAGCAGCAGGCTTCTTTTTTTTCTTTTTTTCTTTTTTTGAGATGGAGTTTCGCTCTTGTCACCCAGGCTGGAGTGCAATGGCGTGATCTGGGCTCACTGCAACCTCTGCCTCCTGGGTTCAAACAATTCTCCTGCCTCAGCCTCCCAAGTAGCTGGAACTACAGACGTGTGCTACCACGCCCAGCTAATTTTTGTATTTTTAGTAGAGACGGGGTTTCACCATGTTGGACAGGATGGTCTCGATTTCTTGACCTCATGATCTGCCCACCTCAGCCTCCCAAAGTGCTGGGATTACAGGCGTGAGCCACCGCGCCGGGCCAGCAGCAGGCTTTTTTGTGAGATTTCCATGGCTAGGCACTTTATAAAGATTGGCTCATTTAATAATCAGTACAACCAAATGAGGTAAATATTGTTACTATGATTCAAGATGTGGAAAGCTTTGTCTTCTACTCCTTGGGACTGGAGAGAGATGTTTCAGGTGGGAGGAATACTGATGACTGCTTGGACAGTCGTCTGGTGTTGATAGTGATGAAATACATCTTATGAGCTCCAGTCTCCATCTTTGAAACTAAACAACAGGAGAGCAAGTTTTTAACCAAAATTTGGGGTGACAGTGAAGCCGTGGAGCTTTTTCAACTTGGCATATCTTGCTTGGGCATTTTTCTATTCCATTGGGTAGAGCTGTCATATGGGACATTGATAGCCAGTTGAGTCTACATGTCTCATTATTTTGATCATTTTCTCCTACATAATGAGCTACATCCATTAATCTAAGATTATTTCTTACTACAGATGATTTCTTATTTATTACTATCGATTATTTGTTAGTTATGTTAGTCTTATGCATATACTTTAAAATGCATATATTCCTGAGGGCCATTTTGAAAATGAACAGTACTCACGAAGGACATCCCTACAAGTGTTGGTATGGACGAGTATATATCACAAAGCCCAGGGAAATATGTGAAGCTATTACCTAGTTTTGAAGAGGAAAGAGAGTCCTGCCAATGGAGACTCTCTCTCCTCCGTTCCTATCACAGCTCAGCTCATTCCCCATGGGGGCAGTGTTATATCCTGTATATATTAAACTGTTAGGGTCCTGGCTTTCTTTCTCTTTCAGGTGTGTAACACTGATTAGAAATCACGCTCCTTAGGTCACTGTGTATTTCTCAACAAATTTAGCATTAGATTTGCATTCGGTTATGTCCACTGTTACCAGTTTAAAACTCTACCACAGGTCCTATACTAAATTTACACATATCTGTCACTTTTGCCCTAACTCTGGCAGTTTCCCTGTGCTCAGAGATGGAAACATTCCTAAAGGGAACGAGCCAGTGCCCCTCTGAGACTCATCCAGGAGATTGATTTTTACTTTTAATCTCAACTTGCCCTAAAAACACAGATGCTGTGCTTAAATGACTAATTGATCATTTTATTTCAATTGCACCGAAATGATGTTGAAAAAGTGAGCAGACCTTGGGCTATTAGAGCTCAATATTGGGCAGAAAACCATCTAGTTATCAATTAAAATTAGAAACTGAAATCCCCACTCTTTTCAAATGTCATGGTAATAAAGAAAAATATACCCCCAAGTGGTACTATATTGATCAGTAAATTCATTCTTATGAAACGACGCCTTGTGCAATGTTTATAATATTAGCAATGTCAATTGCAGGGGAAATCTGCTGGTTCTAATAGTTAATAATTTATATATATTTTCCTTTACCGCAAGTCATAAGTGAAATGTGGTAGTCTTTATATGCGATGGATCTGATTCTCCTTTCTACCATACACTTTACATAAAATCATATACTGTTGTTATCATTTGTGTAAGTTAATAACTTCTTCCACAGTGTTCCTTATATTTTACAAATAAAATGTGATTTGGGTCATCGGCAGTGCAGAAAGATTAGAAAATCCAAACTACTTAGACACAAAGGCAAAATTCAAGACTTCCACGGTTGTTACCCCATCCTTTCTAAACTTAATCGCTATTTCCAATCAAGAGTCAGTCAGTTCCAATTATGTGTCTTGCAATGTGCTCAGCATTATAGTTGAATCAAAGAAAATTAAGACAAGGGCCTGGCCCTCAAGGAGAATAGATAGAAACAGATGTGAAAACTGAGTATAATAAAAGGCCAGCCGGGATAAATAATACAGCACTGGTAGGACGTTGTCACAATGCAGAGGAAGAAGGAATTATTTTAGACTACGGGGTGCCGACAGGATTTGGAAAAAGTAATGGAGTCTGGAGAAGAAATGAAAAGAACTTCAATATATACAAAAAAGAAGATGTCAAAGTCTCCCAGCTAAGGGAAGAAAACATCACGGGGCATAGAAAGTCAACCGTATTCAGGGAATGGGCTGGGGTTTCAGGGTCTCTGAACCAAGTGGCAAGGGGAAGTGATTAGGAGATGAATCAGGAGAATTAAGTTTGGTAAATTTTGAAAGATTTTAGATGCTGTGATAGAATGCAAAAGTAGTCAGAAATTATTCTCATCCCTTTATGCACATGACCTCCCCAATCCCCTTTTGAAATAGACTTTATTTTTTTAAAGCATTTTAGATTTATACAAAATTGTCCAGAAAGTGCTGAGGTTTCTCAGGTACTCCCTATCCTCCCCCTACACTCCGACACACGTGGCTTCTCCTATTATGATTTTGTATTAGTGTCATACATTTATCACAACTCATGAACCAATTTGGCACATTATTACTACCTAAAGTCCATAGTTTGCATTAAGGTTCATGCTCTGTCATACATCCTATGGGTGTTGATAAATGTATAATGTCATGTGCCCACCATTAAACTATCATAAGGAAGAGCTTCACTGCCTTAAAATTACCTGCATTTACCTATTCATTCCTCCCTCCTTCCCTCAAACCTCTGGCCTTCATCGATCTTTTACTGTCTTACGGTTTTGTCTTTTCAAGAATGTGATATGATCAGCCAGGCATGATGGCTCACACCTGTAATCCCAGCACTTTGGGAGGCTGAGGCGGGCAGATCACAAAGTTAGGAGATCGAGACCATCCTGGCCAGGCCAACATGGTGAAACCCTGTCTCTACTAAAAATACAAAAAATAGTTGGACGTGGTGGCGTGCACCTGTAGTCCCAAGCTACTTGGGAGGCTGAGGCAGGAGAATCTATTGAACCTGGGAGGCGGAGATTGTAGTGAGCTGAGATCACACCACTGCCCTCCAGCCTGGCAACAGAGTCAGACTCTATCTCCAAAAAAAAAAAGAGTGTGAAATTATCGAAAATCACACAACGTATGAAGCCTTTTAAGATTGGGTCTTTTACTTAGTGAAATGCAGTTAGTCTTCCATGTTGGCTGGGTGAAGTGGCTCATGCCTATAATCCCAGCACTTTGGGAGGCTGAGGCATGAAATCGCTTGAACCTGGGATGAGGAGGTTGCAGTGAGCTGAGGATGCACCACTGCACTCCAGCCTGGGCATAGAGTGAGACTCTGTCTCAATAATAATAATTTTTTTAAAAGTCCTCCATGTCTTTTCATGATGTGATAGCTCATTTCTTTTTATTGTTAAATAACATTCCATTGCCTGGATGTATCACAGTTTGTTTATACAACTATCTTTTGAGGAATATCTTGGTTGCTTCAAATTTTTGGTAATTATAACGAAAAGTGCTATAAGTATTCCACGCACACCTCTTTTTAATGTGACTTTGCAGTTCTGCTCAGCACCATACGATGTCTGTTTCTCTACCCCCTGTAGCCAGCCTTCATCATTTAATTCGTTTGGGCCTATGGCTCACTAGCAAGCACGAAGAATGAACACTGGGACTTTGCCTGCTTGCTGTTCTTGGAACCCTGCCACCACTAAGCAAAGAAGCCTGGGCTAATATGCTGGTTGATGAGACACAAGGCCCAATTATTCCTGGTAGTCCTGGCTGGCAGCCAATGAGACTACCCTAAGTTATTCAGCCACAGACTGATCTGCCAGTCGACTTCAAACACGTGAAAGACTGATAGAAATCAGCAAAGCAGATTTATGATGAGAAGCTAGACACTGGAAACAAGAAATTTAGAAAGCTATTGTCAATCTACAGAATGGATCATGAGGATAAACATTTTTGGATGATTATACATTGGGTTTTACATACACTGTAGCAGAGAAAACTGTGAAAAAGAATATCCATTTCTTCATGGAGTCTAAAATAATATATCATTCTTAAATTTTAAAATCAACAAATATCAATGAACTACATAAATATAAATCTTATTTTGTTCAAGAATAACCATAGACCTATGATAAGAACATTTCCATGGTATCTCTGTAATCATACAGACCAATGTTTTGAAAACTGTTGACTCCCTGCAATAGAGGATTTATGTCTCTGGAAATAAATGCTTCAAGGCAAGCACAAGCTATTATATATGAAAGTGCAGACACAAAAAGCTTGAAATACCTACTATCTTTTATCCTAGATGCCAACCTTGAACTGGAATCAGGAGATCAGAGTTGGAAACGTAGTATAACGAGGCTTATTTTGTAATTTTTATTATTTTTGAGACAGGGTCTCGCTGTGTTGCCCAGGCTGGAATGCAATGGCAACCATCATAGCTCACTGCAGCCTTGAACTCTCAGGCTGAAGTGATCCTTCTGCCTCAGACTCCTGAGTTACTGGGTATACAGGCATGCACCATCATACACAGCTAATTTTTACATCTTTTGTAGAGATGAGGTCTCATTATTTTACTGAGGCTGATTCTGAAACTCTGGCCTCAAGAGATCCTCCTGCCTTGCCCTCCCTAAGTGATGGGACAACAGGTATGGGTCACTGTCCCCACCTGTAAAAAGAGGTTTGTAATTAGAAACTCAGCAAACACTTTGGGCAGGAACAGACCCTTGGGGGCACAATCAGCCACAGGAAGAGGGAGACTAATAACGCAAGTGGAACATGTAACAGGAGAGCATAGTGAAAGACAGCAATTGACAAGTTCATGTTCTAGAAATGTGGCTTTTGAATGCCCAGTAAGAGCAATTGTATTTTGGCAAGTGGACTGAGCCTGTCTACAGATAAACTTGTAGACATTCAAGAGGCAGATAAATAAAACTGTGTTGGTAATAAGGTGAACTAATTAAAGAAATACTCACTCACTGGCCACTGGATCAGATCTTGGATATAAGAGCGTAGCTTAATATTAGTTTCCATGCTATCTGGAATGTCCTTCTTCCATGTAGGTACAGGGGTCGCTCTCAATTAAGTAGCTACTCAAATGTCACCTATCACAAAGACCTTCTTTGACTCCAGATTCTAAAAGGCCCTCCATCTCTCTTTTTTTTTTTTTTTTATTTTTTTATTTTTTCAGTGGGACGGGAGAATCACAAGGAATCGGGTGTTCAGAGGAATGTATTGAGTAGAGGTGAGGAACTAGGATGTTGAAAAGTAAGAAAAGGAGAGAAGGAGAGGAAGAAAGAGGAAGAAAAAGAGGGAGAGAGAACAGGAATATTGCTTCATTCTAAAAATGGGTATTAATAATGGCCGATCAATATTTTGTGTATTTAAAATGGAGAACTCTATAAATATGTATTGAGTTTACTTGTTCTGGATCTGAGTTGAAGTACTGGATATCCTTATTAATTTTCTGTCTCGTTGAGTCTAAATCTCGTTATGGGTCTTATGTATCTGGGTATTAAGATCTCTTATTGTTGCATTGATCCTTTTACCACTGTATCTTTGTTGCTTTGAAATCTATTTTATCAAATGTGAGAATTGCAACTCCTGCTTTTTGTTTATTAATTTATTTTTGCTCTCCATTTGGTTGGTAAATTTTTCTCCAACCCATTGTTTTGAGTCTTTGTGTATCTTTGGATACACTGTTGGTTTTTGGCTGTATCTTTTGATTGGGGGATTTAGTTGATTTAAATTTAGGGTTACTGCCATTTGATGTTAACTGGCTATTTTATCCATTCGTTGATGTAAACTCTTCTTTATGTTGATGCTCTTTACTTTTCGGTATATTTTTAGAAAGGTTCATACTGGTTGTTCCTTTTTTTTTTTTTCCTGGTTGTTCCTTTCTATGTATAATGCTTCTTTCAGAGGTTCTTGTAGAGTAGGCCTGGTGGTAATAAAAACTCTGAGTACTTGCTTGTTCATAAAAGATTTTATTTTTCCTTCAATTGTGAAGCTTAGTTTGGCAGGATATGAGATTCTAGGCTGAAAGTTCTGTTCTTTAAGTATGTTGAATATTGGCCCCCACTCTCTTCTGGCTTGAGGGTTTCCGCTGAGAGATCAGCTGTAAGTCTAATAGGCTTCCCTTTATGGGTAACCCGGCCTTTCTCTCTGGCTGCCCTTAGTATTTTCTCCTTTGTTTCGATCCTGGTGAATCTAACGATTATGTGCCTTGGGGTTGCTCTTCTTGAGGAATATCTTTGTGGTGTTTTCTGTATTACCTGGGGTTGAATAGTGTCCTGCTTTGCTAGATTGGGAAAATTTTCTTGGATAATATCCTGAAAAGTATTTTCCAGCTTGGATTCATTCTCTCCATCACATTCAGGTACACTAATCAAACGTAGATTGGGTCTTTTCACATAGTCCCATATTTCTTGGAGACTTTGCTCATTCCTTTTCATCTTTTTTTCTCTATTCTTGTCTTGTCATTTTATTTCATTAAGTAGGTCTTTAACCTCTGATATCCTTTCTTCTGCTTGATCCATTCTGCTATTTAAACTTGTGCATATTTCACTAAGTTCTCGTGTTGTATTTTTCAACTTTGTTAGTTCATTTATATTCCTCTCTATATTGTCTATTCTTTTCAGCATTTCGTCAAATCTTTTTTCAAAGTTCTTAGTTTCTTTACATTGGGTTAGAACAAGTTCTTTTAATTCCCAGAAGTTTCTTATCATCCACCTTCTGAAGCCTACTTCAGATAATGGAACAAAGTCCTTTTCCATCAGGGCTTGTTCCGTTGCTGATGAGGAACTGCAATCCCCTGTAGAGGGAGAGGGGTTCTGATTTTGGGTATGCTCGGCCTTCCTAGGCTGGTTTTTTCCCTTTATTATAAATTTATCCATCTGTCATCTTTACAATTACTACCTTTCTAATTAGGTTTCTGAGTCGACGTCCAATTTATTGATTCTCAGTGCTGTGATTCAAGCAACCCACTGCACCGGCCAAAACAGCAGCGATAAGACTGATGGTGCTCTTCTGCTCGGGACTCTCTGGTCTGGCTTCCTTCTTGAGTCCGCAACAAGTGGCTCTGCCTTCCCAGAGCTCCAAACACCGGTCAGTAAGGGAACCAGTCCTGTTTACTCTGCATGAAGAGCTGCCATGCCAAGGTGCCGGCAAAACTGCTGCGCTGGCCACAAGAGTCGCGCTGGCGACCCGTGGGGTTCCTCCACTAGAAATCTGCTGGTCCATGAGCGACGAAAATTCGTCTGAAAGTGTGGCATCCTCTCGTTCTCTGAGCTTTCACTGGGAACTACAATCCTGAGCTGTTAGTGATCAGACATCTTGAATCTCTCTGGCCCTACATCTCTCATGGACACACTTCCTGTCTCATAATTTGCTCACTTTTCCTTACACTTATAGCTTATGATATATTTTTATATAATTTGTTTATTTTCTCTGATGCACTTTCCCCACAAGAATGTAAGACCCATGACAACAACAGCCTGATTCCCGGGTACATCTCAGCACCCAGTTTAAAGGCCCTGGCATTCCACCCTTAGTAAATATTTTACAAGTATCAAGCAAACTGAAGCATGTTAAGTCAATGAAGAAATGTCAGAGCAGGTCAAGGTGTGGGACTCTGTCCTACCTTGGTCTGGAGAGGCTCAGACCCTGGAGTTCTTGCAAGGCCACATATAGGCAGCCCCTACAGACTCATAAAAAACTAAGGCACAGAGAATCAGGGCCTGTTATGGCAACTGACAGATGGTGATAATAAAAATTCTATTCACTAATTTTGTTGATTCTATTGATAGTAAGCCATAACATTAAGAGGTGTGTGTGAAGAGATATACCTTAGAACTGATGAAATGTAGTATTGTCAATTCCACAATAATCCTTTTGTTTAATTTTTATTGACCTGAAGTTGAAGATGGAGAAAAATAATTCAGATTGAAGTCGGGTACTCAACTGTGGCTCAGATTGCTGTTTTCCTATGCAATATCCATTTTCTCTTCCTTCTTAATGACATATCCCTGAGTTTTACCGTGAGCACGCATCCTCTCAGAATTAAAGACTATTATTTCCCAGCTCTTCCAGCAGCCCTTATTGTGAGGTGTGGAGGTGTGGTCATGTAACTACATTGTGACCAAATGAGACACAGATGGAAGTGTTGTGGGCATCTTCAGAGAATGTTGCTTACAAAGAGCTGACTCCATTGGGAAGGACTCATTTTTACCAGTGTTCTGCAATTCTTCACAAAACCCTCAACTCAAAGACGATGGTGGGCACCCCCGGAATTGCAACCTCTTGCGACATAAAATGCCATTGAGAATGGTAGCCATGCACTCAGATGGTGAGGTGCACAGGTAGGAGTCCCTGATAGCACCATAGTGCCACCACAGCAGCTCAGTGCTGCCCAGCTCAGAATACCAGCGTAAGTAAAAGTTGATTTCTATGCTGTTGCTGTTACATGAGCTGAACCTAATTCTAACTGATTTCCTGACTTCCAGAATTACAACAGTAGGTTATCAATTTTAAAAACACTGGATTTATGTTTAGAAAAGATGAGTTCCCTTTGCCAATTTCCCTGACAACTGTTGATACAATGGGAAAAGTGATTTTAATCTTTCTGGAAATCTGTTTCCTCCATTTTAAAATGGGAGAAAATAATGTGTACGTGTAATGTTGTTCTGAGAATGAAATGTAAAGCTACATATGAAAAGTATGTTGTACACTTTAAAGTATGAATAATGATAAATTTGGGGGTGTGGGGCCTTTGCACAAAAATAGTTTAATCCTTGTTTCTGCTGGCCTGCTTAGACATTCTGAAAAGGAAATCAACCTGTGTCTCATCATACAATTTGACAGATAATTAGGGACCAGTTTCTATATGCAGATCTGTATTGGGTGCTCTCGTACAAATAAATAAATAAATCATGATGCTAGCTACTAATCACCTCTGAACTAAATAGAAGGAGAAAACATTTTTGTTTTGTAATCAACTATAATCCAGTCATGAATTACTTCTACTCCCCTTGTAAATAAACTACATATTGCAAGTAACAAAAATTAATTTTGGTTTCTCTCCACCACAAATCAATATCTGGCTAGATAGTATCATTTCTTAGAATAATTGAGTGGAAAAGACTGAGAGCCATGCTGATTATTTTCTGACAATTTCTATGCAGAAAAGCTATTAAACCACATTTTAGAATGAATTTGGAAAAGTCTCACGTTTCAACTTTGGACTCCTCTATGGCATAGATAAAATATTAATTTTTAGAAGAAACTGGAGATTCAAGGGAAATAATACAGATGGCAGAGTAAAAAGAGCTGGTTTGTGCAACACATGCTTCCAAAAAAAATAAAATTAGTAAACAAGGGACAAATAGTGCCCAAACCTTAGACCAGCACTTCTGCATTTAGTGGGGAAAAGAGATAAGAAGTAAATTGAAAGGTTATTAACACAGTGTAGTAATTGCTAGTGATGTTTGTAAATGTTTCTGGCTTTCTACCTTCTGGGCATTTTAGGGTCCCTTTATAGATGGGTGATAAGGTATGAACAGAATATATATGTCACTCTTTCTTTTTCCTTTTTTTAATTGAAAAATAAACAGAAGGGTGTCCTTTTATTGCTCACACTGAAGTGCAGTGATGTGATCCTAGCTCACTTCAGCCTGGACCTCCAGGGTTCAAGCCATCCTCCTGCCTCAGCCTCCTGACTAGCTGAGACTACAGGCATGTGCCACCACCCTTGGCTTAAATATGTCATTCTTGAGCCCAAGCATTCAGTTATTACTGCCAGATCCCTAGAGCTTTCTCCTCTGCCATTATGACCAGCACTGTTTGAAATGGTGATTACTTCATCAGAGTGGGCTCTAGAGTGTGGTAAAAAAGCTGACCAATTGTAGACACATAGAAGGAGCAAGAAATACGTTTCGATAATTTTTTGTCACTGATATCTTGGATTTTTTCATTACTGCAACATAAGCTAGCCTTTCCCCACTATTCTGTACAATATTAGAGTTTGCCATATCCTGTCATGGAGAAGCCATTTGTAGAGGTAGGGCTATAAACTATATATGTACAAAAATAACTGGATATCCATGGAGATTTGCTCCCCTAGTTATGTGAAGTTAAGTAAGTTAAAAATGTGAAACAAAAAATACAGTAGGAAAATATAAGAAGTTATTTACTGATTTCTCACAGGAATGGTGTGTACAGAAAATGTATTCTTTGCTGAACATATAGTGAGGCTGGGAATGAGTGCTAAATTGCTCTGGACCTAGGGAGAAGTGGAAAGGGAGAGATATAGCAAAAGCTAATGGTGGAATAATGAAAAACACCAAAGCCAAGAGAGCCGGAAGACGTGGATGCTGGAAGACGGGAAGTGAAATGATGCGACTGTAGGCCAATTAGAACTTTGGGGGTAAAACTGAAATGTCTAATTGGAATTAGACATTTGGGGTAAAATGAACTAATTAGAACTTTGGGGTAAAACTGAAATGTCTATAATTGGAAATTATATATATTTTTTATATATATATGCATATAATTTGGGACCGAGTCTCTGTCTCCCAGGCTGAAATGTAGTAGTGCAATAATCATGGCTCATTGCAGCCTTAACCTCCTGAACTCACATGATCCTCCTGCCTTGGCCTCCCAAAGTGCTGGGATCACAGGCGTGAGCCACCTGTGCCTGGCTATGTGAAGCATTTTTGTGTAGCATACAGATGCAACCTTCTCCTCTTTTTTTCCTCCAAAATCTTCACGGCATCTTTCAAATCAAATCATATTCCCACAAAGCCTTACAAACTACTGTAGGTTTAACGGAAATGCTGAGTCTTGATCCAAGGCAGGTGTTGGATGAAACTATGTGGTTCCCATGGAACCCAAATACAACTGGTAAACAAACTTGGTTTTCGCTATTTCATACAATCATACTACTCTGTGCTTCTGCAATCACAACGAGGTTGCAAAGAAATGAGTGAAGGGACTTATAACTAAGAAAGTAGCGAAGCTATAGGATAGTAATTTATAACTACTATTTTTACAGTTTTCAAATGAATTTTGGGAAAATGTTAGGTTGTCTTTTATTTGAAAACAACATTTAAAAAAAATAGTAGGAATTATCTTGTTCTTAATAAAATCTTGGATAAACACTGATGGTTTTCAAACCAGTAACAGCTTAAGGGTAGGGAGGAGGCCAAGCCAAGAGAGGTCCCAGCTTCCACCATCTCTTCCATTTAATCAGACTGTCTCTGCTTTTATATATTTTAAATACTGGAATTCCAGAAAAGATTTGATTTTTTTTTAAAGAAAATGTTTAAAGATTCTTTGGGCAAAGTTTGAACACTTCTGGATATACTCTCTTTATTAGCGAAAGCATAGTCAATAACATCCAGCCTAATGTGAAATTTCAAATACTAGTCTTCCTGGTCTTTTCTGAAAAAGCCCCCTGAACGTTTTTTTTATACGTTCTTTTTCTTTTTTATCAACACTACCTCACCTGCCACGAAGCTCCCTTTATTGTATTCTCAAGACAGCGGCAAATCTGCCTCTGATCTTATGTGCGTAGAACGTCTGTACCATTTACCTTCACTTATGCATCTCTCTCTATTTTCCACTAATGGTTTTATTTCGCATTTTGTTTGTTTTTAAACTTTTATTCCAAGCTTTTTTCTTCTTTTGAGATGGAGTCTCACTGCTGCTCAGGCGATCTCCACTCACTGCACTCCTCTCCCCTGGGTTCCAGCAATTCTTCTGCCTCAGCCTCCTGAGTAGCTGGGATTATAGGCACCCACCACCACACCCAGCTAATGTTTGTATTTTTAGAAGAGACGGGGTTTCATCATGTTGGCCAGGCTGGCCTGGAACTCCTGACCTCAGGTGATCCACCCACCTCGACCTCCCAAAGTGCTGGGATTACAGGCGTGAGCCACCATGACCAGCCTTATTCCAAGCTCTGTATTCTCCCGTGTGTCTCTGACTCCTTCAGCCTCGTGAGTAATTGGTGAGTTTGTCAATCACCAGGACTTCAGCTACCCATCTTTAATTATAGAAACAAATCAAACTAAAATAATATCTTTAAAGCAGAAATTAATTATGAGATCATTTATAAGTGTGTTTTATGATCCAAAGTAGAGTTACAAGAAAGGATTCTGCCATATTTCAAATATAAACAATTTCTATTTTTAAGACAACTCTTCCAGGAGAAATACTGATTTGTTTCTAGAAAGGGGCAAATCTTCCAAATAGCCTAGGAAGGCATTGGTAAACCAGGCTCCCAAGTTTTAATCTTCAGTCAACTTGTCAGAGGAAACTTTCTTATGAAACCAGAAGTGTAGGATGAGAGCAAGAAGGATAGTGCATCAGTTTTAAGTACGTGTGTCAATCACTTGGTTATGCAAATTTCTTATGCCTTTAGGAGCTGCTCAAGCCTTATCTCCTATATACTACTTCCAATACATAAGGAGCTGCTGCTGCACATGCCCAGATATGGCTTAGTGGAATAAAGAACACTCCATGTAAGACGAGTGTTTTCAGTTCCTGATCACTTATCCTAGGTTGACCGACGTGTTTAGTCTCCACTAGGACCAGCAACAATCCAGAGCTGTATCTCAAATGGAAAGTAATTACTGAAGAGTGCATTTTATTGCTCAAAACTCTGAAATACTCATACGAAGGTTTTTGCAGGCCTCACCCAGCATTCTAATATCTCACACAAAAATCGAAGCACCATTGAATAAGCTGGTGTTAAGGTTCAAGTGTTTGGAATGCAACCTGGGAAAGCTACGGAGCCGTCTCCAGGTCATGTATAAAGTTGTACAGGTTGCATGGTAATTAGTCAGAGTAGCACACAAATATGTTTTACGTTACACCCCAAATCAATGATACTCACAAAATGTTTAATCATTCTCTGTGCTTAGTAGTACAAGGTGCAGGAATTGTCATTCCTTAGAGAGACATGCCTGAGAAAACTGGGCATCCAGAAATTTCAATGAGCTGGCATACTCTGGAACTTTCTTGGGGTTTATCCTTCATTAATATGCAGGCATTTTTCTTCCCCAGGTATTTTGTGTATTATACTCCCCATGTACAGTGAGTTTGATGTTTCTGTGTAACATGCTGTGGAAATACGACATGATCAGCAATCCTGTTGACTAATTCATGACAGAGAATCAGAAAGTTAACATAGAGATGAATAAGATTATGAAAAAATACTGTTGACTCTTTCATGTAAATGAAAATTGACTCTGATAATCCTGGCTTATTGCTACTTAAAAACCATTTTTCATCTTGATAGTTTCATATCAGTTTGCTAAAAAGGTTTGCTGATTTGCTCCAGCCAAGTGCCCATGTTTGGGCAAAGCAGTTCCAATTCAAGCGACTATCTGACCTGTTAAAATATTCCAATATCGTTCTACAAAATCTATTTTTTTCAGTGGTGAAACAGGAAAGTTAAATGAAGATGTGAAAGAATAGCACCTGTCTTAGTTTCCTAGGGCTGCTCTAACAAAATACCCCAAACTTGTTTCAAACTGGAAATTTATGGTCTTAAAGTTTTTGAGGCTAGAATTCCAAAATAAAAGTGTTGGCAGGGCCACCCTTTCTGTGAAGCCTGTAGGAGAGAGGATTTCCTGCCTCTTCCTAGCTTCTGATGGTGCCCTGAGTCCTTGGCTTTCCTAAGCTTGCAGGTGCAGCACTCCATCTCTGCTTAGGACATCACATGGCATTTGTCCTCTGTGCCATTTCTGTGGCTTAATGTAACACTCTTCTCTCTTTTTCTGCCTCTTCTTATGGAGTCACTAGTTGTGTTGAATTAAGAGCTCGCTCTACACTAGCATGACCTCATCTTAGTTTAATTACGTCGGCAATGACCCTATTTCTAAATAAAGTCCCATACTGGGGCTTAGGACATCAGCATATGTCTTTTGGAAGACACAATTTAAACCATAACACCACCCTTGTGTCTTTTCAAAACTTTGACATTGGTACTTATTTCTGCAATTTCTCCAAAGATTCAGCATTGAATCTGAGAAGAACAATTGCGTTAGGGGCTTCAAATTTGTCCTTTTTCTTTTAATAACTTTACTTCGTCAGTCAGGGAGCATTTGTTAGGATTCGGCTAATTATAGTTTATGTATTTACAAACTATGCATTCAGAAACAAGGAAAATAATCTGAGGGTGCATTTCTAAACTCATGAGGCCTGTTCTGATATGGACTCAGGCTGTTCCATTTATCTCCTGACCCCATACCCTAGGCCCCTAGTCTGACTTGTCTAGTGATGGTGTTCTGGTTTCCCAGGCCCGAGTATTGCCCTTTCCTAGTTGACAGTAACTTTGGTAAATTTAGGACAATTTAGGAAAAAACACAAAGAAACTTCACATTTCCATACACGTGGCAATGTCAAGGGGACACATTATCTCTTCATTCAGATGTCTGTAGAAAAAGTGACCTGGAATTGCTACAGTCCGGAAAGTGGGAAGACGTGCTAATCATCACAGTGATAGCAATTCAAGTGAGGTGCACACAGGACAGACCTACAGTTTTTTGTTTTTGTCTCAATTTTATGCAAATCTGTATGTAGGGCAACAATCTTCTGCCCAATTATTTTAATCCATTGCGAATGATTTCTAATTATAAAAGTATTTTGAACATCACTCTGGACTTGATTTCTACTACAGCAGAAAAAGAGGGCAGGAGAGAAAGAGAGAGAGAGATTTCAGCAAGAATTGGCTTATGTGATTGTGAGTGCTGACCATTCTGACATCTGTGGAGCAGGACCGCCGGCTAGAAACTCTCAGGCAGGAGCCAACTTTGCTTTCCACAGGTGGAATTTCTTCTTCCTTGGGGACATCTTCATTATGTTTTCAAGGCCTTGGATGGGGCTTACCCAAAATACCAAGAATAATCTCCTTCATTTAAAGTCAACTAATTGTGGATGTAAACCTAACTACAAAATACCTACACGGCAACACCAAGATCGGTGTTTAATTAAATAACTGGGTACTAAACCCCAGCCAGCTTGACACATGGAACTATCACAGTCCTATTTCTGTGATACATCAACTCAATGAAGTAAGTCAGACCATTTATATGGCAGCGTTTCCTACCTTAATGCTGGCCTACAGGGGACAGTGTCTACAGAGTTTTATGATAATCTAGAGTATCTCTTACTCTGCGTTTCTCAGTGCTTTGGTGAAGAGTGTGTTCTCTGGGTCCCATCACAGACATAATTATAGGCTCAATGGGTAATATGGAAAATAAATCGATTCCATGAATCCTACCCTCCTAAATATTTGTGTTCCTCTTACTACAGTATACTAGAACTTTCCTTGAATACTTACTTCATTCCATGTAAAACAACCTTGAGTCCAAAGCATTCTCAGATGCTTGAGCTCACACATGGATTTACAAATCTCTGGAAATGCATGCACATTATAAATTTCACCTAATTTAATATTTTTGTTCTTTTTTCTTTAATTTTAGAAGCCCAGGAATCCATTCTGACACACATTCTTCATGTAGTTGCAAGGAAATTAGCAAAATCTTGAAAATTTTTGCTGTAGAGCTATCCTATACCATTGAAGACCTTTTCTGCCCCCCACCCCCGCCCCGGGGAGGCTAGGGTCTGATTGTAAGTCAAGAAGCAATAACATTGGGAGTGGGGTCACAAGAAATGTTTTTTTTAAGGAAACTATGCCAAGTGAGGAATTACAGGATCTACAAACAGAGTAGAATCAGCCTCATAAGACAGGGAAGAGGAGTTGCTTCTGCTAATGTGGGAGGACTCATGGATTTGGAGGGCTCAGATTCTTTAGAATTCATCTGTGGATTCCCACCTGTATCTAAAAATGCCCTAAATTACATTTATTACTTTCATTCTGATAATGTTCCTAATTCAGTCTTCACCCAGGAAGTACGAGGTCCGAAGACTGGGAAAAGGACTGCATTGAAGGGCACTAAGTTCATCTTCAGAGGCTGTGTTGGTATATCTAGCACTCAGAATTGGTTGGCCAGGGCAGGCTTCCCTATTCCATAAATAGAAACACTACCTATAGACCTGTTGTATTAATCAATCTGTCTATACCTCATAGGTGATATTCCTTCTTGTAGAACCTTTAGACACTTAAAAGAGTTTGGGAACCTCTGCAGTGTTGGGTGGTAAAACAACTCTCCGGGGGGCGAAACTATTTTTCAATGGTATAACATCAATTACTTCCTTTAATCCAAACGAGGTCAGGCAATCCCAGATGCAGTGTTTATTGTCTGATTTGTAGTGCTTATTGTTTTTGGAGTTTAAATTCTCCCTGTATGTCTGATTGCAGGGTACCAACATGATGCCATTGAACATGGGACGTGATGTGCATCATCAGCTCTTGGGAGCACTCAGGAGTGAGCTCCAGAAAGTCACTGGACCTCTGGGTTCCTAGCAGAGTGGAGGAAGTGTTCACTTAGCCACAACTTTGCCTCACCCTGGAGGCCTCCTGAGGCGTGTTAGTATATCCTCTCTCTGTAGTTCTGAAGTGAGGACACTGGAAAGCTTAACAGTGGTGCTTGATTCAAGGTGCTTGATCCAGTTTCTGTGGCCTTTATCTGAAGAGGGAGGAATAAGAATGTGTCAACCTGGAATTTTCAGAGTAGCTGATAGGGTCACATTTGGAAAACCGCTGTGTGCACATCTGATTATCCTAAACATAGAACTACAATTAATTCTTTCTTTCTCAGAACGTGTATCAGTTTGTTATGTTGATTAGTGTGATCGTCTGAATAGTGTCTTTTCATGTCACATCTATGAAAGTTTGAACCCTACATGCTTTTGCTCAATACTGTATTTCCAATGTCTAGTAATTGTACCCAGACTGACACATAATGGGAATTTTAAAATACATGTTTGTTGAGTTAGTGAATGAACAAAGAAAACTGCATACCAATTCCTTGACTCACCTAAACGCCCATGAGCTGCCCCTAGATCTTCCTGGGTTATATTATAATGAAATAACTAGTTATCCTTTTTTCTTCTTTATCCACAATATTCAAATACAGATGTACTTTTCATATACTTTGCTAAATAGACTTATAGTGCCTTTTAAATCTTCCTTATAAGTCAAGCGCCTTTATTTCAGTCTACTTTAGATATTGTGCAGTCAAATATTAAATACAAAGAAATTCATCCTGGGTCTCAATAAAATGATGTTTCTATCTTTTATTTATGATAAAGGCCTTCATAGTATTCACATCTAATAACACAGTGAAACCCCCAAAGAACAGGACAGATGAATTATGCTGGGTTTATTATTAAAATATATGACACGTTTTTTGGATAATTCTTCAGTTTTGGAAAGAATTGGGGATGCCTTCCAGTCAGTCACGGCACTTGGGAAGATGAAATCTTCTACCTCAATGATTTTCTGCCCCTATTTCTAAATTAACCTGCCAATTTCATGTGTACAACTGAGATCATTCATTCATCCAAAAATGTATTATATAACTATATTCTCCGATGTCCTCTTTGCCCACTTTTACATTGCTGTTATATAGAGAGAGGTTGTTAATCTCTTCAGAGGAGATTGAAAAGAAATCTAATAAATGATATTAATAAAATGACATTAATTTCAAAAATATTTAGTGCAAAGAGCCAAAAGTAATAGAAAACACAGGAATAGCTGGTGACAATACCTTTTCGCTTTTCGATTCCATCAGTTCACTACAATTTAAGAATTCTAGGCAAAATTTATAGCACCTTTTGGAAAAAGAAATTAGCCATAAAAATGAAATCCAAGGAACTCAGTTTGTGGCTCTACAATCTCTCTCTCACACTGATGACCCCAACCAAGGACAATACTGATGGATTGAGAAACTTTCAGATTGAGGAGAACCTATGTCAAAAACAGGAAAAATGTCAGAAAAGCGCTGGCCTAAAATTGAAGGCCCAGTTAAATTAGGCTGGATCTCCGTCGGTCTGTTGGGATTATTGGGGGGAATGTTTAGGCATTAGATGAGGGGTTGGAAGACATATATAGCCCTCTTTAACCCAAAAATCTATGCACACATATGCACACACACACACATTGACTGAGGCTTCAGTCAGTGAACTGTATAATAGTATCCATCTAAGTGCATTGTAACATTACCTGATTGTCTACAAATCTTTATGTCAGTTTACAAGCTTCATAAAGTCATGAAATGTCCAACACTCTCATTGTACACATGAGAAAACTATGCTTGCTCCTGCCTTATATCACCATATTGATGGTGTCTCAGAATGCTGATGTGATTTGCTCAGGACTATAAAACCGTATGCAGTTACAGTAGTAGAGCTACAGACCAGATCTCCTGATCCTAACATGACAGGTGGGATTTTTCTGCTACCCTGCTTTGCATCCTAAATTGCGGTCCCCTACAGGAAAGAGACCAGGTTTCTTTCTTTCCATGCTTTCAGAAAATAAACACATTCACAATATATGTTTGCGACATTCCTCACTGAAGAAAATATTAGTGTGTTTAAATCGTGGAATTAAGAATTTGGAATGAGGCCAAGACAGATTCCCTCTACCTTACACTGAGCAGAAAGGTTGTTTCACAGCATAGCAATTGTGAGGCGAGAAAGACAGCTAAGAAGTATAAAATACCAAGCACGAATAAGGCCAGAGGTAAGAAATAGTTATTTGTGAAATTTTCTGTAGAAGTTACCTTTTGTTTTGGAAACTTCTGAAAGAGCAGTTTAAAAAGTCTTCCCCTGGTAAAAGATGCTTTTAAATATACTTTAAAAACACAGTGCACTGAGAATTAAATCACCAGGCAGCTGTAAACAATAGGGCAAATAAAACTACAAATTACATTTATAGGACACGTTTCATCCAGAGGAATCCCAGAGCACTTTCCAAATGGATTAGAAAGCATATATCTAGGAATCAGCTCACCCACAACTGAAATACTTCTGCCTCTGGGGCCTGTCCTGGCAGCTTGTTAGCAAAGGATAGCCATGCCACAGGGGCAAAGAGAGCCCGGTCCTAACTGAACCACATGTCAGCTCCTGATTCAATGCCACGGAGCTGTGCCTTACAAAGCATGGTCATGACATGAAAATTCTGAAGAAATTTCCTTAGGACCAGTCATCCAGGAAATTATGGTGTTTCTCTTTCGTAGCACAGTGAATAGAACATGGGCTTTGAAATCACACAATCCTGGGAGAAAAATCAATTTGGCCATTTATTAGTTGTGTGATCACTGGCAAGTTGCTTGACTGCTCAAAGTCTTAGTTTCTTTATATGCATTTGTTTCTGTAGTAAATGAGATGATCTAAGACCCTAAGACCTTAGCCCTCTGCTTAAGAAATAGCAAACATTCAATAAATGTTCGCTTTATTCTTTTGCTATGGAGTAATTATCCCTTCTTTACAGACATTACTAAAAACCAATTTAAATTTGCTTTCTTATTCATGTTTGTGTCTTCCTCACCACTATTATTACATAGGCACACACACATATACATATAATATATAATATATGACATAGAGCAATATAACTATTTTACTATATATGAATATATATATATCATATGACATACACAGATATACTTGGTCGGGAGAATCTTTCATTTGCACTCTTTTCCCACCATTGTTAAAAAACGGCCTGGAAAGAGAACAAGATCTAGCACACATATAGAAGGAGTAACTTACACAGGAGCAAGGAGAATTCTTTTGTGGTGTCAGGTGGGGAGGCTGCGCCTATGAGAGCAGATGCTCATACGTGGGTAGATGCGGTAGTGCCAGTCTTATGAAGGTTTTGCTGATTGCTTCAATATTCTCAGATTGTTGGTGCAGTGGAAGTAAAAGAATCAGCTAGAGTGAAGGTGGGGTAGGAGATTAGGGAGATTTAAGACAAGTGAAGGGATAAAATGATCATCTAAGAAGCAGTGAGAATAAATATCCTGGGTAATAGGCAGGATTCCTGGTCAGCATGAAAGGCCTTCTTGAAGTCTGTGAGCATGTTTTTAAAGTGAGACTAGTCAGCATGTTAGAATCTTTCTTTTGCCATGGGTAGCTGCTTGGCTGTAAACTAGGCAGATAATCTGATTTAGCCAGTGTTTAAATTTGATTTTATGAGGACTTCGTTGTGCCAAGAAACGCTGATGGCAAGAGAGGGGCAAGAGAATAGAGAGTGTCTGCTATGAAGGACTATAATGGTTGGCCTAGAATTTAAGCTATGAAAGGAGAGAATGAGAACATCAAGGATGTGAGGGAGAATGACAAGGTGGTAGAATTAATAAACTGGAACTACTGAGACGATTGAGGAATCAGGACCCAGTATATTAGAGGGGGTAAATCAGAAAGATAGGAGCCAGTGGTCAGAGAACTTTGTGCATGAAATTGAGATTAAGAGGGTTGTTGTTATGAGCATTGAAAAGTTCTAGAGTGTGACCCTAGCTGTGAGTGGCCGAGGTAGAATGGAAGACAAGATAATTGGAGTAGAGGGTCAAAGAGCTAGGGGGCCACTGTGTTGGAAGAATCATCTACTTACATACTAAATCACTAATATTTATAACAACAATAGTGTGAGAGAGACCTTTATTCATCCACATTTTAGCATATTAAGAGTGAAGGCAAATGCCCCAGGAGTTGGTTAAGGACTGCAACAATACAAGATAGTGAATCATTCAATCTAATTCCATGTGATTCAGAGCCAGTGGGACCTGAGGGTCTTTGTGATCTGCGTTAATGGAAATAAAGAGATTCAGGGAGACATGAAGAATAAACCATTATCCTACCACTATACCACAATAGTATTTTGGAATGCATTCTTGCAGAGATTTAGATACTTATCTATACTTAATAGAAAGAGTGTAGTCAGTAATAATAGAGATTTGTAAGTCAGCCGCTCTCTTTACCTTCCTGGAGAAATCAAAGCACCTACCAAGGAAAACGGTTTTGGGTGATAAAAGAGAAACTGGGAAGAAAGAATATATTACTTTCTCCCTCAAAGAGTCAGTCAAGCAAGGAACAACCAGAAAAGCTCTGCCACATCCTTACTCCAGGCACAAGAAATATATAATCCAAAGTCATTACAGCCCACGTGTTGTGGGGATTTAGGAGTAGTATCAGTAATTATAATCACGGAAGGAATTTTTCCCTGGCTGTGGTTGTTTATTCTACGTAGTTAGATGTGTGAACTTTATCTGTTGAGGACAAATTCTATTCCTCCTGCCCCAAGATTTCCCTACAGGTACACCCAGGCCAGTGTATCACATTGTGAAAGCAAACTGGCAGAGGAACAAAGTCCCATTCTCCAGTGATCTCAATCAGTAATGAAACAGATCTTCTGATCTCCAGCTCATGAGCCTTATTTCTAACATTGTTCTGAAACTAGAGAGAGAACATATGGGAGTTAAGTATTTGTCCATCCACCCCACCCATACATACTTTATGTTTTCTGCCTTTTTAATGTCCTGTTTCAAAAGGTCTTGGCTAGAACAAGGTAATGTATTTTTTTTCCTATATTGTATTCTAGCACATTAATGGTATCATATTTCATGTTTCAGTTTCTACTCCACCTCAGATTTGTATTGTATGAAATAGTGATTTAATTTTATTTTTTCAAAATATTGTTAGCTGTTCTCAAACCGTGTATTAAATAACCTAGATTTTCCCCACTAATTTGAAATGATAATGTGTATAGTCTAGATATTAGATAACGTAATCTTGTCTTTTGTGTATCAGATGAAATGGTTTCAAACCATACATCTACAATTTCTTATACTCTCGGAATATTCTTGTGGAAGTGTCATCTTGGGTTTAAATTGAATTACCTCAGCTTTGGTTTGTCTGAAAGAATTTGTTTAGACATCTCTCTCTCTCTTTTTTTTTTTTTTTTGAGGTATACATTTTCTAGATTGAAGGTTTGCTTCTTTCATCACTTTAAAAATGTCCTGTATGTGAGGTTTTTTTTTCTTTCTTTCTTTTTTTTTTTTTCTTGAGACAGAGTTTCACTGTTGTTACCCAGGTTGGAGTGCAATGGCGCGATCTCAGCTCACCTCAACCCCCGCCTCCTGGGTTCAGGCAATTCTCCTGCCTCAGCCTCCTGAGTAGCTGGGATTACAGGCATGCGCCACCGTGCCCAGCTAATTTTTTTTTTTTTTGTATTTTTAATAGAGACGGTTTTCACCATGTTGACCAGGATGGTCTCGATCTCTTGACCTTGTGATCCAGCCGCCTCGGCCTCCCAAAGTGCTGGGATTACAGGCGTGAGCCACGGCGCCCGGCGATGTTTCTTTTTCTTAGTGGGGCGGCAGGAAGTTGCCTATAAGATATTCTCTTAATATTTGCTTTTCAGGATTAAAAATTGCGTGCCTTTGTGTGTTTTTTTCTTAGCATTTATCTTACATAAATTTATAAGCCTCTTGGATCAGGGTCAATTGTTTCTAGCAAATTTCAAATTTTTGCAAAGACTATTTCTGCAATTTTTTTTTTTTAAGAGATGCAGTCTCACTCTGTCACCCAGGCTAGAGTGCAGTGGCCTGATCTTGGCTCACTGCAACCTCTGCCTCCCAGGTTCTAGCAATTCTCCTGCCTAAGCCTCCCAAGTAGCTGGGACTACAGGTACACACTACCATGCCTGGCTACTTTTGTTTTTCCTTGTATTTTAGTAGAGATGGGGTTTCACCGTGTTGCCCAGACTGGTCTTGAACTCCTGAGCTGAGGCAATCCATCCACCTCGGCCTCCCAAAATGTTAGGATTACAGGCATAAGCCACCACACTGGGCCTATTTCTGCAATATTTTTTCTCCTCTCTCCTTATGTGTCTAATTATTTGCACATACATATATATATGTATATACATATAGAACTTTATCCTCCGCTTAGTCTCTGTCCTTGTTCTAAGCTACATACATATATAAAATAAATATACATAATCATATAATGTATATTGAATCATATATGATTTATATATAGCTAATTTTATATATATGATTTATATATATGATTTATATGAGGATCATATATCATATATATGATTTATATATAGCTAATTATATATAATTTGTATATAATTAAGCTATTTATATATGTATATATCCTAGGATATATATTATGTATAATATATACATAATCACATAATATATATTACATATGATTCAGTATATATTGCAATGATTCAATATATATTATGTGATTATGTCTATCTATTATACATAATACACATCCTAGTATATATACATATATAATCATCTACACATTAATATATAACAAACCTATGTCAGAACACTCGATATAGACTAAGGTCACTAATACTCCTTTTTCAGTTTATTTCTCTCTGCTTCATTTGGATATATATTATCGATATGTCTTCAAATACTGTGTTTAATTTGCTGTTAAACTAATCCAGTGAAATTTTCACTTTCATTTGATGTTTTAAACAATGTCTAACACTTGTCTAATTTTATTCATAGTTTTCCTTTTCATATAGTTATGACAGCTGTTGTAATATACTTTTATTCTTGTTCCATTATATCTGGCATTTCTGTATCTGTTTCCATTAACTGAATTTTCCCCTGGCTATGAGTTGCAGTTTTTGCTTCTGGCATATCTAGTAATTATGACAGGATGCTGGACGTTATGATGATTACTTGGTTGAAGGTCTGGATTTTATTGTCCAATTTTAAAAAGTGCTGAGCTTTCTTTTATCAGGGAATCAAGCTACTTACAGATCAGTTTGAATCCTGCTTGAACTTTGACCCAGTGGGTCCAGACAGCTCTGGCCTACTGCTGAGGCATGATGCCTCTGGGTTCCCTTGAACGACCTGATGGCCACTGGGGACATTCCACTGTACCCGACTGGAACTCAGTAGCCCTGTACTAATGGTGATCTTGGGAAATTGCTCTTTTTACAATTCCCTGGTTATCCTGCATTCTGCTTCGTGGAGTTTTACTCTATGCACGTGAAGCATAGTTCTTAGCAAACACTCAAGGAGTGCATGCCCTGGAGACATTTTCCCCACTGACTTGGGGATTAACATTCTGCTCCATTACTTGGGTAAATTTCTGCAGCCAGGTTGAATTTCTTCTCAGAAAATGGAATTTTCTGATATTGTCAGGCTGGAAATTTTCTGAACGTTTATGCTCTGCTTCCCTTATAAAACTGAATTCCTCTAGCAGTACCCAAGTCACCTCTTGAATGCTTTGCTGCTTAGACATTTCTTCCACCAGACACCCTAAATCACCTTTCTCAAGTTCAAAGTACCACAAAATCTCTAGGGCAGGTGAAAAATGTCACCAGTCTCTGCTAAAACGCAACAAGAGTCACCTATGCTCCAGCTCCCAATAAGCTTCTCATCTCCATCTGCAGCTATTTCAGCCTAGATTTCATCGTCCACGTCACTATCGGCATTTTTGGCAAAGCCATGCTACAAGTCTCTAGGAAGTTTCAAACTTTCCCACATTTTTCTCTCGTCTTCTGAGCCCTCCAGACTGTTCCAGCCTCTTCTGTTTCCCATTTCCAAAGTCGCTTCACATTTTTGGGTATCTTTTCAGTAGCACCCCACTCCTCGTACCCATTTACTGTATTAGTCCATTTTTACATTGCTGATAAAGACATACCTGAGACTGGATAACTTTCAAAAAAAACCTTATTGGACTTACAGCTCCCATGGCTGAGAAGGCCTCACAATCATGGTGGAAAGCAAGGAGGAGCAAGTTACATCTCACATAGCTAGCAGAAGGCTAAGAGAGAACTTGTGCAGAGGAACACCTCTTTTTAAAACCATCAGATCTCATGAGAATTACTCACTATCATGAGAACAGCATAGGAAATACTTGCCCCATGATTCAGTAATCTCCCACCAGGTCCCTCCCATAATACATGAGAATTCAAGATGAGATTTGGATGGGGACACAGTCAAACCGTATCATATGTTTTGTAGCATTTTTATACAAAGTGGGGCTTTATTTTCTGTACAAAAGGTGGATGATCCAGATTGTGGAATTCAATGTTTCTCTCAGGAATTTTAGGGGTATTACTGGTCATGAACCATTTTTGATGAATTGATTGACTTAAAGGTCCTGGAACTCTGGAGTGTTAAAATTTCAATATCTAAACAGACAACATTTTCATAACTTAGCTCTTCAAGGGATACTTCTTTTCTCTCTAGAGTCTAGGTAGAGACAGGTATGCTTCCCTTTAACTCCCTGTGTTTTCCCTAATCTGCCTTTTTTGAAATTTAAGGCTTTGAGATTCTAGTTTTATGTAGGAATCTCAGTTTCAGCTTTTACTTGGCATGGGCCCATGGCCTACCTGCTGTCTGTGCGTGAGCTTTATGAAACAAGCTCTTCCACAATTCAGAAGAATAATGGACCCTTGGGTGGCCACAAGATGTTCTCATGTTTCTTTTTTTGAGACAGAGTCTTGCTCTATTGCCCAGGCTAGAGTGCAGTGGCATGATCTTGGCTTACTGCAATCTCTGCCTCCCGGGTTCAAGTAATTCTCCTGCTTCAATCTCCCGAGTAGCTAGGACTTTAGTCCCCTGACATGCCACCATGCCTGGCTAGTTTTTTATATTTTTAACAGAGACAGGGTTTCACCATATTAGCCAGCATAGTCTCGATCTCCTGGCCTCATGATCCACCCGCCTCAGCCTCCCAAAGTGCCGGGATTATAGGCATCAGCCACTGCGCCCGGCCGTTCTCATGTTTTTTATTCTATTTGTTTCCTGCATCTTTTTCTTTCTTGCAAAGTTCTGTTATGAATTCAAAATTACTTTTGTTTTATTCTATTCAGCATATCTACTTATTTTTAAGAGGAAATGTTTGTTTCATAGACAATAATCAGACCAGAAACTGTATATCATTTTTAAAAGAACCAAAAATGAAAATTGCTTCTCATATGAATATACTGTAGATACGAGATTCAAAATTTTCAAGGTTTCCTAACCCTTTCCTATCTTTAGAGTTATCTATTTAATTTCATTTTTGGCAGAATATATTCACGATATATTTTGATTAATAAAATATCTTAATGATTATTTCAACCAGGCAGAAGTGTTCTGTATTCAGACTTTCCATGTCACTATGCAAATTAAGGGGTTATCATTTAATTCCTGTATAAAACAGTGGATTGTAAACCTGGTTCTATATCAGAAACATTTTTAGAGCTTGGCAAACATAATTTGAGGTTGTGATTTAGTAAATCTTGGGTGCAGCCATGTATAAATGGAATTAAGCCTTAATCCTACTTCAAATAGCATGTTCTGAAGCCTTCATGCCCTAAAATTCTTGTGCCCCACCAAGTCTAAAATATTGCTAACCAATATCCAGCTAGCCATCGAATCTGAAAATAAAAAGAGGAGAAAAACAGAACTCTCATTTGAACAAGTCACCTTTATTTAGGGTGTGCAAACCAGTGTCTTCTTTCCTGCCACCCCATGTGATAAAGTGCCAGTTTACCCCATTTTGTTTTTTGGAATGTGCAGAAATTGAAAATTTTTATCCTTCTGATAATTAGAATTAAAGACCTTGTTTATCTGTTGTATTAACTTCAATTTGTTTTAAATGTAGATAGGATTAAGCTCAGTATATACTTGCTGAGCTCCACTTTGTATCTCTTTCAGAAATCTTGTTACTGTCACTCTAAACTGCTTTATAGAATAAAGTAAATCTTATTCTCAGTTTTCCATTTAATCTTTTTTCTCAATAACATGATACATTTCTTAGGGTCAACCATCCCCAAATAAATATCCTTACCATTTTTACCACTGTGCCTACTCTAGGCACTCAACACAAGGGTACTCCATAAATGTCTAATTGATCTCATGGCTTTTATTTGACATGCATTTTCCACATAATTACCCACTCTCTACTCTTTCCCAGTTTATTTATTCGCCCTTTTTCTCACTGCAAACTCTTTCAAAACCATAGGTATATGACCATCAAGAGGCTATTTCATTAATGTATCACCTGAATACTAAAATCATGGTCATGTCTATCTATAATATTCATAGAAGCACTAAGAATTTCCCCGAGGACTACCATAATACCAGAAATCTACACTCATGAACACTATTTGACCCAGGCAGTAAAGTCTACCTACCACCTACTATTAAACTTTGAATCTAACTTTGGGGAAAACATATCAATATATTAAAAATATTAACCCAGAGTACTTGCTCTGTTCATGACAGAGCAGGTACTGATATTGGATCAACCCACGGGCCAACAGAAAACAAACAAGAGAAAGGGTGAGGGTGAAGAGAGAGACAGTGTGTGTGAGTAATGATACTGCAGAGCAACTAACCAAGGAGCGACAACAAAATACATCTGCTTAACTGGACTGAGGATGTAGACATCATGACAGCTGTAAGTGTAAAATCCCAGACGGAAAGCAGCCATAAAGAAGGGAGGATAAAATTCCACGTGGAATTTCCCTTCATGGTGTTGACTCTTAAATATCACAAACAGAGACATTTACAAAGTCAGGAAGATAGCAGCAGTTGGAGTTTAAGGAGCTGGGGAGAAGTTTTAGCATTATGCTGGGGACATGTAAACAATGTTCAAGTTCTGTCCAGTCAAAGGGCCCAGTAAACACTAGGCACTCTCTTGAAGCCCTGAAAGACCATATCTTAGGATTAAGGGCAGAACCCAAAAAGGCTGAAGACTAAATCCACCCTTTAAAATTATAAGTGATCCATGGGAACTTAAGACATCCTTAAAAATATTTTAATGGTTTTTGGAGAAAGAAAGTATCATCAGGAGTCTCCACAATTTCTTATCCACAGTATCTGCCATCCAGTCAGAAGTTACAAGCTAAACCAAACCAAACCAAACAAAACAAAACAAAAAAAGATCATGGTAAACAATAGAGTAGAAAGACAGATGGATGATTCATATATTTGTATTTTCAGAAAAGAATTTAAAAATGAATAGAATTAATTTGTTCAAGAAAATATAGAATTGTATTTGTAATTTCAAAAGATACCTGGAATCTATAAAAGCAAGTCAAAGAAAAATTTAATTTTAAAACAGAAAAAGATGTTTTAATTGAAAGTTGTAAAAAATATGTATTGCAATCTCTAACTGATGAAACTATCGAGAGAATTATGAAAGACTGTATCATTAAAAAACTGATAATGGTGCCCAAGCACAGTAGCTCACACCTTTAATTCCAGCACTTTGGGAGGCCAACGAGGGCAGATCACCTGCGGTCAGGAGTTTGAGACCAGCCTGGCTAATATGGTGAAACTCAATCTCTACTAAAAATACAAAAATTAGCTAGGCATGGTAGTGGGCACCTGTAATCCCAGCTACTCAGGAAGCTGAGGCAGGAGAATCACTAGAACCCAGGAAACAGAGGTTGGAGTGGGCCAAGATCACACCCTTGCACTCCAACCTGGGTGACAAGAGTGAAACTCTATCTCAAAAAAAAAAAAAAAACAAAAACAAAAAAACTGAAATGGAGGAAAAAAATGGAATTATAAAAAAACATTCTATACAAAGGATGTCAAGAAAAAAAGAAACGTGAATGAAAACAAATAGAAAGGCAGTAGAATTAAACCCAAGTATGTAATTAATTAACTGGCATTTATCAGAATTAAATATTCTAATTAAAAGGCAAAGACCATCATGCTGGCTGATAAGGTAATTATATATCTATTTATATACATAAAACACTTTAAATATGTGAATAAAATAATTGAAAGTTAAAATATTGAACAGTTGTACATGAATACATTACTAAAAGTAAATATGGTTTTATTAATACAGAAAAAGCAAACCTTGAGAATATATTTCTAGAGATAGTAAATAATATTTCATAATGATTAAAGTCAACTCAATAGGAAATGAAACAGCCCAAATTTGTATATATATTATATCATAAATATATATGTGAGTCAGGTAAAAACAGAAAAGGGACTAGAGAAAAGCATAATTAGCTAGAGATTTTAACAGCCCACCAAAGGGTAAAGAGATATAAGACAAAAAAAAGAGGTCTAGTGCAGTGACTCATGCCTCTACTCCCAGCAATTTGGGAGTCTGAAGCACGAGAATCACTTGAGCTCAGGAGACGAAGGCTGTAGTGAGATATAATTGCACCAATGCATGCCAGTCTGGGAGACAGAGGAAGACCCAGTCTTAAAGGAAAAAAAAAATGAGGAACCAATTTGCCTTAACTGGTACCAATTACATTCATTGAACATAGCTGCAAATAGACAACATATTGTCACAAAGCAGATCTCAAAATATATTAAAGGACTGAAATAATTTAGAGTATATTTTTTGGCTACATTGAAATTAAGGTAGCCAAAATAAGAAAAAAAACCTAGAAAATTGGATTTGTTTGCAAATTAACCAAAATATCTCTAGATGAGCACTAGCATTGAAGAGAAATGGAATCCTATGTTCCATAAAACACACATAGGACAGCATTTGTAGCCGTTAATACTCTTAAAAAGGATATAGCACAAATGCCCTTCATTGGGTGAATGAATTTATGGTATATTCATACATACATAGCAATTTAAAAGAGCAGACTGCTGCTACATGGAACCACATGGATAGATTTTATAGAAATTTTATTGACTAAAAGAATCCAGACACCTAAATATATACATGTAATGATTTCATTATATAAAGTTCAAGAATGGGTAAAATTTCTCTCTCATGACAAAAGTCAAAAACTACTTCGGGAAGGGAAGATGGTATTGATTGGGAAGGTACACGATGGAGTACTCGGGTGTAGGACAAACGGAAATCATCTTCTAGGACATAGGCATGCAAGTATGAGTGTGTTTCTGCGGGTGTGCGCATACCATTCATTGTAAGCATGTTATACGGTTTGTTATGGGCTGAACTATGTTCCTTCAAAATTCATATGCTGAAGACCTAAACCCCAGTACCTCAGAATGTGATGGCATTTGGAAACAGGGCCTTGAAAGAGAAATTGAGGTTAAATGAGGACATATGGGTAGGCCCCATTCCAATCTGAAAAATTAGCTGGGCACAGTGGCACACACCTGGAGTCCCAGCTACTCGGGAGGCTGAGGCAGGAGGATCACTTGAGCCCAGGAGGTCGAAGCTGCGGTGAGCAATGATTGTGCCACTGCATTCCAGGCTGGGAGACAGAGCAAGACTTTCTAACAAGGGAATCTGGACACACAGAGAGACAGGTGCAGGCTTTAACAGGAAGAGGACCTTCTGATGAGGCAGCAAGAAAGCGGCCATTACCAAGCCGAGGAGACAGGCCTCAGGAGAAACGCAGGCTGCCAGTGCCTTGATCTTGGACTTCCATGCTCCGGAACGAGAAGAAAATAAATTTGTGATGTTTAAGCCTCCTACTCTGTGATATTTTCTTAAGGTAGCCCTGGTAAACCAACAGAACTCTCAAAATAGAAAACAGTAGCTAACATTTTAAGTGCTTAATGTACTCATTTAATCCTTTCTACCTCCTTATGTAGTAAATACAATAATTATCCCTGTTCGACAGAGAAGCAACTTGTCAAAGATCATACAGGTGTTCAGATGCAGTCCAGTAATGTCCACTCTACTGTTCAACTCCAAAGTCCGTATGTTCATTCCTAGGTTGCATTCTTCACACCGTTCCTTTTAGCTAGTAGTTAGCTAGCAGAGGTCAGTGGTTCTCCAGGCTTTGCCCGGGAAGTTTTTGGATATGAGCCCTGAGATAAAGAAAACTCCAGAGCATGGCGCTCTGTCAGGAAGAGTAGGACGAAAAGGACCTCTAGCATAAAGGGCGTGGGTGAGGATAGGTACCTGTAGAGCACTCATCCTCCGGGTACCTTCAGCAATAGGGAAAACGTTCGTGCTTCACACTTGACTCCTAACGCTCTAACTAGTTATGAATGTTTCCCACTACATCCCCAGATCCTAAACTCCTGTGGCAAGGCCTATGTCTTCTTTTCATTATCCTGTAAGCCCTGGGAGACTGAAGAGACCATGGATACATGTTGCGTTAAATGGAAAGGACTGACAAATCTTTCAGAATGACCTTGTCCTGCTCTACACGGTTTTCCTTAAAACTAGTACTGCTCTCATCTTACACCTCGAATGGTGGAAAACAAATTGCAGTCTCACATACGAATTCTGAAGCTCTCTGTAAGTTTTACTTATTCATGCTAATCAAATATGCTAAATATGCCAAATGTGCCTGTTGCACATCAAATGTGATCCAGCAGTGGATTTGTGGTGCCATATTTTCTCCGTCCCTTTAATATCTTTATTCTCCAGAGCGCTGTTTTAGCTCCTGTTTCTTGCATTTTCCTGCTCCCTTTTGCTCTGTGCAGTTGTCTCCCTGTCTTTTTCTTCCATTTTCTCTGATTTACTCCCTTTTGAGGGGGTTGTCACTGGTTCAGCATCGCGTGATTGATAATAATGTCTTGTTCTCACACTGTAATTGCTGTGTCAAGACGGCAGGCGCAGCAGGCTGCCACGATTTTACCACTGACTAAAGAGCAGATTTGCTGCATGCTGATTAATGCGAGGGGTGCCTCAAATAAGGAGTAACTATCTCTCCCAAAATGCCTCCTTTCTTCATGTGGAGACAGAATCACTAACCATTCACTTGTGCACTCATCCACAGTGGTCAAAACAATATATTTTTCAATATGTTACTAATTGTTTTTCAGGACTTTTCAAGATAATGCTCATTTAGCTTTTCCCAAGTTCTTTTAAGTAATTGCAAGGCAGTACTTCTATTTTTCCTTACAGATAAGGAAACTAGGTCACAAAGACCTCAATTATCTTTCTTTCCCTCACTGTTAGGAATCATCAGTGATGACAGAACTAGAATTCCAGGGTATTTTTCCTTTAAACCAATTTCAGATAATACAGCCTCACCCCAAACACATGCAAACACACGGTTATTCTAAAAACTAATAAAGAGATAGGAAGAATGTAAAATGATAAGTCTCTAACAACACTGAAGTTTGTCAATAAAGATAACAATAAAGTTTGTTGGACTAATGCATGCATTCCACTCCGTTAGTGAGTCCCTCAGAGAGATGTGTTTGAGTGAAGCAGTTATGTTGGGGCACTCACAGTGGATGCTGCACTTGTAAAAATGAAACATGGGATTGTAACTGGCATCAGGTTTGACTTATGGTTTGAGCTAAAGTTTGAATATTCTCTGATATAATTTGAATTATTGGTAGGCAAACTATATATATATATATATATATCTCACATGTGTGCATGTGTGTGTATGGGGTGTGTGTAAAAAAGAAAGAAAAAGAAAGAAGAAAGAAAGAAAAAGAAAGAAGAAAGAAAAGGAAGGAAGGGAAGGAAGGAAGAAAGAAAAAGAAAAAGAAAGAAAGAAGAAAAAGAAAGCAAGAAGAAAGAAAGAAAGAACAAAAGAAAGAAAGAAAGAGAGGGAGAGAGAACGGGAGTCTTGCTCTATTGCCCAGGCTGGAAGGCAGTGATGTAATCATAGCTCACTACAGCCTCAAACTCCTCACCTCAAGCCACCCTTCCCCCTCAGGCTACCCTACCAAGTATCTGAGATTGCAGGCATGCACCTCTGTGCCAGGCTAATCTAAAATAAAGATTTCATTTTCAAGACCCTGTCTCGCTATGTTCCCCAGGATGGTCTCAAACTCCTGGCCTTCTGTGATCCTCCTGCCTCAGCCTCCCAAGTAGCTGGGATTACAGATGCAACCACTGCACCCAGCCAGATTATTTATTTTAACATAAACTTAATTGTTTCTAACTATACATTAAAAATTTGAACAGGACCAGAATGTTGGATAGTCTTGCTATGTGACAATGAAGTTATTAGTAGAATGAGATCATGGACTAATGACCTCTGAAGTTATAGGTAAACAGTATTGAGGCCAGAAACTACCTGAAGGCTTTTCCCACAGAGACAAGCAAGTTTCTCGAACTTCCCTCTAAGAACCTGGATGAACTGGAATTATATGTAGAAGTAGTATATTACATGATGCTGGGAAACAACCATTGGAAGAGAGTTCTAGCCCCTAATTTTTGTAAAAACCATAATGGATTTAAGAATGCATACTTTAAAATATAGAGAGCATCAGTGAAGCCACTTAAGGTTTTTTAAACTCACCTGTGGATTTTCACAACATGCTGAGGCATATATTAACTTTCTAGGTGAAGAGATTTGAGCATAAAGTAAAATCTGAGGACACTGGAGTTGAACTTAGCTAACAAACACACAATCAACCACAACAGGGCTAGATCTATTCTGTGAATAAGCATTTTCTCTCTAATGTTTTATCAAATAACCTGGCCATTCTCCTGAAAAAAAAAAAGGAAGTTTGAATCTGATTTTAATCAACCGTGAAGGGTTTGAACACTTTTAAATTTTCCAGGTGTAATGAAAGTGTGTGATCTTTAAAGGAAACTAAGGGCTCTGGTTGTCATCTTCAACTTCAAGGGAGTTTAATTTCAGGGGTTAATGTCACAAAGGATTGACAAGTCACACACTGAAGTGGCAATGGTCCTTTGAGAGGAGAACAAGAACACTGGTCTTCTCAAGGTGCTAAAGTGATGATGAGATGCTTAAGCGTCTTTATACGTCATTAATATGAAAAGCAAAAAAGTATATTCAAGTTGAATTTGCAGTGTCCTCACCATGACAAGTTTATAGCCTCTTATAGATTAATAGCCTGGCTGCCAAAATTGCTTTTCTGTACCCGCATACTGAAGGTTTACAAATGAAACAGGTTTTTTTTATTTACTCTGAGAATATTTATTTGTTCTCCTTCCCTATTTATTAGCTTTTTACTCAATTGAGCAATTAGAACACTTTTCTTTTGCTAAAAAATGGCAGACAGTAAGGTAATTTTTTTCCTTTCCTCTTTGTAGTAAACAGTAAATTAATTAAAAATAAGCAGGAACCCTCACACATTTAAAATGGCACTAGAAAGACCCATAGTGCTAAGCCACTTTAGAATGCAGAGTGCTTAACTCATCTATATTTTCAAGTTGCTAATCTCTTTGCAAAATTTGCAGTGCATATGTAGCTCCGCTTCAACTCCATGATTCTGTTTACTTTACAGGATAGTGCTGACCAATTAGCAAATCATTTTTTACAAAACACCCCAACTAGTAAATAAGTAACATGTTTACATGTATTAGTCATGTTTAACATGAATTAGTTATCACATCAGTAAAGACATATCTGAGACTAGGTATTCAAAAGGGAAAGAGTTTTAGTTGACACACAGTTCAGCATGGCTGGGGAGGCCTCAGGAAACTTACAATCATGGTGAAAAGGGAAGCAAACACGTCTTCATACAAATGGCAGTAGCAAAGAGAAGTGCCCAGGAAAAGGGGGAATAAAACCATCAGATCTTGTGAGATTCACTCACTATCATGAGAACAGCATGAAGGTAACCGCTCTTGTGATTCCATTACTCCCACCAGGTCCCTCTGATGACATGTGGGGATTATGGGAACAACATTTCAAAGTGAGATTTGGGTGGGGAACAGCCCAATCATGTCAACATGTAGTTATCTTTCTGGGTAATATCTCCTGCAATATGTGACAACAGTAGGAGGTGAAAGTCACTTACTCATTTTAAATTCTCTTTCTTGCCCACAGAAGGTTTGCTTAGATCTTGCCTGATTGTTTTTAGGTCTATTTTTAATACCTAAGGCATGAAGTGGGACTATTTGATACGATTATAATTCTAGCTCTTGTCAATTGTTGCATGACTCAGGAAAAGTTATGTTCTCTGCTTTAGAAATTCTATGTGCAAAGAGGAGCTATCAAGTGCAATGGACCCACTTTACAAGAATTTTGAGAAATACAGCTTTGAAAATGAAACAGAAAACATTCCCAAACCCCAAATGCTGCATAAATATTTAATTATGCTAGCACTGATTAAAATGCCCAGTAGAGATATATTAGTCTTGTTTTAGACCATCTATCCTCCCTTTTTTTGTAAGAAATTCCAGATAGACATTACGCATCATTCTTGATTAAACATTTATACAAATAAGTGCCTTGGTACTGCTGTTTTTGATTCATGTCTAAATAGCCTAGGGCCTAGGTACTTGTGGTTAAGTTTAATTTTCTGCAAGGATATTTTGCCTTTTACATTGGAATGGTTCTTTAGCTCCTTTTGAGAGTAGTTTTAGGACAGTCCTCGATGTCCTAGGGAAGTTGCTACAATATGTTTTATTTCATGTCCCTGATATTGATTTCATAAACAAGCTAACAAATGAGGTTTGAATAGTTTACTGAGGGAGAAGCAATGCTTGCAGTGAAGGAAGAACTGGGTGAGACTGGGCCCTACACTGCTAAGTGACATAGGAGAGGGTCTCTGCTCAAAAGACTGGAAGGGATTAGGCAGAATTTGCATCTCCATGGGTGGGCCCTCTGAGCTTGCCAGGCAGAAAGTATTTCCAGAGAAATAAAATGGATCTGTACACCCCACACTATCTCCCCAGAGAAGGACCCTCTAATGATGGCCATCTGACTATAAGTGTTTTTGTTGAGCTAAGGAAACCACTAAAGTTCATTTGAAATAAAACGTCTGGATTTTTTTAGTAATTAATTTACTAAACACCTTGAACCTAATGAGATGCCAACATGGTCTGTTGAGATTTGTTTCTGTAATCACTTCTTTTGACTATTTAACTATCTTTTCTTGTATAATCACTTGAATTCTAATTCAGTTTGGACTGTCCACTGCCTCCCAGTGTTGGGCAGCCCATAATTTCAGGGACTAAGAGCAGAGAAGGGGCGAGATGCACTCTTTTCTACCACTCCTCTTCATTCTTACATTTCTGCTTCTTTGGGACTGGGGTCGGGGAGTAAGAGTTAAGGAAAGGAGTAAAACTCTTTTCACAGGTGCTAATATAGGGCCTGTTTGAGTTTGTATTTCACCCGTGCAGAAGTTCTCAAATGTGGACTTTGTTGTCAAGCTCAAGTGGGAGGCTGCTCACTGGGTTAGTGTCTCACACATAAGATACATCAGATAGCCACTGGCTTGACTTCCTCATGCCTGGTCCAGCAGTGTAGACCCCAAAGCCTCTTGCTGCTTGGGTTACTGTGGCTGGCAGATGGCCTTCTTGGGTCCTGCCAAAACAGCTCCAGCTCAGCTGCCTCGACAGGGCTCTGCCTGTCCCAGGGGAGTATGATGTATCCTTGCCCTCCCTATGGTGGGGATGCTTATCAGCTGATTCACTGCTGAGTCTTCTCTAGTTTTGTTCTGCTCTGCTCTTGTAACCACAGATGAGAGATCAGTAAGTCCACTGTGTGGACTCCAATAGAACGAAATGCCAGTTCCCTAATATCTATAATCAGTGCTCTCTGGGAGCCATCATTAGTTGTACTGGGAGAAGTGGACCCAACCCAGAACGCTCTCATTCATCACTCACTTTTCCCAGGTCAACCCTCCAGCCCATCCTCTTCTGTTTATGATGAATCGTAGGATACAGGAGTGGAAGTTCTGCCACCAGCCTCTTAATGAGTCCTACAGAGGTTTCCCATGGGGACTTTTAGGAGAGGAGAACAAGTCTTCTCCAAGCATTGCAGCGATGATGAGAGGCATCTCGCCTTTGCTTAAATATCAGTATTTTATCATGTGTGCTCCTCCTATTTGAAAAGTTTTAACTCTGAATTTCTTTCTTAGTACTAACAAAACCTTGCTTCTTTTAAGCTTACAAAAGACTTCTTTAGTCTTAACGGCTTCTCAAACTTTCTATTAGAAACCTCATTCCCAACTTCCCTTCCACAGTTCTGAAGAGGTAGTGTCGAAAGCATTCAATGCGTCCACACTAAGCTCCTTGCACATACTAAGGACTCAATCATTAGTTCGTAAGCACGTACCATGCAGAAGTAATTCTAGTACAATATGGTATGTTATACACAACATACTTGCTTATGTGTATCTCCCACTTCATGGTACGTGATTCCAGGAAGTAATTGTTATCACTGTGTGTGGAACTTTGCATGTAGCAATTTCAGAATATTCTGCCACAATTCTTACATAATAGCAATTATTAACATTGTTATCTGTGTTGTTCTCTTCCCACTATATACTGACCAGTGAAAAAAATGATTTAAGAAATGAGGAATTTAAAGACCAGATAGTATTGTTGATCAGAAATTATCAATTATATATTACAGTTCATCACCCTGAAGACTTTCAGCATTTCCTGTACTTCTTACTTGGAACTTGATACAACTTTGACTTTCAGATCTATAATCTAGTGGCAATTTTATCTATTATACTATCTTAAAATTATGGTTTTGGTATTTAATAACTACATTACCTAGAATTGCCTTGCACCACTTTGTTCAATTAGACATGAAGAAGAAAAGTTACAACAAAGAAATGCTCTAAAATGTTTGTGTTCATTTGAAAAATAAAGTACCAACTCAGCATTTAGTTAATGTTCATTTTATAAAATATCTTAAAAGAACAGATAAAGTACTTGAGGTTACATAATAACCAGAATTGAAAAGGAATGAATAAAATATAAATTAATTGAACATATGACTATTGTGCCACATTACACAAGTTTTAAAAAGGCATTTTAAAAAACAATAAAATAGCAACTGGGGAAAAAACCCTTCACTCTATTGGTGTCTTTGTCTGGAAAAATTTCCCAGAATCACTAAAATTCCAGGTCAACAGGTAGTACCTGAATTATTCAAATACACTGTAATTTGCTTCCAAATCAGTTAGTTGAAGCGAGAAATTAAAATTTTAACCAAGTTATTTCAGTGCAAATCAAAGCTTCAAGTCGAAAATCTGAGAGGACAAATAATGTTCAAACTGTAGGAAATGCTTCTGGAACCGAAAAATAAAAAATTCACATTATGAAGAAATCTTTGCAAGTGTTCTTGGTGTATGAAATGCTGAGTTAACAAATGGGGACTTTTAAGTTGCAATGAGGGCTCATTATGAAGATGATTTGTGATGTGGGCAAAGGGGAAACGGAGAGGGAAGAGCGGAAGGTCATGTTTATGGAAGGAAATTCAAGTTAAGCATAAACTGCTTTTATTCAATTCTAGAAAAATTTGGTGAGGATACATCATACATTAGGGGAAGAAACAAATTATGGAGAAAAATTTACTGGAATATAATTGAGGATAAGTCCTTCTACCTCCAGAACATGTTTAAGTTGGGGGAGAAGGATGATATTGGCCACATATCTAATTTGTCATAATTTTATGGATTATATGAAATGCTGACTTAAGAAAATATTTGTGTTACCAAATCTTGAGAAATGGAAGGAATGTCTAACTTTTTGGATCACAGTGAAACGAAGTGGATCACTTCCAAACATCAACAAGCAGTGAGTTTTACATCTAAAAAAATATTTTGGTTTCATTATTTTCTCAAAAAAATTTTTTTAGGTTTAATTTCATAGGTGATAGGTAGCAATGGGTCTTTCAGGAATGTTTTCCCCTTTTTGTTCCATTCTGTATGAGTTTTTGATTCACTCTTTTCAAATGACAATACTAACGGTTGCTGATGAGTACAAGACATAGAGATTTTGGTGGAGGCTGGTAAATTTTCTTTGCAAAATAGATTCCCTCCTCCCCGCCCCAAATTTCAGGTCCAGGTTTACTGCATCATCACCAATCTTTCTTTTTTAAATTCTCACTGGAAACTTTCACGTATTATTTATAAACTGAATGAGAATGTGCTACGTTTTCTAACATTCTTATTTTACATCATTCTCTATTAGGAATGCTGCAACAATATTATCACAATGAAGTGGCAACTTTTGGATGTTAGACTGTACCTATCATCAGCAATCATAAGAAGGCCAAAATAAACAGTGCTATTCCAAGGGGACATCTGAAACTCTTAAAACAAGTGAAAAATCATAATGACAAAACATGGGTTCATAGAACAACAGAAAATTTGTCAATGCAATTTAAAGAATGTAAGAAACTTCAGTCATATACCTGCTCATGGGAAGAACATCTAAGACAAATGAAAAATTGCCCTACAGGGATATAACCAGCTCAGAACCATCTGAAAAAGTTCATACAAAAGCAGAATTTATCCAAGGCCTGTGAGTCCTCATCTCATAGCATGAAAGCCAGACTGTCAAAAAAAGGGCACATGTCGCTTTGCAAAGGAATGCATTAACTCCTCTCCAGGGTCAACTTAGTCTACAGGTCTTTTGTATAACATCAATTTCCATCAGATCTGCTAGATGTTCAGTCATGCCCTTTAAAGTCCTGAAGGCAGGCTCACTATCCGATGCATCTTTGTACATCACCGTAGATGTGAAGTGAAAAGAGGCGACACAGAAATATGCACAAACTCACAATTAGTCCACATTTAGAAAACTTTCTGTGGGTTCAAGCATTTACACAGAGATGATTTTCATCTCATTTCTCCATCAATTTCTTATTAGAAATGGAAAACAGCTAATTCTAAATTCTAAAGCTCTGGGGGAAACCTTCTCCAAGCTTTGTCTATCAGACAGACTTTGTCATAAAAAATATAGGAAAACAAAAATAAAACATTATGCTGGAATCAGCTTTTGAGAGTATGTGCTTTAAAAACACAGTGCCTAACAGCACCAAGCACAGCACAGACACTCAATAAATATTTGTAGATTTATTAAGAGTAATAATATGGTGTCTGAAGAACCACCATTTTGTAAAAAAGGTAAAACTATATTAATTTATTTCACCTGATTTGATTGAGCAGTGGGGGGCAATGAATGAGACAATCTGCAAATTAAATATGAACCCTAATTTGATTGGAGAGAGGAAATTACTGAGAACTTTGCAAAAAACATTCCCACAGTAGCCTTGACACTTAACAGTGCATCGAAGATTTAACATTTCCACTGCAATATGAGCTTGTTCCCACAGCTCTTAGGAACTGGAGTGTAATCACTCAAATGGGAAATAAAGTCTAATTCTGAAAATTATTAATCTATTTCAGGGAGATGGCCCTCTCATTCAGCATCCCTCAAAGGCAGGCAGGCATATCAGGGGACCTTGTTATATAAGTTCATTACAGCATTGTCTTATACGAGTGTTATCTCTTCCACATCTGTAGTAATTGCTCTCTAATATTTTAGATTTTTATAGTTGTAACACCCCTGGGATGACAGACTTAGAATATGGAGGATTAAAGGTCACAAAACTTAAACTAGAAAGGGAAGCTCCTCTATGTTATGTGGAAACCCCTTACAAAAGGCAGTTTATTGACAAATAAATGCTTCATACATTCAGCTTTTCCCCATCTCTCAACAGTGATGGTTTCCAAAGAAGAAACTCAGTAGTGAAGAACACATATATCTATATTTTCTGCATTAGTTTGATCAGTTGAAAATCAGAAGCTTTAAAGCATCTGGTGAATGGGAGAAATGGAAGAGGACCTGGGCAGGGATGTGGATGGTAGAGATCAAAATGAATGAATGACTGAGCTGTTGATATGGACAGCAAGAGAGTTGGTGGGAAATGTTACAGCAGACCTGACCATGCTACAAGGGGTCCGTGAAGAACACAGTACAAGTATCAAAACACCAAAACCAAACTAGAGTAAAAACAAAAACAAACTGCAACTTTGCCAAATTGTAAACAAGGAAAAGCATTTCACAGGTTCAAAGTTCAAGGGAAGTAAACGTCTTTAAATTATTTTTGTCAGTTCAACCCTGATTTAAAAATATGGCTAGCAAAAACAAGGAAGTCACAGCTGTCGACATCCTGAGCAAGCATCGGTCTCCTTTGAGAAGCTGCTACACGAGGAGGAGACACTTCTCTCTTAAATTCCATCTCGATTCTTTCATTTCCACACTCTTGGAATATGTCGATTGCTTTCCATGTTGGTGTTTACTGTTCTGGCTGCTATAGATTTAGACGTGGGGAAATAGGTGGAGGGAAGGCAAATTCTCGGAGGATGCTCCGGGCAACTTCAACATTATTCTGGGCTATCTCTAAGGCTCTCTTCACCTCTTCAAAGGCATAACCCTCTCCCATGAGTTTTGCAATTTTTGCATCGACGTTTTCCATTGCCGCCTCAGGCCCATGGGGTTTCCTGTGGTGAATTTCTGGTGCAGTCCTGCGGGGTCGTGGTTTTGGGGGTCTGGCTGGTGCTTGTGAACTGTCTGTGCACATTTTTAAAGAGAAACCATTTAAACAGTGAGATAAAAATGAAGCCATGATCACATAACAGCATTATCTCATTTCCTATGGAAACATTATTTCTTGTTTTCTTTACAAATAAACTCCCTCCCACCCCCCGCCGCCATTTTCCATACTATTGTGGGATAGGTAGTATTACCCTCATTCTGAACAACAGAAAATTAAGGTAGAGTGTGTTGGTAGTTCCACTGAGAAATTTACACATTTCTTTCTCTATTCCACATCTGATTATTCAAGCCATATGTGGTCAGAGACATACAGAAAGAAAAAAAATCAGAATAACTACCTAAAAAGGGAATATTTTCACTTTGTTTAGCAATACAGTTCATGCTCTACTACAGCACAGGCTCTGGCTGATGGTTCTTCAGAGGAACAATCTTGGGAGGTTTCTATGAGAGGAAACTGTGTTCACAAGCTCACAGATACCCACTATAGAACGTCCCCACACGTCCTGAATCCCGTCCATGTCACAGCAGAACTGCTCTAAAAGAGATGCTCTGTAGCATCTTCCTAGCTGATTTTCAAGTTAATCTGTGCCTTACTGATGCTAGGAGAAAAAAGAAAACAGTAGATGCTGTGACTTTACTGTTAGTCAATAGCTTGAATGGAAGTAAACTCAGTGCTTTGCTCAAACACTTTATACAGATTCCAATGTAAAGCAAACCTAGAAGAAATAACAGGAGTAGAGAATTGAGTTCTAGATCAGTCCCTTGGTGATAATAGTCCCTCAAATTTAAACTGATGACATTGGTACCCATGAATGAACAGCAACATCAAGAGAAAAAAGAAATAATTATATGCCACCATCTCACACAGGTCCCAGATCACGGGCTAGCTAAATTGACAGGGCTCTTTCATCATGTATTTCCTGGTTTATGTATAGCACTGAACCTCAAAAGCCTAGACAAATAGGTACACACACACACACACACACTCTCTCTCTCTCTCTCTATATATATATATATATACACACACACACACACACACTCTCTATATATATATACACACACACACACACACACACACATATATATACACATACATGTATACATTTTGGGTTTTTTTTTTTTTTTTTTTTTTTTGAGACGGAGTTTCGCTCTAGGAGTGCAATGGCGCGATCTTGGCTCACCACAACCTCCGCCTCCTGGGTTCAAGCAATTTGCCTGCCTCAGTCTCCTGAGTAGCTGGGACTACAGGCGAATGCCACCTAATTTTTGCATTTTTAGTAGAGACGGGCTTTCACCATGTTGACCAGGATGGTCTCGATCTCTTGACCTCCTCGTGATCCACCTGCCTCAGTGTTTTTTTTTTTTTTTTTTGAGATGGAGTTTTGTTCTTGTTGCCCAGGCTGGAGTGCAATGGCGCAGTCTTGGCTCAATGCAACCTCCACCTCTCAGGTTCAAGCAATTCTCCTGGCTCAGCCTCCCAATTAGCTAGGATTACAGGCATGCGCCACCATGCCTGGTTAATTTTGTATTTTTTTAGTAAAGATGGAATTTCACCATGTTGATCAGGCAGGTCTTGAACTTCTGACCCCAAGTGATCCACCCACCTCAGCCTCCCAAAGTGCTGGGATTACAGGCATGAGCCACTGCACCCGGCCCATATACTCATTTTAAAATGTCAACTTTATGTCATGAAATACGCTTATGGATTTAGGACTATCTAGACAACAATATTTAATACCTTTCTCCTAGACCACCGACAAATGCCAAACAACAAATTCAAGGACACAGTTACGTGAATTGGTGATGTGAGGCTAACACCCAACGTCTCATGCTTAATGTGTTCCTCTTGTCTCCCCACTTCTGCCACCTCAGCAACCTTCCCAATGGCTTCAGGAGATATTGTAGGCTGATATTTTCAATAATAATAAATTTAAATAATAAAAGATGATCCAATTTATTGTTTAATATTTTTCCTTTCTAAATCAAAAGACGCGTGATATTTTTCCATGAGAATCACATCATATATCTTTTGATTTAGAAAGGTAACTTGTAAAAACATCATCCTATACACAATTCTAGCAATATCAATACTTACATAAAACAGAAGCCCCTAGGATAAATGTATTTATTTCCACATTAAATAGGATGTCTTTTTATTTTTATTTTATTTATTTTTTCTTTTCGAGATGGAGTTTCGCTCTTGTCACCCAGGCTGGAGTGCAATGGCGCGATCTTGGCTCACAGCAACCTCCACCTCCTGGGTTCAGGCAATTCTCCTGCCTCAGCCTCCTAACTGGGATTACAGGCATGCACCACCATGCCTGGCTAATTTTTTGTATTTTCAGTAGAGACAGGATTTCACCAGGTTGACCAGGATGGTCTTGATCTCTTGACCTCGTGATCCACCTGCCTCGGTCTCCCAAAGTGCTGGGATTACAGGCGTGAGCCACTGTGCCAGGCGTCTTTTTTTTTTTAAAATGAGATGAATTCTCACCATGTTGACAAGGCTGATCTCGAACTCTTATCTTCAAATAATCCTTCCATCTTGGCCTCCCAAAGTGCTAAAATTACATGTGTGAGCCACTGCGCCTGGCCATGATGACAGACTTATCTTTATTCCTTTTTTGTAGCATAGTGTCCAGTTTTAAAAAAAACACTACAGCTGTAGATATTATATATTAAAGAATGCACATATATAAAAACGCAAAATTTCTGGTTCTTGCTAATATCTACTGTTTCTTGTATCTGAAATTAAACATCTCAAACAATTACCATCTGCTAAATTGCATCTCTTAGTATATTTTGTAGTTCCATGTATTTTCCTATTAAGTATTTTCATTATGTCATACAGGATTGGACAATCAATTACGTTTTGCTCTTAATCATTTTCAAAAACTATTAGAAATACTTGAAAGGTTTCCTTTAATCAATTACCAAAAAAGCTCATACACTTAAATCATATCTGTTCTGAGACACTTTTAGATGAGAAAAGTACCTAGATTTTGATAGAAAAGTACTAGATTTAGAAAACAATTACCTTGTTTTCTACAGGTAATTTTCTAAGAGATTTTTAATATTGTTATGTCTGTCCAGAAGCTAAGATGGGCATGTGAATGCCGGGCATGTTTGAAAAGAACAGCTTTGTATACACGTGGGATGAATACTGTCATAGCCAGGAATACCTCTAATAAATAGGATGATTGACAATTAAATCTTAAATCTCAGTTTGGCTGCTAAGATCTTGGGCTAAGCAATTTGCTTTCACAATTCTCATTCTCCAGATCTATTTTTTATAAAAAATATCTTGTGTTTAGAGGCATTATTTATCCCTTTTCAATCAGGTAGTATGAAAATTAATGTAATATACAGGAGATATGGACTGAGGAGACCATTAACAAGACAATGAATTCATATTTATAATGATAATTGCTATACTCAAATGCTGTAGACCAGCAATTACTATAAATTAACAGGCATTCCAGAGAAGTGTGAGAGAAGAAAGACCAAAAAATTTGTTGTGAGTATCTGATTCTACAGAAAGCCTTCAAACGGAGTATTAAAAAGCAAGATCTGGTGCAGCCCCAACTAGTAGTGGAAACCGTTAAAAAGATGGGAGGAGGTGATCATTTCCGCGTTGACCATTAAAGGAAGTTGCTTAGAACCAATCACTCTTTTTTTCTCTTCCCAAAGCTCAGAAGCAGCCTTCACTTTTTCCGCTTTTCTTTTCACAATATCTAAGAGCGGATTATACCAGGTCCTTATTTACTTTTGCACTTTTGAATGTGTAAGGTAGTGGAAAAAAGCAACGAAATGAAGATGAAACTATCTTCTGGTCCCCTAAAAGTTACTATATTGCAGTTTGGGAGCACACTGAAATAACTATAAATTTTATCAACCCTATGGAGTTTCTGTCCCTGAATACATATCATCCTTAAAAATAGTTATTTTGGAAGAGAGTGTGTTTGTTCTAGTGCTACCATCCATGGTCAAGGTATTTTTGAACTCTTGAGTAATTGCAACAGTATCAAAATAAGTACAAGAATGTGAGCCACAGGTTATAAGTAGTTCATCTTCTGGAGTACCAATTTTATTAAAGGATATAAGGTCATTAATATTTTAAAACACTGACATGAATATAGATACACGAAGGAGTAAAATACAGAGTCTGCATACATTTTTGAGATAAAACAGACTTACAGAGAACGTCTTACACTAAAAAACCGAGTACTGTCCTCTTTTACTTATTGCCCCAGTCCTTGTGTTGCCCACTGTAAACTCCTCTTTGAGACAGAAAGATTGGAGAAGCCCTTGTTTAGGAGTAAATCTTGATTTAGTTTTCCTTTCCTGAGTATATGAAAGAACAGAGTGACATACAGAGAAGTTCTGGATGGCATGGGAATTAGCATGATAACATGGCTGGAATAATACCTAGAATGATCACTCTAGGTCAAACATTCTAGGAGCGGGCAATCACTATTTAGATGCTAAAATAGTTTGTGGCCTTCCAAAGAGCCACAGTACATAGAGATACATCTCTATCTCCATCTCTACTAAGCACATCTGTAATATTAAACTTTCAATATTGCTCAGGACAGAAAGCTTATTAGGATTAAAAAAAAAAGCCCATAAGCATACCATAATTTTTTTTAAGTGAGACACACTGCTGTATAATCTATATAACCGCCATATAAAAGAATTGAGAATACTTCATTTCAGTGGCTGTCAATTATGTTGTCACAAAAAGCCTTTATTAGTCTCCTCATCATCTAAAGATTGGGTTGGTTTTTGTCTGTATTTTGAAAGATACATCTAATAAGCAAATGCTATTGTATTGATGAATACATTTTCCGATTTTCTGTTATACTGAATCATGTTCGACACTAAATATAACACTGAGCTTCTATATTTCTAGAAAATGGCAAAGGCATTTAATGCAAAAGTTTTCTTGCATATAAGGTTAGGGTTTCTATTAGACTGTCAAAATGTTAAAAATAAGGTCTGATAGCACACAAAAAATAAGGGACTATCAAACAATAATTTAAAATGACATTTATTTTTAAAAGCGATGCGGTAAAATACGTATAATACTCGAATGGAATTGAGATAGAACTGACATAAATCTTAAGTGAAAATGTGCATAGACAAAACATTAGAAGGTTGCACTTGAAATGGCAATAATGTTCCTTATTGAGGATAGGGCTATAAGCAATTGCCTTTTCTTATTGTTTATCTGTAACTTCCTTTTATCTTCCAAAGTAAGTGTAATAAGTTCATAATTAGGAAAACCACCACCACCGACAAAATAGTCTCAGCTCTTGTCTGCTATTTTTAAAGGCCTCAGCAGTGCAGGTCTCTAAGCCTGAGAAGCAGAGATCGATTTTGCTCATGTGAAAAATACAGGTAGCACACAGTGAGTGGTTTCCCTAAGGTCATGTGAAAAGTGTTGGAAGCTACATTTCAGAATCTCTAGTGCAGTTTTACTATTTCTAAAACCCCCCATTTCTCTGTCATCACTACTATTCCATCACTATTATGATTTTACCACTGAACATCTCCAAACTCAGTTTACCCATTCTTGTTATATGCATGTGCACATTTTTTTCTAACATAATTTTGTCATGTTGATGGGATAACAACATACTTTATTAACAAACTTCTACAAAACTGGAACTGATTTAAATTTTATCAGGCTGATGCTTGCTGCAGTAGCTTGAGTAAGTTACTATTCATTGCTGTGTCCTGCCTTCTTCTATAAATTGACATTAATAAAATCAATTTCAAGCTGGGAGTAGTGGCTCACACTTATAATCCCAGCACTTTGGGAGGCTGGTGGGTGGATCACCTGAGGTAAGGAGTTCAAGACCAACCTGACCAATACGGTGAAACACAGTCTCTACTAAAAATACAAAAATTATCTGGGTTTGGTGGCATGCACCTGTAGTACCAGTACTTGGGAGGCCGAGAAAGGAGAATTGCTTGAACCTAGGACACAGAGGTTGAGTGAGCTGAGACTGCACCACTGCACTCCAGTCTGGACGACAGGGCAAGACTCAATCTCAAAAATATAAAAATAAAAATAAAATATCTATTTCAGAGTGGTTATGAGAAATAAAATTATATCTATTTCTACATTACACAGTAAGAATACATTGATTTATATTTATATAACCATATATTTGTATAAAAATATTAAATATACAATGTATAATTATAGATAATATAAAACATACATTATTAAATAACATGTATATATTTTAGTGTATAACTATATACATATAATTACATATAATATTAACATATAAAAATATATATCTGTATCTAAAATACTTAAAGCATTAGGACTATAATATATAAATTTTAATTAGATAAAATAATATTGCACATATTATCTGAAGCATACTTTCTAAATTGACTTAGTAAACTAGTGACAATTCTTCGGATAGACATCAAAATCCTTAGACTACTGACCTTCTCAACTATAGCAATAACAGAATTAGAAAATAAATAAATTAATCAACAAACAAATGAAATCTCAAAGACATTATAATAACTTTGTTATTCTACTAGATGTTGGATTAATTCTGGGACTCATTTTTATGCCATAGGCCATAGTTTAATTACTGCCACTATACAAATACTGATGGCCATGTGCAGTGGCTCATGCCTGTAATCCCAGCACTTTGGGAGCTGCGGCCAGCAGATTACAAGGTAAAGAGTTCAGGACCCGTGTGGCCAAACATGGTGAAACCCCGTCTCTACTAAAAATACAAAACTTAGCCAGGCATGACGATGGGTGCCATTAATCCAGCTACTCAGGAAGCTGAGGCACAGGAATCACTTGAACCTGGGAGGTAGAGGTTGCAATGAGTCAAGATTGTGCCACTGCACTCCAGCCTGGGCAACAGGGCGAGACTCTGTCTCAAAAAAAAAAAAAAAAGAAAAAGAAATACTGCCTACTTATAGAAGGACATGATTTAATAAACTAAATTACAAACAAATAAAATCTTCACATATAATGTTTTAAATACATCCAGAAAATGGTTATTTAATATTAGATTTGTAAGGAAAATGACACTAGGTTCTCCGGCTTCTAAATTGATGCTGTATGTAAGCCCCAGTATTTCATGTAGCGGAACTGTGGGAAAACTCAACATTACCATTTCCTTTGCTGAAACATAAAATCTTAAAGATATATAATCTACCTTAAAATTCTAACCCTTGTGTGAAGTGAAGCCATGATTTTCAATTGAGATTTTAACAAGATAAATGATTGACAATATAAAATTTATTCAACATCCCATCAATTCTCCTTTAAGCTAGTAAACTAATAGTAGTATTGAAATTAATTCGTTTTAAAATGAGGTCTCCTCTATTTTATGATGAGAATGGCTTATTTGGCAATAAGGTCTTTTAATGGTTTCGAACACATTTGAGTTGTGCTAAAATCTAGCATTGTTTTCAAGTGTTACCTTGAACTTCCTTCTAAATACTAAGAATATGAAAAATCACCTCAAGAGTGAATGCCATACTTCATTAGCACAAGCCTTTTAGAGTTTTTAAAGAATGGTATACAAACTGTAGCACAATATGTCTTACAACAAGAGAAAAGCAAACTGGGAAATTTGTAGAACCTCACATACAGATAGAAGAGACATGAGCCCCGTGTGAATAATACATCCATGTAAAGAAACAAGCAGATTATTGGCAAAAATATTTGTCTTATATACAGGTATATGTGCATTTAACATGGGCTGGTAAGATCCTCTTATATCTGGACTACTGATTACATGTTCATACATTTAAATTTCAATTATACACTTAAAACTTTAAGAAAACTATAAAATATTTTCTTTGGGGGAATAAACATTTATAAGGCTTTTTAATATATGTAGACATACAGATAACATGCAGACATATTTTTTAGATGAGAAAATGGGAGATATTTTTAAATCAGTGAAACTACATTTTAACATTCTTTAGAAATATACTTTTCATAGAAAGCCTATCCATAAATAAGTCACTATCAATTATTTAGACAGCCACAAGAAATAATAGAAGTTGAATTCATAGGGTATAGCAACCATACGAGAACCCCCATTTGGTCATCTTAAAAAGGCCCTAATAAAAACAGACTAATTGCTGCAAAATAAGAGCTATTAGAATTCTAAAGGCACATATGCATTCAGTCTCAAGTGCTGAATGGAAAGACCCCATCCAGAAGGCAAGTTCAGTCTCTCTGCCACTGTGAAATAAACTAGTGGACAGCTTGGTAAGCCTGTGAGCTGCATGTGAACAAACATCTGTTGGAAAAAAATTTCTTATTTTCTGTGGTTGACTGTGTTTGTAGAGAAAGTTTAGGGAGTAGATTGAAGTATTTGATGTTATAGCTAGCTGGGGCCCTCAGAGTAATAGTTAGACTCTTTTATTACTTAGGTAAAAGCCAGTTCAGGCTTCCGGCAAATAACTGTTCGGGATATTTCAACAAGGTCTGTGATTTGAAGTTCTTCCAGACATTTCTAGTGTAATGCTAATCGGGATTCACACCGCTTGAAATCATACATGTGAATGATGTTGCTCTGGGCTCTACCACACCCACTTACTATGGAGCAAACTGTAAAGAAGCTGTAAAAACACTGTGTTTTGGCCACAACTTTTCCCATAAGTAGAGTATACGTTTCTTTTCATCCAGAGTTGGTGGTACTGAATATGTTATTTTAAATCAGTCATAGCACTTAGCTCAAAGTTTTATTTTAATGCTATTTTCTTTATAAAAAATTGCTTCTCTGGCTGGGGGCAGTGGCTCACACTTGTAATCCCAGCCCTTGGAGAGGCTGAGGTGGGCGGATCACCTGAGGTCAGGAGTTCCAGAACAGCCTGACCAACATGGAGAAATCCCATCTCTACTGAAAGTACAAATTAGCTGGGCGTGGTGGTGCATGCCTGTAATCCCAGCTACTTGGGAGGCTAAGGCAGAAGAATCACTTGAACCCGGGAGGTGGAGGGTGCGGTGAGCTGATATTGTGACATTGCACTCCAGCCTGGGCAACAAGAGTGAGACTGTCTCAAGAAAAAAAAAAATTGTTTCTTTATGTTATACAGAAGCAATCAGACATTGTCTGCCTTTCTTGATTTTCTTGTTTTGTCATCAGATTATTTTGAATGGAATTACAGGCTACTCTTGAATATATATATATAGTCTTAGAATGACTAGAAATAAACTGGTAAGAGAATGCTGGTCAAAATTGGAAAAGGTTAAAAAGATTTTCTATGCTTTCCTGAGTTATATGCAAGTATTGAAACATATAAAACTTCTGTACAGCAAAAGAAACAATCATTAGAGTGAACCAACAACCAACAGAATGGGAAAAAAATTCTGCAATCTATCCTTCTGACAAAGGGCTAATATCCAGAATCTACAAAGAAATAAAACAGATATACAAGAAAAAATCAAACAAACCCATTCAAAAGTGGGCGAAGGATATGAACAGATACTTTTCAAAAGAAGACATATACGAGGCCAACAAACATGAAAAAATATTCATCATCACTCATTAGAGAAATGCAAATCAAAACGACATTGAGATACCATCTCACGCCAGTTAGAATGGTGATCATTAAAAAATCTGGAGATAACAGATGCTGGGGAGGATGTAGAGAAATAAGAACACTCTTACACTGTTGGCAGGAGTGTAAATTAGTTCAACCATTGTGGAAGACAGTGTGGTGATTTCTCAAGGATCTAGAAATAGAAATTCCATTTGACCCAGCAATCCCATTACTGGGTATATAGCCAAAGGACTCTAAATGGTTCTATTATAAAGACACATACACACGTATGTTCACTGCAGCACTGTTTACAGTAGCAAAGAACTGGAACCAACCCAAATGCCCATCAATGATAGACTGGATAAAGAAAATGCAGCACATATACACCATGGAATACTATGCAGCCATAAAAACCGATGAGTTCATGTCTTTGTAGGGACTTGGATGAATCTGTAAACCATCATTCTCAGCAAACTGACACAAGAACAGAAAACCAAACACCACATGTTCTAGCTCCTAGGCGGGTGCTGAACAATAAGAACATGTGGACTCAGGGAGAGGAGCATCACGCACCAGGGGCAGTTGAGGGGGGATTGGGGAGGGACAGCGGTGGGGGGCGGGGAGAGTAGGAAGGAATAACATGGGAAGGAATGCCAGATATAGATGAAGGGGGAATAGAGGCAGTGAACCACCTGGTTATCTATGCACCTATGCAACAACCCTGCATGACCTGCACATGTACCCCAGAACCTAAAGTAAAATTAAAAAAAAAAAAATATATATATATATATATTAAACTACACAGGGATTTCTGCATAGCTCATACATAACATCGAGCACCTAAGAACTACCATACTGACAATTCTTAAAACAGCTCATTAATTATCTTGATTCAGAAGTTTCAGAATGCATTGCTATTACTGTTAGCAAATCTTCTATGAACTGAAGTTTTAGCTTTAAAAAGAAATCTTGAAATAAGACAAAAGTTTGTAGAGGAAAACTTCTAATATTTACAAATATAAGACAAAAATAATGCTTATCAGATACATGCAGTTAGTTTAATATGGACATCAGCCCTATTTCCTTCCTTTTGCCTATATGTCCGCTCAAATCCATCCATCCATTCATCCATCCAACCGTCCATCCGTCCATCTGTCCATCCGTCCGTCCATCCGTCCATCCGTCCATCCACCCACCCACCCCCAACTATCCATCTAAGAAACATATGCTGGGCACTCTGTTGGACACTTGAGGATAAAGCAATGCTATGGACTGAATGTCTGTGCCCTCTTCTCTGCAAATCCATATATTAAAACCTAATCCCTGTCGTAATGGTATTTGGAGGGGAAGCCTTTGTGAGATGACTGTATTATGCCGGTGACGCCCTCATGAAAGGGATTAGTGTCCTTATGAAACAGATCCTAGAGCACTCTCTTGCCCTCGTGAGGACACAGTATGAATGCAATTATTTATGAACCCAGAGGAGGGCCCTCACTAGACAATGAATGTTGGTACTTTGACCTTGGACTTCCCAGCTTCCAGAACTGTGAGACATAAATATTTGCCATTTAGGCAATTCAGTCTACAGTATTCTGTTATAGTAGCCTGAACTGACTAGGACAAGCAGTGAACCAAAGAACACTTTTATCTTCAAAGTGTTAATACTTTAGTAGATGAGACAGATGACCAACAAACAAGCAAATGACTGAATAATAAAATTTTAGGTAGTGACAGGTGCTATGAAGAAAAAGCAAAAAGGGAAAGAAAATGACTGTAGAAGATAGGGGAGCTATTTAGATAAGTTCAGGGAAAGCCTCCTCAAGAAGCAAAGCAGCAGCATTCCATTATTATTGGTTATGAGTATGACTTGTTTTTACAAAAATGGTACATCCTTCTATTTGATGGCTGGCAATGGAGCACTGGTTGGTAGCCCTAAATAAGCTAAGACAAAGAATAGTTTGGTGCTAGTATTAATTCTAAAGAGATTTCTGTCTTAATGGAGAAATAAGACAGCATTTCAATGTACAAAGAGATTTTCCCCATTTCCCAAACCTAAGAAAAAATGAAAGCTAGATAATGAAATCATTTCAAATCAAAGAAGTGGCTCCACTGACTGATTAAAGATAAAACTAAGCTTGCTATTTTTCTCTTCTTTTTTTTTTATTGCATTCTTTTTAAATTGCATTTTAGGTTTTGGGGTACATGTGCGGAACATGCAAGACATTTGCATAGGTACACACATGGCAGTGTGTTTTGCTGCCTTCCTCCCCTTCACCCACATTTGGCCTTTCTCCCCAGGCTATCCCTCCCCAGTTCCCCGCCTCCCGCTGTCCCTCCCCTCTTGCCCCCAGTAGACCCCAGTGTTTGGTACTCCCCTCCCTGTGTCCATGTGTTCTCATTTTTCCACATCCACCTATGAGTGAGAATATGCGGTGTTTCATTTTCTGTTCTTGTGTCAGTTTGCTGAGAATGATGTTCTCCAGATTCATCCATGTCCCTACAAACGACACGAACTGACCGTTTTTTATTGCTGCATAATATTCCATGGTGTATATGTGCCACATTTTCCCAATCCAGTCTATCATTGATGGGCATTTGGGTTGGTTCCAGGTCTTTGCTATTGTAAACAGTGCTGCAACGAACATTGGTGTGCATGTGTCCTTATAGTAGAGCGACTTACAGTCCTTTGGATATATAAGCTTGCTATTTTTCTCTTCTATGAGGCAGTTTTGTAGCCATTCCTCTCACAATGCAAGTTTTATAAGCAAAATGCAAAGATGATAAAAAATACTTCCTTAGGTAGATTCATTAAATTATATAATGAATAAGAAGGTGCTCTGAAAAGCAGAAAGCACCGTAATAACAATAAGGGATTATTATTATTACTGTTTTTAGCCAACTCACCTGAAGATGAAGGAAGCTGATCATAGTCCTGTGATGTTCTGTTAGTTTTGACATTTTCACCTGGTAATCTTCTAGCGGGAGGCAAAGGAACTTGGCCACTTGCATCAAAAAAGGGGTCTTAAAAATAAAAACAAATTTCAAATTAAAAGGATCATCTCTGTTGATTGTCTGAAGAAAAAATTCTAGAATTATTTTGTGAAGATTACAGCTTTCAAAAATAAATTAGAAAATTAAATCCATAACTGATATTAACCATTTTCTACTGCCTGCATATTTTCTAATTTATTCATCACTTGCTTAAATATGCTCTTCACATTTATTTCCAGATAATAAAGACTACTAGTTTTATATTTATATTTTGCAAATATCTTATTTAATTATAAGATTATTGACAACAAAAAAACAGCTTCTAAATTTTACTTTCTGTCCCATCCCAATCCAACCCATACAATGTATAGAAAGTGTTCTAAAGTAAAAGCAAAAAATCCCAACAAAACAAAACAAACAAACAAAAAGAACTATGGATTTGGGTCCTCCCTATGAGTATTATCAAATCACTTAATCCCTCTAACATTGGGCATACAAAATCTGTAAAACAGACCTGAAATTTCAGATTTGTGAGGATTAAATGAATTTGTGTATATAACATCTTCTGCACATACAAGGTGCTTATTGTTATGTTGGGCATCCTAGGCTAAACATCAATGTTGTTAGTTGGCTTACTAAATAGTAAATTCGACTGTTAAAAATTATGCCATTTAGTAATTAACATTTGAATATACAGTAAAATGGGATAATTTACCACCATGGCAGTCAGAGACAGGGCATCTGAAATAGTAAAAAATATGATATTTACTAACTGAGACTAAAGGGAGAAAAAGAGATTTTGTCAATGTTGCTGTATTAGATCATTAATACCATAAACCCAACTGGTTTAAAATTCACAGTATATGGGTTTAAATGCTTAGAGAATTGGTTCCCTTTTTGAGTAGACAAACATTACATCCAAAACCTTGTTCACTAATAATTTGTCTAGCTATCACTCCCACCTCAGGGTCCTCTGCTTTCTTCTCGTAGCACTTTTATGTTGTCTGTATCTCTGAAAATACCTTTAATTCTTCTGAGAAAAAGGATCTTGTCTTACTCCTCATGTTTGAATTATACCCCCAACTCCAACATAGCACCTAGAACACTCTTGGCAAATAGGTTACACTTAATATTTACTTTTAGCTACCAAAAATAAATCCATACAAATTCAGATTGTTCACAGATTCAAAATCAGTGAAACCTGAATTGCTAATGTCAAGCAAAAATTGTAAAGATTAAAGAAGACCCGATTGTATTTCATTGTCTTAACTTCCACTCCCATTAGACATTAATAATATGGAAGAATTTGATTAAATATTGCCTATTTTCATATTGACTTTTGACTGGTTAATGTAAGGCAGGATTTAAAGCCATTAATTATTTATCTTTTCGCCTTTTTCCGAGTATACTAATTATCACCAGCTTTGCTGAGGATTCTTTGACTTAGACAAGGCTCTTTCACTAGTTTTCATTAATTTCAAGATTAAAATAACTCTTACATTTTGAGTTTTCAATAACTGAAGAATTGATAGTCCAGTTCCATTAATTTTGCAGAGAAATTTTTAGGAAGAAATGAAAAGATAAATTGCATGAGATAAATGTTGATCTTTTGGTTTGTTAAATAAACCAAAGGAAACAAATATGGTGAATTCAGCATAAATTTTGAAATTTCCCAAATATTTTGAATTAAACATGTAATAAAATTTACTTTAGATTCTTGTGGACTCTAAATGCCCCGAGATTAAGTCAGATGATGAATTTTCTTTTACAATATATACACTTGCATATATATATATATATATATATATATATATATATATATACTTTTTCTTTTTTTTTGAGACGGAGTTTCGCTCTTGTTACCCAGGCTGGGGTGCAATGGCGCGATCTCCGCTTACCGCAACCTCCGCCTCCTGGGTTCAGGCAGTTCTCCTGCCTCAGCCTCCTGAGTAGCTGGGATTACAGGCACGCACCACCAAGCCCAGCTAATTTTTTGTATCTTTAGTAGAGACGGGGTTTCACCATGTTGACCAGGATGGTCTCGATCTGTTGACCTCGTGATCCACCCGCCTCGGCCTCCCAAAGTGCTGGGATTACAGGCTTGAGCCACCGCGCCCGGCCACACTTGCTTATATATTTACGGGAAATTTATAGGTTTGTCAAATACACTTAAGTGTATTTACTTATTTTAAATAAATAACCTTATTTATTAACCTTATTTAAAATGAGGTTATTTATTTTAACCTTAAATAAATCACCTATTTATTTAAGGTTTATTTTAACCTTAAATATATCACCTATTTATTTAAGGTTAAAAAGCAAACTCTTGATATATTTCAGAGCCATAAATAGATAGACTACAAAATACACCACTCTACTAGATTCTTCCATTAAACAATATTATTTAAAAGGTATTAGATACGCTAAAAATATTATCAATAGCAAGAATACCTTTATATGGTTCCGGTTTGAATCATTATCATGTTCTATCTTGCATCATATCCTAAGTTTGCTCATTGTCAGACACAAGGTAAACTGGGCTCTCTAAAGCAAGTTATAAAGTTGGAAGCCTTCAGGCTTTAAAGGGAAAGACAGTAGATATAACACAACCGCTACAAGAGTACAATAATTACCAACTGTCGTCCCCTGATAAGAAAATTCTGAAAAGCAATCAAGCTTTTCTAACAAATTCTTCAAAAACTAAAGGAAAAATGTTATATCCACAGGATGGAGCACCCAAACTGAAATTATCACAGCCAACGTATCATTTATATAGGAGTCAGTGGCTGCGAAATAAATGGATCCACACAGAGATTCATCTGTTCTAAAAGGCAAAGTACTACTGCTTGTGATTTATAGTATAGTACTGCAAAACTGAAAATTTAATACTTATTTGAGAGATTATAAAAACTAAGGGAAAACTAGGAGGAAACAGTTTACTCCTTAAAAAAGAAATATAGTAAAAATTATATTATGTAGAAATATTTAACTATTATATATAATGCTCATGACGTATTAATTGGAAAAGGTTATAAATAGCATATATTAAGAGAAATAAATTTTACATGTGAACTTACACACTCATAGTTGAGAAAACAAAAAAAAAGGGAAGGGTATCTATCAATGGTTATCTTTAGGAGGCGGATATGGATTTTTTTTTTTTTCTTTTTAAAGACAGTCTCGCTCTGCTGCCCAGGCTGGAGTGGAGTGGCACAATCTTGACTCACTGCAACCTCCACCTCGAAGGCCTAAGCCATTCTCATGCCTCAGTCCCCCAAGTAGCTATGACTACAGGTGTGAGCCAACAACACCTGGCTAATTTTTATATTTTTGTAGAGTCAGAGTTTTGCCATGTTGGCCAGACTGGTCTCAAATTCTTGAGCTCAAGCAATCCGCCTGCCTCAGCCTTGAAAAGTGCTGGGATTATAGGCACAAGCCACAGTACTCAACCTGCGAAGTTTTTCTTAATTCTTTTTTTTCTTCACTATCTGAAACACTTCCAAATTTTTGCCAAGTATAAAAAAAGAGGCAAATAAAAATAAATAATTAAAACAATGGCCAATTTCCCTCTCTGGCTGTCCATAAACCAACTGGAAGATTTATCAATTATCCCCCAAATTTTAATAAGAGTTTATCAAAGCAGAAACTAATTGCTAGAAGGGGTCTGAAGAGCCATTTGGGTGAAATAAAGTTCTCCCCTCTTTGCTGCCCTCTTGCTTTAGCTCATGTTCACATCTCTACTATATAACGATCTACCACTGATTTAAATACCCTAGTGTGAGATAACTCACTACACCCAAGATAGAACAGTTGTTTATGATTTAGGGAACTTCTTTGTAGGATGAATGAAATTTTCATTCTTAACACTTCTCATTGATCTTACTTCTACCTCTGAAGTGACATGGAAAAAATATAATTCTTTCCCAAATACTGTAACGGAAGACAACTCTCATCTACACCCATTGTCTTCTTATTTTGTGCTTATGCAGTTGCATTTCTGGATCCAAAAAGAAAACGTTCGTTTATCTCTAATAAAGTCAATCTGGCTTTCAGAGCTGAACTGTGAATTTAAGATTAGATAAGATCTTCAAACGAGGTTACAGGTTAGAGAAACCGCGAAAGAAAGGTAGCATAAGGACTGACAAAATCATTGCATTTTGTGCACTGCACAAAGACACCTAGCTATGGTTATGAGCAGGACATAAATACAGCCTTTTCTTTATTCCCTGAGCCCAGACCCTGGCACAAAGTCGAGGGCGGGTGCCTACTTGAATCCACCAGCACAAAGGAAGTACTTTTTTTTCATATGGAAAAAAGCACATATACACCAGCGGTAGCCTTGGGATTGGAGACTAAACAGTGTAAAGCTTTTGTTGAGGACTTCAGGTTTTGTTAAGATACCATTGGCCTGTCCAAAACTGATGGCTCATGTACAGCTATAGGCATTACTATTCTGCCAGAAGAAATCTTGCATGAAAGCCTGAAATAGAAAAGAGATAAAAGAAGAATGAGAGCCCCCTCGTTCCTACAAGAGTCCTGAGGCCCTTTTGCAGACACACAGGACGCTGCAGTTTGACAATCACTACTACAGAGAAGTCAATGAGCTCTCAGGCTGAAGATCTGAACCTGGCCCAGCTGTGCAGCGCACTGAATGCTGGAATGAAAATGGAGGCTTGATTTTGTACTTAGCAAAATATCATGAGAAAATTCAACCTCTTCTCCAAAGACACCTATCTTTGTCTTTAATTAGAAACAATTATTTCCTCAGGAAACCAAATCTCAGTAATGTTCAGAAAAGATGTATGATTACACCAGACTAAGGTTTCACAGACTGAACAACGAAAACAACAGTAAAATGCTCACAGAGTTTGTTTAAACTTAGCAGTTCCTTTTATTTACCTCTTATTTGTAGCATACTCTTAAAGTCAATTCTTAGGGAGAAGAACTGCTATCGTGAATCTTTTACATTTCTTTAGATAGTATAATGTGTATTAAATCCTTTGCAAAACAATACTCAAATGCTGGTTTATAAGCCAAAAAAACCTTTATGCTCTATATTATGTAATAGCATTAAAATACTAAAATATTTCTTTTGAAAAGGAGGAAAGCTAATATACATAGTTTTAAATTTGAATCAAAATAATTGTGACAATGAAAGTCATAAAGGGGCTAGATGAGGTGGTTCACACCTGTAATCCTAGCATTTTGGGAGGCTGAGGTGGGCAAATCACATAAGGTCAGGAGTTCAAGACCAGCCTGGCCAACATAGTGAAAACCCGTCTCTACTAAAAATATAATAAAATTAGCTGGGTGTGGTGGTGCACACCTGCAATCCCAGCTACTTAGGGGGCTGAGGCAGGAGAATCACTTGAACCTCAGAGGTAGAGGTTGAAGTGAATCAAGATTGCACCACTGCACTCGAGTCTGGGCAACAGAGCGAGACTCTGTCTCAAAAAAAGAAAAGAAAAAAGTCATAAAGGATCTGGTACCAGACTAGATATCTGTCATGTAAATAATATGAAAGATTGGAAAGGGAAAAAAACCAGTTGCCTTTTTTTAAAGAAATAATTATTATAAGGCATGTCCACATCATTGGGAGCAAATGAGAAAACGTCCATGCATTAACGTAGGTCGAGAGAGTCAACAGGCTTGAAAGACACTGCCCTGACCCCCATGCTAGCCCGATAAGGATAACTGTGTTGAGCTCCCTGGAAGCCAAGCAAACACAAAACAGGCAAATCTATAAAACAAATAAGACAGTTTACACAACTTGCATTTTAGCTAATAGGAGTTATTTTCATTTTAAACTAGTAATTTTTTTAGCAATTAACCTTGAGGGGTTTCTTTATAAAGATTTTATGTAAAAGGCAATGAACAATATAATTAAGATAAAATAAATAATTAAAACCTTTTACAATTAATTCTTAAGACAAAACAGGTAAAGGTGTGTATTTGTGTAAAATGTTCTCTTCTACTAAGCCCTTGGAAAGCTTGACTTTATTTTTCAAAAAAGCCACAACATCGAAGTTTCATCTACTGGAGCTTAAGTCACATATATAAAAGGTGACAGGATAGCCAGAAACTATCCTGAACTTAGCATCAGGAAGTTTAAATAACTGAGATTTAGAATGACTCATTGTTCTAAAAATTATGTTAAAGTCTATACATAGGACAAAGTTTTGAATAAGTGAAAAAATAGCAAAATATGGCCACATTTCCATGTACCTATATGAATAAAACCCCACGCAGTTATGATATGGTTTGGTTCTGTGTCCCCACTCACTCACATTTCATTTTGAGTTGCAATCCCCATGTGTGAGGGAGGGAACTGGTGGGAGGTGACAGGATCATGGTACTGGTTCCCCCATCCTGTTCTCATGGTAGTGAGTGCTCATGAGATCTAGTTTTTGATAAATGTCCGGCATTTCCCCTGCTTGCTCACTCTCTCTTGCACCTGCTGCCATGTAAGACGTGCCCTGCTTCCCCTTTGTCTTCTACCATGATTGTATGTTTACTGAGGCCTCCCCAGCCCTGCGGAATTGTGAGTCAACACAACCTTTTTCTTTATAAATCACTCAGTCTTGGGTAGTATCTCCAGCGCAGTGTGAAAAGGGATGAATACACCATACTTTCTGCTTGGACTGGAGCGGGTTATGATACCAGGGCTTTAATTGGCAGCATACAGTGAACTCATAAGGTTCCAGAGGTCAGAAGGCATCTATCATGGCGGATGAACAATGAATGGGTCAATCAGTATTTACTGATGAAAAATTAAGCAGAAGATTATTCTTGAAAAATAAACCGCTTTAAGAAAGTGAAGCCATATATATCCATAACTGATGTGTCTTATCAAATCTCTTCAAACTTTCTAAATTATCAAGCCAAGTAAAAAATAAACCTAGGAAAAACTAATGGTAGACATGACTAATAAACAACTGAGGGAACTGATAGATTTTCAAGTTTTCGCGGAGGCATATAGGTAGCTAAAAGACAAGCCGAGCACTTTTTTTCTTTTTTTTGAGATGGAGTTTCGCTTTTGTTGTGCAGGTTGGAGTGCAATGGCGTGATCTCAACTCACTGCAACCTCTGCCTCACAGGTTCAAGCAATTCTCCTGCCTTAGCCTCTCGAGTAGCTGGGATTACAGGCATAAGCCACCACACCTCGCTAATTCTGTATTTTTAGTAGAGATGGGGTCTTCTCCATGTTCGTCAGTCTGGTCTTGAACTCCTGACCTCAGGTGATTCGCCTGCCTTGCCCTCCCAAAGTGCTGGGATTACAGGCGTGAGCCACTGTGCTGGGCCAAGCTGAGCACTTTTTAAAGATTTTCATGATTTATCTCATGAAGAAATGTAAAGAACTTGTGAATAAAAGATCATATTTATCCTATATTTTCCCAAATCAAGTCCAGGAGGCAAAGGATTCAGGGCACAGTGTCACTAACAGGGCAGACTGGAACTGTTCATTAACATCAGCAGGTTCCATATCAGTTTATTTTCTTTTTCCTGGTAATTTTAACTAATGCAGTAGATGGTTTATTAAGTCTTCATTTTTATTTCAGATCCTGACTTTTATAAATTTTAAAATATACTAATATAAAAAATTAGTTTACATTAGTTTTCCATTGAATAACAATAATTTGTGAGTAGACAGGCATTAAAAAATCACAACAAAACAAAATGCAGCTATTTCAGAAAAACTTGTCTATTCAAGTTATAACAATTAATTTACAAGAATCTTACATTTTGAACAAAATTATGACACTAGGGCATATCTCATAAAATTTTAAAAACCTAAAAAACATTGAATTGGGAATAGGGAGAGAAAGTCTAAATATTGTTCCCAGTACTATTAGCCCAACACCTTAGCAGTTCTGGTTCTCAGGGTTGCATTTAGTAACATAAGGAGGTTTCTGGACTAGACAATCTCTATAACATCGTTTCTACATTATGTAGTTCCTTATTGCTTTTTCCATCTTTTGGCATTAAACCAATCAACTGATAAACAAATGTACCCACAATTTCTACTCTTACCACCCAGGGATTTCTCTGTTCTGCTAGGGAGGGAGAGACTATTGAATCACTACCATTTACTTGACAGTATGATCTTGGAAATACCTTTGCTTTAAGTGAATAGTTTTCTTTGACTTTTCCCTCCTACCTGAAGGCAGAAGAAAAAGATCCTGTCCTGAGGATGGCCGGCTACTGGAGCCAGGAGGTTTCGAATGTTCAATGAGACTATGCCTTGCAGGAGGCGGGGGAGGTGGGAGTGATGGAGGGAGGGCATCAAAAGCATCTTCACCTGAATTTAAAGAAAGGTCGAGATCAACGGCAGAACTTCATTCATCAAAATACACAGCATCAAACAAAAGTAATAATTGATTTTCTCTTGCCGCTTATAAAGAATTTCACTCACAGGGTTTATCCAGCAGTTCATCAACTTTGATAATAGGATCTAATTATTTTGTGGGAGAGTCTGGAGAGAGACAGAGAGAGAGAGAGAGAGAGAGAGAGAGAGAGAGAGACACCCACACACACACACACACACACACACACACACACACTTTTTCTATCAGGCTTTTTTATTAAAAGCAGCATTGTAAGTTATGAAACAGCTTAGAGTTCACTTGTAACCTTTATAATATTAGGACTCTGAGAGTTTGAACTAAAAATTATCAGTCATACCATCAAAACAGGATTTTCTGTGTAACAAAAAGAGTTCTCAGTCTTTAATTGGAAAATCACATCAGACACATACAATTTACTGTCACAGAGTAGTTTAGATTATCCCATATAGTTTATTCTGGATTTTAATTTATTTAAGCTGTTTTATATATTTGATATACTATCAAAATATACATAATATGTACCTAGAGAAATATGGCATTTTCCAATTTATCAGATTTAGCTACAGAAGGACAGCTAAATATAGAACCTTCTCTGCTCCCAAACACTACTTACATTTGCATATTTCCCAGCTTGAGTAACCAGAATGTTAAGCATGCTTTTATATCTACTTATTTGTCCCCTGCCACACCTTACTATTTACTTATAGTTTTTGTTTCTTTGAGTCTTAAGGAAAAAAAAAAGATATGTAGTTTTGTAAGCTATCTCAAATACTTTATGAATGAAACAGGGTATACACAAACACATATTCTAATAATAAAAATTCACATTTTTAAGTCAAATGATTTAAACATAAAGGCATATTTAAAGAAAACTGATAGTACTATTTACTGAACTTGCTTTAGAAAAATTTGCAGAATAATTTCTTTAATCATCATATTTTTCTTATTAACATATCTGAAGATGCAGAAGAGAGAGTTTTGCTATCATTTTAACCTTTAGCTATCTCCTACATTAACATATTTATTCAAATCTTTTTTCAGCCCTTAAACATCAGGGACTGCACCGTGCCCGGCTCATACATGACATGAAAATCAACATTGTAAGGCTGTGACTCAGGGAGCTCAGATTCCATGAAAGGCACTAAAAACAAACTTATACATAGGTATGATTTACAGGTGCAAGTGTTTGATCCCGTAAGAGAGACATATGCATTGAATGAGGGAAGACAAATGCAGACAAGTGGTATTCAGTGAAGTACTGAAAAGCAGCATGTCCTGGGATATCAGACGGCCCAAGAATTTATTCATCAAGTGCAAGGATGCGATCTTCTAAGGAGAGTGAACAGTATGAAGAAAAAAAGTACATGCACAAGAAGACAGAAAAAAGTCAAGTGAAAAAGACAGGTTGGAAAAATCTATCTACTCTGTCAAATGAAGTAGTCCCCTATCCACATAAAGCTATTTAAATTTAATGAAAGTGAGTTCCATAGTCACACTTAATCCATATGCAAATACACAGATCCTTTACATCACCACAGAAAGCTTTATTGAATAATCTTTATCCAGGTGATGAGGATCTGGGTAATACGTCAAAAACCAGTGTGCTGGAAGAAGCGGAAGGGAGAGAAGGACTGTCGGTAAGAAAGTTAGGAGGCTTTTGTAATTGCTCAATTTGTAACTGAGAATAACGGCCTGAACTACAGAGAACAGGAGAGAAAGATACTGCAGTTGTGTCATTCAAAATACTAGTCAGCTACGTAAGGTATCTGTCCTAATGGTATCCTTCCCCAATCCCCCCACCCCTGCTATCCATCCCTCCCCTAGTTCCCCCACCCCAGAGCAAGCCTCAGTGTGTGATGTTCCCCTCCCTGTGTCCACGGGTTCTCATGGTTCAACACCCACTTATGAGTGAGACCATGGCATGTGTATACCTGTGTAATAATCCTGTACAATCCGCACACGTACCCCAGAACTTAATGTATAATAAAAAAATAAACAAAACAAAACAAAATACTAATCAGTGGTACTCGTGAGAAAATGAAAAGGTTCATTTCGTATATCTGGTGGCCTAATAGCCAATTCAAAAAAGCTTATAAATTGACTTTCGTTATACATTATTTTATGTTACAGTGACTTGTTACTGTGAAGCCTTAAGCAAGGTGTGCTGACATTCTAATTGTCTTCTCCTAAAAAAAAGGGTGAGATGCTTCTGAATTAATGAAATTAACAGTGACACTGGCACCAGCCCACGTCAACACACATACACACCTATGTATACCTTCACCTGTGGGTACACACAAATACACATAGGATGATTCTCCATATCATAATCTGAAACAAGGAAATTGAGTTTTTTTGAATGTGTTAAGAGTTGTAATGATTAGAATAAAACAGAATTTATTATCAGTCCTCTACATACAACTATCTAATTTTGCATAATTTAATTAGCATAAGTGGAACTGGTTCTTTCATGCTGCAAGAAAAGCAAGTTCACATTTATTAAGAATTATTATACTTAAAGAAAATCTCAACACTGCAAGTCATTGCTTCAAAACTACTAGAACACAAAGCGTTCATGTGTTTTAGACTACATTTAGTATGGACGAAACAACTTGCTTGAAACTGACCGGTGCCCAACTATGACACTATTAATCATCTACATGGGGTAATGGTCTCATTAACCTGGGAGTCACCATCACCCGGAGAACTCTTTCCAATTTCAGGTAAGTTCACAACCCGGTGAGTCTGTGTTATACTGAACTCTGACTCTGAAAACTCCAAAATTAAGAGAAGAAAAGGAGGGGTGGTTTGTTTAAAATGTTTTTAAAGGTTTCAACCTAATGGAGGGATGAGAAGATCATAATCAGAGGGCGTCCTGTTGAGTGAAGAACCATGCTTTGGATTGTCCCGAGTTGGAGGCCTGGCAGGTGGTAATGGCACTGGATCAGAGGCTGAATCAAACACATCTCCTAGAGGATGACACAAAACCTTCATGTATTTTCAGTACAAGGGCATGGAATTTTGCCTTTAAATTCTGACCATTAAGATGTATGGCACAAAGGAAATTATATTCTATACGTACCCTTTAAATATATGCCTAAGTCAGGGATGTTCGATTTCTTCTCTGAAGATGGACCATGTGTTCCATTCAGTATACAATGACCATTATCACAAGACCTAAAGCAGAGACCAGAGTAAAATCATATAAGGAGAACACTTGCCAATTAAAAGTAATTCGAGAGGTAGAGGCAACTGGTATTTCTGCTCATTTAACAAAGTTTGAACACAACTTTTCTTTTCTGGAACAATTACCAGTAATAATATCAAGATACCCCTTATTTTAAAATGCAGAAGTAAATATCTCAAGTAAAACAATCTCTCTTTTTCTAAACTATAACCGAGAATTACAGGGGCCACAAAAATTGTTGATATCCTAAGCACATATGTCAAATTAACATATCTCTGTTTAAGAGTTCAATAGAACCTGGTCAAGTTTTTGACGTTAAAAAAAAAGAAGTATGTGCCAAGGAAAAACATATAGCAGTCTCAACGACTTCATTATTTGCTGATAGTATTTAATATTATATTTTTGCTTCTGTAATGTAAAATTTCCTTGTAATAAAAATAAACTACAGCCCATAAAAGAAGAAAAATTATTAAATCTTCAGTAATCCCATTACAATTCTGAGGAATATTCAAAGAACTGGAGCCTATGGTACTATTCCACCATTGCCAAGAACAAAATTCTGGCCCTCTGACACCACAGAAAATGACTTTAACAAAGGCCTTGGGTACATGACAAGTACAGTATTTGATGTGTTTGTAAAGGGTACTATTTAGTAGAAAAGTTTGCTTGAGTTGTTGGGGGTTTCCTTTATTTTTTTATTTGTTTGGTGTGTGTGTTGCAAAGGCTGGAGTGCAGTGACATGATCTTGGCTCACTGTAACCTCCGCCTTCCAGGTTCAAGCAATTCCTGTGCCTTAGCTCCCAAGTAGCTGCGATAACAAGTGTGCACCACCAGGCCCAGCCAATTTTTAAAAAAAATTTTTTAGTAGAGACAGGATTTTGCCAGGTTACCCAAGCTGGTCTCAAACTCTTGGCCGCAAGTGATCTGCCTGCCTCAGCCTCCCAAAGTGCAGTGAGCCACTGCACCCAGCCGAATTGTTGGTATTAATGCTTCGGAATCATACTATGAACACAATGCCTAAAACTGGGCCATGGGAAGATCGCAGCAGGAAGAGAAGAAAGGGAGCATATTTTGCCTTTAGCATATAGCTCTGTAACAATCAACTGACAGAGAGCTATAGAAATCGGAATTTACATTTTACTTTTCTCTGATTTACTCTGAATTTTTAAAACAAATCAAAAGTGCATACCTAATGGTGGAAATGGTGGATACTTGAATAGATATTAGAAGCATGTGTCATCTAAAATTCATTTCCATTCTCTCTGGTGGCCACTTTAAGGGGCCAGATATAGTTCATTTAAAACCAGTTATCATGTATTGAATCTTCCTAATAATGATGGATTTTTACTGAAATTAAACTGAATTATTCATTTACTATGTCACTTTTTCTACATATTGACACTTCCTTCTCCTCATGTTCCAAAGGGGGAAAAACATAAGCGGGGAAAGGAAGTGTTAAGCTTAAAGGGCTCTTCGGAGACAAGATAAGGATACTTCATCCATCAGCTTTCAAGAGCAAATTAGATAAAGAATTCACTCCAATTACATTTAGGGATTATCAACATTTATTACTTTTCTGTAACAATAGAAAAATGGTAATAATGGTTATAATTCAAATTTATTTTCAAGATTTGGGAGTTCTGCCACAAAAAAATCTCATCCAATAAGATGTAACAATTAAAATTCAACATAAATTATGCTCCTCACTTATCTAGCAATGAAAAAAAAAAAAAGACTCCCAAAGAGACCAAAAAGCTCATCCTACTTAGTTTTTAAAAATTACTGCACATTTGTAAGAGCCAAAGAACTGAAAATTGTAACAACTTATATTTGATTTTGTTCTCAAATACATCACTGGCTACTTGGTTCTTCTGATATAGAAAATTACCTCCTCGTTATTTCTTTGTCTTCTCAATGATACAATTTTATCAACAAATGTCTTATTTAAACATTGGCAATAGGAGGGAGTATTTGGATTCTTGCTTTTAAAAAATTAAAGTCCTGTGCTACAGACTGTTAATAATTCTGGGTAATAATTCATCAGAATGTTGATAATTCTAACCAACGTCACTTATTAAGACAGACGTCTGCTGAAAATGAAAACGTGCTTCTCTTTCCAAGTACTGCATTTTCTACCTCAGTGAGATACTTGAAGAAACATTAAAACTTTTTTTTAGCTTTTCATTGGAAAAGAAGGGAACACTGTACTTGTAAAATGCCTTCAGATGATTGATTTGATCTCAAAAGGAAATGGCACACTAAGTAAAGATGGCACAGGTGACTGAAGTCATTGCCAGCTCACCTATCCCTCGGTCAGTCATGAAAAGATGCTGGAATGCAGGGCCACCAGCAGTACCTGAGCCCTATTCTGTGTGCCAAGCATGAACCCAAGTATGATATACTAAGGAAACCAAAGTTCAGAAAATAAGCTTTGAAGCTGAGAGTACTGATTCCTCATATATGTCAGTCAAGTAAAACAAACAAACAAGCAAACCCAGAAATATTAGATTTGTTTATGAATTCAGTAATATAAATGCAAACTCATGCTTTTACTCAAAGACAAACTAGTATTTCAATAAAACAACATATTGTTAATAACTCGTATTTACCTCAGTGGGGTTTCCAACTCAAAAACCAAGGTTACCCCCATTTAAGGGAGAATAAGCAAACCAAAGTCAGGAAAAAAACCCATTATCCCTCACATTCTTATTTGATCCAAGGGAAGGTCAAACAGCACTTGATATGAAATAAAAAGTTAAGGGAAATAACTTGGTATATTCCACCCCCACTTCTTCCAAATCTGAATAAAAGTAGGTAGCAAGCGCATCAAGAAGGAAAATGAATATAAATTATACTAGTCTTTGCGTCATGAAGAAAAATCTAAGGGACGTCGAAATAATACCTTAGTTTCTGAGCACTAATTTTTCTTCATGAGATACATGCTTAGAACTGATAAAATACAATGACTTCCTGAATAATGAGAAATCTGCATCTTTTAGTTTTCTTTAAAAGTAATACAGGAAACGCTCTATAGGAACAAAAGGCTTTGAGCTGGAAATCAAGGATTTTGAACTAGACGTGAAACAATTGTTTAAAAACAACACTACAAATGATAATGCTTATGCAGATGCAAGTGGTAAAAAGCTGCCCATCTTCTTACCGAACAGGAGGTTTTACGTTATGACAATGAGATAGTTGTGAGTTCAGGGAAATGGGATGGGATGAAGGAATCCTGGATTCATCATCGTCTTCCTCTACTGGGTCTCTTGTTTTCTCTGAAAGAGAATTTGCTAACGGAGCAGTACACCTACCGGGAAAAAAATCCAATCTAGTTTAAGCAAAATATTCAAAACAGGGAAGTCTGATGTGACATATGAAAGTCAAAGAAGCTACTTTATCACTTATGTTCATTCTTCAATTACAGGGTAACATCAGAGAAGCTGTTCTTGTATCAAATACAAATGAAAAGGATTTTCAATCTTTTGTTAAGACTCTTGACGGGATAAAATAGTTTTCATCCTTATCATTTTAAATGGCACAATAGGAAAAACTAGTAATCTGTCAAAATAAAAAGATGTTGGATTCGTAAGACAAAATGTAAAAATTTATTAAAACCAAAGCTATTAAAATATTTTGTTCCAATTTAAATTAAATGGGTAAAATATGATGATAAAATAATAGGATGGTAGTTTTATATGTTATTCTGTATAGAATAGTCAAACTTTTAATCTCTTGTGAATATTATCTGTAGTTGGAAAAATATCCAGTTTAATTCCATAAAACTTAACTATCCTGTGAAATTATAGTTGAAGTTGTTAGGTTTTTTTGTCCTACAAACAACTAAGAGCTAAAAATGAATGGAATGATTAGATATAGATAATGAGAGAACATATTTTTAAGTCTTTGAATTGGAGCACATTATTTTTATGGCTTAAATTCCCTGGCTAAATAAAAGAGAATTAAAATGGGTAAAACCATCACCTAATTTCAAAAATTAGCATTTCACTTATCCATAAGAGTAAGTAAACCAAATAAAACAAACCCAAACAAATAGTCAATAGGCAATGTTTTTTCACAGTTGTTGCTACTGGAGTTTCTAACTCTGGCTGAAGACAACGAAAAATGCCAAAGCAGAAATGCACAAACCCAGCCTGATTCACTTTAGGACGACCAACCAGTTTGCAAGGCTAGTTTGGAAATACACACATGAATCTAAATTTTTTTGTTAATCATCATGAATCTCGTAAGAAATCTGTTCAATTAAAAGAAAAAAAGCTAAGTGACTGCAATTTTGAAGCACCTTCTGTAGAGGGAGCAAGAGGCCTTTGGTATATTAAACAAACAAGGCTGAATTAACTTTCATTTTTATTTCTTTTTACTATTTAGAATGGAAACAATTTTAGGAGCTTTTCTTTGTGACCATTGCAAGAAAGAACTTTGAAAAATCAAAAGATTTAAGTTTCAACCATGTTATCTAGGCCTCTAGGACATTCAAAGATAAAAGAAAAACTAAGATTTTTCAAGTGTATCTTTATTAATACCTATCTTTGAAAAAATGTTCAATACTGATCTTTAAAGTCTTGTTTGAGCAACCTTAGAATTCACATGAGAGTTACAGGGAGACAAAAGCACAGTGATGTAATGACAAAAGGTCCAGTGTCACTACCTAGAGCATCAGCTAAGGGCCTTAATAATAATCTACTATTACACCTATTATGATTTAACTTTGATTTACTTTCCAATTAAAGGCAGTTAAGCATATGGGCTGCAAAATGGTGATCTATGGTAATGGAGCAGGGAGGGATTTATGCTATTACTTTTTCCATGAATTCCTGTAAACACAGACATCAATTTAGCTAAGGCAAGAACCAGAATGGGTTCTATTACCAAATAAAAAGAGAAATATACATTGTACATCCTTTCTACGCCTAGGATATTTTTATTTATAATAAATCCCTTTCTTTCTATGTTTTTCAAGCATACACTATGTAAAAAAAGTAAACAGTATTTTTCACCAAACATTTAACAACTATTCAAAAACAGAAATGTTCTAAGATCTGCCTGTTGCAGCTTCCCTCCAAAGATTTAAGTTTCCAAAGAAGCACTTCATTATGAGTCAACAATGGACAATTTTTGAAATCACTTTATGTTGTGGCCAATTTGATATTTTACCTCCATTGATAGAGAATTTCTCTTGTGGAATTTCCCCTACTCTTTTGCTTTGCCACAAATCAGCAGATTATTTCAGAATGAAGTGAAAAGCAAAGCTCATCTAACACCTCAGGGAATAATAAGACTTATTGCTAAAACTTACTAGTATAAATTGTTAGCTTAAATGGATTTTAGAGAATTATATCTAGAAGTAAAGAAATAGTCTTCAAGTGGTGTTTGTTATCTAAATATGAAAAAGAAACCTTAGGTGTTCCATTTATGACCATTTTAATAAAGTTCTAAAGATTCAGATTTTATTTTTCTGCTTATGTTTTTTAGTGGAACTCTAATATCAATATAATAGTTTATTTAGATGAGAAATAAGCCAATTTATAACATTCCCGGGTATTTTATTCAAGATTACATAATTTTTATTAAAAATTAATCTTATCCAGTTCTGAAAAAAAAACCTGGTTTCTATCACAAAAAATAACCGAAGAGAATGGTACAAATAAGATAAAGAAATTGTCCATAAAACAGGAAAATAAAAAAACTAAATTCACATAACTAATTACACCATCTGGAATGACACATGGGGTTTTATTTTCCTCTACAAACTCATTCAAAAAACAGGTTTAATTTTACTTATTACTAAGTAAGTAGTAAAATAATTGGATTTATAATTAGTCATCATCTATTCATATATGTGACTTCTGGTAGAAAAAATTTCTATCTTATGGGACATAGGACAATCTTCAGTTGCTGACTAAACTTATGGGAAATTTTTAGGATACCAGAGGAATAAAGCTGAACAAATTAGATTTGGCTGACTCCACATTAAGGCCTACCATTACACTTATTACTGGATTCCCTTTATATTATCATCCTACATTCACGGAGTGCTCTGCTCTGTTGCTGTTATTACTGAGTGAATACACTGGTAATACACAGGGAAACACACTCTCAAAGATGCACAGTCAACCTCCCCACAACCTGGACATTTTAACAAATTCATTGTTAGTTATTTGAGACTTCAGTGATAAATATATTCATCTTCGACATATGCACACATGAAACAAACCAAGAAACAAGTGAATTTTCAGGCCGGCACGGGGGATAGTTTCCAATGCTATGCTTAATTAGTAAGCTTGTTTTCTACGTATAAGAATCTATCTTCTTTAATAATATCTGAAGGCAAGTAATGAAAAATATCTTCTGTTTAAATAGAAACTTTGAGCTTGCCCTATACATTAGGCCATATTTCTTAAACCGTTTAAGGCAGCTCCAAGGCACACATGTGAGACACAGTACTAATAGGACGTTGTATTTGAGAAAGGATTTGGGATTCTGGTTTAAATTCACTGCAAGGTTTAGTTTAAATGCAACTTACTCCACGAACCTTTCCCTGATGTATGGAGTATGTCCTGCTTTGCCTGGGTGATACCAGTTTGTTTCTCTTATCCTGCCATAATTAGTAACCATACCCCCTTTTACTCTCAGTGGTGTCCCAGGAAAAAATTACATGGCTATCCTATTGATGACCCAATTTGGATGAGGTCTCTTTTGTCTCTAAAATTCCTATAATACTTAATGGCTCAAATGTGACAAATTTATCTTATATAGTAGCCACTTCTAGTTATAATTTATCCTCCCACAACCCACTTTCCAGTCTAGAAAAAAAAAAAAAAGAAAAAGAAATAGCCCAGAGAAGAGATAAAACAAAATATAGCTATATTTGAAATGATTTCTGCACATGTCCCACATAGAAATCATTTCCTCAAAACACTAAATTTTATCATATACATGCTAATTCTGAAGGTTATTTAATGACATCAAAACAGTCTGTGTGGTATATTATCAAGGTTGAAGGTAAGCTTTACACACAAGCATTTTCACTAACTTGTAAAGCAGTGAAACAGATGTGAAGTTGCTTTGTACTTGTGCTCTATCCAGCTTCGGTGCTCTTCACACAGGTAACCTCGTGGTTTGCTCCCTTACTTCCTTCAAGTTTCTATTCAAATATTAGCCTTTCCTAATGACCTCATCGAAAGTATAAACCTCTCTACCATTATTTAGCCTCTTCTCTGCTTATTTTTCCTCCTGGCACTCACCACAAGCTGACAATATACAATATAGTTATTTGTCTACTTTCTCTTCTGCCTAACTAGAGCATAAATTCCAAAGATGATAAAGTTTTTATCTTGTACACACTGCACCTCCAGTCAGTAAAGCAACTGAATGAAAATAGTTAAGTGGGCCGGGCATGGTGGCTCACGCCTGTAATCCCAGCACTTTGGGAGGCCGAGACGGGTGGATCACAAGGTCAAGAGATTGAGACCATCCAGGTCAACATGGTGAAACCCCGTCTCTACTAAAAATGCAAAAAATTAGCTGGGCATGGTGGCGCGTGCCTGTAATCCCAGCTACTCAGGAGGCTGAGGCAGGAGAATTGCCTGAGCCCAGGAGGCGGAGGTTGCGGTGAGCCGAGATTGCGCCATTGCACTCCAGCCTGGGTAACAAGAGCGAAACTCCGTCTCAAAAAAAAAAAAAAGAAAATAGTTAAGTGAAACTGGGATTCTCTGTTTAAGAACCAAAAATATAAGCACTTATCTGTTTAGAAAAATATTTGTTATAACAATATATATTCATAAAAATAGATAACACCACCTCCAACAACAAGAAACCTTTCTTACAAAAATACAAACCAAGTAACATTGGTTCATGGGTATTTGAAAGCCTAAGTTTAATATGTCAGAAGTACAGAAGGGTCCATGTCTGAAAGACAAGGCACACACACACACACACACAATTCTTAACAACAAAGACATTCCTCAACATTCCAGATCATTACCTTATCTGGAAGTAACTACTCCATTATTACTCGTAAATAATGCCTCTGTTCATTTGCCAACCTACTGGGTGTCAAGTAAAATAAATATTTCCTTAACTAATCAGAGTATCATTTAGTTGTAATTTTGAAAAATCAAACTATTTCCAAGTAAACATAATTTAGTAAATAAACAATTTAAACCAGAAAGTAAAAAGAATTCACATAGGATTATTTTGTTCTCCCTCCAAAAAATTATTATCCATATTTCTGGCATTTAGTTAAAATTTTATATTTATAGCTAAGTGTTAAAGATGTTAAGTAGAAACTAGGAAAAGACATTATTTTAGAAAAATTAAGTATATAGATGCAAATAATTTCAAATTTTTACTTTCTTTCTATTTTACATTTACTTTTTTATACTTTTACAACTGTACGTATTTTAGAATAAATTTTATACTCTTCTAAGTCTCAAGACAAACTACACAATAAAAGTTAAATAATTGCAAAGATGCTGTTTAACAAGAAGGGAAACACAGGCAGCCTCTGACATCATATAAATGGGAATCAGAGTAACAATATCAAATATTTAACGATTCTATTTTGGTAAATAGTTATAGTCTAAATTTAAAGGTAAAGGCTAGATTTGACATACATGGATTTAACATTGGAGATTTCAACATTGGTGAGAACTACAGAAGTGTATGTTAGGTAGCAATGTTTTGCTTTGAAACATGCACCAAGAGTCTGACGTGGAAGTGAATACTGGAACATCCAAAATTCCTATTTCCGTGAGTGACATTTTGCTGAGACCTCTGTTCTAAGACCCTCCAGAGCCAGGACTCTACTCACTGCAAGTTGCCAGGTTTGCCGCAAGTATCCTTTAGAAAAACACACTGTATAGAACCTAAAAAGCTGAATCTCAAAAGGACTGTGGAGATAATTTAAGTTAAACTGATCCTTTCTTCTATCAGATGGGGAAGGGCCCAGAGAAGTGACCTTGTTAAAAATAAGACACATACTTAATGGTGGAGTCAGGTCTGGTATCCAGTCTGATTTTATTCTACCGTTCACATCAGCATTCCATGCTGGCTTTATAACAAACACAGTGCATAACTAAACAATTAAGAAAAATGCTTATGATTATGTTAAGAAACAAGGGCATGAAATTATCTCTACGATACAAGCTAAATGAGGTAAATACAAGTTTAAATTACAAACGTGAAAATTAAAACTCTGGGCATTGATATTTAGCATATGCATATGCCTGTATGTATGTAACTCACTTGTTTTTTCTTTTATATACTTTGCATATTTTCTACAATGAACAACTGCTACCTACAGAGTCAGAAACAAAAATAAACTGGAGAGATAAATGTGCCATTAAAAGCTAACATTTGTATTGCTAACTATGGCTGACTTGCAGCATGCAAAATAGAAAACTAATTTGTTGGTAAGCGTGCACTGTTAAAATATTTCTCTAGTTAAATGAAACGACTGCATTATTTCTGGGGGGAAAATCAAGAGTAAAGAGAAAGTATGACTAATTTTAAATGCACTTACCAACTGAAGTATTAGAAAAAGTGTATTTTATGATAAGTTTGTTATTTTTTCTTCATTTACAGGAGAAGCAGGTATTTAACGTTAAATACAAATGAAGCAAACGCAACCTCCAGCTCTCTTCCTACTTGCCAATATGAATTTAATAAACAGAATGTGAAAATTTAATCTCTAATTAGCAAGATTTGATTTTCTAATGTTCTCTGGGTTAGCAGAGGCAATTGAGCTTAGATGTTTTATTACATGCACATATATCCAGAGTTCATTTAGGGCTAGAATATCATCATATGTTGTCAATGATTTAAAGCCTACTACCCAGGATATGTGTAATTGCTTCCAACTCCTATGTCTGTTTAATATCTGGCAGCTCCAAGAGAAGTTCCCACTGGAGAATGATCTAATTCGTTGAGTTTCCCACCGTCCCCTGAACGATGTCAAATTTCAGTCTTGTTTCTTCTTACATCCCACCTTTCCCAATTGTGCCTGTACTGCACACGAATAAGGAAATGCCCATCCCTCCAAGAAACATCCTTGATTCACAAAGTCTATAACCACTCCTCCAAACTCATTTGAAACTACTAAGTTAGCAGTATAAAAGGTAGTGCACACCGTTCTCCAGGGACTTCATATGTGTTAATATTATTTTCTAAAGTTGACTGCAAATTTCTTGGGGGCTGGGATTTACCTTATTTTTCCTTTGCATTAATATGTATAGTGGGAATTCAGTGAACTACAGGTGATGGAATGAAGAAGCTCTAAGACTTTCAATTGGAAACAAGGACATCAGCAGATAAAATTTAAATCAATCAACTAAGCATCCATGTAGCCTCTGTGTACTTACTACATGCAAATAACTTACTTAGTATATATCAAATACAGTAAGATGTTATGGGAGATAGAGAACACAGAAAGTTTCGTCCTCAACATCTTGTAATCTTTTCAATTGGAGAGCCACATTAAAAGTAGAAAACAGTATGGCAAGTACATAATCACGTGAGTGGAAAATAAACTGCAGGAAGAGGAATGTGAATCAGTCTTAATCATTACAACTAAGAAGTCACAGAACATTTCAGGAAGAAATAGAGCCTGAGATATGGACCTTTGGGTTAAAGATTAGGAAAAGGTGAAGCACAGGAGAGAACAATATAAACATCTTACAAAGCCAGAAAAAACAATCCAGATATAATCACAGGGCAAGTATTAGGAATCCCTGAAAAATATTTTAGTTGGGGTAAAATTTTGTAGGATTTCACTGTTAGCAGAAGAGTATAGAGTTACTTTAATAGAAAAAGGGAAACAATGCTGGTTTTGAGGGGGAAAATGACCTAGAGAAGGCAGAATTTAAATTATATGAACTCAGTCGCAGTGAACAAAATATACCGGAGGAAAGGCAGACAACCGGACTTCACATAAAGAGTAGGAATATTAGAATTGTGATATCCAATTTACGCTGGTTAAACTTGGGAAGATATCACTGGTAGATATCTAGTGTGCCTCTGGGACCCCATTTTTCAAATGAGGTACCCAGTTATCTCATTTCACTAGCCTTAAATGCATTGATACTAAATCTTAGATCATATGAGGTGATCAGATACAAGACTCTTTCAGTTGTCCAGCTCTGAGGCAATGCTAGAGCAATGGAGAAGATTAGAGTAATATGAAAAACTCCAAAAGAACAACCAACAGGATTTAGTAGCTAAATGGACGTGAGAAACGAAAAAACTGGTAGAACCAAAGATTATTTTATGATGTCAAACTGGGAAGCTGAGACAAAATGCAATACCTCTGACGAGAAGAAGTAAATCTGAAGGGATACCTCATGTGCTACTCTATCCTCTTTGATGCAAGGAATACTTAGCTTTCTCTCCCTGTTGCTATATGTGTAACCTCAAGAGTTTAGGTTAAGTCTCATAGATGTGGTTACCAGCAAAGAATTGAGAAGCATCTTGATTTATGGTAATTTAGTTTGTAAATACAGCAGGCTGTTTACTATCAATGACTTTCTATTCATCATGTAGTTTCTGTACTGAGAACCTCCAAACCACTCTTTACCATATCTTGATGCATGGACAAGTGATCTCCAAATACAATAAAACTCACTTTATGCTAGGGAGAAGGGTGGTAACTGGAGGAGGAGGAGAAAGCCGGGGAGGAACATCATATTCTTCACTTCCAAGATGACCATTGGAAAAGACCTGAAAGTAAATCAGAAGTTAGCATTCTCTGTAAGGGGTGAAGAAAAAAGCAGCATTGATGTCATTCTTAAGTCCTTCCAAAGTAAAGTGCTCTAAATTGTATTTCACCAGGGTGAACAGAACACTCTTAAACTTTCTGATAAAACAGTACATGAATAAAATGCCTTTGTTCTTTCATGGCTGAAGCTTCTGGGCTAATGATAACTAGAGACCTCTTCTGACTTTCGAAGAGCAGGCGAATTTAAACAAAAATTTCAGTTTGTGAACACACAAAGCACAATTTCTAACTTGCTTATATGGGGCCATCCAAAGCCAGTGTTCAATTACTTGAAGTAGGAAATTCTGATGTCTAGAGTTCTCTGTTACGCCACAGGAAATGTCTGAAAAACTATTCTTTGTTTCTCTTACCATTTGAAATTACAGCAACTTAAAAGGGGGAGGGGTATGAAAGGATAACTTGCAGAAACATATTCACAAGAAAAGACTGAACATATTTTAAGACCTGCAAGCAATCATTAGATTTCTATCATGGAGCTCTTCTATAAACTCTTATGAATTCATACTTAATAGGCAGGCTGATGGTGGGGCTAACTGGATGTAAAGTAACTTGAACAGTGCTAGATAATTCAGTCAAGGACTTACCAATTACTTTCCCCCATCATATCTCTAAAATGATGTTGAAGCTTTAGAATACAAAATTGAAAAGACCATACCCTTACCTATCAACTTAGAAAAGAAACAAGTTTAAAGAACACATTTGAAATGTACCAACATTTTTATTTCAAAGCTACAAAATCAAATTTTGTAGCAGTTAAGTTTCACTCTAGAGACTAGCTCTATGCTTTAGTACCAATTTCTCTTTTTCCATGTTTCCCCCCTCATTAGACTCAATATACTGTAGCCATGACAAAATACTACCTTTAAATGAAATGGTTTTATCTTAGGCCTTTGACTGTGGCCAAATAACAGAAGAAGGCAAAGTGCTTTGGAGTTTACCAGAAAGAAGAAATTTCCTAATAGATATTAATCATTTCAAAGTTTAATAAAATCCTTTAACATAAAAAAGCCCTTTTAACTGATAAATACACATATCAAACCACAAATGTTCACTGTGATATTGAGCATTGGAAGTCATTCTAAACTGGACTTCTTTGCATGCTGCTGGATAGATACGACGTAAGGTATCTGCAATCAAATCTCTTTAATTTCTGTCACAAATACATATAAAACTCATTCTGGAAAATGTAATGTGGATTTTATATGCAATAGTTTGTTATTTTAGGACAAAGCATCCAACATAGATAGATGCTTAATAAACTTTCAGCAATAATAAAATCAAAGAGAGAGATGGAAATAACAATTTGAGTTGTATCAACTCTAATTTAATAATGAACCAACCATAATTTTATAATCAGAATACTGTGAACACATCTTTAAAAAATATCAATAAACTCAAACATTTATTGCTATTGAAACTGCTTTCATCTTACACATTAGGTAAAAGAGAATAAATATACTAATAACAGAGCTTGCACATTTTTATGTACTACTATTAAATTTCATGAAGACAAGTCATACAGGCAATGATGTTTTATCACTAGTAAAAACCACAAAGCACAATTAATGAGGTAACTTACTCTTGGAGGGCAATACCTAAGAAAATTAAGCGACTCGCTCCTAATTTTTTGCAACAATCCATTAATCTGCTTTCAAATGCAAATACAATCTTTTCTAACTGCTTCAGAAATACGGTTTGTTACTGATGCATAGTAACTAAAGGATTTCTCTGGCCAGTGAAATGCTGTAGTGTCTTTTCTAAACCATTCATATGGTGTTTGGCATCTGATGATATTTTGCTTACATTCTGTTGAGGAGAATTTAGGCCACATTGGGCCTCTTTCAGGACAAAAATTCATGATTCCTTTTCCATTTTATAGCATATGCTTTATGGGGCTTTACATACAGCAGGGCTTAAATGAGTATTGACTGCTGATTGGCAGAGATGAAATTATTAATGGATTTATTAACTAGTGAAGTGACTTTCTTTAGGTTTAACTGAAAGAAACTCATTTTTACTGAAATACTCTCGGCAAATATATACATATCTATCTACGTATAAATAATTTGTTTAATGGCTATTCTTCCATTAAACTGTTCATAAATATACACCGAGAGTTGACAATACGCCTAATACAAAACATGAAATTCTGTGTAGTTCTTTCGTAATTAGTAGATTGAAATAGCAAAAGACCCAAATACGCAGGTACTTTACAATGTGGTCATGCTTCTGTTCATCTAAAGTGGCTGTTTATATTTATCGACAGTGGCTAGAGGACAAGATTGAGAGGACATAATTTAACATTATGTCATTCTGAATTTCATGTTCTCACCTATAACCATTTTATTACACCAGAACATCATTTTAGCTGTCACTACATGAGTAAGCACAATAAACCACAACTTTGGAAACTAAAAATAAATACTTTTTGTTTTCTAGATATCTGAAAAATCTAGTTGCAAATGGTAATAAACTACAGTTCCTCAGATGTACAGACTGATAGTATCCACTGAAGCAATTCACACCGAAACCTCGCTGACTCCTCAACTAGGAAACATCTTTTTTGTTCCATGCATTCTTAGTTCACTGTTCCAAATCTATCACAATTGCATTGCAAATGCTACCGATTAAAATCGAAATTCACAATTGTGATCCCAGCATTCCTCTGCCAGAAAAGGAAACTTTAAATGCTCTTTCCTGACTACCAAATGATGATAACTTAGTGTAGAATCCAAGACACTTCATAATTGGTTTCAACTTATGTTGCTATGGTCTTACCTCACCTGCCTACTGTCTCTATGCTATACACCATCCAAAATTGACTACATACATTATACATATTTTCCCACCTCTCCTACCTACAAAAACAACAGCTGCCAGTTTTTTAATGTCTAGCCAGTGACCCTCTTGCATGAAGCTTTCTTTATTCCTTTTTCAGCCATGCATCTTGGAATGTTTCCTCTTGGGGATTCCACGTATTTTCTGGATGCTTCTCATATGCCTCACCTCCTCATCACATGCCTGTCTCACCCTCACTAGCTTTTCCGTGCTTCGTTCCCCTTTGCATTCCGAGAGTATCTTGAACATCCTAGGTACTCATATACCTGAATTAGGTAATGAGGTTGAAGAAATAAGAACACAACAGTGGAAGTTTAGACTTGTGAGAGAAGGATAAACTGGCTTGTAAAATTTATCAGAAATCAAGGTTATCCTAGATTAGCATTTCTGTAAATGCCCCAAGATATCATCTAATCCTAATCTTTAAGTATAAAATGTTTTCTTGTGATTCAGATATTGTCTAAAAACTGAAGATGAAAACATCTGGGATCCTTGAGGTACAGAGAAAACACTTTTGTGAAAATCTTAGCACAATTAAGAAAAGCTTTTAAAAAAATATTACCAAACACAAACCTATTCCCTATCCTACACATGTAAACCCCTACACATGCTACCTCAAAAGCATCCCTATATTTTGTCCTTCAACAACAGACTAGACATGAAACCAGTATACACAGAGGACTGATTTTCTGAAAGACAGCTCTCAAAATGTATAGATGACTTGAAGGTCATTAATATAAACATGTGCCTCTCCACCAAAAGTACAACAAGCCACAGCTGCAAAAAGGGAAATCATTTGATGTATTTATCTTGCAACATCTTCAAAAGATTATAACACATAAGGTCATCTTTAGAACAATGTCACTGTAAGTAACATGACCAGTGAAAGACAGTTTAATCACATAAGAAACAGCAGTATTCTTAGTGTCTCAAGAGGAACAAATAATGACAGTTGGGAACAATGTTAATATCTTGAAATAAGTAGATACCTTTCAAGTTTATAGTCATATTTTAATATATTTTGGTAGAATTACTTTTCTCAGATGATTAAAACAAACCACCACCAACAATAAATATCTAGCCAACAAGATGTTTATTAAGAAACAGCTTTATAAGGTGACTAAAATCTGAGACTTTCAGAGAATGGAAACAATGCTATAGGATAGAACTCTCTTACCAATAAAATCAGATAAATAAACTTAATAATTCTTAGTTTGTAGATCCACATTTAAAGTAAAGTATGACCTTGGCTAGCTTTTGATTATGCTAAGTGGGAAGGGAAGAGTAAAGAGAATTAATGAATGTCACGAAAAAATCTTACACTTCATTTTAACTATGAGCTAGAATAATTTTTTCCTCAGAGTTCTCTACTCTTGGCAAATGGAGTAATTAGAGCTTAATTTATTCCCATTTCTCCTACCATTCATTGTTCTAGTGACGATGCATAGAGAAAAGGCAAATGGTTCTATTGGATGATGGGAACTGACACACGGACAAAGGACGAATAATGCAGGGGAGCAAGTCCTCGCCCATCGACAGGGTACTAACTTTTATAAATTCCCTTCTATTCCACATGTATTGTTACTTTTCATTTACATTTTTAGTACTTACTCACATTTTCTTATCTCTAAAATGGAAACTTGTTATTAAACTTGAAGCTTTGCCTCTAATGAAAACTACTAAACCTAAGTGGCAGTTTTTACTATTTGACCAAAAAAAAAAAAAGTGTATTTGCTTACACTGGGGGGCCTGATAGACTATGTGAATAACAGCCTCCAAATAGCTAAGTCTCCACATCCTTTATTCCTATGATAAAGTAATACAAAACAAAATGGCATATTAAGTATGAAGGGTGAAAATACATTGTTAACACCCACCATTTTTATTAAAAATATTAGTCTTTTAAAAAAATCAAAATATCTCCCCTTTCTCTTCATCCACTCTCACTTTCTTATTGTGTATGACGCACATATTTAAAATGACTACTCTTCTACAGAGGAAAAAAATCCTATTTTAAACAAGAAAATTATGCAAGATACATAAAAACCCCATCCATTTGTAACTCCTTGCATATCATGGCCATCCTCTTCCTTCACCTTTTCTCTCCTAGCCTACAGCTGCCCACACCCAAACCCAAGCACATACACTCCTTTGTCTTTTATCACTGGCTTAAGTATTACATTACTGGCACCAAGTAAGTATTATATTATAAGCACTCAATAATAAGTAATAAGTAACCAAGTTAATAACTTACTGAGTGCTTAAAGAAGTTATTAACTTGGTTATTGAGAGCTTACCAAGCATTCATTTGGAACTATGCTAAGTAAAAAAAGGAGTGGAACAAAGAGAAGATGTTTTGGTTTAAAAAACAAACAACTATTTTGGATAAAAATGCCAATGGTTACAACTTATTTTGACACTCTATGTCCAGCTGTTATTTTTGTTTTATTTAATTCCTGCATAGAAATTTAGATAGTTGGAAGCTAACTATTCTCCTAGATACCAGGTATTATTAACATTCCATTTTATATGAAAGGATAAAATAAAGTTTCACTTTATTTATAAGGAAAATAAGTGAGGTTGGGGACAAAGATGGAGTAAGTTGCTCACATACACAAAGCTGGTACATTCTAGAGCAGAAAGTGAAATCCAGGTCTGATTTTGGAGCCTGGTTACAAACTCTAACCCAGAATCACAGAAACTGAGAATTACAGGATCCTAAGTAATCATGGCAGTTGTTAGTTGAAGCCAATCTCTTAAGTGTCCCAAGAATAAAATGAGAAGAAGAATTAGGCCTTTTATACTTTATGTAAGTTCTGGTATGTCCTATGATCTAATGAAGTGGAACTAGTTTTCCTTTATAAAGGTAATAAAAGAGGAGACATGGTCTGTTTTATAGTTTTGTAGCATTCACGCATCTACTATATATAAATTCTTCTTTACAGCTCACTCCAGAAGTTAAACAGTTAGGTTGAAATTAGAAAAAAGTCTAATTTTGGTTGAAACACCAAATCTAAGAGTAACATGAAATTAACTTGAGGATATCAGTTCTGCAATATGAATACATCCAATACATGAGATTAGACCTTAGGGAATACTAATGAGAATTATTTAGAGAGAACTAAGTAATATTAAAGTTTAACTTTCAATAAGAGATAAATTTTTCACTCAATGGTCTCTGTAATACTAATCTGTATCAGTGATCACAGCATGAAAGTTCATATAGAAATATTTAAAGGAATGTTCATAATTATAAATATAATTATGAAATATCACAATTAATATTTCATACCTGTAGTTAATAAAATAAAAATAGTATCTCATACCAAAAACCTAAGAAACTGTTACCCCAATTTTTGAAACTATAACATCTCATAAAAAAAATTATCAGTGAGTTTTCTAGGGCTTAGGAGGGCAAATTATAATAGCATTAAGACTATAATATGTTATTTAAAAGAATCCTGAAACAAGATATCTTCAATGAAATGGCTGTAACAACTATTATATTTTAAGTATTTTTGAAGTTCATTCAGAAAATATAACATGCTGGTGAGATATAACTAGTTAATTCGAGCTTCTCCTAACACTCTTCCTAACCCAAGACAAATGTGATCACATATGAATAAAAAGTAACAGATTCGAAAGGGGAAAAAAACACTAAAAATTAAAAAAAATTAAAAATAGCATGTCCCTCCAGTCAGCATTCTAGATTGTGGAAAAACTCTTCTGAGGATGACCTCCCCACTGACAGAGATCATTCTAAAACTGGGTTTATTGGTGCGTTCTCTTACATTTACATTATATTTAGGTGACCCTGAAGAAGCCTTTAGAGATCCTCATATTTATAATAGAAGAGACTGAAGGTATCAAGGTGAGTCACTGGCAAAGAGTCACAGCAAACTGCCACCACTCCTTGCCTTTGTTTTGAATACTGCACTACAGAGTTGTGACTTTTCCTTTCATGTTACCCCTTATCACTGAGGTTTAATACTGTCATACAGAGTGTTCATTATCACTGTACCTCCACACACACAGAGGAACTGAGTGCAAGTCACACATCTTCCTTGTATCCTGAATATGTTATTAGACAAACCCACGAACTTCAAACCATTATTTTGAAGGACTAGACTACTTTTGTAAAGTAACAATTTAAAGTCTGCAGAGATGGAATCGCTTTAATATTACAGCCTTCAGAAGAGCCAAGGCCTCTGTCAGTAGAGAGAATATGGCAATGATCTAATCTCAGAGCCAAAAGCATCCTGGAAGCAAATACCAGAAATTATTACAGTACATCTCTGCCAAGGGATTTCTGCGGCTATCTCTTCAGTTCCTTGCGCACATAAACTCCTTCTTAGGCATATACATGATAGTGGTAACATCCTTCGGGTGAGAAATCAGCAAGTGTGAGAATCTCTCAGTTTTGGGGGAAAAGAACTCGATTTTTAAGAGTAAACTTGGTTTGTTGTTTTTAAGTAGATAGAAGTTCATTTTACCTGGCTTCCTAGTGTGTACTGTCCCAGGCAACAATAACTAATTGCAGCAACTGATTTAGAACATGTACAGTAACACGACGTGTAAAAACTGGATGGAACTATAAGAGTTTATTTAAAAAAATACAGTGCTGATTATAGCACCACTAAGTTATTAATAGAAGAAATTTTTGGCAAATGAAATAAGTGAAGGTGAAATAAATCTCAGGCAAATGGTCTAGTATCTTCACATTAAATTTAAATCATTACTTAGAACCTCCTGACTTATTTTAAGTTCAAGTTTTAATGAGCTTCTGATTATTTATAACTTGGAGATAATTAAAGACCTGCAGGGAAGTAGGATACTAGGCAAAAAATCCACTTCCCAGCCTTATGCTACCGACCATCAGAAACATTTATAAGCAGATTCTCTAGCTGATGCTTTGTATATGTCTTACCTTAGCTCCTTCTAAAGGCAAATCATGGCGTCTGTGTTTTCGCATAAGCACTGGGTCAGAGCCCACTCTACTGTGCCTTCCATTTACATTTGAACTCGCTGTTATTCCGGGTTTTGGAGAGCCCTCGCCTAGGAGTCGACATCCCACAAGCTGATTAGTCCCAAACACATCTCGAGGGCACCATGCTTCAAGAGGCATTGGCGGGTCTCTGGAAGGCACACTTTCCACATGATGGATGTGTCTACTCAGTCTGTTGTCTGGTGGGATTGGGGGAGGTCTTTCAGGTGGCGGTGGAGGAGGATCCCTTAAGGGAGGAGGTGGTGCTGGGAGTGGTTTATCTTGTTTTCTCACCATGCAAGGAGAAGACTAAAGAAACAGAAGAGGAAAAAAAAAAAAACCCCTAAAGTTAGTTGTACCATGCATTGAAATGACTTACAAACTAGTGTATTATTGCTTTTATTTTCTAAGACAAACAAGGAGTTTTATTAGATTGCTGTGCCATCTTTTAGTAAGTTTCTTTTATCACCAGTTAACGAAATTTAAATGAGAATAAAAAACTGATAAATACATTTCATTAGGATTTAAAAGAAATAGAAATGAGTACATAAATGCAAATGTTAAGTTATAGAAATGATATGGAAACAAAAGATCAAAATTATATGATGGTTTTGACATTAATGTCAATAATTTATTTGCACATTTCTGTGATTTAGGAGAGAGGAGAAATCTATCAAAGTTGTTGTCACTGTTTTGGTTTTTTTTAAAGAGCAACTTGATTTGTTAATAGTTACAGAATATGAAAAGCTTTATTTTTGTTTTTATCACTGCGATATAGCACACTGATACGGGGCAAACGTGCTCTGCTTCTTTATCAGTTATTACCAGAACAGTGAAAAATCACCAGGAAACAGAGCAGCACTACATATGGAATTACTTCAATTTTATGAACTCTTACAATATTTTCAAAGATCAGACTGATTCCTACATAGAAATACAAAGGTATATATCACTGAAGTGAATGTATATGCTTTTCATCGCTTTTGGCTTTTATTTACATGGTTCATCTCATGATTGATTTGTAGTGTTAATATTAGAACATGGCAGAGAAAAAAGGAATCTATTGTGTTTACATAATGCTAAATGGTATTCTAATTAAGTCTTCATATGATCTTAAAACCAAATTAACTGGTAATACAGGAAAATCAAATACTACTAAAAATGTTGCCCTTCCAACAAATTTTAGGCAATACAGGTTGTTACCAACTAAACTTAATTTTTAAAATCTTATACTTATCAAATTTGAAGAAAAAATCCACACAATAAAATCAACTGTAGGCTTAACTGTAGAGTAAGAGTTATGTCTTTAATATTAAACAGTAATATAATTACTTTGCAAATACTACAATTCATTGCAATTAATTTCCCCAGGTGTAAAAAGTACATATAATTCCCTCTTCTGAGTCACCTTGAAACAAGGGTGATAATTTATCACACCTTAAGCCCTTATGCAAATATACTCCCATTACATTTTTCTTGTCGTGGCACTATAAAAATGAGCATAAAATATCATTTGATAACAGCATGCAAATTATTATAATGCATATAATGACCTTTTAAATCTATCTTAAAAAATAACTATACTTACTCTTCTACTTATTTTGGCAAATCATGGAGTTATAGACATATGCTCTCTCTCTCTGCAAAAATTATATGTAAGTTTTATAGTAATAAAACAGAAAATATGAATGCGGGCTCACCATAAACTAAATGAGAAACCCACCAAACTAATTAATTAATAATTAAAAGCACAAAAAATCTGAGTAATAGAATTTAAAAGAATCTGAGCAATCAATAATTGTCTTATACATTTTTTATCTGTGTTTTTAATAAAATTAATCTACCTTTGGTGAACCAGTTGGGCTGCCACAGGGAGATCTAACTATGCCTTTCTGAATTAGATCCAGGCGAGGAGGCACTGGTGGCAGGCTTAGATGTGGGATCTGGAGTGGGTCAGGCTGTGGCTTTCTTCTCTGGGCAAGGGGAGAGGATCCTGGTGATGTGACTGGTGAGTTCTGCCTGTCAGTGCACTAGAATAGAAAAAAAAGAAAGATGGCACTGTTTATTAGAGTGCAGAGCATTCTAAGTTCTTAAAGAATGCATCTGGTTGGAAGAAGGTTTCTGACACTGTACATTTGTTAAAATGAATTTCCCTAGTTTATCCTGATTAATAGAAGCAAATAGTTCACATTGTCCTCAAGCTAGTATTATGAAAATAACAGATAGATAAGTTTCTCCAATATATTATAGAAAGCGCTTAGGAAAAAAGAACAGCACAAGTATACTATAAAGACAACCAAATGCAGACATTCTTCAAGAAACCAATATATATTTTATGAGGAAGCCAGAAACACATAATGCAGTAATGCACATTGCTCTTGGTTCTCTGTATTATAAATTTTTTTGCTCAAGCTTTGTACATTCTAATACTTAGCTACTGCTTTGTTCCAAATAAAACATGTATCTTGTACATAGTCTATTTTTCTGCAAACCAATTAAATCAGGTGGGATTTTTAAAAAATCATTGTATGTTTAAGATAAACAGGTTTAAGCTCATTGCTTTTTTCCCCTTAATCCTTCACAAGGAAAAGAAATTCTCAAGTTAAACATTTTCCTGGAAAAACAATTACCTATATCTATGAAAGTCTGTTTGTACTTCTGCCAAAAACTGATTAAGTTTCTGTCACTACAAGTTTTTCATATTGTCTAGTAGATAAAGTAGCATCAAAAAGCCAGTAAGCACTTCAATTTGAACATAACACTTGCTATTGCATAAGGGGTGTGTGTGTGTGTGTGTGTGTGTGTGTGTGTGTGTGTGTTTTAACGCAGCATAACCTGATTTCTATTTGTTACAAAAACCATATAATCAAATAGCATTAATAGAATAAACAATATTCTGTTCTAAAATACTGGGCAGTTTCCTTTTCAAGTCTGAGTTACTAGCTCTTTGAAGATTTCGGCTTGATTTCTACAGCACTATTGATCATGCTTTGATATTATTCTGTTTCTGAATGGTAGTATTTATAGAGTTTTAAACTTATGTCTAAGCCATTTTCCCCCTAAACATTACTTACCTTTGCAAGAATAGCTGATGTCATCACTTGACAATTTAATATGAACTCAGCAGCTTTATCATTGAGTCTGTTTTTAACTGAGGTAACAGTTTTGTGTTCACATTCACACTTGGTTATTAACTAAAATTCATACTTTATTCAGATTTCCTTAGTTCGTACCCAATGTCTTTTCTCTTTTCCAGGATCTCATGCAGGACATTATATTAGTTTTCATGGTAACACCTCCCTACTTTCCTTTCGGCTCTTTCTCCGACATCCACTGTTTTCTCCGACATCCATGACTTTGACAGTTTTGTAGAGTACTGGTTAGAGATTACACAGAATGTTCCTTTATTGGGATTTGTCTGATTTTTAAAAATAATTAGTCTGGGGTTGAAAGTTTTGAGGAGTAGAGCCATGGAAGTAAAGTGTCATTCTGACCACATCGTATCAAGAATCCCTGCTATCAACATGATTCCCCATTGCCTCTGTTGACCTAAATTACCTGCCTGTAGTATTGTTTATCATACTTCTTCACGTTAAGTTTCTTTCTTTTCTCTCCTCCTTCCCACAGTACACTCTTTGCAAGGAAGTCACTACACAGCTCACAATTACAGAGTTGGAAATTTATGCATCCCTTCGTAAAGACGTTTTAAAATAAATCTGAGGCCAGCCCTGGTGGCTTGATGCCTGTAATCCCAGCACTTTGAGAAGCCAAGGCAGGAGGACTGCTTGAAGCCAGGAGTTCGAGACTAGTCTGCGCAACATAGCAAGACCTCCTCTTCACTAATTTTTTCTTTCTTTTAATTAGAAGGGTGTGGTAGTGTACTGCTCCAGTCCTACTACTCAAGAGGCTGAGGCAGGAGAATTCCTTGAGCCCAGGAGTTTGAGTTTACAGTAAGCTATGATCATACTACTGAACTCCAGCCTGGGCAACACAGCAAGATCCTGTCTCTAAAAAATAATGAAATAAATAAATCTGAGTGGCTAAAAAGAAGACTATACCTCAGATACGCCTAAACATTGTCATGACCTTACTAAACTGTGAAGTCTTTGTCTCCGTTGGTGCCAAATAACAAAATCATTCAACAAAATTCAACATGATTTTACACCACAACTTTAAGGACCATTTCTTTTTAGAAAGTAATGATTCTTTTCCATATATTTTAGCTTGGTTATGTTAAGTTAAAAAATTCAATTTTTTAACTTGAAGAAGAATTGAATTGAATTGAAGAAGAAAATAAAGAATTTTTATAGTCACAAACTGACTTTGGTACAGCCAGCGATTTTTAACAAAGGAATAGTTCTACACAGAAAGTCACGGGGCCTCATCTGGTAATAAATTTGAATCTTCTGGAGCAAAACTAACCCTAAAGTCATCACAGATCAGAAAAAATTCCTGATGTAAAGCTATTTGCATCACAGAATCTTGACACTGTAGATCAGTAATTGTCACAGGACATCTAACTCTCCACCATTCCTATTAGGATAAATTATATTCTCTGAGAACTAGAAAAGCCATTACCTGATAAAAATGCTTTGTTGATATGGCTTCTATCCTTTACAAAGAAGAATCAAGAAGCAAAGCTATCAATACTGTTTCTAGCCCAAACAATATATTTTTTACTTATAAAAAGAATGCATAGTACTTTAGTTATTTGCAAAGATATTTTTCAGGGCTATCAGATACACACACTGCAAAGATTGCTGAATGAGACCTGTGCTCCTCCAAGCATTTTGCTTCCAGAAATACTTTCCCACTTCTCTCATTACCTAAAACAGGACACAGAATTGTGATAGAGCCAACAGCCCATCACAGTATTAGAACTTGACTTTCACCCTAGATTGGATTAATTATTAATATTATCCAGTTACTAAATTTCTAGCATGTTTAAATAATGGGCTAAACTTGATTTGAAATGGGTTGAAGCACCTGTTAGATACTGCAAGAGTATAATGAAAATCCTCAGAACAGACATCCAAACCAATGTGTGTGGCAAAGTAATAACCTTGAACTTGTAGATACTTTCAGACAAGCAGACTCTCTGCAGTTTTGTGAATGTAACTGGAAGCATACCTTGCTTAGGGAAATTCATATTGTGTTCTGAAGGTGATTATGCACTGTCCTTTTGAAGAATTAATTCATTTTGAAGCACTACAGTATCTGTAAGTTGGCTTAGTTACAAGGATTTTATGGAGAGTATGTGAAGGAGCAAAAAGTCTTTCATCTTTAACAATTATATGTACTAAATTCACCAAACGTCATTTTCCTGAGTTCTCCTAAATTAGAGTAATATTCCCATGTAAGAGCAGAAAATTTAACAATCTCTTCTGATAGTAATGCATTATTCTTTGCTGAAACTTTTACAATTTTTAAAAACAATTATGCAGTTAGGGTACTGAAGCTTTGCATTATCTTTTATCGCTGGTAAAATTCAAACACTATGATGACTTGTAAACATTTTTAATAGGTAATATTCATATTAAAGGTCACTTTTAATTTATTTGAGTCGTCATGAATTGTATTTTTCTTTCCTTCCTATTTGAAAGTCTAAGGAAAAAAAGGAAATCTAGCACAATGTGGCAAAATCCAGTTCATAATTAATTTTTTGGATGAGATATTAAAAATTCAGAACATCAAAGTTTATCACCTCACTTTGAAGAATAAAAAGGCTGCTCCTTATTCTCCTTCTGAAAATAAAGTAAACCAAAGTAGATCAATTCAATGCAGACCGAAATTATTTCTCCTTTAAAAGACAATGCTGTCTTTATATAATACCCACATTTTTAATTTTTATTTCTGCAGTTTAAAAAACTTTCAATTCTAGAGTAACAGGCTTTTCCCCTGTACAGGTAGTCATGAGGCAGTTCAAACAGCTCTATAGCTAGGACCTGAATGTGGCAATTCATCTTTAGTTTACCAGTTTATATTATCCCCTACATTGACTTCTTAATCAGTCATTTCCTCCACGCTTTGCTGGGCCTTCTTCGGCAGTTCTAATCCCCAGCTCAAATTACCCAGGCCATTTATCTTTCTCTACATATGATAGGTGATAAAGGGAACTGCTGGGGTAAAACAGTAACAACAAACAAACACAGAAGCAATCCCCAGGCTCAGGTTTAAATTCTAAGACAATGAACTATGCTAATTTAATTATTACTTACTGATTCATCCAGTTTGTCTTAATCACTACTACTTCTACTTCCATTCTGTATAAAAATGCAGGCCATCCCAGCACTTTGAGAGGCCGAGATGGGTAGATCACGAGGTCAAGAGATCGAGACCATCCTGGTCAACAAGGTGAAACCCCGTCTCTACTAAAAATACAAAAATTAGCTGGGCACGGTGGCGCGTGCCTGTAATCCCAGCTACTCAGGAGGCTGAGACAGGAGAATTGCCTGAACCCAGGAGGCGGAGGTTGCAGTGAGCTGAGATGGCACCATTGCACTCCAGCCTGGGTAACAAGAGTGAAACTCCGTCTCAAAAAAAAAAAAAAAAAAGGGCAGACCAAATATATATAAGTATAAAACATCTTGGGTAGAAGAATAGGAAAGGATTCATTTAAATTCTGAATAATAATAGTATTTTGTTCATAGAAACTCTCTTGATTAGAAAACATAAATTTCAACTATGGCCATCAAACTAAGCTCTAATGCCAACTGGTTATAAAGAACAATATTTGTTTTTTCATTTGATTAATCATATAAATAAATGTATAACCTGATTTCAAACCACAGATATCATATATTTAAATTTCCTATATTCAAATTTCTTACATTTAAATTTCAGTTATAACATAAAGATGCTATGCAGTCTTGAAAATGTCACCACCTATTGATGCAGTTATCTGTAGATTAAAAAACAAAATTAATCCATTTGACAGGAATGTTATGGGTTAATAGAATTAAATAATGCATTATAAAATAAATGTTGATGTAAAACATTTATAACCATTATGTCAAATAAATGCTGATGTAATTTAATTTTTATTTAGATAAAATGATCAGGAAAATGGATTATTTTGATGTAAAAGGCACAGAATGTACTCTATTATCTCCAAATATCTATCAAAGCTTGTTCATCTTTACTGCCAAGAAATAATTCCATTAAAGTTATTTCTATATAAAATGCCCACCCTTGTTATTTCTTATTTTGTCCCAAACAATTCCTTCTACTGTCAGGTATAAACAATGCAATAGTAACAAAATCAAATATCTAACCAAAAAATTAAATTCATTACAAGTGCATTCAAAACACAAATAGATATGCCTCTTGGATTATTTGCTATTATTAGCACTATCCATTAAAAAAATGTAGAATTGAATCTAACATGATTAGGTTCTTTTTTCTTAAACTAGAAAGGGTCTTAAACACAAAAACAAATGAGAAAAGTAGTTTAAGAATTGGATTAGGCTTATAGGTTTAGGGGTATGCATGTTGTCAAAGTGTTTGCTATAAAAAATACACTTTACTGGTTTTGGCACTCCTTGTATCTTTTCCATTTTCTGTTTATTTTACTTTTTCTCTCTTCATTATAAAGAACATAATTTCACTATAGGAAATTTTGGAGTTACAGGGAAACGTCAAGATATTTTAGAGAACACCTACATATAGCTATTGGTGATGGTTCCTAATCACATACACAGTCATGAGTCTACTCAATGTTTCTTAGCATTAAAAAAAAATGTAGCTGACATTAAACATTCTTCATGAACATAATTTTAAAGTGTATATATGGATAGATCAGCATTTACAAAACTATTCCTGTGCAATGAACACTTAGGCATGTTTTCAGGTTTCTTTATTATAAAGTAGTATCATAAAGAAATCTTTAACCATATATATATATGCTGATGTATATATATATATGCTGATGTATATCTATATATATGCTGATGTATATATATATATGCTGATGCATATATATAAAACCAAGGAAAGAATTTTTAAGGAAAGAATCATAGAATTGTTTTGAGCACTAGATACTAGACATGTAATTGTGTCGAATTTATAAACATTCTTAAGACTTTTTTGCTGTCCAGATGGTAAAACCAATTTATTCTCTCACCAGCCATGTATGAGAATTACCATCACACAAAACTCAGAGGCAAAGAATATTTGTGCTTGCTTTGATGCTTGTCATTTCAGTGGCCCATACCAATGTTTAAATTTGTCCTTCAAAATAATTTGAAGAAAAGTTGCAATATTTGTTGGACATGTGGATCTTCTTTGGGTCACCAGCTTTTTATGGTGCTTTGCCCCCATATCCACTCCTCTCCTCTTTGTTGATGTGAAAGTGCTCTTTATATATTAGGATAGTGAACCTCTTTCTATCTGTTATACTTGCTGACACTATTTTTTCTGCAGTTTAATTTTTCTGATTTTTATATGGTACAGATTTCACCTGTGTTCTTCTGGTTTTCATGTGTTAATGAATGACTCAAGTATCATGTTCTTTTTGGCACTGCCTAAATGAGTTCCTTTCTCTGTCACTCCTTCATGTTGACATCACCACTCTTAAAGAAATATAAAAAAGCTAAAAAAATTAGGTCATAAAGCATAGAAAATAGAATGTGAACACAGAATTAACTGTACAGAATTTATTCACAATATCTGAAATATTTATGTAGAGGTTAACTGCAAAAATTGGGAAAGACAGAAACATCCCTTCAAGTTACAAGATATTGATTAGTATCATTTCATTCTTTATCTTGATGTTAGGTGATTCTCACATTTTTCTAGTATTTATACTTATTTCTAAAACTTTAAAATAAATTCTGTTTCAGCCTCTTTCCAAATACAAAGGCTGAGCCAGCCTTGATTTCTTCCTGTATTATCATCACACCAGTGTATATGTCTAACTAACAATTTCTCTTAAAGTCTTTAATCCTGGTAACAGATGAGAACATCTTTTACAAACTAGAATTGTGGTGTTCTAGAAATTTAAAGGCCACACTGGATTCTTTTAAGTCTACATGCTCACCTTTTGCCTCTGGAAATGAATAAACACTATTATTTATTTCTCTGACAAAATGCACAGGATCCTTTATAACTACCTTGAGGAACAGATAAATCCACATTTGCAATCTTAATGGAAAATCCTGACAGAAAAAATTGAAGAAGTAAAGTACTCAAAGCCCATCTCATTATGTTGAGCTATTACCAACAATAATCAGGCACTCATTCTATTTTAGTCACTCTTCATTTTAACCACACCTTTAAAGAGCCATTTTACAAAAACGTTAATAAGATTCATTATTATGGAAATGGAAAAACATTTGGTAAGAAACTTCAAGCACAGTCAGGCTTATTATAAAAACAGGACAAGAGAAAATCTCTCCAATTACTAATAAGATGAGAGTTCTGACAGTCCCAGAGATAATCAAAGTCAATTTTATAATACTTTTAACATGGTTTTTACTTAATGCATTTCCATATCTGAACAAGGTATACACATGAATAATAAGGATAATGAGAAGGACTCTGAGAGTCCATGTTTTTCTATAAATGCGTGAAAATTAATAAATGACATTGCTAAAACTTTTATCACATGATAAAATATTCTAAGTATATTTTACTTGCTACTATTCTTTTGATTCTTTTCTTTTCACCTTACGTTGTGAACAAAACAAAAATCAAAAGTACTTAAAATAGTAGCCTATATAGAATATTATTCAGGGAGGGGACTCAAGATGGCGCTGTGAGAACAACCCAGGATTGGAGCCCGCGTTGAATTCGCAAACGGTGAGTCAGTGCTGCATTTCCAGACTGATCTTTGTTGCCCACAGAACGGGGAAACTCCCAAGTATAAAAAGACACGGGACGCCAGGCAGTAGGTCTGCCTGGCGAAGCCGGCTGCCGGGGCGGCGGCGGCCGGCCCTACCCAGCAATCCCCACAGGGCGCGCTTGTCCGGGTGCCTTGTTGAACCGGCGACCTGAGACTTGAGAGGGCTGGACTTGAGACTGAAGGAGACTTGCACAGTAGCCCCGCCCAGGGGATTGCAGGGACAGATCGCTTGGGATACCCAGTGGGACGAACAAAACCGCGATTTCAAACTATCCCGGGCAGACGGTCCGAGACGCTCTGTGGGGGAGGGGCGTCCACCACTACGGAGGCAACCTGCCCCAACTGATATACACGCCCACTGCTGAGGCAGCCAGCCGTTGCCGAGGCAACCCATCCCAACTGATATACACGCCCACTGCTGAGGCAGCCAGCCGTTGCCGAGGCAACCCATCCCTACTGAGATACACGCCCACTGCTGACGCAGCCTGCCGTTGCTGAGGCAACACGCTACAACGAAGAGACTCCGCCGCAGGGCGTGGCGGAGACCACAGCAGAGCCTGCAGGAACAGCACGAATCACACAACAGCAGGGCGGAGCCTCGGAAGCCAAACAGTGGCTAGTCTGCCTTTGAGCTGGGCAGGACACCTGATCGGACATCCAAAAATAAAGCCCAAACCCCTCAACACAGAGCATTTGAGAAAAAAAAAAGGGTTGTTTAATGAGCTGTGTTGCAGCAGAATCAAACATAGCAGCCTAACAGCCCTGAATGAACAACAGAGTGCACAGCTCAGCAATTAAACCCCTATAAAGTACAAACTGTCTCCTCAAGCAGCTCCCTGACCCCTCTATATCCAAAAGACTGTCATTAGGCAGGCATCATCCTGGGACAAAGAGAGCAGAAAAAGAAACTGGTAGCATCCCTCGCTGTGCCACGGCTACTAGAGGTGCACCCCAGACAAGCAGGGTCTGGAGCAGACCTCAACAGTCGTACAGCGAAGGGGCTAGACTGGTAGAAGGAAAACCAAGCAACAGAAATACTTCATCATCAACATTCTGGGTGTCCACTCAGAGACCCAAACGAAAAGTCAGCAACTACGCAGACGACCAGCGGACAAATCCACAAAGATGGGAAGAAACCAGCGCAAAAAGGAGGAAAACACCCGAAACCAGAACACATCGCCTCCTAGAAAGGACCAAAACTCCTCACCAGCAAGGGAACAAAGCTGGACGGAGAATGACTGTGACGAAATGACGGAATTAGACTTCAGAAGATGGATAATGAGAAACTTTGGTGAGCTAAAAGATCATGTATTAAATCAATGCAAAGAAACGAAGAACCTTGAAAAAAGATTTGAAAAAAGATTCGAGGAAATGATAACAAGAATGGATACCTTAGAGAGGAATATGAATGAATTAAAGGAGCTGAAAAACACAATACGAGAACTTCGCGAAGCAAACGCAAGTTTCAATAGCCGAATTGACCAAGCAGAAGAAAGAATATCTGAAGTCGAAGACCAACTCAATGAAATAAAACGAGAAACCAAGATCAGAGAAAAAAGCGCAAAAAGGAATGAACAAAGTCTCCAAGAAATGTGGGACTATGTGAAAAGACCTAACCTATGTTTGATAGGTGTACCAGAAGGGGACGAAGAGAATGAATCCAAGCTGGAAAATACTCTTCAGGACATCATCCAGGAAAATTTCCCCCACCTAGCAAGACAAGCCAACACTCAATTGCAGGAAATACAGAGAACACCACAAAGATATTCCGCAAAAGAGCAACCCCAAGGCACATAATCGTCAGATTCAACAGGGTTGAAATAAAGGAGAGAATACTAAGGGCAGCCAGAGAGAAAGGTCAGGTCACCCACAAAGGGAAGCCCATCAGACTCACAGCAGATCTCTCGGCAGAAACACTACAAGCCAGAAGAGAGTGGGGGCCAATATTCAACATTCTTAAAGAAAAGAACTTTCAACCCAGAATTTCATATCCAGCCAAACTGAGCTTCAGAAGTGAAGGAAGAATAAAATCCTTTGCGAACAAGCAAGTACTCAGAGATTTTGTCACCACCAGACCTGCTTTACAAGAGCTCCTAAAAGAGGCACTACACATAGAAAGGATCAATCAGTACCAGCCATTCCAAAATCACACTGAATGCTAAAGAGCTTCAACATAATGAAGAATCTACAACAACTAACAGGCAAAACAGCCACTTAGAATCAAAATGGCAGTATCAAATTCACACATAACAATATTAAGCCTAAATGTAAATGGACTAAATGCACCAATCAAAAGACACAGACTGGCAAATTGGATAAAAATCCAAAACCCATCAGTGTGCTGTATCCAGGAAACCCATCTCACATGCAAGGATACACAAAGGCTCAAAATAAAGGGATGGAGGAAGACTTACCAAGCTAATGGAAAGCAAAAAAAAGCAGGAGTTGCAATTCTCATCTCTGATAAAATAGACTTTAAAGCAACAAAGATCAAAAGAGACAAAGAAGGCCATTACATAATGGTAAAAGGATCGATACAACAAGAAGAGCTAACGATCCTAAACATATATGGACCCAACACAGGAGCACCCAGATACATAAGGCAAGTTCTTAATGACTTACAGAAGGACTTAGACTCCCACACAATAATAGTGGGAGACTTTAACACTCCACTGTCAATACTAGACAGATCAACCAGACAGAAAATCAACAAGGATACCCAGGGCTCGAACTCAGACCTGGAGCAAGCAAACCTGGTGGACATTTACAGAACTCTCCACCCCAATTCCACAGAATACACATTCTTCTCAGCACCACATCACACCTACTCTAAAATTGACCACATAATTGGAAGTAAAGCACTGCTCAACAAATGCAAAACAACTGAAATCATAACAAACAGCCTCTCAGACCATAGTGCAATAAAGTTAGAACTCAGAATTCAGAAACCGACCCAGAACCGCACAGCTTCATGGAAACTGAACAACTGGCTCTTGAATGTTGACTGGGTAAACAACGAAATGAAGGCAGAAATAAAGAAGTTCTTCGAAACCAATGAGAATGAAGACACAACGTGCCAGAACCTCTGGGACACATTTAAAGCAGTCTCTAGAGGAAAGTATATAGCAATAAGTGCCCATATGAGGAGAATGGAGAGATCCAAAATTGACACCCTATCGTCAAAATTGAAAGAGCTAGAGGAGCAAGATCAAAAAAACTCAAAACCCAGCAGAAGACAAGAAATTACTAAGATCAGAGCTGAGCTGAAGGAGATTGAGACACGAAAAACCCTTCAAAAAATCAATAAATCCAAGAGCTGGTTTTTTGAAAAGATCAACAAAATAGACAGACCACTAGCCAGATTGATTAAAAATAAAAGAGAGAACAATCAAATAGATGCAATAAAAAATGATAAAGGGGAAATCACCACAGATTCCACAGAAATTCAAACCATCATCAGAGAATATTACAAACAACTCTATGCACATAAACTAGTAAACCTGGAAGAAATGGATAAATTCCTGGACTCCTGTGTCCTCCCAAGCCTAAACCAGGAGGAAGCTGAAACTATGAATAGACCAATAACAAGGTCTGAAGTTGAGGCAGCAATTAAGAGCCTACCTCACAAAAAAAGCCCAGGTCCAGATGGGTTCACAGCCGAATTCTACCAGACACACAAGGAGGAGCTGGTACCATTCCTTCTCAAACTATTTCAAACAATCCAAAAAGAGGGAATCCTTCCCAAATCATTTTATGAGACCAACATCATCCTGATACCAAAACCCGGCAGAGACCCAACGAGAAAAGAAAACTTCAGGCCAATATCCATGATGAACATAGATGCAAAAATCTTCAATAAAATATTGGCAAGCCGATTGCAACAGCAAATCAAAAAACTTATTCATCATGATCAAGTAGGATTCATCCCAGGGATGCAAGGCTGGTTCAACATACGCAAGTCTATCAACGTAATTCACCACATAAACAGAACCAAAAACAAAAACCACATGATTATCTCAATTGACGCAGAGAAGGCATTTGACAAAATTCAACAGCCCTTTATGCTAAAAACCCTCAATAAACTCGGTATCGATGGAACGTATCTCAAAGTAATAAAAGCTATTTATGACAAACCAACAGCCAATATCATACTGAATGGGCAAAAACTGGAAGCAATCCCTTTGAAATCTGGTACTAGACAAGGATGCCCTCTCTCACCACTCCTATTCAATATAGTACTGGAAGTTCTAGCCAGAGCAATCAGGCAAGAAAAAGAAATAAAGGGTATTCAAATAGGAAAGGTGGAAGCCAAATTGTCTCTATTTGCAGACGACATGATAGTATACCTAGAAGACCCCATCGCCTCAGCCCAAAAACTCCTGAAACTGATAAGCAACTTCAGCAAAGTCTCAGGATATAAAATCAATGTGCAAAAATCACAAGCATTCGTCTACACCAATAACAGACTTAAAGAAAGCCAAATCAAGAGCGAACTGCCATTCGCAATTGCTACAAAAAGAATAAAATACCTTGGAATACAACTCACAAGGAACGTAAGGGACCTCTTCAAGGAGAACTACAAACCACTGCTCAACGAAATCAGAGAGGACACAAACAGATGGAGAAACATTCCATGTTCATGGTTAGGAAGAATTAATATCGTGAAAATGGCTATACTGCCCAAAGTAATTTACAGAATCAACGCTATCCCCATCAAGCTACCATTGACTTTCTTCACAGAACTGGAAAAAACCACCATGAACTTCATATGGAACCAAAAGAGAGCCCGCATAGCCAAGTCAATTCTAAGCAAAAAGAACACAGCGGGGGGTATCACACTACCGGATTTCAAACTATACTACAAGGCTACAGTAATCAAAACAGCATGGTACTGGTACCAAAACAGAGATATAGACCAATGGAACAAAACAGAGGCACCGGAGGCAACACAACATACATACAACTATACAATCTTTGATAAACCTGACAAAAACAAGCAATGGGGCAAGGATTCCATGTTTAACAAATGGTGTTGGGAAAACTGGCTAGCCATGTGCAGAAAGCAGAAACTGGACCCCTTCCTGACACCTTACACTAAAATTAACTCCAGATGGATTCAAGACTTAAACATAAGACCTGGCACCATAAAAACCCTAGAAGGAAATCTAGGCAAAACTATCCAGGACATAGGAGTAGGCAAGGACTTCATGAACAAAACACCAAAAGCATTGGCAACAAAAGCCAAAATAGACAAATGGGACCTAATGAAACTCCACAGCTTCTGCACGGCAAAAGAAACAGTCACTAGAGTGGATCGGCAACCAACAGAATGGGAAAAAATTTTCGCAGTCTACCCATCTGACAAAGGGCTGATATCCAGAATTTACAAACAACTCAAGCAGATTTACAGGAAAAAACAAACAAGCCCATTCAAAAGTGGGCAAAGGATATGAACAGACACTTTACGAAAGAAGACATATATGAGGCCAACAATCATATGAAAAAATGCTCATCGTCACTGGTCATCAGAGAGATGCAAATCAAAACCACATTGAGATACCATCTCACGCCAGTTAGAATGGCGATCATTAAAAAATCTGGAGACAACAGATGCTGGAGAGGATGTGGAGAAAAGGGAACACTTTTACACTGTTGGTGGGAGTGTAAATTAGTTCAACCATTGTGGAAGACAGTGTGGCGATTCCTCAAGGCCTTAGAAATAGAAATTCCATTTGACCCAGCAATCCCATTACTGGGTATATATCCAAAAGACTATAAATCGTTCTACTATAAGGACACATGTACACGAATGTTCATTGCAGCACTGTTTACAATAGCAAAGACCTGGAATCAACCCAAATGCCCATTGATAATAGACTGGATTGGAAAAATGTGGCACATATACACCATGGAATATTATGCAGCAATCAGAAATGATGAGTTCGTGTCGTTTGTAGGGACATGGATGAATCTGGAAAACATCATCCTCAGCAAACTGACACAAGAACAGAAAATGAAACACCGCATATTCTCACTCATAGGTGGGTGATGAAAAATGAGAACACATGGACACAGGGAGGGGAGTACTAAACACTGGGGTCTATTGGGGGGAAAAGGGGAGGGCCAGTGGGAGGGGGAGGTGGGGAGGGATAGCCTGGGGAGAAATGCCAAATGTGGGTGAAGGGGAGAAGAAAAGCAAAGCACACTGCCATGTGTGTACCTACGCAACTGTCTTGCATGCTCTGCTCATGTACCCCAAAACCTATAATCCAATAAAAAATTAAAAAAAAAAAAAAAGAATATTATTCAGAAAGTGTATATACTACAGAGAAATGCTTACACACACACTCACATATTCATATGACATTAACGCTTAAGTATAACTTCTGTTGTCTATTTTGGAGTCCCTCCACAGACAATAAACAAAAGCTTATATGAAGAATGTTGTGTAAGAGCAGTACGATTATTTCGTGCTTATCTGTGATCATACTTCCAGAAGTCTTAACCTATAAGAACTCAGGAAGAAACCCAGAATGATACAGGAAAGTCCTTTAAAGTAGGAGAAACATTTCTTCCCCCCTTCTTCCTACAGAAACAGAATGTAGGTACCCTGCTACCTACCTAAGAACACGGACATTTGATTAGTGTGTAAAATAAAGTTCACTGATTAAAAGGTTAAATTCCTGTCTATGTTCCATTAGTAACCTCTGGAAATTTTCAGATAATATCAATTAGAAGCAATAAAAAAGTGGAGGAAAACAGAAACCTTTATACTAAGAAACAAGGATTGGAATAAGATCGGATTTCTCTTGAGGTCTGGCAGGGAGGTGGTCAACCAGGTACTCCTTTAGAGTGGTACAGTCTCACACTCAGGATAACCCCAAGGGCACTGCTCTACTGAAGTACTAAACACTGTTAACGCAAGCGATGATACTGCTTCTCCTTGAAGTACCCTCTTAGGAGAGGGACTTGACCTGCTGGCCTATGATCAGCCTCCATAATCTTGAAATTTCTTTGAAGTTTCCTATTTTATTTTAAACATTTATATAAATTTTATATCCTGATCCAAATATATGTGTGACTTTAATTTAAATTTATGGTTCTCTTCTCTTTATGTGACCTACCCTTAAATCTCGTAGCAAAATGTAAGCTTCTAGAAATGTGTCATGTTGACTGTAGTGGCTTCTTATGCCCTTTGGTTCACTCAGCTGCATAACCAATTTTGAGAAGGCAGGGAAGGGTGACATACAATTCAGAAATATTTCCATAAAAATGGCTAAGAAACAAGAACATTCTGAGAATTAAAGGAATAAATTTCAGTCACTGAAAAAATGCTTTCATGTGAAACCCTTATTGCTCCCTGAATGCCAGCTAAAGCTGGTTTGAACAAGCAATTGCTTTGGTTACTGTAGTTCTTCACCCTGTTTTAGATAACACTTAATCATTTCACTTTACTTATACAGAAAATAAGAACACTGAAACTCTATCCAAATTATTTAATCCTTAAAATAGTGTTTCAGCTGACGTGCTGACACGTTTGCATTTTCTATGAGTTTCAAACTTGAAATGTATTTTAACAGTAAATTACTTTAAGGCGGTCATGCAATGAAGTAGCTACATAGATGTTATTCCGTTAGAGAAATACAACCAATTGCTTGGTAGCCAACAGAACTGCGGCATCTCATTCTTCCTAACAGAACGACAGATAGCAATATCTAAAGGAAAAACATCCATAGACATCTCAAAAATACTGATACTTAATTCTTCAAAGTACAGCAATATTTCAGGAGTCTTAACACTAGTATAAAAAAAAATGTGGCCAGGTGTGGTGGCTCACACCTGTAATCCTGGCACTTTGGGAGGCCAAGGTAGAAAGACCACTTGAGGTCAGGAGTTCAAGACCATGCTGGGCATTACAGTGAGAACCCCATCTCTATTAATTTATTTAAAAAATAATATTAGTAACAACTAATACTTAGTATTTACCATACTGTTCTTATGGCTTTATATATATATGAACTCACTTAATCTTAAAGAGGCAGAGTTTTATGGACTAAGTACTTGAGAGAAGGGGAGTGGGTGGGAATATTAAATAAAGCAAGACACATAGAAACTATGCAGAAAAACCAGAAGATGAGCGCCCAGGCAGTTTGACTCCAAGAGGGTTGCTTTACTTAAGAGTATAACAATTAAGAACAGTGTCACCACTGATCATTTAAATAAAAAAATTTAAAAAATAAAACCACCTTCTCAGGGGCCTACTGTGTGTCAAGCACTATGCAAAGCTCTAACAATTCAAATAAATAAATAAATAAAGCATAGCCTGTGCCCTCAAGATGCTGACAATCCAGCAGAGGCAGTGGACTGAAAACTGGGTACAAGAGTTCAAATGTAGCGTCTTCTAATATACTATGTACTCAAGTTATTTTCGAGACATACGTAACAACATCTTTAATACTAATATCATACAGCATTTGGATGAGGCAGTTGTTTCTTTTGTTAATCACACACTAATAAAGAAAATACCACTATTTTCCATGAAGAACTTTTAGAAAATCAGTAAACAGAAAGCAAGTAAAAGACAACAAACCTTGCCTTTGGATTCCTTACTGTCACTCATGACTCTACTTAAATATCATGGGAAGGGAATGGTGAGGACTAGACGGATTAGTACTACGGTCAGAATAATCCTTCTTGGGTAGGACCGCCCATGAGTTGCAAGATGTTTAGTATCTCTGTCCCTTCCCACTCAATGCCTGCAGTATTTACCATCCTTTAGTCATTGTGAAAACAAAAATGTCCCTATACCTTACTGAATATCCTCAAGAGGTAAAATTGCCTATAGTTGAGAACCATATTCTACATTTCAAATGTCTATTTTCGTTTTTGTATTTCGCTTCTGTTATAATTTTTGTCCTTACTGCTCCAACATGGACTCTAATCCTGTGATTCAGATTTAAACAGAAAACATAAATAAGCAACACCCTCCTAAAAATAGCTGCAAAAACACTGATATGTACACACAAGCCTCTCCTTAGAATGAGGAATACTATGGAGCAGCAGTCCCTAACCTTTTGGTACCAGGTACTGGTTTCGTAGAAGATAATTTTTACAAGAACGGTGGCAGGGAGGGGAAGGGAACGGTTTTGGGATGATTCAATCTTGTTACATTTATTGTGCACATTATTTCTGTTATTGCTACATTGTAATATATAATGGAATAATTATATGCTTCATCATAATTTAGAATCAGTGGGAGCCCTGAGCTTATTTTCCTTCAACTGGACAGTCCCATCGAGGGGTGATGGGTGACAGTGACAGATCATCAGGCGTTATATTTTCCTACGGAGCGCACAGCCTGGATCCCTCTCATGTGCAGTTCAAAACAGGGTTCACACTCCTAGGAAAAGCTATTGCCACTGCTGATGTGAGAGGAGGCAGAGTCAGGCGGTAATGCGAGCTATGGGGAGTGGCTATAAATACAGATGAAGCTTTGCTTACTAGCCTGTTGCTCACCTCCTGCTATGCAGCCCGGTTTCTAACAGGCCGCAGACTGGTACTGGTCCAGGGCCTGCGATTTGGGAACCCCTGCTATAGAGGCTTTCTTCATACTTACCAGAAAAAGCAATACTTAGATGACATGCTAAATTTTTAATTAGCAATATCTATTTTAACTAAAGAAGGCTACAAAGAAGAATGCATGACAAAGATAGAAGAATAACTCCCTTGACTTCTGGTCATACCCATTTTTGTTCTAATATGGCCCTTCATTAAGATTTTAAATATTATTTTAAGGAAATATAATGTTTAAGACCATAAGAACTAATCTCGGCTCATTTACTAGTTCAGTCTGTCAACATTTTAATTTTATATGCAAGTATTTATTTATTTCAAATGTAAATGTCATATATTTGGTGATTAATACTGTTAAAAACTGTTAAGATTCCTCTTAATTCTCTGGCAAAATGAAGCAAATCTCTGGATAGCAACAGATACTCTTTTTTAGCTCTGATCTGACTGAGGTCAGAGAGAAGGTTGTGATCTTACTGATCACATCCTGGACTTTCTCCGAGGGCTCACATCAAATCTAATCATCCTAGGATTCTGACAGCTTCAAAACTCAAGCAATGATACAGATTCAGGAAAATCTAGACTATACTGTGGTTAGAATCATAAAATACTTTCTATCAAAGAGGGAATCAAAAAGTATGTATTAGACTTTTAGGTTCTATTTGCTTCTATAATGATTAGTATTATTAAACACATTTAACTATAAAAGAAATAATACAAATACACTATAAGTTAAGTATGCTACTATTTATAAACTCCAGCTGTGGATATCACCATGGTAACAGGAATATAAAATCAAAGCAGTTTTCCATGTTATGATGGAAGCATTACTCATTTAAATAATCTAATAGGCTTAAGACGAGCAGAAACAATTTCATAATATTATCATCAGCCCGCTCCTAAAAGAAAAAGATCAGATGAGTATTCAAAATGGCAGATAGAAACAATGAAATCATTCTGTTGGACAATCACTGGCAGTCACTCTTTTAATTGAGAGAATAAAATGTTTTAAAAATAAATGAGTAAGAGCAGTCATGGTGGCTCATGCCTATAGTCCTAGCACTTGGGGAGGTAGTGGCAGCTGGATTACTTAAGGTCAGGAGTTTGAGACCAGCCTGGTCAACATGGTGAAACACTGTCTCTACTAAAAATACAAAAAGTAGCCAGGCATGGTGGCAGACACCTGTATTTCTAGCTACTCAGGAGGCTGAGGCAAAAGAATCACTTGACTCCAGGAGGAAGAGGTTGCAGTGAACCAAGATGGTGCCACAGCACTCTAGCCTGGGCAACAGAGCAAGGCTCCAGCTCTATACTGATTAATTAATTAGTTAATTAAAAAATGAATGAGTGAATGAATGAAAATGCATGAATCAATGACAAAGAATGATTTAAAAAATAGAGGAAGAACATTCAGGTAGAAGAACTACTATGTCAAAATGACCATGTGATATTTGTTTATAACCACTCCTGTAAGAAAAAACCGGATGAAGTCTGTTAGTTTGATGTTTTGTATATATATATATTTAGTATTCAGGTTGGAACAAAGTAAAAAATATGCATAAGATTAGATCATTGACCTAAAGGAATATATGTGCAGGCGCATGCATTTATTAGTTCACTTAGTAAGTATTTACTGACTGTATTTAGGTGCCTGGGAACACAAACATAAGGCATTGTCCTTGGCCTTAAGAGTTAATAGTCTAGTAGAAAAGATAGGCATTTAACTAAAATATAACTTTAGTGTAACTCTTGATATAGAGAAGTATATACAAAGTACTACAAGAACATAATGTCATACCAATATTTTCCCGAATTATTCAAAAAGAATAATGCTTGTATCTACATAAAAATTTAGGTTTTATTGAAAATTAAGTGGTACACATTTACGAATATGATAAAAGTCCCTATCAGCTTCATTGCCTAGAGGCAGATGAGTAGACACAAAGACATTTAATTGAAATGTAACTCAACTTAAAAACAAATAACTACAAGTGTATTAAATGTCTAAAATATCTAATTGCCATAGGAAAGTATAACAAGGCTGTTGTGAAGTAAACACTGCTGACTTGCCTAATAAGCTACTGAAGTGTGACGTATAGGACAATAATGCTTGAGGACCAATGTGAAAACCTCTCAGCTCCCTTGGCAGAAAGCTCCTCAGTATGCCAGAGAGAACGAAATATGAATGGTCTTGAGAGCCTGTGAAAAGATCAGGGAGAAACACTGGAGTCACCCTGGAACATTCTGCTTCTCATGTTATGTTCCCAGCATTTCCTTTGGATTGTTAGTGCCACTACAGAAAAGAAGCTCAAGCTTCAACTTAATTCAATGGAAAGCAGGTTGAAACTGTGACTTTTCCCAAATTCACAAAGGGCAAATACTGTTTTCCCCCAAGTGGTAAGGTATACAAAATTCTTGAAAGAATTTTTCTTAAAGCCCAGACCCACCCTCTGACATGAATCACTGAAGATGAAACCCCATTTAGTAAAAAAAATTGAAATGTCTTCGCAGCTGAAAAACATTGCCACACTGAGCATCTGAACTATTTGAGCTGTTGTATCTCTGATACTTTTCTGTCATTCTCTATTATCCATCCATTCAATAAACATTCTTTAAATGCTTACTATGTCCTAGACCTGGGGCTGCAAACTTTTTCTTAAAGGGCCATGTAGTAAATATTTTAGGACAAGATGTAAAATTAAGGACATTTTGTAGGTACTTATAAGGTAATTTTAATATATACCACTTAAAATGTAAAAATCATTTTTAGTTTGCAGTAAGAAGGGTCACAAATCAATAAAACCAGCATTAATAATGTGTGTTATTCTCTCAACAATTTAGGGAGGTATTATTATTCTCATCTTTCAGAAAAGGAAATCAGACTCATACTAGTCATGTGATTTTTTTTGTATTTGTACATTGTAGAGCCAGTATTCAAACTTATGTCTTCCAGGGAACAGTACATCAATATTACCAACTCCCCATATGTAGCTCTCTCACATGCATAGTGATGGAATGATTTTTGTTTTTTTTTTTTTTGAGACAGAGTCCCACTCTGTTGCCCAGGCTGGAGTGCAGTGGTGTGATCTTGGCTCACTGCAACCTCTGCCTCCCGGGTTCAAGCAATTCTCCTACCTCAGTTTCCTGAGAAGCTGGGATTACAGGCACGTACCATCATGCCTGGCTAATTTCTGTATTTTTAGTAGACACAGGGTTTTACCATGTTGGTCAGGCTGGTCTCGAACTCCTGACGTCATGATCCACCCACCTTGGCCTCCCAAAGTGCTGGGATTACAGGCGTGAGTCACTGCGCCCGACCAGATGAAATGATTTCTACTAACTCAGATTATGGAGTATATCCTAGAACATGTATTACATAGCATTATTAATTTTAACTAACATTGGTAATAATATAGTGAACATTTATTACCTTGACGACCTGACATTCTTCAAGATTCTTAAGTCTTTGATCCCATTTGATCATCACAACACCCAGTGGAGAAGCTACTATTATTTTTCTGTTTTACAAAGAAGGAAGCTGAGGAAGAAAGAGGGTGTATAACTTGTCTAGCATCCCATTACTGCTCTGTAGCAAAACTGGTGCTTTATTCCAGGTCTTCCTCAAGTTCACTCTATCTGTTTTGAGACTCAAGTCTCAAGTCTGTTTCTATTTGAGATTATTTTTTCTTGTTCATCCTTTAGGATTGCAGAGGAATAACTACTTTCTTTCTTCTGTTTCTTATATCAAAAAAATCGCATAATTCAAACTATTAATAAAAACTGTATCTGTTGGGATTAAAGAGTGAAGTTATGTGTAGTTTTCTAGGTATTAAATTATAAAATGTATTAAAAAACCACTAAGATAAATAATAAAAATCATTTCAGAAAAAAGCAAAATTTGAGAGTAGCCATGTTGGTCATGTTAACATATCTTCATATGTAAAATTTTGTAGGTAAAATATCCTAAAGGAATGTATTTGTTCACCAGGGAACATTGGAAGGGAGAAAATGCAGGATTTTCTCAAGATGAAAACTCAGACACAGCTCTAAAAATAAAGTAACTCAAAGAAATGCCTCGTCGAAATTCCAGTACCAAGCATTTCATTACTACAGAGATTGATGAAGATAGTGAATATAATCCGACGCCATTACACATTATCATCATTCCACCAAGTGACAACGGCAAATAGGTTTCATGCTACCTGCCAAATCAATCGTGATGAATTACAGTGGAAGATCTTCAGGGCTGTACTGAAAAGGCTCTGTAGGCCAAGTCTGAATTCAGTGGGGATAAGTATCATGACTGATTAGCCAGGTCTGCCCAAGTCAGGAGGGGGGGAGGGGCACCATATATGCAGACCTTTCACACCACTCAATTCTCTGATTCTGAGAGCAAAAAAATTGTGAAACTAATTGGGATTTCATATATCTTTCTGTCCAGGGAATAGCCTGATATCCAATAGTCTACCTCTCTTGACCACTATATTTCCGGTCTGCAAATTAATCAGTTGACATTCTGGTTCATTGATTAGTCTGTTGTGTACTTGGTTATATAAACTTTACTGGGCAGCAACGTCCATTCTCAGTGAGCTGACAAGGTCAATTTTTCTGAGTCAACAACTTTGATAAGCAAACTCAGACTCTGGTAAATTCACAAAGGTACATCTTATATGACCTCCCAGAAGCCAAACAAAGAGACAGCCTTCCCATGAAGAAAAAAAACTCTAATAGAGACTTCTCGACTTGAACAAAGAATATTTTTAATCAAGTTCAGTTTCACCATTTCCAACTTTAATAGTTTCCTTTCTTAAACATTTCCTTCACAGATCTGCTATTGCCAGTTTTAGATGATGTTTAATTCCATACAAACACTCTCATCACCTCTCATTATGATGTTTAAAACCAGTGAGAGTACCTTGAGTAGAATCTAGTTCTCTCTCAATCTCTGATTATATCAGCCTGTCCACATTATCCTCCTGCCCTGCACAATGACATTTCAATGATGGTCTACATATATCATGGTGGTCCTATAAGATTATAATGAAGTTGACAAATTCCTATTGTCAGGTGACACCATAGCCATCTTAATGTCATAGCACAAAATATTACTCACGTGTTTGTGTGACACTGGTGTAAACAAACCTACTGTGCAGTCAGCTGCACAAAAGTATATCACATATAATTATGTACAGTACATAATATGTGATAATAGTAAATAATTATGTTACTGGTTGATGTGTTTACTGTATTATACTTTTTATCATTATTTTAGGGTATACTCCTACTTATGAAAAAAAGTTAACTGTAACATAGTTTCAGACAGGTTCTTCAGGAGTACTTTAGAAGAAGACACTGTTATCACAGGAGATGACAGCTCCACGTGTGTTACTGCCCCTGGAGACCTTCCAGTGGGACAAAATGTGGAGGTGAAAGACAGTGATATTGATGATCCTGACCCTGTGTAGGCCTAGGCTAGAGAGAGAGAGAGACAGAGAGAGAGAGAGAAAGAGAGAGAGAGTGTGTGTGCGTGTATGTGCACACGCGTGCCTCTTTTCTAAACTCAAATACACTCAGTCATGCTCCATTTATGATGGCATCATTTGTTTTTCACATGGTCACACACTGTAACTAAACCCACGTTTTCTAGTTCTACCTTTCGGACGTTCGCCAACCGATTCATCATCAAGGACTCCTCTCGATCATCATCGTCGTCCAAGTCGAGCATCGGCATGCCAAAGGGGTCAATGATGCTGCAACACCTGGAGCCTTCATCTCTTGGATCAAAGGGGTCCACGATTATGGGCTCAGTTCCTTTTATTTCACAACGACAGAAAGGGCAGCCCTGACCATCCGACTCCTAAACAAATAGAAAAGCCATTGATTGGTTTAGAAATGCTAATGTTCTACAACTATAAAAAAGTTGCCCTTCCCCAGAAAAGTTTTTGGGTGGGAGGTGGGGGAAGATTTGTCTTGAAGCGGTAGGTAGTGGGTGTAAAAGAGAGAGCCAGCAAAATATATAATAGTATCTTCTGTTTCCTAAGAAAAAGAAGTATTTTTAAAAGTTTGACTTTCCCAGGAAAAGAAGCCTCTTTATTTTCCTGCATGTTCACTTATAATTCTAATGTATCAATGCATTAGAGTCCTGAAGAAAACTGGAAATTAGATCATCTCTGTCTTTATGAAAAGACAGCAGTACTAATTAAACATTCCATAAAAAGTGCATTTTGGTAAAAATTTATAATAAAGCAGTAGTACTGTTGAGAAAAATACAATTCAAAATCTAGTTTAGAAAAGTTCCTGTGCATCTAACTATGGCTAAATATTTGCTTTAACTGCCCATGTATTTAATAATCTTTATCCACAATTAGGAAAATTTAAAATGTGTACATTTATATTCAAAAACCAACATCTGTCCTGAAAGCCTGTCATCCTGACACACAGCTGATTTGGAATATAAGCTACTCTGTGAGATACTAAGTTTTGCCCTTTATCTTGCTTTTAAACAATATGATGCAAAAAGATTTGTGCAAATACTTTTGGGGTGGAAATGTATTTATTAGTCAATATTGGATGTTTTGCTCAAAGTCTCCTATGTTTATTTCTTAAAACTACATTAAAAATTCACAATTTGCAGGGAAGTTAAAAAAAAGAAAACTGTTTTCTTGCCCTACAGACAACATTACTTTCTAGAGAAAAGATGGTATATGATATTGTCCACCCTATTTTTGTTTTTGCATTATACCATGACTTTAGCAATGTGTTATTTAAAAGTAGCAAATATCATAATATTACTTTAAGAAAGAAATGGAATGAAACAGCACCATTTTAGTGGCAAGACAAGTGATGCAGAGAGTTGACACCTTTAAAGAAACTGTTCCATAAGTAATTCAGGACTATCCTATCCACTTGGTTTAATATGCAATTAGTGATCTACCTGCCCAACAGTGATGCTTGGCCCCGGATGGAATACCTCTCTCTCCCTCTCTTCTCATTGAACAACTACGGAGCATCAACTTAGTGGCAGATCTTGTGATAGTTTATTCTTTCTAAGCTTCATTCAACTTAACAAATTGAACACCTCCTTTGCCAAACAAATTGTCAAAAAAGGAAAAGCCTTGGCTTGATTAAGAAAAAAATTTGCAACATTCCCTTATTCATCTGCTTGTACATAATCTGGAAGAGAAACTTGGAATGGTAAAATAGTTGAACTAGGGTGATACAGAGAAATACAGACATATAAATATAGAATCCCAAGGTTTACCACCCCACATATTCAGGTCCGGTGGGCTTCAAAACACACTAAATATTATTTGCTCCATCATTTTACAGATAATAAAATCAAGATTTAAGTGTTCTATTTTTTATAATCTCCTCACAATATTTTCTAAAACAGGAGTAAATATTTAAGAAAAGCTAAATCTTTCTCATATATCTACAGAAAGAATATTAAACTTAAAGTCATATTCAATATATGTTATCATCCAGGCAAAACTCCCCTTGTTATAAAAGTCAAAAGGGATCCATATTAGGTGCCTATGGAGTATTTTTACAGATCTACATGAAACAATTTCAAAAAGATAGTTTTATGTAACAGGAAGCTGTGCCAGCCCGTGCAGCATAGCCAGACCTTGTTTCTACAAAAAGATAATGTTTAAAACATTTGCCAGGTGTGGTGGTGCACAACTGAACTCCCAGTTGGTTGTGAAGCTGAGGTGGGAGTTTTGTTTAAAACCAGGAGTTTGAGGGTTCAGTGAGCTACGATAGCATGACTGCCCTCACCCTGGGTCAGGGTAAGACTCTGTGTCAAAAAAAAATAATGGTCCCTGTGTCTTTAACACATGAAGAATGAAAGTAGTACTTTGAGACCTACATGGGCACTTAATTTACTCATACATTTAAAAAAATTATAGAAAATCTCAAATATACATAAAATTGGAAGGAAACCTGTAATGAATTTCTATGTATCTATCACCTGACTTCAAACATTATCAATTCATCTCCAATCCAGTTTCACGTATATGCTCTTATTCCTTCCACTCTTAGATTGTTTTGAAGTCACTCCTACAAATGTATACATCATATAAATTCACTGGTAAATATTTTAGCATCATAACTAAAAACTAAGAACCTGTTAAAGACCGAATTCCAGTAGAGTATTGTAACTAAAAATTATTCCACTCAATCTAAATCATGAAAGTCACACTATTTTTTAGTACAATGCATAGAATGTGCAAGACACACTATTAGGCTATAGAAGTTTCTCTTTGAACCTCCAGGGTCAACTCACATATTGCTCTGGTTAAACATAAACATCCAGTTTATGTGATCTATTTCCTCATAAGAGGTAACTGAAAAGATTGAGTTTTGAAGGAGTAGGAGGTGAAAGGCAACAACTGTGTCTTTACAGAACAAGAAAAAACCGAGAACTGTTCATCTAAAATTGAATTTAGATTTTTCTCTATGCTACTTGAGAGTTTAATGATATACAAATTAATGATGTGTGTTAAGAGTACCTATTATAAGAGTAGATGCCACAAAATACATCTTCTCTTCAGTTGTTGTTGAGAGTTTATATTACTCATCAGATCAACAAACAGCTGCAATGAACATCAATTTTGATTTGCAAACACAGATCACACTGAATGCGTCTCTAATGGTACTTACTCTAATATGATTTCGTCTATCACACTTTATAAATGGACTACTGTCACATGCAAATTACGTCTAACCATAAAGTCTCAAATGCTACTTCGGTTACTCTGCCCTAGTTTTTGTCAAGTGGTTGATTAAATACACATGAAGAATACCTTCAATCCAATAATTAAAATAATCTTCCTATCAGTGAACACTTAAGGCAAGATCAAATAATATGTGTTAATGAAGAAGGAAGACCAGTAAATAACTCACTTTCTATTCCCCACCATTCTGTGAATGTTAAGAGGAAGTACTGAGGACTCCATCTACTCTAAATGACTCAGTAGGTTTCATTTCCTCAAATAAGAAAAACCTCTAAATCAAAGGGTACAGAAGTTATTAGTGAATACGATACACAGCTGAAACAAAACTCTGTCATTTCTCCTAATATCGTTAAATAATTCAGACTCACATCTCAACCATTAATACTGTAAGTTAGTGACATGACTTAAAAATATAACTTTAGGTAAACTCAGAATAAAAAAAATTGACAAATAGAAAAAAAATTTAAACTTTCATAATACTCCATTCTTCACAAATACTCTGCAAAAATCCCAATGAATGTTGTTAGTATCATCTCATGATCATCATCATGTATCAACTGTCTTGCACATTTTGTTTAAATATTGCTAAGACAGACAGACTATATCTTACTTTCTTTCAAATGTTCTGCAAGATAGGATTATATATAGTATGACTCATTTGCTTTCAGAATGATTATTAGAGGCACACTTTGACAAGGTCAGTCACTTTATGCCTTCCCACATATATAATACACATCAAGGGCTGTAAGGTATACATAGGACCTCCAAAGTCTCATTTTGGAGTGAGTATATTTTATATTTTTACTGTATCTGTATGCATATGTATGTGTGTATTTTTTTCTTCATCAATAACTTCTAATTTATATTACCTTGCTGTATTTCATGTAGCTATGAGGTTGTCACAAATCTTTTTTTAAACATAGCAATTATAACTGGAAAAATTATATGTAAATAAATGCACTGAGAATAGGTTGGATCCATACCAAGAATTTTCAAAGCACAGTATCTCCTACAGAAACTCAGTAACTTCTGGCTGAAAGAATGAATGAAAGAATAAAGAAGGAGAGTTAATAGTTATCTTAGACAAAATGCCAGAGAGCGGGACAGATCTTTGGTTCTGGTTTATTTCATGATGGACAAAGGACAAAGACATTGGTGAATCTAGACACCTCTAGTTTTGATTTGGGAGGCCCATAAAGGCTTCCACAGAGAAGCAGGAAAGGAGCACAGACTCTCTGAATTAGGATACTTGGAGTGGACGTCCACTTCTCCCAATTACAGCTGTGAGAAACTGGACAATTCATTGCATCTCATTTATAATAAGATAATGCACATTTAGAGACGCCATAAAGACAAAGTGAGATAAATTAGTTTAAAACTTTATAACATGCTGTAAAAACATACAAATTTAGAAATTCCAGTTGCCATAATTAATACAAAATAGTTTCAAGAATAAATATAATAAGAAAACTGAGGAAACATAACTTAACATTTGAAAAAACTCACGTCTTTATACAAATTCCATTTTGTAATGAAATGAATGCAATTTAAAACTACAGAATTATCAGTGTGCATAGATTAACCACAATTGGAAATATGAGCTATCTCCTAAGTACTTTATTAGAAACAATAATAACTAAAATTTTAAGCACTGTTGTAAGCACTCTCTAAATATGAATTCATTTAATCCTATAAGGTGGGTCCGATTATTGTTCCCCATTTTACCAACAGGAGAAAACGGTTTACTGGTTTGATGAAGGCCACACAGCAAGCCAAGCTTAAGGAGGAAATCACAACGAGGGCGTCTATTTCAAGCGTCTAATCATTTCAACATCCACCACAGGATCCATATTTAGTGGTTTTTCAATCTCAGATTCACTGCCCAAGTTAAAATACAGGTGAAAAACAGCCACTTGCTACTATTGATCATTCATAAATATAAAAACTTTAAAACTATTTTGCTCAAATTACAAATTTCAAAATTAAAAAAACTACTACAATCAAGGAATATTCTGTTCACTCTAATTGAAAACGTTCAGCTCTTTAACAGGAAGACATAAAATTTAACTGAATAATTACACCATTTCTGGGGATATGCTTTTACATAGTAAAAGCTTTTTGTTTCAAACATTGTTGCTTGAATTCAATTTAAAATTTTAATGCATAAAGCTGGTCTAGAATGAGTGGGTAATTTAGAATGAGTCTATGTTCTCAAGACATTTAAAAAATGGTGTCAACTTTAAAAACACCTATGAAAGATCCATGTAGGAGTCAACTGAAAATGTTTCCAAAGTGCCAGTTCTATTACTGTCCAGACACTTTACAATACAATGAGCATCCATCTAATTTAGTCATTTGACTTAAGAGCCAAGCACTTACTCTACTGGACTTTCTTTTCTCATATCCATATTTCCTTTCCTTTTCTAGTGCATTACTCTAGTTCATAATATTATTATAACATTTTGGAGCAACTCTAGCAGCTTCTATATTACTCCTAACATGAAAGAGAAGCTCCAACATTTAATCACATTTATGCAAAAGACACAACAGGTGGTTAAAGACAAAAGTACCAATTTAAAACGTTCATAAAGGCAAGTATTATTTTCTATTTGTAGTATAAATTACTTTGGGCAGTAGGGCCATTTTCACCATATTGATTCTTCCTATTCATGAGCATGGAATGTTTTTCCATTTGTTGGTGTCCTCTCTGTTTACAGATGACATGATTATATATTTAAAATACCCCATCATCTCAGCCCAAGATTTCCTTAAGCTGATAAGCAACTTCGGCAAAGTCTCAGGATACAAAAATCAATGTGCGAAAATCACAAGCATTCCTATACACCAATAATAGCAAAATCATGAGTGAACTCCCATTTACAACTGCTACAAAGAGAATAAACACCTAGAAATACAACTTACAAGGGATGTGAAGGACCTCTACAAGGAGAGCTACATATCAAAGCCATTTTCTAGATCCCTAAAATAAGCACAGAATGAAAACAATTCCTTAACTTTTAATCTTAGGATAATGCTGCAGATTCACTGTTGCATAATATACTACCTCACAAAGGAAGATGTGCAGAAGTTCAGGCTTGAGAAGATAAACATTTTGTTAATATGTCCCATTAACATGTAGACATGGGGACAACTTCCCAAGTTTTATAACCAAGGGCAGCACAGAAACGTTGCACATAGAGTAATATTACTTCAAAAAATGTCCCTAGAAAGGTGATTATTCAGCTTATTTAGTATTCTGTGCAAACTCTGCTTGCTTATTCAATTTATTAAATAACACAGATGTTTCAGAAAGGGTAAAAGCATCTGACACCTCTTCAGAGGCATGACTAATGGGCTATTATGACAGCGATTAAAGAGTAACCACTTGCAGCCTGTAACAACTAACTGACACAGCTACTATGCATTTCTTAAGTTTTCTGTTAACTACATAAAATTTAAGTCTCTAATGAATTTCAATTAGACCAAAGTAGGGCATCAGACAGAAAGAAAAGTTGGTGGAGAATGATTTGCTAAAAACACAAACTGCTAAGCATAGCATGATTTATGGTCAGGGTTTAATATTTCCTATTGGATTCTAACTGATTTATCATAGCTTCTTGGCAGACACACAGCCTTTAAAATCATTTTCATATCAGCATGCCCAACCAAAGCAGTAGAAAGTAACAAAAAATGTCTAGTAGCCATAATTAAGTTAGAGGGATAACAGGATACTTACTTCGAGTAATTATTAATACCATGCTCCTCAATAGGACTTTCAGATTTAATTTGAACTTCTTGAGGCTATGGATTGTGTCTCAGAGTTCTTAGTTCAGAGAATAGTATATAACGTGGGACATTGTAGCTGCTCAAAGAATGTTTCCTAAATAAATAAATGAAAATGACAGTGGAAACCATCTAGGTTTGCTTCTACCAAACCAGTAAGGGGAAGAAGCAAAATAACAAATTCTCCTCATGCACAGTTAAGTTTGCAAATTTAATCATATAAAATAAAAACAATGTCTTTAAAGTAGAATTGTCTTTAAGAAAATGTCTTTAAACCATTTTTGAATGAGGAAAAAATTGAAAAAGAGAGACATAAGTTATTTTAACCTAAGTCCAGAGACCTAATACCTTTGAAACATTTCTCTTTATGTATCTCTTTATGTAAGTTTAGATACAATTTCTGGCAATATTTTGTGGAACTATGAAGTGTGCTATAATTTTGTTCTTCTCACTGACATATTTACCATCAGTTAGGTTAAGTGAGTAGCTAGATGAGATTATAGATACGAGATCTTCAGCATATCTAATGTTTTACAACTGTGCTTTAACTAGATTAACTTTGTAAGACTCTTATTTTTATTAAATACCAGAGGCATTTTGCAATAAAATGTTTAAATGATCAACAAACATTGCTGTTCATGCAATAATACAAAAGCTGCCAAAACAGATACGTTAGTTGGCAGGAAGCACCACTACGTGAAGACTGTATCTCAATGTAAAACTATTTAGATTATCCAAAAGTAGAAATGTTCAAAAGTTGAAACTTCCTTTGACCAGTAAGATCCCACTGAGATACAGAGACTGTGAAATATCAATTTAGATTTATTGACCTAAGAACAATTTTCTTTAGGGTCTTTAGGGGTAGAGAAAACATAAACCGGGGACCACTGTGCATGTTTTTTTGGTACAAAAGAGTGATAAAAACACAGTCTTACTGCTTCTGGGTTAGTGCTGGCAGTACTGCAAACAACAAAAGTAAAATAACATGGTTCAAAAATGGGTGGAAAAGATAAAAATGTAAAAAGTTAAGGAAATTACACAATAGCTAGTGAATGAAACAGATGGAACTAAACCTTAGAATTTCTAGGATTCATTCTCAGATAATGAATATGATAAAAGTCTTTGAAAAGATCATAAATACTTCTCAGAAAATTATTGTAAGAGCTTTTCACAATCAATCTGCAATACTGTCTTTTCATTTAATGTACTTTTAGACTTCCTCTTTTTCCTTTACATTACCTAATATATGTAAGTATTTACTGAAGAACGACTGATGCGCAGATAACATGCAGAGAGAGACTCTAAAATAGGTAAAGTAATCTAGATTCTAAAAGGAAATATATAAATATGGAAATGTTTACAATATGAATATAATGAGGTATGAGCTTACAGAGTAATATGCAAAATGTATCAGGAGAATACTTATTAATGATGAGCTGCTTTGTTTGAGGAGAATCCAACGACAATACTGAAACTAAAGATTTGCATAATTTTCATTAGTTTAGGTACAAAATTCTATAATCATATTAATAACATTACTCTCTAGTAACATAAGTGTAATTTATTATTTCAACCTTCTGAATAGTTTGGAATTCATCATTTTTTGTTAATACTTTACTTAGTAAACTACTTTGTTACTGCTCTCTCACATAACTTAAAATTTTAGCTAAACACAGTTTTCAGAGTTCGACATTTATGTACTTCCTCAATTTCTAAAAGTAAAACTGAGAAGCAGTTCAGGGTGAAAAAGAGAAATAGTAAATGTTAAGAATTTATCAACAGTACTGGACATACCTTCATATAAGGTCATTGGGTCAATGTTAAAAAATCATGAAATAATTCAAGGAATTGATAACAAGCAAGAGGAACTTCACCAACGTGGAGAATGCACTGTAACCCACAGAAGCGCTGTGGTGATGTAAAGGACACAGCATTAGGGATACAGAATGACAACTGGGAAATGTTCCCATGCCTTTTGCACATAATGAACCTATTACAAATAGTTCACAAACTTAACAAATAAATACAGTAAGTCCTCAATTAACATCTTTAATCAAATCTTGGAAATTGAGAGTTTAAATGCAACAACTTACAGTATAATGAAATCCAATTTACCATAGGCTAAACGATAGAAACAAGAGTTAAGGTTCCTACGCATACAGTATTTCACTTGCTCAAAGTTGCAGTTTTCAAGAATCTACTGACAATGTTAAGTTAGGACTTACTGAAAGCAGTATTGATTTACTAAGAATAAATAAACTTTCTTTCAAGAAGTATACAGAAAGTAAAATAAAATATCTGTTGCTTTATATTCAGCCATATTTTTCTACTCACAGTAGGCTGCAAGGTAAACAACTATTTTTTAAAGTTTTATTTATTGTTTTATAGAGACAGGGTCTCCCTATGTTGTCCAGGCTCGTCTTGAACTCCTGGGCTCAATGGATCTTCCCACCTTGGCCTCCCAATTTAGAGGTGTGAGCCATCATGTCCAGCCAGTAAGCACCTGATGCTTTAAACAGTATATTTTACTAAACAAATGTTTCTGTCAAACTAACAGCAGCTTCTGACTTTTAACTAACTTAACCTCCAAATACTAAGCATAATATTGAGTTACAGACGTTAAGTCCTGCAACATGTAGGCATGTGTGTGCTCTAAGACTGCAGTCCCAAGAAAAATGGCTAAAATACACAAGCCCTGCATGGAGGCAGAGTGTTAGGAATTTGTATCAGCCTATTATTCTGATTTTCTTAATGGAGAAATGCAAGGCTTTTCGTTTCTTTCCACCTATAAAAACCCTACTACCACACTGAAGGCAAAGAGGGATGACGAACACAATTTGTTTTCATTGTTAGTTTAATATGTATCCTGAAACACGGAATGATTATCAGGTACACCAGTCCTATGTAGTCCAATTAGAGACGATCCATCACTGAATCAGTATCTCTAAATATCTCCTACTGACACATTTGAAATACATTTGCCAACAATTCTACCAACATATCCACATGTATTGAATGCAGTTTTTAAAAGGCACTGCTAAGTTTGCAGAACTATTACTGTTAATTTAAATAGAAATCAAATATCTATGTTGAGAATGATCTCCTCCAACGTCTCCCTATAATATGCAAAATTCACCAACATCACGAAGGGACAAAAGGAAATAAGGGAGAGGGTATAAAGAAAAACCTAAAATAAAATATAAACCAAATGCATATCAAAAGAGAGAAGTATACGGATTTTGAACAATGTTGCTCAGGTAGCAAAGAGCTCTGGACATTCAGAAAGGATTTTGAAAATATAAATCACTGTAATTCACTACTTAATTCTTCCTCTGTTCCTCATCTATTAAAAAAAATTCAGAAAAGAAGCAGGCCCTTTCATGACTCTGAAAATGGGAAAATCATTATATTTTATTACCAAGCAAGGAGCTCGGCAGGTATCAGTGCCCCTCTGAGTCTGTCAGCCCCATTCCGTTAACCTCAATGCCCATCCTTCCTCAAGTAATGCAGAGGTGCAGGGCTGGACAAAGAAAGTCAAGGACTGAGATGGCTCAGAAATACGGTAGGGATGTCACCCATATGCTTCACTGTCAATTTTTCTAAAAGGCTAGAACACTTAATTACTTGCTTTCTAAACCGTATCAATATACTTCTAGCTTCAATATAACTATGTCAAACAGCAGTTTCAAAATGCCTGATCAAAGTATTCCATGACTCCTCCAAATACTCAAAACTGGAAATCTGTCCAAAGATCCACTTTTAAATCCCCAATCTTCATTACAGATGAAGGAATATAAGAAAGCCATTGGGAAAACCAGTTATTCTCCAGACCTTTCTATAAAATATCAAATCAATTTATATTTATTGAATGCCTGCTACAGATGGGAAAGCAATTTGTCTGAGATTATGCTTCAGTAAATAGGAAACTTTAATGTCTGTTTCTGTGGGATCTATAAGTATTTGGGAGAGAGACTTCCTGTCTGATTCTCCAATTTCAGCACTGCAGAGCATATGTGAGACACGAACCATGCCTCCTCTGGAGAAAAGAGGTTTACTTGAAAATATCAAAATAAGATTTATCTATGAAGGTTTACTTGGCTTCAGAAACTGACCTACTACAAACAGATTCTGACCTACAATAAATGGCATAAATATGTTTAGCTGGTAATATCTATAAGTGAGCATCCTGAAATCAAATCCATGGTAGTATAAAAGTAAAACTACTGATGACTAATAAAATGAAGTTATACATTTAAAAGACACAAAATATAAGATAAATAAAAATCAATTATATAAAGCAACTCAATCGTATAAATTTTTTAAACAATCATTTCAAATAAAACACTTATCAGCATTACTCCCTAAACCATTAAGAAGAAAACTGAAAGGAGAAATACTAGTAGGATATATAAGAAAGACATTCATGATGCTAATGATTTTACCTGCCATGCTGTTAGGCAAGAGGTGCACATCAAATGCCCACAAGGCTCAATCTTGACGTCTTTGTCGTTCTCTGCACAAATCTTACAGAGCTGAAAAGTGGAGCCCATTTCACAATATAATTCATATTGTTCCTGGAATGTGGGGGGGGGAAAGTAATGTTAACTGAATTGTTAGTATTAAATTTTCCCAAATAAAATGGCACACAGTAAATATCTCACAATTGATTTTGTCAGAATTTTGTTACCATTTGAGATATGTTTTGAATTGATAATCACAATTTGGTCTACAAAATCCATTTTAAAAAGGTTTGAACTTTTATCATCTATCTTATATGCTTCTTAATGATTCAGATTATTTAATGTTCCTTTACTGTTCCTTTAGAAAGGGACTTGTTTCAACAGTCACAGTGACTCAAAAGACAAAATCTATGGTTTTAAAATAGGAATATGAAGGGACATTATGTTTTTTATAAATGCCACATGCTCCTCTAACTTAACTGTCAAATTGAAAAAAAAATATGATACTTGGATAAACATTAAATTTTATTGCTTCAATATCTTTATAAATCCCAGAATGGAAGAAAAGCAGCAAACATTTACCAAGTTCTTCCCGCATGCCAGGCACTGTGGTCCACACTTACGTTCCACATAATCTCCAAAGCATAAGAAGATACATTGAACTCAACAAAAGTTAAACCTGGGGCTTAATAAGTTTAAAATGTTTGGTTCAAATTCCAAATTAAGTCTCTGACTAAAAGTGCACACTCTTTCCCTAACAATGTCAAGAAAAGAAATCACTTTAGTAACCAAAAACCTTTTTATGAAAACTACAATGTTCTTGATTAGATTTTTAGCTTAAAACATTTGACACAGTAAAATTTTCAAAATTCAAATACTGAAAAGACCTTTGTGACAAAGAAGATCCAAGCAAATTGGTAAATTTTGGTACTTTTTTTCATGGTAAAGATTTATGAAAAAAAGATGTTAGGAATACTAAGAAAAGGAATTATGAAACCAAAATTTGGGTAAATAGAGTAACTTTTAGTTCAGTGAGTGACTACAATGTGCCTGGCACCGAATAGGATAAATAAATAACAATATTTATGCCACAGCCTACTAAAATATATTATAATCCTGGTGAGGAAAAATGTGTATACATATACATACAGGATACATATGCATGTAGATGCAGGTACACACGTATACACATAAACTGTATCTACTAAAACATATTATAATCCTGGTGAGGAAAAATATGTACATATACATACAGGATACATATGCATGTAGATGCAGGTACACATGTATACACATAAACTGTATCTACTAAAACATATTATAATCCTGGTGAGGAAAAATATGTACATATACATACAGGATACATATGCATGTAGATGCAGGTACACATGTATACACATAAACTGTATCTACTAAAACATATTATAATCCTGGTGAGGAAAAATATGTACATATACATACAGGATACATATGCATGTAGATGCAGGTACACACGTATACACATAAACTGTATCTACTAAAACATATTATAATCCTGGTGAGGAAAAATATGTATACATATACATACATGGATACATATGCATGTAGATGCAGGTACACACGTATATACATAAACTGTATCTACTAAAACATATTATAATCCTGGTGAGGAAAAATATGTACATATACATACAGGATACATATGCATGTAGATGCAGGTACACATGTATACAGATAAACTGTATCTACTACAACATATTATAATCCTGGTGAGGAAAAATGTGTATACATATACATACAGGATACATATGCATGTAGATGCAGGTACACATATATACAGATAAACTGTATCTACTAAAACATATTATAATCCTGGTGAGGAAAAATATGTACATATACATACAGGATACATACGCATGTAGATGCAGGTACACACGTATACACATAAACTGTATCTACTAAAACATATTATAATCCTGGTGAGGAAAAATATGTACATATACATACATGGATACATACGCATGTAGATGCAGGTACACACGTATACACATAAACTGTATCTACTAAAACATATTATAATCCTGGTGAGGAAAAATATGTATACATATACATACAGGATACATATGCATGTAGATGCAGGTACACACGTATACACATAAACTGTATCTACTAAAACATATTATAATCCTGGTGAGGAAAAATACGTATACATATACATACATGGATACATACGCATGTAGATGCAGGTACACACGTATACACATAAACTGTATCTACTAAAACATATTATAATCCTGGTGAGGAAAAATATGTATACGTATACATATATGGATACATACGCATGTAGATGCAGGTACATATATATACACATAAACTGTATCTACTATGCTGTGTGAATATACAAAAATTTGGTGGGGAACATAAGGAAAGAAACAAGAGAGAATGCATAAGAATGGAAAAGAAATAAATCTAAAGTAATCCAAAGTAAGTTATAAATTGTTGATGTCCCTGAAATAATAGATAAGTACTGACATTGGTTATGACTATCCAAAAAATGAATTTGCAATTACAAAAACATTACATTAAGCTAAAATCACAGATGCAGACTTCATCTGGAAATGTAACCTAAACAGTAAGAATATTTATGAGTAATTTAAATGAATGTTATTACTTCCAAAGAATTATTTTTTTAATGGCTTTATAAAGAGAAACTGTCTTTCATGAGTACCCTTTCACACATATTAGAAAATACAGGATTGCTATATAACTTTTAAAATGGCAATCATATATTAAATATAAAATGGTAGTTATTAAATTTGTAAGTACAGCATGTACATATAAATGTCAATGTGTATGTCTCACAACATCATGTAAAGACTACAGGAACTGAAACCGGAGAATCATAAGGCAAATCATTATCTACTGTCTTAAAAAAAAACCCATAATTATTCTTGTTTGTTTTTTCCCTTATATTTTTATTATTTATTACACAAGGCATGAACATATCTCAAATATAAGATATTTTAAAACTAGACTGTATATAAAATAAAATATTCAAGTTCTCCCTCCATCCTCTCCCTGATTGTGCAATCCCTTTCACCTCCTCAGTTAAATCCTCTTACCAGTTTGGTGTTTCTTTGATCTTTTAAAAAGTAAACTCATATGTTCATATACAGCAATGATTATTTATTTACAGAAGTTGAAGGTACACAATTTAACTTTGCCAAACAAAATGTTATCTGTTTTTACTTTATACAAATGAAATTATTTTATAGTACAAGATGCAGAAGTTCCCATGTGAGTATGTAGAACTACCTCCCTCCTGCTGATGACCTCATGCAGTACGGTATGAGTATATTACTCTATTCTATTCAATCTGTTATTACATGTCTTTGAATTTGTAATTTTTCACTTTTACAAAAATATTACAGTGAATACCTGTTGTACAGAGTTTTGTGTACATGTGTAAGTGATCTATTACATAATAGATTCTAATGTGAAGAGATATTTTCACTTAGATTTTTATAACTGAATATCACTCTCAAGAAAGGTTTTAACAACTTACATTCCCATCCAAATCTGAGGTTACCAAAAATGGATTTAGAAAAACACTATTGTTATTGTCAACAGGCTTCAATTACCCATTTGACTCTAAAAGCTAAGGCATATAATTATTCTTTTTTTTTTTTTTTTTTGGCAGAGTTTCACTCTTGTTACCCAGGCTGGAGTGCAATGGCGCGATCTCGGCTCACCGCAACCTCCGCCTCCTGGGTTCAGGCATTTCTGCCTCAGCCTCCTGAGTAGCTGGGATTACAGGCACGCGCCACCACGCCCAGCTAATTTTTTGTATTTTTAGTAGAGACGGGGTTTCACCATGTTGACCAGGATGGTCTCGATCTCTTGACCTCGTGATCCACCCGCCTCGGCCTCCCAAAGTGCTGGGATTATAGGCGTGAACCACCGCGTCTGACCCGGCATATAATTATTCTAATCTTTTTTTGGTAGTTTTCTAAAGTATGACTCTCTCCTTATACCAACCTGCCTATCTACCTACTTATGGAGTTATTTTATTCCACCCATATAAATGCCAATACTATATGGCAAGCAAGAATTTTAATAACATACATTTATATCAAAAAAATGTAACAAAGGAATATAATTTCTCTTTAAAACTCTTAGAATTCCTTAAGTATCTTTTGTATTAAATACCTGTGCCTGATTTTAACTACAGTATAGAGAGTCTTATTTATTTCAAAGGCATGGCATATACTTATTTAATTATACTTTTCCAGAAATTATCCTTACCTGTGTCACTTTTATATGATCATGAGGTGTAGGTTCACATAATCCAGTTAAATCAGGATTATAACTCCTCCCATCAGGATACAGGTAACTGAATTTAAACAGAAACTTTATTACCTTAAACACACTAGTTTCAGTTGCATGTGAGGATATTTAATCAAATGTTTCTATATTCAAACACACATTTGGATGTTTCCTTTTTATGTAACATATCAGTAACATTATGTCACTATTTCCATAATACGTTGTTTTTAGGACACTTAAAATGTAGAAATTATTTTCATATAGGAAATAAATAATGGATACAGCCTACGCCACTTTTTATTGAGAAAGCAACCATTTTCAATAAAATAGCTAGTCTCTTATATAAGTTAAGAATTTATTTTACTGGTCAATCATGTTCTATTCCAAAACAGTTTTCATATACACCTGTTTGCAACTATTACATCTTTCATCTGAAGCACAGGTAATGTTAACAATATCATTCTACACCATGCTTAATATCATATGGAAAGAAAAATATAATTAAAGGCCACAGATTTTTTGTAAGTTATTCAAACACTTCTGTGGTGTTCCTGTTCCTATAGTTTCCATGTCTGTTCTCTCATCTTCCACTTACCCTAACACAAACACAGGTGCACATATGTAAACACACAACACACATGCACATACACATTTTAAAAAATTAGATAATATTACATTTCCATGTTCCATTGACTTAACACTACAAACACAAAATGGTCTACAGATACAAGGTTCTATTATCAGGGAAAACTGAAATCTGAACTAAAAGTTGTAGTAATAATGCCTTCTTGCTGTGTTAGATCAGAAGTTTCCCTTGTTATTCAAAACTTCATCAAATAAAATTTGCTGTGTTGGAAAATACCTGTTTTTTATTTTAAAAAGTGCTAATGTCACTGCTGTATTTCATCAGTTTATTAAATTATGGTTATTTCTGTTTAGTATCTTTCTATACTAGATTTCTTAAATAAACCCATAAGAATATAGTACTGGTCAGTCCTGATGGCTCTCGTCTGTATTCCCAGCACTTTGGGAGGCCGAGGTGGATGAATCACTTGAGGTCAGGAGTTCGAAACCAGCCTGAACAACATGGTGAAACACCGTCTCTACTAAAAATCCAAAACTTAGCTGGCTGTGGTGGCACGTGCCTGTAATCCCAGCTACCAGGAAGGCTGAGGCAGGAGAACTGCTTGAACCTGGGAGGTGGAGCTTGCCATGATCCGAAATCACGCCACTGCACTCCAGAGCCTGGGAATCAGAGCAAGACTCCATCTCAAAAAAAAAAAAAAAAAGACTATAGTTTTACAATACTTATATTTTAAAGGGTAAAACTATAACAAAACTATTCTTTAAAGTAACAAACAGTGTTTATCTTTGAATGAGGAGTCTACAAACATGTGAAGTATTAGAACTTACCCAGGAAAAACAGAAAAATGAACTTAAAGGACAAACAATTCTTACATATTAAGGGACAAATAAGTGAGATTTTTTTCTTATGATTTAGCAAAAGGACTTTACTACATCTGAATATGATACAAATTTAGAATGGCCTTATGGGTGTGTTACAAAATTCAACAAGTATTAAATGAGGAGATAATTCAAAGAAGATAAGTAACTTTTTGGTATCCTAAAATTGGCCATTAAAAAAATTATATAAGATTTATGTATCACATTTCAATAATATGAGGAAATTCAAGGAAGAAATCAGGAGTGAAAGATTACAAAAATGATGATGAGGGTACAATAGGAAAGGTTAAAGGTTCTTTTTAACCTATCAGGAGCAACGATGATTTCTGTCGTTAGTATACCCAGGATATACTGCTGATGAGCCTTTTTCAATGGGGATATGTCAACAACATTGGATTAGCTATTAATATAAGGAAATACAATGGACCTGGATGGTAGCTGGACGAGATGATAATCATGTACTTTTACTGATCTTACGAGAAACTTTATCTAATTAATTTATAAATCCTATTTTATCCTAATATATCATTAATGTTCAAAATCAACTAGCTAAATCCCTCTGGAGATGTGTGTGTGTGTGTGTGTGTGTGTGTGTGTGTGTGTGAAATTGTTAAGAGTTATTTTACTCAGGAGTTTAAAAGCTTTCGTCAATTGATTATAATACTAAAATTTGTTACTTTTTGAATGACTTTTGAAAAATAGACTGAAGGTGTAATTCAAACAAGGTATATGAAAATTTTTCTGTCTACAGATTTGCTCATTAACCCTCTACTTATAAATTCTAACTTTAAAGTATATTTTCTTAAAAACGATCTACATACAACATGATCTAATCTATATACAAATCTATAAACAAATCAAAATCTATACACAAATCTTTGATGTATTAGTAGAAAGATATAAATAACTGAGACAAGCAAATTTATGAAAATGAGAAGGAAAAAGAAAGAGAAATATACATTCGGTACCATAACTTGCCACACAATTGTTTCGTAACTAATTTACTGAAAGGTTTTGTGTGTGTATGTGTGTCTTTTTTTTCCCCCCATACAGGGTCTTACTCTGATGCCCAGGCTGGAGTGCAGTGGCACAATCACATCACTGTAACCTCAACTTTCCCAGGCTCAGGTGATTATCTCACATTAGCCTCCATAGTAGCTGGGACTATGGTCACGAGCCACCATGCCCATCTAATTTTTTTGCATTTTTTGAAGAGATAGGGTTTTGCCATGTTGCCCAGACTAGTCTCGAACTTCTAGGCTCAAGTAATCCTCTAGCCTTAGCCTCCCAAAATGCTGGGATTACAGATGTAAGCCACCACTTCCACCCAAAAGCTCATAGGTTTTTAAAAATGCCTGCTTTTTCTTTGTATAAATCTCATGACTTTTTTTCTTTTCTTTCTTTTTTGCAATTTCTTTGAAAAAGGTAAAACTCAAATCATTTGCTCTTTGTTAACTCAGGTGGACTTTCTCCAGCTAGGTTTCTATCACAATTCATACTGCAATGAGTTTGATCACAAGCATCTCTAAATTACCCAGGCCGACAGAGGGGAAGAAAAAGCAGCATGACAAAGTGACACTGAGAAGAAGAACACAAGGAGAGGATGAAGGAAATGGCATGATCAATAAAACAAATAAGAAGAACCAGATACATTTTCTATGAAGGGACCCAACAGATTGTCAAAACTTTGTGTGTGGAATGGGTGGGGTAGAATTCATTATTAATCTAAAAAACAAAGAAGTTATTTATTTTTAAATTTTAAAAAAGAATAGCTTGAGATAAACTAAACTTAGCTATGAACATATAGTCCTGGAATATGGAGTCATTATTTGTGTGTCACAGGCTGTGTCACAGGCCATGGTCACTCGTATTTGGCTCAGAATTAATTTCTTCAAATATTTTAGAGTTTGACTCTTTTTGCGGACAATAATCTGGCACCAAACGTGGGGCCCCAGAAAAAAACTCAGAACCCTGAAAGACTTGCCCAAAACTGGAGCTAAGTTATCCACAGGGGCCCAACAAAGATCTACAGAGAGAAAAAAAATGAAAAGAAAGGGGTGGAGGGAGAAATGAATAAGAAAGAGAAAAGAAACTCTGGCACTAACAATCAAAATAAAAAGGTGAAATTAAGTAATCTAAGGGTTATATGAGGAAACAAGTAAATTATTCTAGGTAATTTATTCTACATCATTTTCTCCTAATATATAAACAGTTTTACATCTATTTTAAAACTATCTTTAAGTCCCAACTTCTTATTGTATGAAAGGTAAAAATTCATGTTGTAATCTGAAGTTGAAATGTATTTGCTATAATGTAGTTAGTTACCTTAAAATGACTATTTAAAGAGATTAACAAAAAAACTAAGGGGCATCCATTATTCTGGATTTTATTTTATCTTAAACAGTCTTAAGGTAAAAAGCATCCTCACTATCCATTCTCTCCATCACAAAGCAATTTTTATTTTTCAAATTCGGGAATCATAAGCCCTCTAATTCCCAATTCTTATACTTACAATCCTTCCCTGCTGCCATCAATCAGGGCTTGAAATAAGGGCTTGTTATGAGGTATGGTCTGTAAGATATTGCCATCCCCGGTCACATAGCCAATGGCCCACTGTCCCAATCGAGTGCAACTTAACCGAAAAATGTAGCTGCAAAACATGAGAAAACTACATTTAATTACATTCAGAATATAAGTCAGTACTAAACAACTTGTTAGGTTTCTTTCAAGCAAAAGAATAAACAGAATAATTCGGAATGCCTGATACCTGAATACTCCTCATATTTTATCTTTTAACTTATTCTTAACAACATTGTACTTCTCCATTTATCAATTTGAAGAGAAACACTAATCATTTCTTTTTATTTAAATACTTCCAGATATATATGAGAAAATAAACAAGATAGTAAACTCTCTAGGGATTTGCTACCATCGTCACCAGGGTGCTGTGTATAGAAGTGCTGATGGCGTGGAACTGCTACAAAATCAATCACTGTTGGAATGTAAAAATAAAATAAGTCAGTCAAAATGTAAATTTAATGTGCTTGCCTCAGATAAAAACTGAGCCAGTGTCTACTATAGAAGTTGACAAGTTGACATATTCCTTTCTAATTTAGACATTAAAATTAGTTATTAAATAACTTTTCAAAACTTTTAGGTATTCCAGCCATTCATAACTAAAGCTCAAAAGTGCAAACTAGGTAAGTTCATGGCTGCCGTCCAAGCATTATGTGATACTATCTAACTAAATTTAGTATCTTAAAATGGGAAGTTAAGATAATTCAAAAATATAAATCAAATCAAGTCCTTGAAACTAGTCTCCAACAAAAGAAGATAGCAACTTGGCTTTAAATCCATTATTATCCTTTACTTATTCATTCGTTACCTATATACTTATTTCATATTACATCTTTTCTCTTCAGCCCTCGACACACACACACACACACACACACACACACACACACACACAAATAGATAATTTCTCTTTATTTAAGTGTACTGGATTCAGTCTATCAGGATATTCTTCTAGATTTCACTACCCATTAAGTAGATCAAAAATAAGCCAACTTAAATCTTTTGGCTATATCTTAACACTCTAGTTGCTGTATGTATGTGGCAGATATAAGCATTTCGTAATAGATGTTAGTTATTCATGGACCAAGTAATATAAATGTAACTTTAAAGATACATTTTAACATACATAATGGCTGCAGTCATTGGATTTAATTAACTTGTACATTTAGTAGTGGAGTGTGATTTAACCTTTTGACAAACTAGGATTTTAAAAAAAAAGAAAGAAGTGATTTTTTAAATATTAAAAACTTTATACTGGTGATACAATCTTTGAAAAGAACTTTTCAAAAAAGTCTAAAAACATAAATCCCTAGAGAGGCTGAAAATAGGATACAACCTGTCAATTACTAGCATTCTTAATCAAAATCAGATAAAATAATGCCACAGAGACTATGGCTGTGATGTTATGAGACGTGCCAAAAATGATAGAAAGTCACTATAAATTAAAATTCAGAAGCACATTATTAAACTGTTACATAAAAAGATTAATACGATAAAATTCCTTCAAATTAAAAGTCAAAAGTTAAATAGAAATCTTAAAAATCTGCATACTATGAATCTCAATAAAATTTATAGAGTATATTAACATAAAGAAAATAATTACAAATCTGCATTGATAGTAATTTTAAATATAATGCCAAATTTGTTCTTATACCAAAAATCTAGTATACACTGAAATATATACTTGTGAAATTGCTCATGTTTTTAATCATATCCTTTTCTGTTGCTCTAAACATTGTTTTAGGATGGTGTTTCTAAAACACATTACCACAGAGAAGGTTCAAGTAACTCATGTAGCTAAGAGATAGAAATACCGGCAATCTGGTAAGAAGCAAGGGCTTTTTAGAACAATTTCTTCCTCTCATGTGCTTTTTTCCTATTCCATTTAATTTGCTGCTGACCCTTTGGCTAGTGACTACCCTTTTCCAAGCTCAAGTGAATTTTTGCCTTATTTTTTAGCTCTCTGCTCTCTTAAACAGCATGCTTAATTTAATCAAATTTGGTCTGGGTGTGGTGGCTCACACCTGTAATACCAGCACTTTGGGAGGCTGAGCCAGGTGGATCATTTGAGGCCAGGAGTTCGAGACCAGTGTGGCCAACATGGTGAAATATCATCTCTACTAAAAATAGAAAAAATTAGCCAGGCATGGTGGTGCATGCCCAGCTACTTGAGAGGCTGAGGCATGAGAATCATTTGAACCCAGGAGGTGGAGCTTGCAGTAAGCCAAGATAGTGCCACTTCACTCCTGCCTGGGAGAACATAGTGAGACACTATCTCAAAAAAATACATACATACACACACACAAATACACACACACACACATATATACACAAACACACATATATACACACACACACACACAAACACACATATATATACACACACACACACACATATATATGTATACACACACACATATAAAAATCAGGTATCTTTCATGTTGATGTGGTGGTCTGGGATTCAAGGCCACTCTTGTCACCTAAAAAGTCACCTAATGAATATTTCACTTAGATTCCCAAATATTATTACCTTCACCAGGTAACTCATAGTTTTTCAGATGAATCCCCAATAATAAAGCACAACTTAGGAGTCAAAATGTCCTTGAAGTAAATCCAATTGTTTTCTATACCATGAAGTCAAAGACATGAAATACTTTCCAAGATTAAAAAAAAAATGTTAAACACAGATATTCTCCAAAGCAAATATTTGTTACACTTTTATTCATTAAGAATGTTTTCCTAAATACATCTTAAGTATACACATCATATTTTACACATTATAATTTGTTATATTCATTTTATCATTAGCTACCTAAATTATGATTTAGAAGAAATCATTACATGGAAAGTTACAAAGAAAAGAAATATTTTCTTTTGCCCCAGAGGACAGTGTTGTAGTTTTCTAAGGTATGACTGATACACAAAAAAGCTGTATAAAATGTATATATTGTACGCATTTGAAGATCCGTTTTCTGGTGGGTCTTATAAATATTCTTATCAGAGGGCACTAAGTTTTTACTAAGTGAACTTTTCCAAATAGTAGTGAGACCTGGCTTTTGTTCTCAACATTGTAATTCAGGTTCTCCACGAGATTGAACAAGAAACCAAAACAAAAAATAAAGGCCTTGGTTTCCTCATTATTTTTATAAGTGGACAAGATAATTTATCAAATAACTTACATGCCAAATTTATATAATCACATAATTCCAACCACAACACAGTTTTCAAATCATACTCCAGGAGCAAGAAAGATACTTTATATAATGTCAATCAAGAGAGTCAAAACTGGAAATAACTGGCCATGAGAGATTTCTGGATGAACAAAGTCATTCAGCTAAACCGCTGTCAACGTGCCAGCTAACTGATCTGCTCTCATGGTCACTAGGAGAAGTGACTCTCCTCATTTAAACAGAATATTTCAGTGGAAGCCAAACTGTTTTTTAATACTCACTAGCTCCTTTTTCAAATCTACTATATAAATTCTTACAAAGACAAAAACATGGACATTTTTATTATGCAGAGAAAACAAATCAGCAGAATTGGCTGGTACTTAAATTATTTTAAAGTATATTATACACACTGTAAATTATAGAGAACATTATATACACTATAAATCAAATAAAAATGATACTATAAAAAAGGTAGACTAAAAAACACCACCAAATTTATCTCTAAAATGAAATGGTCTCTGTATGAAAATCAGTGCACTAATGCACACTGGAATAGCATCTCCTACTGAAGTGTGAGGGCTCTGACAAGCAGTTCTCTAATGTCCCTACTGCTGTACTCAGCACACTGCCTGCCGCAGCACAGACGCCTACTATGTGCCTAACACATTGTTAGATGAAATATACAGGAAAATGTATTGAACCGTGGAAGAGATAGATTTTCTGGACCCAGATTTGCCATTAATAAAGTGTAATTTCTTGGCCGAGGCCGCTGGGGCTGACCAACCTCTTCAAGTCTCATTAGTCTCATCATTTGGAAAATACAATATAAATTCTGAGGCTACAATAAAATATGAGGCATTATGAAAAAAGTTTTCAATGACATGAAATTGGTTTTGATTGTAACAATAGATTTATAATGCTTATGTAATAGATGTATTTGTTCATAAACTTACATATATATTTATGTGTTCATGTGCATGTATATGTACTTACATGTTTATCATAGAGCCTAAATGAATGTCTTAAAAATATCCTAAAGTAATGAACGTAAGACTGTTGCACTTATTTTTCCTTTAGCACATCATTCAAGAATTCAAACATATACATACAATTTTGCACAAAAACCCAGATATCATGAAAACAGAAAGGGGACCATCTCCCCTTCTGCTTTGTAAACACTAAGTTTCAGAGCAAACATAATGTATCAGTTTAAAGGATTAGATGAAGAAGTGCCATTTTGGTCTTTTAGCTTTCTACCCACTTCCCAGGCATGCCGTCAGAAGGTGTTACTGACTTACTGAGGAACAAACCATGGAGAATTTTTCATCTTTGGATGAACACATAATATGACTGCTAAAAAGTCTTACCTTCCAGGTTTGGTGCTATATTTCTGCAGTCGTGCTTTAACTTCATCATACGTGAGAAATGCCATGTACCCTGGATGTGTCACAGCTAAGAAATTCCAATTCCGCAAAATAGAGCCCCAAGGCTAAAAAATAAATAAATCAAAAGAGATTATCTAGAGAATATCAAGTATTGATTACACACTGACCCATCATTTAATATACTTAACATTATCTTGGATATTTTAAAAGTTAATCTGACCTATGTGGTTTAGGTCAACCTTTGTCACCTAACAGCAGACATGCAAGTCTACTCTTAGAGAAATATAATTAGGTAGAAAACAGATTTTTCAGGAACAGAATACAGAGAACAAAACAGAAAACCACATAATCTCTTCTCTACACAGCCTATTCTCACGACAGCACTTGGTACCATTTTAAAACAAAAATGAAATAATTGTTTTGTTCAAAGCCTTCTAACTTTGAATAAAAGCCAAGGTCCTCATATATGACCTAAAAGGGTTTGATCTCCAGCAGTTCCCTTTTGTCTCCATCTACCTTAACCCTTCCACTTTCTGCCTTTTCTCCAGCCACGTGAGCCTTTCCACTACTGTTTGGAACACAAAAGCCCTCTTCCCCTCAGAGCCTTTGTATTTGCTGCTGCCTTCACTTGAATTTTCTTCCCCCAAATATCCATTTCATTCCTGTCTCTAAATGTCACTTCCTCAGTGAATCCTTTTTTGACCAGCATATTTAAAACTGTTACCTCTTGCCATATTCCTCACCTCCCTGCCTGTTTTGTTCAGAACTGCCTCATTTTACAGAATAAGAAACCATATCATAGAATCTGTGTGACTTGGCAAAGGTTATACATTAACCATAAGCTACACAAGGGCAAGGAACATGCCTGTCTTGCTCACGCATGAGATGCCAGGACCACTGCAGTGTCAGGTAACAGTGATCAGCCAGGGATAACTGTCATTGAACAGATCCGCTAAACACTGACTTGTGTAAAAGGCTGGTGTTAACAGCACTGCAGTCACATCTGGCTTGACTTTTCGTAATTATACAATTAGGAAAAGTTTGGGTTTAAAAGTGAGTGACATAAAAATCCTTTCACAAAAATATTTGGTTTGTATCACTCTGTGATTCTCTCTTTAATCTGATTAGTTGTCTGTCCAGTTACCAGGGCAAGAGAAAAAAGGCAGCCAGTGAGAGACAACTTTACTCAAGGGTATGGATTAATCATCTCTGCAATTTTTTTTTAAAGCTGAAGCTACATTTATTCCAAGGAACTGGCAGCAGACTCTATCTGATGTGCCAGATTATTAAACCTTCTACATAAAAGAAAAAAAAAGTGTTTTCATGTTGCCAAGTTAAAGCTGTTAAAACAGTCATCTTAGACATGATTACTGGTAAAAACGTCCTGCATTTGTTTGTTTTGAGACTTGTTCCTCATTATTGTTAAGCAAGTTACAAATTTACAAGGCAGAATTCTTCAAGGATTATATCCCTTGAGATGAGGATAACAAAGAATGATTTAGTAATAACAAAGTTTTTAAGCCTTTTTCAAAATAACAAGAAAAATCTTCGGGGTATTTCTCCGTCACACTAAAATACCTAATTGGGCAAGAAAGGCGCTCTAGAGACTAACAATATGAAAGGTTCTCTCTACGATATTTGAAAAAAAAAAGTGCATGTTTTTAATTTTCTTCCTAAGGCATGACTAAAAACTGCATTAAACATTAGTTGGGAAATGTCAGCATTTGTTTTAAAAACCTGAGCAATAACTGATATTCTAGACACCAGTTTTTGTTTTGTTCTACCCATCTACAAAGGGCAAGGATGGAAGAAATATCAAGCAAATATGTGGGTCACTTCCATTAAAGTCTGCACAAACCAGTGGAAGAGTGGATGAAAAACAATGCTGAACTTTATACAACACCAATGCACAGATCAAAATACAAGTAAAAAAAGTTAAACTGGAGTTTTGGGCCAACTGCTACAGTATTTAGCAACCATTTCTCAGTACATAATCCAGAGGGCCAGCTTCTAATTGCTAAAAATATTCTATTTATGTAATAGAATGAGTCTGTGTATTGTTTTTCTTGCATGCAGCCCACTCAAAACAGAAACACGTAGCACTTACGTGCTTTTTCTTTCTAAAATATTTTGATGACTACTGGCTTAAAAAAGGTAAAACAAAGTGCTTTGGATGATAATTTTTTTTTCATTTTGTTTTCCGGATTAAAAATTTTTTTTCATATACAAGAACATAAAATTATCTAGATACTTTTAAATGACTATAGAAATTAATGAAGTGAATAAAGGAGACAAGTCCCTCCATTCTCCCAAATGCTACTCTTTTCAAGAAGAGCTAGTTTCTCACTTACAGCTTAAGTTGGAAGATGGTCCTTGGCTGGTCTGCCTAGACACTATCTATGATTCTTTGCTACAACTGAGGACTTTCCTCTTCTTTCACTATTCCATTGATGCTATATATTCCATAGTCACTAGAACATTCTACTAAAACACTCCTTCGTATCCTGCTACCCCCAAATTTAGTGCCCCATTTCTTCGTGACCCCATTTTTTTCTAATAGTGGGGATATCGAGGAAAAAGGAAACAGTAGTCCCAGGGGGGAAGGAAGAGAGAAGCAAAATCCCCATAATTCCTTTCCAGGACATTAGCATGTGATGATTCCAGCATCCCTAAGTGACTTTAAGAGAAAACAGAAGGATAAAGGAAAGGAAAGAAGGAAGAAGAGGAAATGAGGATGGTGACCACACTAAGATGTCTCCAGTGACACCCAAGCATTTTGTTCAGGTTCTGCCTGCATATGCGAATGGAAGCCAAGAAGAAGAAAACATTTTTACTTCTTTCATTCCCTTTGCAATTCTCAACTTCATCTCCTGGCCCCTGCTGACTCCTTCTTCAAACCCTTCTGCTAGTTCCTCTACTTCAGACCCTAAACTTTAAAAGTGTGTACGTTGCTCACTTTCAACATTCTGCTAAACACCCCACTTCCAATAATTTAAGGTCAGAAGAAGTCATTGCTAATTAATTACTAATATCATGGCTATAGCAGAATGTATGTTCCTGAAGTCATAGAGTATTAACAAAACATATTTTCATATAGAATATATAAATGTAAGGATTTAACAGATATAATACATTTAAGAAAATAATCACTCAAATTTTAAAGTTGTGTAAAAGTAAAAGATCAGTAAAAGTTACACCATCTACTTCTCTATACACAGAACCAATTTTATACTTTAAGGCACATGTATGATTATATTCAAAGCATTTGATTGATGCGTATAGAAATAAAAGGAATGGTAGCTCTCAGAAATACACAGGGGCTAACAAGAGTTCTTCAGCTGCTTCTGTAATCAAGTTTTTAAAAAGATTAGGCATTCCCTGGCCCAGGTAAGAGTTTCATTTTACTATCTAGAACTTTTCACAGTAGTTTGACTTAAAAATAGCCCTTTCCTTTCCCATCCCAGTGAAAGTACATAAGATATATATTCCTTAGAATATTAAGGTTGACTTGAGCTCTTTTAAAGTAAAATAGCTTATAAGAAAATATGTCCACATATTAAATAGCAGTTTAGGTAAGTGTTTAACCAACATTAAGTCACCCTCACACTTTAAATATATAACTCCAAGGAATTCTAGCATTTAATACCCACACTAAAAAATCATCCATGCTCACCACAAAAATATACTCACTTCCTAGAATGAGCAGTTAGGTTTAATGTAGGCAGATTACTTTTACTCTCTTACCTTCTCCTTGACAAGGTGAAGAAGTAAAGCTCTTCCTATTTAGAATGTCTTTGTATCATGTTAAATAAATAAGATATACTGTAAAGTTATCAAAACCTTTAAAGGAGAGGCTCCACTAAAAAATTACCATATAACAACTTTTTTTCTAAAATATATCTTAAAATCTTTGAAAAATAAAAAATATCAAACTATTTACATGTATGTATGTATGTGTGTGCATACACACACATACACACCCAGGGATAATCATGAAACTTGCAAATTTAAAATAAGCAAAAGCCCACTTTCATCAGTGATTTATCCAGTTGCTTACCCTATATGCAAGGTAGCATTATGATTTGGAAATTGTAATAAAGTGAAATATATCCTATATGTATTGTTGACAGGAGTTAATCTCTCTTCTATTAATGGGATTCTTCATAAATTAAAAGGTAATCCTGTGCAATGTGGTTTTAATTACATAAACCAGTCATCCAATCCTTGCTAGCTAGTGCCAAACAGAATTATAAATCAGAGAAGTAAATTTCACGTAACATGAAAAACATGAAACCAACAGTATTGTACTCTAATATTTGTTGAAAGCACATTTAAAAGAGAATAAATGTTACTTCAGATTATAATAAAACATTGTATCAGAATATAAGCCTAGTCTGATCAATTTACCTCACTTATCATATAATTTATGTTACTAAATCATAAAAATGTTAAGCAGAAATTTTTTATTTTGTGACTACCTGAACTGAATCCCATAGATGATACACACTTTAGTGGCAGAGTCAACCTCAAAACACAAATTTCAAGCCTTCATTTTTAAGGTAATTCCATTAAGACACACAAAGAAGAAAATGATAGCATCCATATAATGCTACCTTCTTCTGATTTGCTATGTTAAAACACTTATGGAAGATTAATGTAAAAAAAAAAACAATAAACAGAACAAAAATGTTCATCTTAAAGTTGTTTCGAGAAAATGCGGGAAAAAATCTAAATTTTTCAAAAGACAGCTTCATTAATACTGACATACTAGTTTGAATGAATATAACATAGGAACTGATGAAGAATAGTTATTGACATTGAAAACTGTTCATTACACATGGTTGAATGAGGAAAGCAATTTATAAAATAGGTATAGGATACAGTTCTGTCCTATACAGAATAGTCTGATATTTCAAAGTTTACTATTTCCCTTTTCATCTAATAAATGCAGGGAAAGATTTTAGATCTTGCTGGCAAATGCCAACCTGCAGTTGTTGCATTATATCAGTCGTTGTGCTAAAAGATCAACAAAATAAAGTGAGAAACTAAGTAGAGAGTTTAAAATAACAATCTTTTGGATGGATCCTCTCAAAGCTGACAAGCAGCCACCAGGCTTACAGCATCTGATACTCCAAACTTAAGCCAACGGCTCACTGTAAACTTATAGCAATGACCAAACATACCAATAAAACTACAGACTAATAGGAATGACACTATTTTCCATATGCTTGTTTATATACGTGTGTGAGAGAGAGACACAGAAAGAGAGAGTCAGAGAGAAAAGACAGGGAGAGAGAGGGAGTGGGGGAAACAAATGAACAGAATGGATAGACTAAGCAAGTACAAACTTACCTGAAACAGCCTGGTAAAAATATCAAATTCAAAAACTGAAATGTAATCATTGCAAGTTAAATCAATTGTTGATTTGAGAGCCATTGCTTCCAAGCCAGAGCTAATTTGGTGGACTTCATGAAGGCACTGTCTGAATACTTTCCATGGTACAATAGTTCTGTGCATGGTGGAAAAAAAGGAAAATAATTGAATCAAGTGTCATTTAAGAAATACCTCCCTTTGAAGCAGCACAATTCAATAACAGATTTAATATAATTGTATTTGCACTAACAGACAAATATTTGAGAATATTGTTCCTATTTCAGAACAAATGTAGTGGGTTCTGTTTAACTCAATTAATTTGCATTTGCTAAGACTATGACAAACTTTTAAATTAATTTTCTTTTGAACAGTCCTTGGCTATCAAGATAGCTATAGAAAGATATTTGAAAATAAAAAGTATTAGGTCAAAGTCTTATGTGTCATGACCTCTTCATGTGTGTATACAAGGTTTTTAAATAATGAATCAAGATTTAATTCTCATTATCTATTTTCTTAAAACAATCGTAAGATAATGGATCCATATAACAGAAATCCTTTATTCACTGCACACATGAGTAATATGTATCAACCATTTCAAGAGGTTAAGGTAGAAAGCCATCAAGACATTTCTGCCACAATCCTGACGCTTTCTGCAGGGATGAAAAGCATATGTTATCTAACTCTTCATATTAATACAAAAGAAAAACAATTTTTAAACCAACCACAATGGTTATATCATGGGAGTTTAGTCAACATTTATTCATTCATTTTGACTAAATATCATTCAACAAAATTTTAACATGTAATGCAGTTACATGATTCAAAAAACAAGCACAGAATGGTATCTAGGAAAATGTCTCTCAACCTATCCCCTAGCTGATCAGTTTCCAACTCACGTACCCTCTTTCCCACCATGAAAATTAGTGACACCAGGATGCATTTCTTAGTTAACCTTCCCGCTTCAGAATAATTTCTATTTCTTATTTGGCATAAGAAAGAAATCATTCAGTTTAAAAAATTTTAACTACAATTTTCACAACAGAATAGCGTAAAAGCCATCCCTCTTATAAGATAGCATCCTCTTATAAGATAGCAAATATTTAAATCTTAGGTTTCTCTCTACCAGTATCTCCAAAATACAAGTCTCGGGTAGAATAAACTCAAGTCTGCCTGGCCCCATTCTGTACCAATCCTCTCAATAAGATATCACCATAAAGATACACCTTTGATATTCATTCAATAACTTTCTAGAGCAGTGGTTGTCAAACTTCAGCATGCATCCAAATTATCTGAAGGGCTTGTTAACACAGCCTGATCTTCAACCCAAGATATTATGATTCAGTAGCACTGGGGTGGGGCCTGGGAATTGACAGCTATAAAATATTCCTTGCTGCTGTCGCTGCTGCTCTCGAGACAACACTTTCAGAGCCTGCTACTGTATCTACTAATTGCTAAAACAAGGCATTGTTGGGGAAATAAAGCTATAGAAATAAAGATACCATCTCTTTCTTTGAAAAACCACTTTAGGGATAGAAGTAAAAGCTGTAATGCTAAAGAATCTAGAGTAGGGTAGATAAGGACATGCCAGTTGGCTGATGGATACACAGCAAGAGCTGGAGGAATTCAAGAGAATTCCTCTGTGGAAAGTGGCATAAACCAATGGTGAGACAGGTTGACAACACTATGCTGTATTTACAAGAGAGTTTAGGTTTGAGGTCATTAAAATAAGGAAAATATGAGGCTTAATACCTCAAAAAGTTTTTCTCTATGTATGAAAAAAACAGGAAACCACAGAGAACTGAGGAGAGATACCACATCAGATGCCATTTAGAAGAAACACGTCAGGCTCTGATTAAGGTTCACAAAATGCTGCTGTTTTATAAGAATGAGGAACACTTTAAAGAGTATTAGGAAGCTTTTCATTTACAATGAAGTATAAATACGCAATTATGTACAGCTTCATTATAATTACCATAAAACTAATGTCTCAGAATAAGTTTTTCTTTTCCAAATTAGTTTCAAATACTCAACACACAAAAAGGACACTGATCAAGATACTCAGAGTAAAAAAAATATGATCAGAGAACCACTGACTTAAGAACAGTATCGATTTTATTTTTTGTATGAAGAAGTTAAAGCATTTCGTTTTGTATATAAAGTATACAACATAAAGCGGCCAAACTGTCAATATTTGTGTATAACATATAAAATGATTTTTAAAAAGGCCAAATAGACACCTTCCATATCTGTTACTATAAAAATTATTCTAATCTAGCATTCACACTGAATTCAATTCATAGCTGTCTTGAGTACCCAGTGATTTCCCAGAGCAATTTCTACAAGATGAACTTAAAAAAATTTTAATTTAGCGTACCCCTTCGTAATAATTTACAAAAGGACAAGCTACATTTCCACAGTACTTGTGTAAATGAGTCTTTGTCAGATTACTTGTGATAAACTACGAATCCCAACAAGCATTCACTGGAATTTTGATGAGTAGTAGTAACAGGGATGAGGAAGCCAGGGCATTATTTAGTTACCTTTTCATATACAAACATTTGTACGACAGATACCCGTTCTTTAATTTCCTCAGCAAAACACCCATTATGTGTAAGAGGTGGGGAGGGGAGCAGAGGTAAGGAGAAAGGGATTTCATGAATGAAGAACAGAAAAAAAGTGCAACGACAAAGTCTTTAAAAACAAACAAACAGATGAGATTGTTCTAAACTGTTGCAGTAAGGCTCTAAACCTTCTTAAGACTAAGTGGCTACCACATTCTTTTCTGAGGTGTATGGGAGGAAGGGAACCCAGAGAGCATGAATTTTCACACTTTTATTTAAATTTCCACAACGACAGTGGTGGTTTCTACTACCTTTTCCTTTAAAGATGAAGCAAGTGAGAGAAAATATTAATAGCAAACTGTTTTACAAATGTAGAAATTTCAGTATGCTGGCAGAGACCTGGGAAAAAGAAAAGGGAAGACAGAGAGAGAGAGACAGAGAGAGAGGGAGGTATAAAAGGACCAACTAAACTCCAACCCTTTGATTAATCCAAAAATATTTCAATATGTTCTATTTGTCCCTTACAATTACAAACCACTTAAGTTGCAAGCTGAATTGCTTTTAAAATACAGTGAACAAGTATAATCAACTGTCAATCTACAAAGAATAGACTACAAGACCAATGGGTAGCCATGCACCTATAATAATAATATAATTTCAGGATCTTTTTATTTCAAATAAGAATAAGAACTGCTATTTATTGATGGTTTATTACCACTTATCTACCATACAGAAATCTGTTGATGACTCTTTGCTAAAGTGAAGTATAGCAAAGTATAGTTCTGTTCATATAATGTCATAAGAGATAAGACTATGATAAATAAGACTATATTACTGTGATTAGATAATGAGTTCTAGTCTGTCTACCAAAAAGCAATAGTAATCCTCTTTAACAGTCTTGAAAAACAGTATCCTTTCAAAGAAAATGGGATTAATGAGATGCAGAGAAATAAATCTGGAAAGGTGTCAGCTGGTGAGTAACTGACAAATCACTTCATCTTCCAGGCTTGTTTTCTCCTGTGTAAATGTAGAGACGCGTATTAGATATTCTAATTTGAAAACCCTGTGATTTTAAGAAAAAAGAGGAATGGAAAATGGAAGACAGAAAGTGTGAGGATATTGATTTTTTTTTTAAAAAGGTAAAACATTTTCATGAAACCACTAGTTCATAAAAGGCTAAAGGGTTTTAGTTTCAACTGACAAGAAAAAAACAAAAAACATTCCATACAACAAAGTGTGAATGTTAATAGAGTCCAGAGTGTTTGCAAACAGGACTTCTGTATACTACTGGTGTGAATGAGAATTTACACTGCACTTCTAGAAGGTAATTTGGAAACAAATTTCAAAAGCCTATACATTATGACTAAGAACGTCTACTTCTAGGGATTTCACCTAAGGAAATTATGTCCAAAAAATATAGGCAAAGGCTCATCCACAAGTCTTTTATATGCAGTGTTGTTTATAAGAGCAAAAAAAAAAAAAAAAAAGAAAGAAAGAAAGAAAGAAAACAAATATGTTCACTAGTAACAATTTTGTGCAAAAAAAAAAAATATGTATTGTCATGGAAAAGTGTCCATGGGACATTACTAAATGGAAATAGTATTTTTAAAATTTTGTCCTTTAGGATCCAACGTTAAACTATAATGTCTGGAGGTATCAGAAATGTAACTGGATTGTGGAAGGGATTATAAGTGATTTTAAAAATATATTTTCTGAATTTGTTCATGGTTTTTAACTCTTTTTATAAGCCTAATATGCTCTAGTGTACTAAAAAAAGATACTAAAACTTTAAAATATATATAATCACAGAAGAATCAATGAAAAACACAAAGAAGTACCTGCTTATAACATAGCTTTCTATGTAGAAAACAAAAAAGTTTACAGATTAAACTATAGGAAATAAAAAAATTAAACACAGTTGCTGAACACAAAATTGATATAAAATATCAGTTGCATTTCTTATATTGGCTATCCATAATTAGAAAATGAAAATTTAAACATTTGATTTTTATAATGCTATCTAAAAATCCCAAATAAATAGAAATAAAGCTAACGATTAATGAGCAACGCAACAATATAAACACACACACACGAAAGAAAGAAAGAAAGAAAGAAAGAAAGAAAGAAAGAAAGAAAGAAAGAAAGAAAGAAAGAAAGGTATATAACACTTTAATGGTAGATTCATATTACAAAGATGTCTTCCCAAATTGGTCTAAAAGTTTAACAAATAAACAATTCCAGGAGGTGTTTTTATGTAGCAGATAGGAAAACTAGTTCTGAACTTTATGGGGAAATGCAAGAGTCAAGAACAAAAAAGGAAATCTTCACTAAGAACATTAACAAGTATATACTCTTTATCTTAATTAAGACAATGTGCCATTGGTACAAGGATCGACAAATAGATGGAACAAAACTAAAATTTTGAAAACAAATGTACCCATATATAAACTCTGGATCATATAGTTTGGATATTTGTTCCCCGCAAATCTCATGTTGAAATGTAATCCTCAATTTTGAAGGTGGAGCCTGGTGGGAGGTGATTGGATCATGGGGGCTATTTCTCATGAATGGTTTAGTACCATCTCCTGGGTGCTGTCCTCATGATAGTGAATGAGTTCTTACAAGATCTGGTTGTTTAAAAGTGCATGGTACCTCCTCCTGCTCTCTCTTGCTCCTGTTCTTGCCACATGTGACATGCAGGCTCTGATACACCCTCTGCCATAGGCAAAACTCCCTGAGGCCTGCCTGGAAGCCAAGCAGATGCCAGCACCATGTCTATACAGCCTGCATAACCACGAGCCCAATACACCTCTTTTCTCTATAAATTATAATTGATGTTATACAGCCAGTTTCTGTGTTAGGCTGTTCTAGCAGTGCTATAAAGAAATACCGGAGATGGGGTAATTTATAAAAAAATAATGGAATGAACAGGTAAACTTTGGTACAGCCATACAATGAAGCAAGGAGAATGACAAAAGTACTGCTACATGCAAGCACAGAGCTGAATTTCCATGAAAGAGAGGAAGAAGCCAGCTTTTCCAAAAGAGTATAATTTGTATGATTTCAACTATGTATGATTTTACAATGCTATGAAGGCAGGCGGTGACTATGTGGGACTTTCTGATGGGCTGAGAGAGGGTATCTTCCAAGACGCAGGTAGTAAATTACTACTACCTTATTTGGGTAGCATTTACATGGATATGTTTACTTCATAAAAATTTTTCACTCTACATGTATAATTTGTGTACTTTTCCTCATATATCTTAAACTTAATTTATATATTTAAATTTTTAAAAATATCACACTAAAAAGTCTAAGGCTAAAAAACAGGTATGTGGGAATAAACAAAAGAACTACCATAATACAAACAAGGAAATCGACATGTTTGTTTATTGTTAGTTTGTTTTGTGCTGTGGTGATAATGGTGGTAGTTGTTTAAAATCCATTGTAGCTCAGACATGTATACTGTCATCCTCATATTAAACAAAAAGAAAATATGTTTTATATATAGTAGCGCAACTCTATTTTCAATTTTATGTAAATTTTTCAGAAAATTCACCTTCATCAACTAAGATCTGTTCAATATCCGTATCTTTATATAGAGGGCAAGCTTCGTTCAGAAGATAATAGAATGTTTGTAATATATTTGATATGTTTTGATTTTATTACGGACAGAAAATATTAGTACTGTGATTCCTAAGTCTGTTGACATTTTGTATACAGTTATTCCTTAAGTCCAATCTTCTTTTATAATGACTCCATTTTTTAAGAATATGAAGATCGATTCTTATCAGGCCATTGTTACTCTTGCTGTTCTATCAGTAAAGGAAAAGCAATTCTTTTCCAGCAACCCACAGAAACAGCATATCAAAACTACTCTGGTCAGATAGTCACCATACAGCAAGTCCCCTCTGATAGGATGGTAACCATAGTTACCAAGGATATTCATAGTTAGATCAAATGACTCTTCTTCATACATGAACATTCCTGGTACTGATAAAGACATAGACACTGGGTATTTATGATAGACAATTTTTGTTTGTCAAAAAGTTCATAACACTTTGTCTATAGTGTAGATAAGCAATACTGTCACTCATTGTTTGTGTGTCGCTTTTCCAGCCGGAAACCTCTGTGATCGGTGGCACCTTTACTCAAGTTTTGCTCCGGCCTGCTGGGCTCATTCGACCAACTCAGCCTGGCAGGCTGCACTCACCTTGCACTAGCAGCACAGATCCCACACCTGCCAACAGTGAGTCAGATGTGGAGCAGCAGGTGGTGCATGAGCAAGTGAGTACAGAGTCCAACCACTGTGTACAGCCAAGCACAGTGGCTGCTGTAGCAGGGTGGGCAGCTCCAGGCACCAGCACAGGCTCCAGCTCTGGGCAAGCCAATGGCTGGATCTGATGTATAGCAAGTAGCTTCCACTGTGGGCACCTATGTCTGGAAGACGGAAATGTGGTGGCACTCAGAAGCTTGGAGACTCCAGAAACTGCAGAGCCATAAACGGAGTGTCACAGCTCCAGCTCAATGGAAAACCAAATATCGAATGTTCTCACTTAAAAGTGGGAGCCAAGCTATGACCACACAAAGGCATAAGAATGATATAATGCACTTCAGGGTCATGGTGGGGAAGAGTAAGAGAAGGGTAAGGGATAAAAGACTACGTATCAGGTACAGTGCACACTGCTCAGGGGACTGGTGCACTAAAATCTTAGAAGTCACCACTTTAATCAATCCATCACTTTTCTATATGTCAAAAAGTACTTAAATAAGTACCTCATGAGCTGCTACCTGACCTGCTGAGAAAAGTAACTGCCACCCAGAGTCTAATCACATTAATGTTCTTCTTTTTTTAGCAGCTAGTAATATACTTTTTGAGCTTCATGCTGAAAGTTTCTAGATTATAAGCGATTATTCCAGAGTATGAGGATTCGGTTTATATCGTCTCATTTTGCTGAATATACTTAGATACAGTTATTCAATAATGTCACTTTTGTTTTCCTACAGATTTCTATCTCCTGGTCAACAAGGTATGAAAGCAGAAGCATGATTGCACTGTTCAAATAGTATATTCGTTTGCATACAAATTGACCTTAAACAGAATATTCCAACAAGTTTGCCATGATACACGTGTTATTGTCCTCTTGGGCCACAAGGCAGGCATTGCCTTCCGGAGCAGAGAGGGTAGCACCACCACGTCTTCAAAAACAAAACCAAACAAAACAAAAAACAGTGCTGAAGTTTGAATGCCCCTTCCAAAACTCATGTCAAAATTAATTGTCATTGTGACTGTATTAAGAAGTGGAATATTTAAGAGGTGGTTAGATTATGAGGGCTTTGCCCTCATGAATGGATTCATGGTTCTAATGCTGTTTTCAAGTTTAAAGGCACTGGTTAGGCTAAATGAAAGCATTCTCACATGGCCTCAATGAACAGTGAGAAAAATGACAGGCATACTCCCACAGGAGAACTATGTTTTGGGAAAATACAAACAGTATTAGAGGATAATGGAAAAAAAAAAAAGAATTCAACTTTTTGAAAGGATACATTCATGCATATGTGCATTCATTCAATAAAATATTATGGAACCACAAGTTGAAACCTAGGAAGAATAAAAAGATACTTTCTCCAATTATCTAATAAAAGAATCATTAATTTGGATGACTATGGTAATACATATAAGTTCCAAAAGGAGCAGGAAATTTGGCACTCATCCAAAAAAAAAAAAAGAGAAATTAAGCAGCTTTCTTAATTCAGTAAAAAGAGACAAAGGTGAAAAGAATTGGGAGGTAGGGAAAGTATGTAATCACTATTTCAACAAACCCTCATTTGATGTAGTAGTAATTTCACTCATGTAGCAGTTGAAAAGAAATTTCAGCCCCTTGATGTCTGTGGTTATAAATAAAGGGAAATAAAGATGTCTCAAATGCATAATTTTCTGTGGCTTGAGGTGCCAGCAATGTAAACTCCTCTCTTAAAAAAACATGTGAGCAATCTTTCCATTTTTATTGACTTTATGACAAGTAAACAATTTTATAGCTCACCAGAATTTTCAGTTTTCAAAAAGAAATACCACAATGAATTTGTCCTATATATTCTCTTAAAACTTTTAGAGAAAGTTCGTTTTGAAGGTTACCGACCGTTTGCCAAGCTTACAATGTTAATACATGAACTGCAACTGCAGGAAACCCTCTCAGTTCCTACACCCTGAACTTGGCAGGACCATTCTGCTTCTTACAATTAATAAATATTTAATTAGTATACTCTTAGCTGTGTTATTCTAATTCAGATAAGGATAAACTTTTTTTCTAAAATTCTTCATTTCTCAATGAATATAGGAACATCTTAAATAACTAGATTGCTACAACACAGAATTTCCATGTTAATGGCAAAATGGCATTTTCTCCTTTAGTGCCTAAAAATAATTCACAATACATTTTATTATAATGTGAGAAATAGGCTTTAATGTTTTGGAAGCCAAAAAAATTATGTGCCTAATGAAATGTACATTACTCTACGTAGGCACATTCCAATCTTGGTGGTGGCTATAGTAAACACAGCACTTTGTAAAGAAAAACAGCAACAGCCACAACAAAGGAAAACCAATACCGCGGTTGACTGTATCAACGTACTAACAAAAGCACATACTAACAATGCTTGTGTCTAATTTCATCAGTTAAAGGACAAATACAGACCTCTGACACAAGATTAAAACAGTAATCTATGTAAGCAATCCCACGTCCTCCTTACTACCCAGCCAGAACTTTGCCTAAGCTCTAGGACATTCTGAGTCTGAGGACTCTCATTAAAGGTGATCCTTAAAAGGCTACTGAAGAAACCACTTGCCTCCGGATGCTTACTCTTGATCATTATACTAAGAAATTTATGACAAAGTTTCCAACTTTTATATAAATTATGCTGACTTTAGACATTCCATTCCATTTCAAGCCCACCAGAATCTGTGTCTCTGTAGGATACACCAAAGAAAACTTTAGCTACTTTGCAACATGCTACACCTTTGTGATAACGTTATCCTCGTATCTTGTTCACACATATATATATATAATCTGTGTAGTAAAACAGACACAGGCTGGATCAGGTGCCAGTGCATTCTCTCACCTTGATTTCAGATCTTAACCAAGCTTAACATACCGCCTCCTCCAGGAAGGAGTCCCTGGTTGCTGTGATCCTGAAGCAACTATTCCCCTCTAAATTGTCAGAGAAATTTACTTATGCCATTTTTTAATGTCTCTATTCCCGTCTACCTTTTATTTTGTATGTTAATTATATATTAAATTATAAGAAGTTACCAGCTTCTCATGTATAAAGACTGTTACATGCTTTTGCTTCTCAGAACAAACTCAATTGAATGCTCATGAAATAAATAACATTGTATAATATTTACTTAATGGTTTAAACACCATCGCATTATTGAGGCATACCTTTGGTGGCTACCACAGAAAAATGACCAATCAATCAAAATGCTTATCAATAATAATGAAATACATTCACAAAATACTCAAGTGAAATATGTATCATATGCAACTGAAGGGAGGATGCAGTGACCCTTGAAAGATAGATCTGCAACTATAAAAATGATTTTTACTTACTTGTCTCCAAAAAACTTTCTCCAGAATTCAGCAGCATCTGCTTTTGTGATACGAAAGTTATCTCCCTGGAATTGACCATTGGGAAAGATTGCTTTAATTTCTGCCAGCATGTGACTGAAGATAAGGGACAGTTTCGTGAGATTTCGTCTGTAGGTACAAGGGAAAAAAAATGAAGAAAAGAAATAAATACCTATATGCATAAAATTTTTAGAATATATGTTAAGATAAATAATGTTATGTAGGTATCAACATATGTCTTGGTGTTTGATCATGAATCTCAACTGAATGTGGCCCTTAAAAGCGATGTTTATGAAAACACTCTACATTTAAATTCCTAACAAAGCGGCCAATTTATTAGTCATTCGTGTATTCATTTAACATAAACACAAGTAAGATAAATTACATGATTTCACTGAGCTCACAGATTAATGGAAGAGATGAACACTTAAAAATCATAATCAAATATAAATGGTAAACACGAACGACAGAGTGTCTGTTTCTACCTGGGGAAGTAAGGGAAGGTTTGCCACTAAAGGAGAATCTAAGAAGAAAACTCATTGCTTGACAGATAAAAGAAATGGAGTGGAGAGAAAGGGAGGATGGAGAGGGAAGGAAAAGGTGTTTCAGGCGGTAGAAACAGCATGTACGAAAGTATTAATAGATGCATAAAATGAAAAAGTATTTGTATTATATCATTTTTGGCATGGTTAAAGCAGAATAGAGGGTAACCAGAGAAAATAATACAAGACAGAGTAAGAAAGTTTGGCTGGGACACGACATAAAGAAGCATCTAAATCAATGTAGAGTTTTTGTTAAACATACTTGCCACTCTTACCTAAATATCAGATTCTCTGAGGATGGGTTCCAGATATGTGCATATATTAGAACCCCCCTGGGCAATTCTAATGTGCTCTCCCGATTAAGAGGTACTGTTATAAGAAATGGAGAGTCAGGCCAGGCGCAGTGGCTCATCCCTGTAATCCTAACACTTTGGGAGGCTGACGCAGCCAGATGGCTTGAGCCCAGAGTTCGAGACCAGCTTGGGCAACATGGCAAGACCTAATCTCTACAAAAATACCAAAAATCAGCAGGGCATGGGGTGCATGCCTATAGCCCCAGTTACTCAAGTAGCTGATGTGATCCTCTGAGCCGGAAGGCAGAGGTTGCAGTGAGCCATGATCATGCCACTGCACTCCAGCATGAGTAAGAAAGTGAGACAATGTCTCAAAAACAAAAAGCAAAACAAAAAAAAAAGAAATAAAGAGAAAGTCAAATGGATTAATGGATTCTGAATTCTGAAGATTTCATGAAGTCTGTTTTAGAAGGAAAACTTGTGGTAGTATGACAAAGTGCTTTAAAATAGAGATGCACATGTCACCTCTATTTTAATTTCCGTGTTAAGATCTGGGGATTCTGACAAGATTTAAAACATGCTTCATACTACAGAATAATACTATCAATCACCTGTAATGCTTGCTAACATTTCTTAAATTTACAACATTACATTAATCAGCAGAAAACTACTAGTGCTAGATAGCAAAGAAGCAATTAAAATACAAAATACTAAATAACTTTCCAGTTTTTAACAAACCTTATTTCTTTATATTCCCTTTAGCTCAGCATGACCAAAAATCAATAGGTACATACTGCGTATGTTTTCATTTTGAACCTTCAGCTACTATGCATGTGTGTGTGCACCTGTGTGTGTGTGTGCGTGTGTGTGTGTGCATGTGTGTGTTGGGAGGTGGGTGGAGGCAAGTGCTTTCGGACTCAATAAAAATATAGAGGAAAATTAACATAGAGAAAGTCATCAAATTTGCAACATATAAAACCATGTAATGTATCAACAGACCTTTCTTATTGAAAGTTTTGTTTCTCTGCTCCATATTTACTCATGTATCTGTGTTTAATAACTGTCATATAATAAAGAGTCATGTTTGTTACCAAAGAGATCACGTAATATGCACCTAACAATAAAATCACTGGGTATCATTCTTCCTAAAACATTTACAAAGTAAACACATAACTTCCTGCATGAGATGAATATGGAATGAAGATACTTATGATAAAAAGTGGGAAAAGTAGTAATAAGAAGAATACAATAAGGTATTCTATAAAATCAATAAATTCATCTTCCTTAAAAAAGTGGAAAAAAAAATCACCTAGTTCTATAACTTAACTACGAAAAGCTTTGTGATGAAAAAGGGTGAATCATAACATAGTCCTCATTTTTTTTTTTTGAGATGGAGTTTCACTCTTGTTACCCAGGCTGGAGTGCAATGGCGGGATCTCGGCTCACCGCAACCTCCGCCTCCTGGGTTCAGGCAATTCTCCTGCCTCAGCCTCCTGAGTAGCTGGGATTACAGGCACGCGCCACCATGCCCAGCTAATTTTTTGTATTTTTAGTAGAGACAGGGTTTCACTACGTTGACCAGGATGGTCTCGATCTCTTGACCTCGTGATCCACCCACCTCGGCCTCCCAAAGTGCTGGGATTACAGGCTTGAGCCACCGCGCCCGGCCCCATAGTCCTCATTTTAATGCTTGACCTGTTCCCATAAACAAGCTGCAAAACTCATTATAATATACATAAATGTTATATCATTTTCTTAGGTTCTGCCACTTTTGCACAACTCAACCTAATCCAAGTGTAAAACTTCTGTTACTCAGTTGAATCTTTGATATCGATATGATTTTTTCATTTATGTTAACATATCCTCAATTTAGATGACGGTAGACATGAGATACTCATTTTAAAAAAATTTAAAAAAAAAACTGTTTTCCTATACCAAAGAAAAGACTTGTGACCAATACAAACTACAATTAAAATACTTTTATTCTAAAATTATTTATTATAAACAAAATCCATGCAAAGCAAATGAATAAATGTGATGGTTCATGGAATATATGTGGAAATAAGTAGCTTCTCATATAAGTGAAAGAACTGGTGTTGAAAATTCCATGTAAAATTAGTTAAAAGTAAAATTACATTTATAAGATTATTGAGTCTTTTTTTTCTGGACAGTGTTTTATTTAGTTGTTTGGGGGTTGTTTGGATTTTAGTGTCAGGAATAGATTCTCACTAAGTATCAGATTCTTTATTAAGCAGTCATCATTTTAAGTCTTATGATGATGGGAAATCAGATGGGCTTAGGGAAAATTGGCTAAGTATGGAAAAATTATATAATGAAAAATTCCATCTACAAAGACGTATGATTGTTACTTTTCTTCTCCCTATGTCTAGATGGTTAGAGATGATTGTATTCTTGGATTGTTTTATTTTCAAAATTGAAAGTTATTTTTTAAAAAGTGGGTATCAGGTTGGGCACAGTGGCTCACACCTGGAATCCCAGCACTTTAGAAGGCTGAGACAGGTAGATCACCTGAGGTCAGGCTGGAGTTTGAGACCAGCCTGATTATCATGGTGAAATCCTGTCTCTAGTAAAAATCCCAAATTAGCCGGGCGTGGTGGTGCATGCTTGTAATCCCAGCTACTTGGGAGGCTGAGGCGGGAGGATCGCTGGAACTCAGAAGGCAGAGGTTGCAGTGAGCCGAGGCCATGCCATTGCACTCCAGCCTGGGCAACAAGAGTGAAACTCCATCTTGGGGGCAGGGAGAAGGGGGTATCAAAGGATGCAAAACGGGATGGGGAATGAAGAAAGCACATACTGCATAGCAAAACACAGTGAACACAAAGAAGTCACAGTGCCATATAAAAAAGAAAATGTATTGCTGTGATAACAAAGTTAAATGGCATTAGATACCAGAATTCGTTTTTGGTTCTTTTTTGTTTTTCCTTTTAAGCTCCAACAGAATGAGTTTGTCAGTTCTTTTCATACCTTGGTATAGATTGCAACCTCTATAAATATGTTAAGTAATGGATTTCTCAGATGATTATTTACAAAAGATGGGTGTGTGAATGTATAAATCTAAAGTAAATACATATATTCTGAAATGTGTATTATATATGCATATATATATTCAACTATTTCCAACAATATGAGCTTGAGTTTCTTTCAAGACTAAAGGCAAAATGTATTTTTTCATTGCAAAACGTTTGTGCAAAACGTCCAATAAAATAGTGGTGATCCATTTGCAAAAGCAAGAAAATGGAACTATACACACATTTTATGATCAATCAATGAGTATTTGTAGAGGTACTGGTGATTATTAGAGCTTCTAGACTATAAAAAATGTTACTATGTTTCTCTTAAAGTTTAGTGTCTACATAGCCAGTGGGTCAGATACACAGAATGGGTAATGTGTTTCAGCCTTCAGATCCAACAAATAAAAAAAAATTGGATATGATTAAAGAACAAAGCAATGAGGGGATGGAGTACAGCCAATCCAAATAAAGAACAGTCGGTTTGCCCTAAGTATAGCCATCTTGATTTTTCTTTTTTGTTTTGTATTTATTAATTGGAAGTTTGGTAAAAATTAAATCTTTTGCCCAATTATAGAAATAAATTCATTGCAGATTTCCTAAGGTGACTTCATGCTTTCCTTAAACTCAAATCTCTAACCATCAAGACATAGGGAGAAGAAAAGTAACAATCATACGTCTTTGTAGATGGAATTTTTCATTATGTAATTTTTCCATACTTAGCCAATTTTCCCTAAGCCCATCTGATTCCCCATCATCATAAGACTTAAAATGATGACTGCTTAATAAAGAATCTGATACTTAGTGAGAATCTATTCCTGACACTAAAATCCAAACAATCCCCAAACAACTAAATAAAACACTGTCCAGAAAAAAAACTCAATAATCTTATAAATGTAATTTTAATTTTAACTAATTTTACATGGAATTTTCAACACCAGTTCTTTCACTTATATGAGAAGCTACTTATTTCCACATATATTCCATGAACCATCACATTTATTCATTTGCTTTGCATGGATTTTGTTTATAATAAATAATTTTAGAATAAAAGTATTTTAAAATGCCAGATAATCAAAAGTAGTTGTCAACATTGGCCAAACTGCCAAAGATGTTAACATTAGAGGAATCTTGAAGAAGAAAAAAAAGGGAGGGAGGAGTATAAACTAAGGAGGGAGAAGAGCTATATTAAAAAAAGAGAGAGAGAAAGAAATGTGAAATGTATCTACAATGTCATCACCTAGGCAACAAGGTACCTCTTTCATCCTTGATTCTGTCACCTATATCATATTTCTTTAAAATGGTATGAATCAATTTCTCTAAATGTCAAGTTACACCGTGGGGATTCAACTAGAATGTGGTTTTGAACTAGAGTGAATTAACATGCTGAATCTGTTGGAATGATGGAGCTTCACTGTTCATAAACAGGCCTTAATAGTTTAAGGTTGCTACACCATCATAAGCACAAAGAAGTATATAAGGCTTGATGAAGGATGGCACAATGCTACCCTTAATGAATTTCGCATATAGTATGAAACAAAAGGACATGAAGAGATCATCCTACTATAACATAGTAGGGGTGATCTGCTCTACTTATAACCATCTCGACTTGATGAATTAAATTCATAAAACAAATAGAAAATATTCAAGATTTGATTTGTAGCCTCCAGTAAATTCAGGAGTCATACAAAGAATGTAATCTAATTAGATTGAATGCAGTCCTTGAGTTTTTTCTATTCAAGAAACAGGTGTGTTATAAATCAAGGAGGAAATAAAAAGCTTTAAATGCCGAACTAGTGAAAACTTTAAATGACTATTTTCAGTGAGGTGGAAAGTCTGTAAGAATGTGCTGCTTTTGGTAGAAAAAATGGGAGGTGATATTTTTACCCAAAAATTATTAATAATTCAATTCTCACATTTAAAAGCAAGGACATGCTCTTCTTAGTTTTTACAAGGTGAAACAAACTCAACATAAAAAGAAAGGCAGGACATAAAGAATATAAACAGTGGTGATTAAAATGAGACTCACATCCAGCTAAAGAGCAATTTCCACTGTATTTCTGATATACTGCCCTCCAAAATGGGTTTAGAGACTTACTTCACACTGTTTCTGACCTTGGGAATGTTGTGATTTCTAAGTGAGGAGACTAGGCTGATGTAAGCCTTGCCTTTCATTTCTCCCTCATGAGAATAGATACCATTATTAAGATGGGTTCTGAGAGTCTTAAATACAACTGGATCCGTACCCATTCCCCCTGCCCAAATGCTTTAAAGTTTTAAATATATCTAAGGGTAGTACACAACAGACATTAAAAGTTCAAATACCAATAAAGACTGAGTCTACCCAAAGTCATAAAGTTAGCAGTGCGCCTAGAAACAATCTAAACTGAAACACAGGCAGAAGGACAATTTTCCAACTTGCTCCATTTTACTTCTTGGATACTAAACTGCTCACTTTACAAGAAATTTAGTAAACTCCTTCCAAAAAACTACACTGAACTGGCAACCAAAGGAAGGTCTGGCATTTCCTTTGTTAAACACCTCATTCACCACTAGCATGGCTAGGGAGGCCACGTCCAAAATTCTGGCTGGGAAAGACGAACTTTGGGCATTCTTTGATCTCTCTGTAGTATTCTTTTCTTTTCATTTGAGACAGAATCTCACTTTGTTGGCCAGGCTGGCATGCAGTGACACAGTCTAGGCTCAATGCAACCTCTGCCTCCCTGGTTCAAGCTATTCCCGTGTCTCAGCCTCCTGAGTAGCTGGGATTAGAAGCATGTGCCACCAAACCCAGCTAATTTTTGTACTGCAGTAGAGATGGGGTTTCTCCATGTTGGCCAGGCTGGTTTAGAACTCCTGACCTCAAGTGATCCGCCTACACACTCTCCCAAAGTGCTAGGATTACAGACATGAACCATTGTGCCCAGCCTGTAGTATTCTTTTCAACATGTTATCTGCAAAGTTTAGTAACAGCAATAAAGCCATCCCTCAAAATAAGGATGCTCTTCACAGGGTAAATTTATTTGCTTTCCAAAGTAAATAGATTTAAATGGACAATTTATGAATGTTTTACTTAAACAAAACTCAAACATGAAATAACATGCCAGCCTATCCTGCTCAATGTAATATCCTTTGAGAAGCTTCCAAAAGATATTTAAAATATATCCTGCTTACTTTTTCTAGTAACCTATATATTGACGAGTTTGCTCCTTAGTTTATATCCTTAGCCTGCTTAAAGATCAGAACAGGTTCCTTAACCTGTTTCCTCATTTTTTAAAATTTTGAATAAAAATACATAGGACATATAGGTAAGATCCTGATGCATGTAGTTTTTTGAAGACCTTCAATAAGTAAGTTATTTATTATTAACTCTACTTACCACTTCTGTTTAAAAGTATAAATATTTATCATAGTAGTGTTTCTTCTTTTCCATATAACTATTATCCAATAACCTGACGGCTATTTTACTAAGGTAGGAGAATCATATTCTCACATTATTACGATCGTCCATTATCATGAAGGCCTCTTACAATTCAGAAACAGCAAACAATGGGCAAGTATTTGATATAATCATTTAGTCATTAATTCTTCAAATCTTTGAGTGCCTATTACATAGCAGGCTTGGTCTAGGCACTGATATTACAAAGATGAAGATGACAGAATCCTATTCCCAATGAATTTAAGGGGCTTAGAAATCTTCACAAAGAACAATGCAGTGGTAATAAAGCGGAGATGGAACCAGTAAAAGATAGCAATCAGAAGAGAGAGAGTGGGTTTAAAATTTCCAGGGTGATGCAGTTCTGTCCAAAATGCAGCTGGTCCTGTAACTGGTAGCTACAGCACAGTGAAGGTGAATTAGGCCAGGAATGAGACAGCTTGAGGGTTGAATGGGGTCATTCACGTGGATTTTGAAACCTCCTAGAATTATAACAGCAGTATGCATGAAAAGAAGGACTACAATAAACCTTATCTCAGTATATTCAATAAAGCTTCCCAGATCATTTTTTATTGTCAGTTATTTTAACTTTGCTAAAGTAGGATTAACATCTCTTTGATGATTTCAACAAATGGTTTTATCTGGAAAATTTATTACAAAAACCGACTACAGTATAATATGATCACTCATACTTTCATTTGGTTTAAAAGCTTAACAATATCTACATCAACAAAGAAAACTCCTTTGTCTTCAGTACTGAACTTCTTTTGATAAAACCTAATCAGTAACAAGTATCCTTTTGTAAAAATAAACATTTAAAATGTGTACCCTCTATCATTTGGGCAAAAAAAAAAAAATAATCCATTCTTTCACTCCTTTATGGTAAAATACAATGAAAGTTCTGTAAGCTAAATGGAAAGCCATGATTGCTATGAGATTCATATAGAAGCAACCAGAACATAGCAGAACTTTTTCTCTGATTATTTTTCGAAAGAAAAAGAAACATTAAAAACATTGGAAATTCAAACTATACTTTTATGACCTAGAGTTATGTGATTAAAAAAAAAAAAAAAAAAAACAGTTTAGGCCGGGCGTGGTGGCTCACGCCTGTAATCCCAGCACTTTGGGAGGCCAAGGCGGGTGGATCACGAGGTCAAGAGATTGAGACCATCCTGGTCAACATAGTGAAACCCCGTCTCTACTAAAAATACAAAAAATTAGCTGGGCACGGTGGCGTGTGCCTGTAATCCCAGCTACTCGGGAGGCTGAGGCAGGAGAATTGCCTGAACCCAGGAGGCGGAGGTTGTGGTGAGCTGAGATTGCGCCATTGCACTCCAGCCTGGGTAACAAGAGCGAAACTCCGTCTCAAAAATAAAAATAAAAATAAAAAAATTAACCAGTTTTATCAACAAGCAAAACAAACTAGACCTTGAAACAATAGTAGTTAACATTTTTAAAACAAATCTAGATGAACTTTATATTTCTTGCTATTTCCAGTAAATCTATCATAAACAAGAAAGTAACAATCTGAATAGAGTCAATTAACCCATATTCATTGTTCCTGGTCCTCCACCTTAATTTTAAATACACGAATCAAAAAGATATAATTGGTCAGTTTTCCAACTTCCACCCCAAACTTAGGAGGAAAATTCCTCCTTCTACTTGTTATGTCATTTTTATCAATGTTGACAAATCAAGGATGGCTTTTGTTTTTACTTAACAGAATACAGTTAGAAATTCTGGAAAACAGTATCTTCTTCAAGTACTTCTGCTGTCCTTTCCATCACTTCTCACACTGCTTCTGTTTTCTCCCCAAGCTATCCAAATGGTCTGCTCTCCTTGAGTTAAGCCATTCCTACACCCCACTCTGATGCAATGTTTCTACGCCTTAGCCTGTTGAATTCTCAAATGCACCAGCTTTATGTCAAAATAATTCCATGGAATCTTTTCCCTACCGCTTCCCATATGTGACATGCCAGGACACTTTATCTGCCAGGGCACAGAGGTTTCCCTGAAGGACACCATGGTTATTTTACACAGATACTGTGTTTCAGCTCTATCAGACTAGTCTTTGTTAGAGAAGAAAAAGTCTTAAACCTGTAACAATGTCTTAAAATAGATATCCAATAAAAGCTTGTTAATTTCAAAGATTATGAAAAATATATTTTAAAACTATAAATAAGAATTTCCTGACCCCAAAACAGTGCGAATGAACAGAGAGATAGGAGTAGCATATACAATTAGTTTGTAGAAAAGAATTTTTAACCCAAACCTACTTTAATAGAGAATTAAAACTCTGGAGTTTGACTTTGGATTAGAAAAATATCTTTACTCTGTGAGTTCTGAGACCTTTTATTTTCTCTCATTTTTTTTCTTTCATGAATAAAATGGAACACCAACAAGACAAAGGCAACAATGCTATATCCCTCAGGTGCAGTTTCCAGAAACTGAAGTAAATATTACATATTTGTCCTACTTTCTGAGGAAGCACAACATAGTTTCCCATCGCACTGATTGCTCCCTGACAGTTCCTTCCTTCTTCTGGCTCTGGAAACTTTCCTTATTGATAACTTTGTCTCACCTCAGTACTGCCCTTTTGGAATAGGACAAGTAAAATACAAATGAACCACAGGAGAAAAAAAGGTCATCGCTCTGGTGCTGACATCATGCAGAACTAACAGAATAAAATTAAAATTATGAGATTTTTTTCTACCTCTTCCCCAGGATTAAAGTTGTCTTTATTCAATAGGTGTAAACATAAAAATAAATTAAAACACAAATTTGCCAAGAAATTCCCACTCCTTTTAGGCATGATCTGATATAGATATCTTATAGAAAATTGGGAACCAGGGCTCATGCAAGCGGTTGGGGTGAGTGGCCCAGAGATATCTTCTCCGTTTGAAAGCAGACACAGCCTGGTTGCCAATGGGGCCATTCAGAGGATGGGAGACATTGCAGTGAGTCTGGAAATGTATTCTCACACATAACACTGTGAGAGGATGGGGGATGTGGAGGGGAGAGTGGTTAAAATGAAAGTGTAGAGTAAAAAAAGCAGGATAATCAATAGCATGCCCAGTACAATCTTAGTTCTATTAAAAGGCTAAATAGTACTTTATAGATGATGTGTAAACAGGAAAACAAATAGAGAACATTCACAAAAAGGCATTATCAACAGTAACCTCTGGTTAGTAGAATTATTATACTTTCTCTTTCTTTTCTTCTTCAAATTGTCCAATTTCAGTAAGAAACAAAAATGTCATTAAAAAGCCATTATATCGATGTTCTCTGGTAACCCTGAGATGTGCCTACTAGAAAGAAAATAAATACATTTCCAGACTCAGTGCAATGTCTCCCATCCTCTGAAGGGCCCAAATGGCAACCCCGCTGTGTCGGCTTTCAAACAGAAAAGGCATCTCCAGGGCACTCACCCCAAACCACATGCATGACAATGATTCCCTATTTTCTACAAAGTGTTAGTCCATCTCCGATAGTACATTCACAAACAGCCCACCAATATTTTTTCCACATCCTTCCCCAAAAGAAAAGCCTCTTAAATCTAATTTCATATATTTAAAATAAAAACCAGACAACACAGAGCTCAAACACTTAACTCCACAGTCTAAAACTGGTTTCAACAGAAGGAGAGGTCTGGATCCCTAAATCTAGTTGGTGACTTTATCTCCTTCCTTTGTAATAGTCTCCTTAAAAATGCAACTAAAATTAAATTATTCTTAGGAGCAAGAAACCTCAGAATAGTTATATAGATAAATTAGCACATCACATATATTCTTTGTCATATAACATCATGAAAGAAATGTGTATAGCCACACACAACTAGATGACTCAGTTAACTACATTTTTTCTTCCATTTACTGGATATATGATATGCCTTAATATGCATAAGTCCAACAGAAGAACGCTAATTTAAATGTCAATGGCCTCACAGAAAAATGCTGTCTTTTTAAAGCATTGAGACTCTGCCAGGTAGTTTTTTTCTTTCAAAATGAAAAATAAGAAGGTAAAGTAATCATAGAAAAACATGGCTGTAATAATGTACTAGCTCTCAGCAGTACAATTTCCCTAGACCACTATAAAAATCTTAAACTTTCTGAATACAATGACAATATACATATTTGCATATATATGCATTTTTATAAAAATCTAAGATTTTCATAAATGTAAAAGTTAAGCTGGATTTAATGTGTTCTACAACTTAGTGGTGTTGATAGGGCCTTCTTGGACACTTGGTTTACATTTCTCCTGCCTCAGCCTCCCGAGTAGCTGAGACTCCAGGCATATGCCACCATGCCCAGCTAATTTTTGTATTTTTTAGTAGACACGGGGTTTCACCCTGTTGGCCAGCATGGTCTCGATCTCTTGACCTTGTGATCAACCCACCTTGGCCTCCCAAAGTGCTGAGATTACAGGTGGGAGCTACTGCACCCATCCTGGTTTACATTTCTAATAACGCGGCTTATTAAGGAAATACTAGCATACAGTGAAGGAAAACATAGTGCTGACAGACCAGGTTTCTAGACACAACTCTGCCCTTCACACTATTCCATGACATGAACAACAGTGAAAGCTTCTCTTATCCAAAGCTGCTTCTATAAAACCAGGGGTTGTGATACATAAGTTCTTTGGTCCCATAACATTCTGTGGGGCTATCTACCACTTTTATTCTGATCAGCAGGAGACTTGACAACTCTGGCACTAAAATGTCTATATGCATTAAGCAAAAAATGGGAATCCATTTCACAACTTACAGCTAACATGAAAGTACAACAGGCAATATAAGGTTTTCAACTTACAGACCTTCCTCAATATGCCTCTAAGACTGAAGAAACTTCCTGGAAGCAGTATGCCAAGAATCTAACACAGAAAACTGAAATTACAGTAAGTATAAAAACTTTCAATTTTTTGAAAGCCTTGACTTTTATTTTGTTCTGTACCATCACAAGCATGAGTGACATTTTTTTTTCTTGTTTTCAAGAATAAAAACTCCATGAATAACACTGGCCCTCAAAACAAAGAAAACCACAAAGCAGCAAACATAATTTTTAAAAGGACAACTTAAAATCTGTGTTTGATGTTAATGAATAGTAAACACTAGAATACTGAAACCATATGAAAAATATAAACTGTAGAATGGAATATGCCCACTGGGAAACTTATGGTTTAAGAAGCTGACTTATTTATTTGCTCTTGGAGAGGCAATGTGCTAACATTTGTTATAGACACAGGATAACATTAGATGTAAAAATTTTACCTTTCATCTCACCCAACAACTCAGAAATGTCCTAATTTGAAGAGACTGCTACTTTTACCACAGAATGGCTCCTCAATAGTGTGATCCAAATACCTTTATAATCTCAGTCTAACTGCAAATACAATAATCCCCCCCCCCCGCCACATAAATAAAACTATCCTCAGATACTGGCTTTGGAGTAGAAGGACAAATTTATCTGCCTTTACCATTAAAGGTAATATATTACAATGGTAAAAAGCTCCAGCTCTAAAGTAAAAAAAAAAAAAAAAAAAAAGGTAGGAGTGTCCAATCTTTTGGCTTCCCTTGGCCACAATGGAAGAAGAACTGTCTTGAGCCACACATAAAATACACTAACAATAGCTGATGAGCTCTAACAGAAAGTCACAAAAAAATCTCATAATGTTTTAAGGAAGTTTACAAATTTTTGCTGGGCCACATTCAAAGCTGTATGGGGCCGCATGCGGCCCATGGGCCACGGTTGGATCAGCTTGCTCGGAAGCTTTAACCACTTAGTAACTACATGACCTTGGACACTGATTTAACATCTTTAAGTCTTAGTTTACTGATGTCTAAAACATACACTGTAAAAGTACTTAGCTAATTGTGTAAAGGATTGAGTACTTAGCTCAATTTGTAAAGAATGAAAAATGGCCAAAATATCTTTGCCACTCGTTCCAACATAGAAGTGTCTATTTCCCTCCCCATTTACTGACGTAGCCTGTGACTTGCTATACTCAATAGAATGTGGTAGAAATGATGCTACATAAATTCTGAGCCAAGCCTTACAAGATCGACAGTTTCTGCCTCTGCCTCTTTAAAAATGCTCTTGCATTTAGCTGCCATGTTGTGAGGAAGCCCAAGCAATTACGTAGTAAGACCCAAGCCTGCTCCCAGCTGCAAGTACCAAATGCTAGGCATGTAAGTAAAGCCACTGGACCTTCTAGCTGAACCAGCATCCCAACCAACATTATATGAAGCAGAATAAACATTCGGTAAACCCGCAAAACCATGACAAATAATAACTGCTGTTAAATTATGCCACGAAATTTAGGGGTCGTTTTCTATACAGCAGTAGCACTATTAGAGCTCCTAATCTACTATTATCACCATACTCAATACTGGAACTTGAAAGGATATGGCTTTCCTCTTTGAGAACAGAAACATCTTATTTAACAATTTTATTCCTAGTAAACAAAGTAATGTTTACATTTGAAATTAAAAATTTTACATGTTCTATATTTTCTTTGATACATAAACAAACCAACCAAGGGAGGTTTTTGGAAAAAATCTGTACTATCCTATTTGGAAAGCAGCCTACCTAGATTTGAATCAGAAGAATTTACTGCAATTAATTCCCCTAACATATTTACTTAGATAACCACACAATGAACTGAACTGTGAAAATACCATTAAGCTAATACACCGATTTCTGACAAAATGATAGACTCAATTTCTACAAGTTTTAAGTTCCCAAAGGTAGAGAAACCTGACATATGTAGTAAAATGTAAGCAAAGACATAGAATGTTTATAGACTTAACAGCAGTGTCTTTTAATTAGGCTGCCATTTAAATTATGTGTCTTCTGAAGATAATTTAACATAACTATATTTAATATATGTCTAGATAAGAAATCATCCTGGATGTTAGCTTGTCTGGTTCTACTCAATGGGGTGTCTGTTTAAAAGTCAAGCACTATTAATAATCCCTGACTTATCCACACTAAAGATACTTTAGCATAATTCTTTTGGCTTCCAGCTATATCTAAACTATCATTACAAAATTTTAAATAAGACATTTAAAAATGTGGCTTAACAGATCACTGTACCTGTCTACCCATGTAAATGCTATTAGTAAAATGGTTATTCAATAGATGCACTGCTACACTGAAGACTTGTAGGACTTAATTTACATGGTAAGCACCAGAATCAACTGTTACTCCTCTCCTGAAGATACTGGTCATTTCGACATAATACAAATAAGAAAATAATTTAAAAACCAAACTTTAACATTTCTGTTAAACAATGCAATGAAGGGAAGATTGTGTATTAATGGTTTTAAAAAACTGATTCCTTGATTAATTATTTCTTAAGGAATTAAATATTAAAATAGAGGAAAGGGTGCTACAAATAATTCACAAAGATCAGTTTGTAAACCAGCACTAGAAAATCTTTTCATTTTTTCACACATTTTACTCATATCACAGCTTGCTGCTGCTATGTCTAAAAGTATCGCCAACTTACACAAATATCAGTTCTCCCTGCTTTCAGATTGATTTTATATGTGTGAAAATTATAATCATCATATGTGGAGTTCCATCAACTTTAATAAAATTTATTCGCTCAATGAATCTTTTCTGAGTACCTGCTAAAATCTGCCACTACATTAGGTAATAGAAATATAAGATAAAGACCAGTTTAGTCCTTGCTGTCTGGCAGTCGGCGGTCTAGTGGTTACTTAGATATAAAAACACACAATTACACACACTAACTGTACAACTAAGGTCATTCAAGGTGCTTCCAAAACACAGGAACTAAAGAGAGGTGTTCAACTCTGTTAAGAGAAGTAGAGCAAATGCAGATCACGCCAGGCAACAAGCCTGGCAGACCAAGGCATACACATGTAGATCAGTCTGGCAATATGACAGACTGCAGGGTCAGAAGTGCTGTGTATTCAGGAAAGAGGTTGATACAGTAGCAATAACACATCACAGATATGACAGTGCCTCCTCATCCTCATCCTCCTCACAGACCTTGTTGCCCATTTCATTAGCACAGGACCGCTTCTACCCATGCTGCTCAGGAATTTAGAGGTCCGCATGTGCAACTATGCTTCCACCAGGGAGAACCGCGTGGGTAGGGAATTCAAAACAGAAAACCACTTTTAATAATATGTATCAGCAGGCATACTTTAATAATGAGGAATTCTTAGATTTTATCCAAATTTGAAAGCTCTGTTGAAGATTTCTCTGTTGTAAGATACTAAGTGAGTTTTGAGCATTTCTTCCTTGTGTCCTTGATGAAATACAATCTAGATTTAACAAACTGAGAAAACAAGCAAAAGAAAACAATAGTGCACAGAGAAGAATGCACCAGAAGCCTGTCTTAGAAGCAGATGTTCTACTTTGGCAGACTCTCAGCCCCTCGTGTATTAAGCATTTGAAACACACTTAGAAATCACATTGCTGATGTACTACTGAAAAGATACGTTTCCCTTTCAAAATACCACAGTAATTCCCTCACTTCCAGAAATGATTCATCAGACAAATATTTAGTGCAGTAAAGAAATACATCCTTTATTCATGATCTAAAATAGAATACTAAGCTGAATATGGCAAACTCAAAACACGTATTCTCAATTACCAATCAAATACTATGCCGGCCACTGACATTCTCTTAGGTCAGTCTCTTGATAGACTCCTTGAAGCTCTCAAGAATAAACCCCTCATGATGTTATGGACTACACTGAAATCTGTTTTTTAAAAACGGACTGAAGTTAAGCATTACATTTTCCATTAAGTTTTATGGAGCTGGATATATTTCCTATGTCAAAATCTGTCACAAAAATCTGTTTTCCAGACATCTAGTGTCACACACACATGAACCCGGTACCACACGGGGATGCCTTTAAATAGCAATGTGTGGCCTAGCATTTGGTTTCTGATCAGAATGTATTTCCAGTATGTTAGCTGGTGAGTTTAATTTAGATTTTATTAATATCTATTTTTATCACTGTTCATTCCATAAGAGTTAATTTACATATGCCACAAGGAATAATACAGCATCTTCTTCATTGTTTATACATTTTCATATTTATGTGTAAAGAAGGAAAAACTAAATACATGGAGCAGTGAATCTTCTTTAAATAAGTGTCTAACAAAAACACTCAAAATTTGGACCTTAGACTAGCACCATAGGAAGTACCACAGAGCTTGTTAAAAATGCAGAATCTCAGGTCCCACTAGAACTGCTGACTCAGAATATGCACACTAATAAGGTCCCCAGGTGATTATTATGTATGTATAATGTCTGAAAGCACTCATTTAGCAGGAACCTCAAAGATCCTTTATTTTTCATTGGTCTGCCTCTAGGTAAAACTACATCTAAAGCACCTTCAAGATTTAAGTACTTATTTAAAGATTTGTGAAAGATTCCTCTCTGTTGTCCCAAACCACATATCTATCAGCCAGTCCCTACCAAGTGGAGAGGCTGCTAACGTCACTACTGGGCTGGAGCATCATTGTTTCAGAGTGAGTTAGCTTCTCTTTCAGGTCAGACCTCAAGGGCAACTACTTATGGGACTTTCATTTGTCATCCCTCTTGCTCAATAACTCTAAAGTACTCATCCCCTTGTCTTTGACAGCCCAGTCCTGGGACAGCGTGTACTTTTCACATTTGTAAATATCAACATCAGCATCAGATTGATAATTCCCTCATCACCACACCCCATATCACTTCCACATTTCTATCCTGGGAGAAAAATTAAATTCTTCTGATGAGTCAACAGACTGCCAAAGGTCAGAAAGAGGGCTACTTTTTCCTTGCTCCCTCCCACTGCAAGAAATGGAAGAGGACCACGCACATCACAAGTTCAGTCTAAGTGTGGCTTACCTATGCCTAGTTTGAGACAGGAGCAAATTAGTTCTTCCCTCAATAATCACCATCAATCACCATTAATCCTTGCAATTCCTAAATACAAACAATCCACCTGCCATGTCTTATTCTATCCTTAAGATCAGGAAAGGAGGGAAAAAAATTAAAAAGGTAAGACCAATCAGTAAAGAATTAAAAAAGTATTTTCTCCAAATGCACCACTAAGATGCTTTCCCCCCTGGAACTAATTTTTCCTACTGTTATATATCTCCTTGTAACTCAACAATTAAAGAGCAATCAGGGCCTCCATGATTGCTTCCACCAGCATAAATATCCTTAGAAAATGTCAGTCAAGCACTGCTAACTTATTTTGTCATGAGAACCTCTAATCAAAGAAGAAAGATCTTGGCACAGCCTGTGGTGGGGTGTTGAATGCAACATCACAGAACAAGGCCAGAGCATGGTTTGAAAGGAGCAGCTGCAGAATCCTAAGGGAAATGCCACTACATTCTGGTACCTAAGAGAAGAAAAGTGAAAGGAGCACACAAGCATGCCCAGCACTCTCTGGGAAGCTGGCCGTAGAGTGATAAGCCAAGGGTAAAATAAACTAAGGGGCTCTGAAACACTGTGATGCAGAGAAGCAAGTCTTTTCATAAACAACTGATGGAGGAAGGTGTTCCATGAACTGCTGGTTTCCAGAGGCTTTTATTTAAAAGATACTGAAATGTTTAACAAAAAAAAAAGGAAAGGGGAAGAAAGTGACATAGGACTCCTATTTATTTCACCCAATAACACTATTAACACAAAAATCTATTATTTACTTGTCATTAAATAATATTTTCACATAAGAACAAGGAAAAAATATCTATTTAAATTGAATAAACTGAGTATCATGAAAGATTCATTAAAATGCTTATTATAACTTCCAGTCCCAGGTCACAGATGCTACAGAACTAACTCATCAGGAGCAACTCTCAGGAAAATCCAAGGTGTAGCTGTTCTACCTTGCACTACCTCCACATGCCTCTAATCATAGGTGAAGAACTCAACATAATATTTAGTACAAACTTTGAAAAAGAAATGCAACAAAAAATGACAAAGAAGCTTCTTGCAAAAAAAAAAAAATTAAATATGGCCTGTTAATAATTATTCATCTACGAATATGAAGTATGAACATATTAGCTCATTGTTTTCCAACTCTGAAAATAACTTGCAAACATAGTTTAAATATGGGAAAAGGCCATGAGAAAAAGAATGAATTATTGAAATATACCCAGGCAACATTAAAATAAGACTGATGGTGCCAGTTTGACTCAATGAACTCAACTGAAAATGTAACACAAAATACAAAGATTTCCTTGGGCATAAAATTCTAGGTCATCAAATTACTTAACTGCAAAATTATAGTGCTTTAATTATGAATATTTTCTGTTAAATTTCTTGACAACTGTTACCATGTAAGGAAAAAAATCGTTATTTTAATATTTGTCTTATGTAAACTAGCCTATTAGTAAAAGTCAGGCTTGCTTCTGAAAAATCCAAATAGATTTTTGCATAACCTAATACTACTTAATTACTGTAAAAATGATATAATCTAACATTAATCTTACAGGGTAGTCTGTTTCCCCAAAGTCAGCAGCATATTTTTCAAAAGCTACTTCTGTAACACTCTTTTGGGATATTTTAAAATAAACAGAATTGTAGAGAGAGAAGTCACCTCAGAGATCATTTATTAATTTCTATCTCATTTATAAAAGTGTAACTGCAAACCTAAAGGCTGTGACAGACCCAATTTCACAAACCAACTAGGGGCTACAATTGAGTCTTTGAACTACAAGTTCCACGGAAACTATGCATACCTTATCATATTACCCCCAATACAAGTAGGCAAGACTTTCTTGTGAGCTAATCAATTAACAAGCCATAACTCATTATTGAATGACTAAAAATGTTAATGGAAGATACCACATAAATATGTAAAACTACATTTAAAAATATATACATATATGCTACCAAAACAGAGTACACACATACCCACAAACCCAGCAATCTTACTCCATATATCCTTAAGAAATGCATGCATATGTGCACCAAAAGACATGCACAGAACCTTGTTTTGAATAATGCTGCCATTATTCAATGTCCATCAACAGCAGATCAATTAGTAACCAGTCACAACTAGAATACTAAACAGCAGAGAAAATTAACAAAGTGTAACAATATTTAACAATATGGATGGATCTCACAATCATAATACTGATCAAAAGAAACCAAACACACAAGTGTACTTCATATAATTTCATTTATCTAAGAAACAGATATTTAGTTAGACATGTGGATATATTACATATTAATGTATATAAATATGTGGATAGGTATATGTTGAGTGTGTGTGTATAAAATGCATTTAAAGAAGAAAGAGACTTCTGCACCCTTCTTAACACTGACTCCTTGAAACACAAGCTCATGACCTCAGGAGAGGAACATTTACTTTGTCAAAACTTGCTGCCAAAAGCTCAATGTGAAATAGCCAAAGTCCATTGAATGAGGATAATATTAGAAAGAAAGTTGGCTTATTTTTTTTCAAGTTGTATGGTGAATACCATAACACTGTGATTTTTTAAAATGTCTTCCTTCCATAACATTATTCTTCAGAGATTTAGAAAAAAATATTTTAAAATTCATATGGAACCAAAAAAGAGCCCAAGCAGTCATAGTAATCCTAAGTAAATAGAGCAAAGCTAGTGACATCACAATATCCAACTTCAAACTGTAATACGAAGCTACAGTAACCAAACAGCATAGTACTGGTACAATGGCCAATGGAACAGAATAGAGAGCCCAGAAAAAGCACCTCACACCTACAATCATCTGATCTTTGACAAAGTTGACAAAAACGAGCAATAGAGAAAGAACTTCTCATTCAATAAATGGGTGCTGGGCAAACTGGTTAGTATAGAGAAGATTGAAACTGGACCTTTCTCTTACACCATACATAAAAAGCAACTCGTGAGGATTAAAAGACTTAAATGTAAAACCCAAAACCATAAAAGTGTGGATGATAAGCTAGGAAATACCATTCTGGACGTAGGATCTAGCAAAGATTTAGTAAAGAATATGCCAAAAGCAATTGCAACAAAAATAAAAATTGACACATGGGACCTAATTAAAGAGGTTCTGCACAGCAAAAGAAACTGCCAACAGATTAAATAGACAACTTACAGAATGGGAGAAAATATTTTCAAACTACGTATCTGGCAAAAGTCTAATATCCAGAATATAAAAGAAACTTAAATTTACAAACAAAAAACAACCCCATTAAAAATTGGGGAAAGGACATGAACAAACACTTTTCAAAAGAAGACATACGTGCGGCCAACAAGCATATGAAAAAATGTTCATCACTAATCATTAGAGAAATTCAAATCAAAACCAAACTGAGAACCATCTCACACCACTCTGATGGCTATTATTAAAAAGTCAAAAATAACAGGTGCTGGCAAGGCTGCAAAGAAAAGGGAACACTTTTACACTGCTGGTAAAGTGTAAATTAGTTCAGCCATTGTGAAAGCAGTACTGATTCCTCAAATAAATTAAAACAGAATTACCATTCCACCCAGCAATTCTATTATTGTGTATATACAGAAAGGAATATAAATCATCCTACAATAAAGATACATGAACGCATACATTTACCACAGCATTATTCACAATAGCAAAGACACGGGAACATGGAATCACCCTAAATGCCCATCAGTGGTAGACTGGATGAAGAAAATGTGGTACATATACACCATGGAATACTACACAGCCATAAAAAAGAATGAGGTCATATTCTTTGCAGCAACATGGATGCAGCTGGAGGCCATTATCTGAAGCAAACTAACGTAGGAGCAGAAAACCAAATACCACATAACCTCTTGTCGTTTAGCTCTCATGATGTTCACGTGTGTTAGTGAGAGCTGAACAACAAGAATACATGGACAGAAAGAGGGAAACAGGAGACACCAGGGGCTACTTGAGGGTAAAGGGTAAAAGGAGGGAAGAGGATCAAAAAACTACCTATAGGGAACTATGCTTATTAGCTGGGTGATGAAATAATCTGTACGCCAAATCCCCATGACATGCAATTTACCTGTATAACAAACCTACATGTTTACTCCTGAACCTAAAATTAAAGTTAAAAGGGAGAGAGAGAGAGAGAAAGAAAAATCTAACTATCAAGATTATATAATACATTTATATAAAATACCAAGTTTATACAATAAATATTCAGTTTTCCAATAAAATGCTTTTGAATTTCTGACGGCATGTACAACAATGTAAGTAAAATTAGACTTGATTTCAGTTTGTAATTTAATTCAAATTTGTCATTTTATTCAGACATCAGGGAAATTTGCTTTTCATGGATATAAATTTGTTTTCCATGGGCATCCTCTTACTCTGTCAAACAAAGTAGAAAGGAGAATAATGGAAAGTGGAAGCTCTATCCTTTGGATTAACCTATTCAAGCTAAGAGCAAGGCAGCTTCCCCTGGTTTTACCCATTACAATGGTAGAAGCACTGCAAGGGTCAGTCACTGAGCCACGCTTGGAGCCATATGAGGAACAGATCCAGAGCAATTTATCTTGGCCATTCCAATTTTTAAATTGACACACATTATCAGAAGTAGGAACACATTTAGTTTTTGTAAGAGACAAACTGACATACGGAATATTCTCAGCAAATGGCAAAACATATCTACTTTTCAACAAGTCTTCTTTAAAATTATATTGAACAGAGATGTAATGTCCTAATTATTTTTCTAAAGTGGAGTTTTAAAAAAAACACAGGTATCTCAGGACTGCTTTAATTCTGCCTATTAGAATTTATTACTTATTCAAATGTTGAAATAAATTAAAATTTGAAAATAAATTAAATACCATTAGTAGATTAATTAAAGGTTTCTGCTTTTTGTTTTCTCTCTGAAATAAGACAGAAACACATGAGGTTCAGCCATAACTTATTTCCTTCAAAGTTTCATTAAATAATGATTAAATCTAACCCTATCAAGAGATTTGAAATGTTGGCATGTTACATTATAACCACTTAGAGAAATACAAGGCATTATCTTCCCTTACAAATCATTAACAAAAACATCTGACCATATAGACCACAATAAAAATAGAAATGTTATCAAACTGTTTGGTGGTGAGACAGGATGAATGGAGATTTAAGTCTGTTTTTCCTCCCCATCTGTAGTCAGAACCAGATGTTAAAGATTGAGATTAGGAGTGAGGGAAGTAAACTTCCCCTTTTAAAACCCAAAAGCTACTCTTCTTTTTCCCCTTTTGCTGCTTATTTTGAGTGACATGCATTTATGCAAACACAAGATTTTCTGCAAGAGTTTCAATGAAAAGCTGCAGCCTAGATGTCAAAATCTCCTGCCTGCCTGCCTTACACTTGTGTGAGACAGGAGGGTCGGGCATTATGTTGTGTGGGATGCAGGGGCATCATAGAGAAACACAAAGGCTGACAGATTAAGTTGGACTCCAGAACAGCAAAGGGTCTTGTTTCTTTTAAAAGAAGTATCAACACTGATAAAAGTTAAGACGAGATCTCAAGGATGATAATTAGCTGCGAATCCATCAAGATCTAACAAAGTATGTAGATGGAAATATTAAATGTTTAAAAATGACCAGAATAATAAACATGGAAATGGGAAAACAATGAATACTAGTGAGAGAAAGAAACACATGATAAATGACAAAGAGTCAAAAAAGAAAGAAATCCCTGAAGTTAAGAAAATGGAGAAAAAAGTAAAAACATTGAGAGAGTATTATCAAAATAAAATAGCAAATTAGCAAAACAAAGGGCAGGAAAAAACAAACAAGGATATTTTGGGTAGACGTTATGTAAGAGAACATCGGAACCTGGAAAAGCTACCTTTCCGCTATCTTTACATTTTTATTAGCTACATAAATGGGCATAATTAGTACCGTTTCTTAAATAGATGAAGCAACAGTTGCATCATGAAGTGTGTTTCAGTGCCTTTCATATAAAGACTATTCTATGCACAACTGAAAAACACCCTCATAACAAACATTAAAAAGACATTTCAACATTTGATTCAAAACATGGCATTTGTGCTATGTTATCCCTGGATGATAAGATGACATACACGTGATTTTTTTTGTTTATACTCATATATTTCCAAAATTTCTATAATGAAATATTTACCTTATGTCCCAGAAAAGAATTAAAAAAAAATTCTTTTTTTGAGATGGAGTTTCATTCTTGTTACTCAGGCTGGAGTGCAATGGCACGATCTCGGCTCACCGCAGCCTCCGCCTCCTGGGTTCAAGCACTTCTCCTGCTTCACCCTCCCAAGTAGCTGGGACTCCAGGTGTGTACCACCATGCCCAGCTAATTTTTTCTACTTTTAGTAGAGACGGGATTTCACCATGTTGACCAGCATAGTCTCGATCTCTTGACCTCATGATCCACTCGCCTCAGCCTCCCAAAGTGCTGGGATTATAGGCGTGAGCCACCGTACCCAGCCCATACAAATGTTTTTAAACATTCCCCAAGAGAATGACCCATGTTATAAACACAGGCATTTATATAATTCCTGCTACAGGAATAGTGACATTGAGTTAAACTAACCTAAGAAAATTTCAGTTGGGTTATTTATTTTTCTGAATTGCTTCCAGAAAAATGTGGACAAGTTATAGGATACATGAATGTTTCTAATTCTCAGCTCCACATGTTTCTTATGTCGTAACGAAGGTAATGGCTGGCTCTTAGCCATGTCCTTTCATATTTGCCGTATTAAAATTTGTTATTTTTTTAGACTAAGCAGCCAGAGACATCATCTTAAAAGTGTGATCTGAAATCCCAAAACCCACATACTCTAAAAAATACGTGATGTCCTGGTAAAAACATTTGATAGCAAGTCTGAAGATCTGAATTCAGGTTCTGGTTCTGTGGGTCTTGGACAAGTCACTTAATCCCTTTGGTTTGGGCCTCAAAGTCCTCATCTGAAAAACAGAAGTGGTGGTCAGTGGTTTTCAAACTCACCTGCATGTTACAATCACCTGGCTATTTTATTAAATCCCCATGTGCAAACCATTATCCCAGAGAATTAATAAAACCTCTGGGGGGGGACATGGCTGTTAGAGAGTTGAGTTCAACAGATGATTCCAATGTGAGCCAAGGCTGAAAACACTGAGTAGGAGGACACTTTCTAGTTCCCTCTAACACACGATGAATCCCAAGGTGGGTTGCATATCAGAATCATCTGAGGAACTTGCAGAGCCTACCATTAACAAGGCCCACCCCGACTCAATTCAATCGCAGCCTTAGAGGTTAAAGCACTGGTGTTGCTTTAAGAGCTCGCCAGATGATTCTTATGTATCACCATGACTGAGACTCATGTGTTTGACAGAACAACTAGCTTAGAATTATTTAAATGGAAGTTTTTGTCTGGTTACAAGCAGGTTGACAATAATCTAGAATTAAATAAAAATTTCTGGGAAAACAAAATAGACATAGTACCTCGCCTCCCACCTCCTTCCCGAGAGCCAAGCAATATTCCAAGGACACCTACTGATAATTATGGAATGAAGTCCCTAATATGATCTGACTTACAGGGAAAATACAATTACAGTAAATTACCACAGGAAGAAAGAAGAAACAAAGTGCAAGGACATATATATACTTTGGGTTTTGCCAAACTGCTACACAAATCGAGTTTAGTTAATAAACATGAAAACTAATTATGACAGTACGATGCACACTTTGTCAAAAAAAATTGATTGATTTGGCTTATATATCATGTGAAAGTAAGAGGGAGAGAGAGAGAAAAGGCTATCTCAGCATGCTTTAAAAAAAAATCTCAGGAAGAGATTTAAAACATATTTCTTAAATATTTGACTAATAAACTCTCACAACTGTTTTCTTCTTAATCACTTGTGAGTTGAGCAGGCTGAAAGCCATTTTTTTTAGAGAGGATTTACCCTTATTTGAAGCTGAAATATTGGCTCATTAATATAACTAACCTTTAAAACACTCAGAAAAATAGCATAAAAAGAAGTAGCAGCCATTATTAACAGATACATGGTCTATAACTTGAACAGCTTATAAAACCTAGGTATAGGAAACTAAAATGATACTTAATCACTGTATTAAATATCCTACTCATAAAAGTGGTAAAAGATAGCATTTTTAATGGGAAAGCATATCATAGTTTTAATATTTTAATGTATTACAGATTAAAATGTGTTTAGCTACTTAAAGTATAATGAACTCAAAGGTTAAAATGAGTAATCCTCTAACAAATGGCTAATCAAATTAGTCATTTAGACTTTTAAGTAAGCATTAAGCATTAAGACGGTTCTGAACAATTTTAATTTTCATTTTACAAAGACCTTTGATGTGCTCACCCACATCACTGCATTCATTTACATGAAATGGTCTTCTTCACTTTCTTCACTGTGGTACACAGAGAACAGCTAGGGGACTTCCTAAAACAGTCTGGGCCGTGCCCCACTGCTCATTTTGAAGATTCCTTTGCAATCTATTGTTGTTGCTTTGGGATGGACAAGCTACAATTCTAAGCTATCCTACTGCTAACAACAACGATGACAAAAAGTGTGTTAAAACTCCTTGGAGTAGAATTAAGGATACTAGAATTTACTCAAAAACACTTCAGAAATGATGACAAGCTCCACCCTGTCAACATGACACTCTAAGCTATAACCTTGGAAAAATTCTGAAAAATCCACAGGATGGTGGGGAAAGGAAGTTCCTTGGATTCTAAAAGGGACTGAGAACAGCATTGTTCACACACATGAATATAAATATATATATTTAAACCAGAAATGACAACAATTTTTCTTGAATAACAATTTTTCTTGCATAACCTTCAAGAAAAATCTCATAAGCAAGGAACTAGTATGAAATAAATCTGAAATACCCCAGGAAGTAACACACGCTCACTGACATCTGCAGCATCTTGGAGGTCAGATTCTTGTTCTTCATTACTTGGCCCCTGCCTCTAGCCTCATTCCTTACTGCAGTTTTCACACACAAGATGTGCAGTTACCTAAACAGGCAGGCACCACTGTCCTTTCCTATATTCAGTCCTCTCCAGCTGGAACAGTTCCCAGGTTGCCTCTTCCTCTCACTAATTCCTCATTGGCCTTATGCAAAATCGCTCACCTGCTAATATATACCTCTCTGGTAAAAAGAATCCCTAGTTCACCATTAGACTCTTACAGGTATATGTGAGCCAAAAGAGCTTAGGAACCAGTATTCTCCAGAGCTGGTTCCTAAGAGAAAGTTGCATGGGTGCCGAAGATCAGACTGGAAGTCCCATACACCAATGAAGGTCCCACAGGATTCCTAAGGGACCTGTAGCTAACACCAATGTATGACAAAAATATTCAAATCCTAAAAGCATCTACCTATAAAAATCATTTGCTTGCCCCTATGTTTTGGGGGAGAAACTTAGAAGAGGAAGATGTCTTCATCTGAGACACACCCTCAACCTGTACTTCAGGATACAACAATTACTGAAGCAGCTCAGACGTTTTATAACCATCAGTGGATTCTACTACTAAATCGGAACTCCATAAAACATTTAGAAGACACTTAATTTTCATTTATTAATGGAAAACATTGTAATGAAGTTAGCAAAGTGACTAACATATGAATTAAGTGGTATCTCCTTAGAATGTATACACATATATATTTTGATATAGTGTCCCATTATACCAGTATAATTTAACTGCTTTATTCTAAGAATAAAACTCCTTTGCTTAGATACTGAAACAGGTACTATTTAAATCTGCAGTGTTGGTGAAAATTAAATTAGAGAAATCAGAGAAGTCTTTACACAGCCAATACTAACAAGTGCTTCATTATAAATAGCGCTCACGCATAGTCATTTTATGTACAAATTTTGGTTACTGACAGATATTCACTGAGCAAGCACTTGCAGGTAATTTGCTGGTTGTGATTATTGTAATATGTCATTTTTAGTAGTGATAATTACCCAAGAGATTCAGAATACACAATTTGTAGAATAATTATGGAACCTCTATTTATTTCTTTAGGCTTAGTATTTGAGAAGAGAGGCTGTGCATTTATGAGGCCTGCAATTTATTTTTCAAGCCCCTGTTGATTTATCTTTGTATGGCGGTTTGTATGTCTCAAGATTTATAGCTGCTATGTGCTATTAAATACAGCTCTTTTCAAAGTGTCGAGAGTAGCATAAAGACATTCAGAGTTCATTTTCCTGGAGTGGAACACCTCCTTATGATTCAAAGATCAGTAAAAAGAAGCCTGTCTCAAAGCAGTGCTTGTAACCTCCACCATTCTCAAGTGGAAAGTCACGTAAGGCACTGGGAGTTGTGGCTCACTTGTGCCCCACTCTGCATCCTTGAAATCTATGAAGCCATAGTTTTAATTATTTGTTCCAATATTCTAACTGGGGGTTGGGGTAAGGAGGCAATCCCTTCTTAGCAGAAAAATAAAAGAATCTGAAAGTTGATTAATATAACAAAGTTAATAAAGCTGGGTATATATTCTTAAAAGATAATAGAATGAACTTAAATTTGTTATATGCCTTGAAGGGGGGGTCACTTATCTTTTCACTATAATTTTTAAGTTACATTTTCCCTCAAAAATAAATTGCTGGCTTAATAATATTGCAAACTAGAAACAGTTCATGGAAATAGCAGGACATTCAACTAGAGGAGTGATTTTTAGTATAACGTTGAGAGTAAGTGTCTTCTATTCAGCCAGGAGACAGTGTGCTTTTCCCTTAGGCTACAACTTTATGAAGTTAGTTCTTACATGGCACTCTGACTGCATACTTACACTGCCTAGCTTCGACATTTTTAATACATACACAGAAATCATAGAGGACTTTCAAAAACTGACTTCTTACATCTCAAATGGTCACTCAGCATATGAAATAGGCTATAAATACAGATACACACTGAATTTCAGATAGTATAAAAAAGCACATATTTCATGAAGGATTTGTTATAATGAATACATCCTGAAATATCTTAAATATTTTAGGTCATATAAAATATATTGTTAAAATTCAATATATTTGCTTATTTTGACTTCAAGATTAATATAGCTACTAGATAATGTAAAATTACCTGTACTTACATGACACTTCTGCCGGGCAGTGTTGTCCCTTGAGCTCATCAGCTCCCAACATCTGTTATATCCATTCTTTGTTTCTATTTCTCTTTAGTTTTTACCTCCTCTTTAAGGATTCTTGAATCCATTTAGATACTCCCCTATAGTAGAACAGCCTTTTTTTATCCTCCCTCCACAGTGGGAGAGTACCCCATCTCTAATACCCTCCATACCAACCATCTAAAAAAATAAGCAACATTGGATTTATCAGTTCCTCTTCTTCACCGCATGTAGCTTCCACACCCACCACTGCAGTAGTTGCTGTTTGAGAGGGCAGGCCCTTACCATCACTCATCCAAACAGAAGCCCATGGCCACTTACTGGATGCACTGCTTCCAATCTATCACCTTTGACAAATTTTCCATACTCTGACACTATCTTCTTTCTAAAGTACAGGTCGGATCACTCCATTTACCACCTGAATAAATGCCAATGGTACCCTAATTTTTATAAAGTTTGCATTTCTGAGCATGGCATTTATTCTCTCTAGCCCAAACTAGAAAATCCCAGCCAAATTCTTATTGTATTATTACATCTCTCCTCAAAACATATGGCCCCACTTGTTTTCTGAGATGGAGTATCACTCTGTCACCCAGGCTGGAGTGCACTGGCACAATCTCAGCTCACTGTAACTTCTGCCTCCTAGGTCCAAGTGATTCTTGTGCCTCAGCTTCCCAAGTAGCTGGGATTACAGGCACGTGCCATCACACTCAGCTAATTTTCTGTATGTTTAGTAGAGACAAGGTTTTGCCATGTTGCCCAGGCTGGTCTTGAACTGCTAGCCTCAAGCATTCTGCCTGCCTTTGCTTCCCAATGTGCTCGGATTTCAGGCGTGAGGCACCCCACCCCGATGACCCAAATTCTTATACTACTATATTTTATTCCCTCAACTGCCAGGTTCATTAAAAACCAGATACATTAAAAACACTTTACATGTGCTATGGCTTCAGACTGCAAGACCCTTCCCTCACATGGGTGTTTATCAAAATCCATTCATCTCCCAGTGAAACAATCTCCAGTCCCTGAAACTGGAATTAATCACTCTATTCTCTGAAGCCCCATATCATTTTGCCAGCATCAGTAACAGGGCATTAATTTTTTTCTTCCCTTCAATTATACTGACATACCTGCCTTCACTGCATGATACTTAAGAATAAAGAATGAAAGAATGAAACAAAGAGAGGGAAAAAAACAAACAAACAAATATTCTTAATGATAGGAAGCCATCACACAAACCACTATGTTCCCACAGATCCTATTCCCATGGTCTGCATATGGCAGGAACTCTACAGGATAGAAGTTTGCTAAAGAAAGAACAAGGTGAATGAAGTTGATCCTGGGTTTAAAAACGCAAAAATTCAGAAATATTTTTAAATTCTCACTTTAAAATTGCATTTTGCTAAAGAAAGAACAAAGTGAATGAAATTGATTGAGTTTAAAAACTCAGAAATTCAGAGATTTTTAATTTTCACTTTAAGATGACATTACATATCATTTGTGTTGAATTAATGCAGAAAAGAACACAATTCTGTATACACTCACTTAAATACCTTGTGTCCAGAACATCCACAACCAACCTAACCATATTTACCACTGAACTGAAATCTCTGGACAAGGAACACGGTCCTCAATTAGAAGCTGTCTATGGTCTCAAATATTCACAAAACTCCATTTCAAAGCAAAAACAGAAGTCGTAACTATTTATATGGTTTAATGACCTGATATTAAAACTTCTCAAAAAAAGACAGAAATTTTAAGTAGGAGATCCCTATCTGTTACAGCTAGTGGATATTCTTTTTAAAGGTCACAAAGATATTCTGAGTCATAACCCCTCAGTAAGCTTTGCCAAACAGCTGGCTGGAAACCAACTCAAAGAACACAGACAAGGCATGGGAAGCAGGCATGTCATACCACGTTACTTTTAATTAATTTTTTCAATGAAATACTGTCCTGCAACAGGTTACTTTTAATTTTCAGTGGCAAATTGATGAATAGAAATGCGCAAAAAAAGAGATATGGCCAGGCTGGGCGTGGTGGCTCAAGCCTGTAATCCCAGCACTTTGGGAGGCCGAGGCGGGTGGATCACGAGGTCAAGAGATCGAGACCATCCTGGTCAACATGGTGAAACCCCGTCTCTACTAAAAATACAAAAAAATTAGCTAGCTGGGCATGGTGGCGCGTGCCTGTAATCCCAGCTACTCAGGAGGCTGAGGCAGGAGAATTGCCTGAACCCAGGGGGCGGAGGTTGCGGTGAGCCCGAGATCGCGCCATTGCACTCCAGCCTGAGTAACAAGAGCAAAACTCCATCTCAAAAAAAAAAAAAAAAGAGATGGCCAAAAAATATCTGAAAGTTGTTAAAATATGGGTCAAAAATATGGAATACTTGGAAAACTAAATCTTAATTTACCAGAATTAAAGAAATTTAAATGAGGTCGATTTTTGCAAAACATTTGTTGTTGCTTCCAAAACTTAAAAAAAAATTTTTTTTAAGCAACTCATTTTCATTACAAAAGTATAAATGGAATCATATGAATTGCTAGACTACTGCTACTGAGCTGCTCAAGGACACGAAGAAGAGTCTTTTAGGCCCACTCATGGCTATCTAACTATAGCAATGAGTTAGTTTTTAGTAACGCCAAGCTAAATATTTTAGACAATTAGTACTTGGAACAGTACATCATACATACATCCAATAGAATACCATTACACAAAAGGAAACTTGAACTCTTCAAGTGAATTTCTGCCAATCCTTTCAACTGTCACCGAAATACATTTTACTAGATTAAATCTTGGAAAAAATTAGTCACTTTTTTTTAAAAGATTCTACTTTTCCTCAAAAAATTGTGATATGGCCCGACATAGAGGCTCACTCCTGTAATCCCAGCATTTATGCAGACCAACATGGGAGGATCACCTGAGTCCAGGAGTTAGTGAACAGGTTGGGCCACATGTTGAGACCTCATAGGTAAAGACATTCTCCACTAACAGTGATTCAATTATTGCACTAACTAGCAGTATAATCTTGAAAAGAATCCTGAGAATCTGGTATGTGTCCAGTAAGCCCTTTCAACAGTTCAGTGCACAGTTTTGTGATGTAAAATCCTATGTTCAGAGAAACACATATAATTATATATTTTTATATATTTTATAATTATATGTATAATTATATATATGGCACAAAACATGAGAATTGATTTTTGAAAGCCCTGTTTGCTTTAAAGAAAGAAAATAAAACAGAACTGAGATCCTTCTCAAGATTATACTGTGAGTTTGTGCAATGATTATTCAGAATAACTTCTTTTTAAGTAGAATCTAATACATCAACATAGAGTTGGAAAGGACCATAGAGAAGATGTGGTGTCTCCATGAATAATTAGACAAGTAAAGGAACTTGAAGGACTTCTCTGACACTAGTTGGAAGGAAAATGAATCAAGACTAGAATCTCTTGAAGCTTCAATCAGTGTTCAATCATTATACTACCAATGGGTAGGTAACAAATATGTAACTGCTGTATGTAATAAAATTAGAAAACAAGCCACCAACAAGGATCCTATGTTTACAGAACTTTTCCTAAAAAATAATGTTCATCCTTGGCTGTTTGGCCGGCTTGACTGCGTAAGCTTCAGTACTAACACCTGTCCTCAACTGAGTCTTATAATACCAAGATGAAAAGTATCTTCCATACAAATTTTAAAAGAAAATAATTAACTTTCAAACCTTCTACGAAGCCATTTGAGTTTTCATACAAAATGTTTTTGTTAAAATACCTACAAACGTTAAATTTATAAATTTATTTTAAAAAATCCTTAGCTTAATATTAAAACTTATAAAAGAACTTTAAACTATTCCTGTCCCACATCTTTAGTAAGACCTGTTTCTCTAAGGATCTGTCTGTGTATTTGTTTTGCAGTCTTTACAGTTAAGTTGTCCAAGTGTACTCATTCACCTGAAATTCCATTAGGACAAGCTCTGTGTTTTCATAATACAAACTTCATGCCAGTTTCATGCCGTGTAATAGGCTGTCTTATGTCATTACACTATATTTATCCAACTATATTCTTAGATTTCTTGAAGGCAGGAGTCATATTTTATATTTCTTTGGTTTTGCACCACTATGCTTTGTAAATAGTAAATAAACAGTAACTGTTCCTTGAAGATAACAAAATCTATGACTTAAATCTCACTCCTTGAGCTACCAACAGTAATAAACATTCAGGTTAAAATACACTGAAGAAGAGAACAGCATTAATAGGTATTATTCACTGCAAATACTTCAAAAAAAGTATTCATTGTTTGTTTATTTGGTTGACTTATAGAAACCAGTTACAGATACTGATACAAATGCTTTCCTGTTACAATTTTTAAAAACCACTTTAAAATAAATGTTCAAAATCTAGGAGCACTGAAAATAAGAAAAATTCCTAATACTATGTATTATTTAACTTAATTGTAGCTTTCAGACTGTAAGATCAGAATCACTGTCAACTGCTTAAATGACAAAATAACCCACCATTTAGTATCATTCACTCATTCATTCATTCATTCATTCATTCACGTAGCTTACATTTATTGAGTTCAGCTATCTGCCATGCACATATTTGGGCAATAGAAACACAGCAGTGAATGTACAGAAAGGTCCCTGGATAAAGCAATGAAATGGAGAAATGGATGAAAACAGACAGAAACACATATAAAACAAATTTTAAAAAGTAACTTTGGTTTTATTACGCTCAACCTTGTTATAATAACATCAGAAGTAGTTTAAGAAGTATTAAGTATATAAACATATATTCCATCTATGAGGAGCTCAGGAAACAAATATACCCAACATTTGAGTTTCACCATAGGAGATTATTAACATAGTTAGACTGAATGACAAGAATGGAACTTCATTTCTTAAAAAATGCATCAATAGTCATTTATCTCCTTGAGCAGCCTAGAGGCTGGCAGGGGATTAGCAGGAGGTCATACTACCAGCTCAGTAGATGCTCCTGTCACAGAGCCACTCATGAGTCTATAAATAGCACCTTGAAACATTTTTTAAACATACATACAGTCTACCAAGAATCAAGAGCAAAAGCATAACCTCAACACAATCTTGGATTTGTTTCTAATCCCAGAATATCTACTAAAAGATCTGCTTTATGCTCACTCGGTTTTTATGATTGGTGTAGTCATAAATTCAAAGATTGAGAGAAAGGAATGTGTATAAACCCCAAGCTGGCCCAGCAAACTGCCAAACACTGTTCTTATTGTTTTCCTTTACAAATCCTGGGTGGTAGATGAAGCAAAGGTCATGTACATTGTTTAATAATATGTAGAAAAACAAAAAAGCCATGGTAAACTACACATGTGGTTCCCATTACCATGTTTCTGAAGTGAAGAAATTCAGTGAGAAAAGAAGATGGGACACTTAGAATCAGGGAAAGAGCACTCCCTAATAACAAAACACAAACTAGCATACCAAAATCAGCAAGCCTAAAAATCCTAAAGAAACATATTTGTAAACATTAGCAGAAAAAAAGAAACTATAAATCTCTACTGACTTCAAGATGAAATATAAGCTAACACTTCCACCAAAGACAGAACACATACACCCTGAGACCTGCTTGTTAGGAGCTCTATAAATTAAGTTAAACTGGTTCTGCTATGAATTTATGCCTGTTTAAAATCAATTGGCCCGGAAACAGCGCCAATTCAAAGAGATTTTCTACTGGGAAATATTTTGCTCTCATTTTATTCAGTAAAAGTAATTACATCTCCAATTGCTTTCACTATAGCATGCTGTTACTAAAAGTTTCTTGGCCCAAAATCTTTAAAAAAAAATTTACTTGTAAAAATTAAAATACTTGGAATTATTTTTTGTGAATCAGATTTACTTAAGCAGTTTAATATTTATTTTTATTTTAAATACCTAAGAATCACATACTTAAAAAGACACACTTCACAGTCACCAACTAGCCTATCTTAGTGAAATTACAAAAACAAATCAGGTTTGGCACAGGTATAACTTGAAGCATTTAGGGAAGAAACAGCTAATCCTCATTAAGACTATTTCTAAACCTCAAAACAGAAAATCAAAGGAAGCCTGTACACTCTTCTGTTTATGTCAAATGATAAATAACTTACTAATTCAATCAATAATATTCCATAGATTCAGAAAATAATTTATAGTTAGGTCATTTTTCTATAATTATAAAAAGTAGGAAATATTACATATAATTATTTGCAACACAGAAATTAGTTTGATTTTTCAAAATCTGACTCCAACACCAAATCAGAGTATATTAATTTCCTTGTACTTCTTGTTAGGAGTAAAAGCCCGCTACTTCCAGGAAATACTAAATAAGTTGCCTCCTGATCAATTTTAGACCGTAAGTACTTCACAGGTATAAGTTTAAGATACTACTTAATGCACTAAGTATACATATTTTATAATATGTATAGTGTAGAGATATGTTTAAAATCCATTAGGTCTCCAGTTTTATTACTGCTTTTATCAAAGCCATTAGATACTAGAAGAAAAGCATTAGCAGATCTGTATGTGATTAAAAACATTTCTTTTTAATTTTAATCCAAGTGATTAAAGAGTATTTTTCAGGATCCCTTAATTAGGCCTTTCCCTGAATAGCAGAGAACTCCTGCTGGGAAAAAACAAAAGCAGGATTTTAATTCTAATTTTTGACATAGCTTCAGGTTCATAGAATTACTATATTTTTTGAGTCATTACAAACACAGTTGGCTAAAAGGCATAGTTAATATCTTTCAATATTGGAAGATTAGTCTAAATCTGGCAGTAATGCTGATGAACAAGCCCTCATATCTGTAGAATTTTATGATAGAATTCATGGCTGGCAGGCGGATAGCAATACAGAGTTTAAAAACCAATTATTTTACCTTATGGCCTGGTGACTTTGAGTAAGTCACTGAAACAAGTCTATAAACTTCTATTATCTTAAAGATGATTGGCCTCACCACAGACATACACTTTCAAATCAAAGCGCTCTGTGGAAGACACCAATGTCAATTTCCTACTATTGACACTATGCTACAGATGTTAACACTAAGGCAGACTGGGTAAAGTTTCAAAATAAAAAGTTTTAAAAGAGAGACAGAGAGATTTCCCTAGATAAATACCAGTATTCCATCAAGCTCTGTAATTCTACAATGGTATGAAAATGACTCCCTCCGCCCCGCTTTTTTTTTTTTGTAGATGGAGTTTCACTCTTGTTGCCCAAGCTGGAATGCATGAACCTGGCTCACTGCAACCTCTGCCTCCTCGGTTCAAGTAATTCTTCTGCCTCAGCCTCCCAAGTAGGTGGGATTACAGTCACCTGCCATTGGCTAATTTTTGTATTTTTAGTAGAGACGAGGTTTCATCATGCTGACCAAGCTGGTCTTGAACCCCTGACCTAAGGTGATCCACTGCCTTGGCCTCCAGAAGTGCTGGGATTACAGGCGTGAGCCACTGCACCTGGCCCCATTTCCTTTTTTAAAAAATACTTGGTCTCCCTTCCCTTCTTGTTTGTTTGCTATTTTAAATTACCTGTCAATCACTTAACCTTGCCAGTATTATCCATATCCTGCTTTGCTGCTAGTGGCATACACAGTGAAAGAGAACAAATAAGTATATGCAGAAGTTGGCATTTATGACTGCCTAGCTATAAATGTTAAAAGACTCTGCTGCAAATGTTCAGAAAGATAGTTTCTTAAACCATCCACTCATCCAACAAATATTTACTGAGCACCTGTTACGTCTCAATGGCTATGCTATTAGTCACCTAGGGCAAAAGGATGAATAAAACAGACCCAGTCACATCCCACTGATTTGTAAACTCATATCTGCCTTTGAGTTTCATCCAATATTGAAAGGTATGTTTTAAATAAAACATACCTGAGTTTACAGATCAGTGGGAGAAAGGCAAGAATAAAACTCATGCAGACAAACGTGACACCACGACTTTGCCAATAGATACCTGAAGGAGTTTGACTTAGTGAACTCTGGAACACCTTTCCCGAGAAAGATAAGATCGAAATAGCAAAATGGAGTTTTTGATGCTAAAGGAAGAAATGACAGCTCCAAGTAGCAATGAGCAAGGAAAAAAGTTCTGTTTTAAAAGGAGGCAGACCAATCGCAAAGGGCCTGGCAAAAAGGGTCAGCGTGGATCCAGCAAAGAACCAAGGGAAACCCTGTGAGATGAAGGTACAACGGCTAGACTCAGGAGGATCTTACAGGGGATGTTCAGATGTGGAATCTATCAGAATCTAAAAAATGCTTCTTCTTTGTGATTCCTATTTCTATATTAATTTTATGTATAATAACTACTAACCTTCTTGTTGAAAGTTGTTTTAAATAAAATCAATGTCTTAATATCAGAGTCCTAATTTCTTATTTCAACTTAGACATCCTAGGCAGTTAGTTAAACTGATAGCCTATCAATTTTCTTATCTTGAAAATGTAAATAAAATCATCACTAGTTCTATTTATGTCTTAGTGCTACTGAAAGACTTAAATGGTAAAGTACATTTTAATGGATGAGGTAAAAAATAACATAGTATATTAATTCATAAGCAGTATTTCAAATACTATTAAAGCTAACCCACCTAAACTATGACTTAGATAAAATTCAGAAAACTTAGCAAACACAAGAAGGAAACAATAGCACGCCATTTCCCTACAAGAAAGAAGAGTAATACAATGATTAAGAAACAACTCCAGAGAATATCTCACCTTATAATAACACAACCTAAGTGACAATGCAAACAGAAGGAACCCAAATTAGATCAAACAAAACCTCCAATGTGGGTATCATGGGGCTTATCCCTATTGGCTTGTTTCCAGGAGAAAAATATTTTAAGGATTGAGAATGACAGACTTGGGGGTAAAAGGAAATTCACTTTACAGACAATAGTTAAGTTATTAGTCAATACAAAGTGGGTGCCCCTTAATCACTTTATGTACAATGTAATTTTTATGCAACGGTATTTTGAGTAAAGTTATTAATAAGCCATCATTTCTCCTCCCAAATACTAACATTTGCTGATTATGAAAATGAGTCCTAATTTCAATTACAAATTAGTCTTTTGATTGTCAATTACACTTCAAAAAAGTTGGAAAGAAAATGAAAATAAAAATTAAAAGTCTTTAAAGGTTTGAAAGGTTATTCCTCCAATGACCAAAACCAATACTGTATAATTTATCGCAGAAATATTAGATATATTTTTGGTGGAGAAAGAATTACATATGAGAAACAAGTAAGCAGCTATACATATGGAACCAATATTACAAGATTATTATTGTTAGACCTACACCAAAAAATTTCAATAACAGGAAGTCAAGTGTGGTATTACACAACTAATCTTAAAAAACTGTGACTGTTTCCTTGTCTTTCCAATTTGTAGAAAATCAGCTTTTTTCCTCCTTCTCTTCACTGGCAGCATTTTAATGAAAATCTGTCTCATACATTGCTTACAAAGCCTATCAGACTCGCTGAATGAGAAAGCTCGTAGGACAGAAAAAGTTGATTGATGGAATTATAACTACCTCTATAATTTGGTTTCAAATGTAGTTCAATTAAGCAATTCTGATTGTTTGCTTGTTTTTAAAAAAGATCATCAGGTTTTTATGCCCAAACACTCATGACACAGAACTTGAGAAATCAAACAGTGAGACTCAAAATCTGAATGGAATTTTGGACAGAATTAAATATTCCCAACTAAATTTTGTGTGCTTTATGTTTACATGTGCATCAAAGATAATAAGAAAAATAAAATGTGATGGATAATAAAACTAACAACATAGAACCCAGATAAGAGGATTTATCAACAGACCTAAGTCAATTAATCAGTATTACTGAGTCTGTTGATTTCCTTTTTCGTATGCAAATGGTATATTTAACTCTTTTAAATTCTGTGACAAATCTGAACTCAGTTATTTGTCACAAGAGTAAACCAACTTGGATGTCACAAAACTAAAATTGTTTAATCAATTATCTTCCACCACCATATAGACTGAAATAGAATAGTGTAAGCGTATAATATGTACTTAAAGAATGAAAGAAAGGTTCATGGAAATATACATGAATATGGCAGCAAGTTTTGCTGCATCTTTTGAAATCACTCTTGTGTCCAATCCTTCTTTTGCATTCCTACTGCCATTATCTTCAGTTTAGGCTTCAATTATTTCTTACTTATTCTACTACAACAACTTGTTTGGGACTGTCCTCATTACCAATTTCATGATGCTCCAACTTATGCTCAACAGTGTCGACGAATTTTCATAAACACACCTCTAATCATGTAAATTCTCTTTCATAAACACACCTCTAATCATGTAGATTCTCTTCAATTATTCCTCATGTCCAAGGAACATGAGGAAAAAATCCACAGTTTAAGACTCAGATACCCCCCAAATATGGTCCCACTTATCTCCAGGGCCAAATTTTCTACCATCCCTCACCTTCGACTTCCACACACCCTGTATCTCCTGCCCTAAGTCTTGCATAGTACAGTCTCTCCACTTCCATACTTAGCCACTAATATCCAAAGATGAATTGAAATGCTACCTCCTTCACAATATTCTCTGTAAACAGCCTTATCAGGCGTAAGAAATTCTCTCTCTTCAGAATTTGTTGATACGTCTATGAATGTATTTCCCAGGGTACTATCATGCAAAATCATACTGTCTTTTGTAAACCCTCATTATTACCTTAATTTAAGAACTGCCTCAGCGAAGAATGAGGTTTAAATCTAGAAAAAATGCTTTATACACCTGTAGGTACCTACTCTTTATTGAATGAATGATAAAAATATCTTTGTTCCTTTAGAATGCAGTAGTGAAAAAAGAGTTAAAGGAACCATTCTGTTGAAAGAATGATTAGCAAAAAACATAGAAAGAAAGGCTGTTAATGGCTTTGTATTACAATGGAATATCAATGACAATTTCTATCAGTTCCAATGAAACTTAAAGAAATTGCATGATGTATCACTGGTCATTAGAGAAATGCAAATCAAAACCACAATGAGATACCATCTCACTCCAGTTAGGATGGCGATCATTAAAAAGTTAGGAAACAATAGACGCTGGAGAGGATATGGACAAACAGGAATGCTTCTCCACTGCTGGTGGGAACATAAATTAGTTCAACCATTGTGGAAGACGGTGTGCCAATTCCTCAAGGATCTAGAACCAGAAATACTATTTGACCCAGCAATCCCATTACTGGGTATATACCCAAAGGACTATAACTCATTCTACTATAAAAACACATGTTCATATATATTTATTGCAGCACTATTCACAATAGCAAAGACTTGGAACCAATACAAATGTCCATCAGTGTTATACTGGATAAAGAAAATGTGGCACATAGAATACCATGCAGCCATAAAAAAGAGTAAGTTTATGTCCTTTGCAGGGACATGGATGAAGCTGGAAACCATCATTCTCAGCAAACTAATAGAGGAACAGAAAATCAAACACTGCATGTTCTCACTAATAAGTGGGAATTTAACAATGAGAACATATGGGCACAGGGAGGGGAACATCACACACTGAGGCCTGTACAGGGGTGGGGAGTAAGGGGAGGGGTAACATTAGGAGAAATACCTAATACAGATGACAGGTTGATGGGTGCAGCAAACCACAATGGCACACGTATACCTATGTAACAAACCTGCATTTTCGGCACATGTATCCCAGAACTTAAAGTATAATAAATAAAATAAATAATAAAAAAGAAATGGCATGATGTCATCTGATTTAATCTTGTTTTTCTCTTTGCAAAACCATGAAACTAATAAAAATTAGTAAATTGACTGCCCTTATTAATTTTAAAAAAATCAATAATTGGCTACTGCAAAATCACTTGAAACAAAGCTGTCAACGAATTTTTTCTAAACCATTTAGAAAACTACTAAGCAGGTTTGTCTACTTTCACACTTAGCACTTAAGCTACTGTTTCTTCAAAAGCTTTATTTTGCAATGTTAAGCTCCTAGGTATACCTAGGGTTATAGGTATTAACAGAACTCTCACAGATACTTTGTCCATTAATCCCTATGCTAAAAAATACATTTTCAAATAATAAAAGCACTCCAGAAAGTAGTTTACAAAAAAAAAAAGAAGGAAATGCAGTATTATTTTTAGAAGTAACTACAGGAGTAAATAGTGCACAAAGTGAATTCTACTTTACATGTTCATGTACACGGCTGTTCAACTAATATAAAGCTAAGCACTTTTTAAAAACAAAGTCTCCAAAGTATAACCTATTGAAGTGTCGTCTATTTAATCAATTAAAATGAATCATCAAGTTTACTGATCAACTTGAAATATCACCTATTTAATGAATTAAATCAATCAAGTTTACTGAGCACCAAAACATGGGCCCAGCACTACCGCAGTAGATACCAAAAAGTGTACGGTCTGTATCAATGTAACCTACTTTTTATCTTAGTGACAAGTGTACCACAACCCTAAGTTTTTTGTGTTTTTTAAAAAAAGTATACTTCAATATGTATCAATACCCATGCTCTTAAAAGTGAAAACAGGTTCAGCAAAAGGAGAAATCAGCAAGGCTTGAAGCCTCATGGAAGAGCTGGTACAGAAACTGGGTTTGTACGATGAGCAAATTCCAGATAGTGGAAGGAAGAAAATCATGACCAAAAGCAGAGACAAGAATTAGCGTGACATGTTTTTAGGATTATGAAGGCATGAAAATGAGATGAAGACAAGTCTGGAATACTGAGAAATAAGATGGCATATGTACAGCTAGATTGAAAAGAAGATAATTAATCTTTTGTAAGAAAAGCAAATGCCCGGAAGGGAATGAAAGTGTTAAAAACTTCTCTAGTTTAGCACAATGGGGAGCAGGATATTAGAGGGCCAGTCATTTCTTAACAGTAATCTTGTCATGAGTAAGGGAAGGATGAAATACCACAGTTGCAAGAACGGGGGACAAGAAGGAGCAGCAAGGATTATTTTTAGGGAGAGAAGATTCTAGGACTCAGGACTAACTGAAGATGGTAAACAGAAGGAAAGGATGGGTAGCCCTGGGTGACTTGAAGCTAGAGGACATTAACAGAAGAAAGCCTTGGAGAATACTGGCGTTAGGAGGATGAGAACCCTACAAGAGGAATGTAGATGAAGTAGTTTAGAAGAACCAAGATGGACAATGTCACTGAAAACTAGAGCACTGAATATTCCAAAAACCTACTGGAATATTGCAACAGACCCCAAGCCACTGAATTGAACAATAAGGCCGAATGAAGCCTTACTGGAGCAACTTCTGAAACTGTTACATACCAAAGCTCGTATCTAAGAAATAACTGAAGGCATCAGTTGTGAGAAAAGACAGTCGTGTATGTCGCGTTTGGCAATAAAGGTCAAGTTAATGTGAGAAAGATGCTGGCACTGAGTCTATTTTGGGTAGCTGAGGCATTATATACACATAAAGCAAAGTACATTGTCACAACCAACAAAAACGAATTTGCATTATTAAGTTCCATGTCTTTCAATTTATCATTTTGAATCCTGATAAGGAAACTTGTTTCCTGGAATAAAACCTACTAGGGAAAATATACAATTTTTTTCCCAAAAGATGTAATTATATTATCTTGCTTAAAATTCTGGTTTCCAGAAATCCATGTGCTTTCCTTTAAATATGTCACAATAATACTAACATGGCTTTTTCAAAAAACACCACAAATTTCATTGAAATTAGTGAAAACTTATCCCAAAGAAACTTCTCAGAACGATTACTCCAAAATGGACACTAATAAATTTGTAAAAATAAAATGCATTTATAGGCCGAATCATGTAAAATCTAATCCTAGACTTAAAAACAAAAGCATCAAATTTAGCAAATAAGCTATTAATTTCAGTGGTTCATTATCATTAACAATTGACCATTTGTGGAGAGTATACATCTACACTGATAAAAGAAGCCTTGAGACATAAAATCTCTGGGTACTTACAATGCAGTTAGGGCAACCAGAAAGACATTTAAAATGTAATGAAATGGGGTTCATGTTAATAGTATTCCCTACTGAAAGTACCACAGCAATTTAAAAATAAGGGACACCACCGGGCGCAGTGGCTCACACCTGTAATCCCAGCACTTTGGGAGGCCGAGGCAGGTGGATCACAAGGTCAAGAGATCGAGACCATCCTGGTCAACATGGTGAAAGCCCATCTCTACTAAAAATACAAAAAATTAGCTGGGCATGGTGGCGCGTGCCTGTAATCTCAGCTACTCAGGAGGCTGAGGCAGGAGAATTGCCTGAACCCAGGAGGCAGAGGTTGCGGTGAGCTGAGATCGCGCCATTGCACTCCAGCCTGGGTAACAAGAGCGAAACTCCGTCTCAAAAAATAATAATAATAATAATAATAAATAAAAATAAGGGACAATGACTACTTAGCTTCTTCACCTCAATAAAAATGCTGAGAAATTACACTGAAATTTATGAAATTAAGGCAACTTAATTTAAGTTAAAAACTCAAACTTACCAGCAAAAAAACATGAAAAATTTTTACCACATTTTATTGTAAATATATTATAATGCAACTGTACATTACCACTGAATTTAATGCAAATGCAGTTTACCTAACTCTAAACACAAGTAAAACTGAAAGAATTCTTCAAACAATAAATTAAATATGAAAAGCTTACAGATGTTCAGAAAAACAGATGACTGTGAAGATTAGTCTCATGCAAATTTTAGGAAGAGTATGCAGATATTTTAACCTAGCACTATTACTTATAGTATAAGTGTGTAGATATTTATACCTATTCTATTACTTGCAAACCTTTAGTTGTTTATGAATATAGCATATAGAAAAATCAAAGTCTGGGGATTAAGATTAATTTGTAAAAATAATAAAAACTGGCTACATCAGTGAGCAAAACTATAGTGAAAAAAGTCTGTTTCAGCTCAACTGCGTCTGACTTAACTTCATAACTGCACCTGTGAATCTGCAAAACATAACTTCTACTTAGGTGTAGTTATACAATAACTCCATTCTGCTTCAAGCATACTTTGCAAAATGCTAGATATAACTTAAATTTACCTTCATATATCAGTTAAATATAGTCAATGATTGTGAAAACACCTAAAGAGAAAAGTAAATATGATTATTCAAGTTGGAGCATAAAGTCACTCTGAAAGTCAATTTAACAGATTCATCAAAACACATAATGAGGCTGGGGCGGTGGCTCCTGCCTATAATCCCAGCATTTGGGGAGGCTGTGGCAGGTGAGTCACCTGAGGCCAGGAGTTCAAGACCAGCGTGACAAACATGGTGAGACCCTGTCTCTACTAAAAATGCAAAAATTAGCCGGGCGCGGTGGCACATGCCTGAAGTCCCAGCTACTCAGGAGGCTGAGGGAGGAGAATCACTTGAACCCAGGAGGTGAAGTTGCAGAGAGCTGAGATCGTGCCACTGCACCCCAGCCTGGGCAACAGAGCGAAACTCTGCCTCTCAAAAAACAGTATCAGTAATAATCAGGGAAAGTAGAATGTATAGAAACAATTCAATTTCTCCTCAAAAGTGACAAATAGTATCTTGTTGTTTTGTTTCACTTGTTTGTATATTTGCTCTCATTTCTAGTAATGTAGTATCGTCAGAATTTTATGGGAATTGATATAAAGCAAAATTCATTAAAGGGACACCATGCTTCCTTTCAGTTGGACACAGAATATCAAACCATTCCAAAACTTCATTGACACACAATTTTCCTCTTATTACATGGAAAAATATATTCCTAAAATGAAAATGTTGTCTTTATACCTGTATGTGAAATCCCATTTATCCTACATGTGTTAGGGCAGCAGTCCCCAACTATTTTGGGACCAGAGACCGGTTTCATGGAAGACAATTTTTCCATGGACTGGTGGCATGGGAGATGATTCAGGATGATCCAAGCACATTACATTTATTGTGCACTTTATTTCTATTATTACATTTTAATATATAATGAAATAATTATACAATTCACCATAATGTAGAATCAGTGGGAACCCTGAACTTGTTTTCCTGAAACTAGATGATCCCATCTGGGGGTGATGGGAGGCAGCAACACATGATCAGACACTAGATTCTCTTAAGGAGAGCACAACCTACATCCTTCACATGTATAATTCACAATAGTGTTCACACTCCTATGAGAATCTAATGCCACCACTGATCTAACAGGAGGCGGAGCTCAGGTGGTAATGTGAGTGGTGGGGGGCAGCTGTCAATACAGATGAAGCTGCCCTCATTCGCCCTCCACTTACTTCATGCTGTACATTCAGTTCCGGACACCTGATCAGTCTGTGGCCCAGGGGTTGAGGACCCCTGTGTTAGAGTTCAGAAAGAAGCAGCTAGCAGAAAGAATTTAAAGTAGAGAAGCAAGGGTGGGGGGCAGGGGGTAACATTTACTTAGAATCTAAGAAAATATTTGCAATGTGTAAATGAACAGTACAGCCAAGATATCAAAGCTCATGCTCATCAATAAGCGGTTCTACTCTGCCACCCACTTCCCTCTTTTTTACTATAGTGACTAAGGAGAATAACCTGTCCCAGCTTAGAAACAAAGTATCAAGTCATTTGTTTAAACCCCTCCCCATAATTAAGTTGAATGAATTTTACACACACACCAGATAACCGTGTAAAACCTCAAAGAGCACAGAAAGAAATTCTTCGGAATTATTTTTTAAATTTTATACCATAAAATCAAGAAAATATATTAGAAAAACTAGACTGTGTGCCACCTCTAGGAAATAAATAGAACTATCAACTCTTTACTCAAAATTTTAGTTTTATAAAAACTAAAAGTTCAACATTTATAATGGAAATTTGTAAGATCTGGTTTAAAAAATATATCTTTTACCTGTATCCTTGAAGGTAGGATACAAAGTGATGGTTGTGAGATCCCATAAGAGACAATAATTCCCCAACACTTACATTTTTATACAAATACCAAATAAGAAGTAAACATTGTATTTTTTCTTTTTTACTAAGTTTACAGATGAAGAAAATTGATCCATGTACTTGTTCTTTCCCTTACATCCAAAAAAAAAATCCAAACACAAAATAATGTAGATACCTAGCTAACATTATTCTACAATCCTAGACCTTCAAATATCAGACATCTATCTCTATCACCTACAATTCCAATGGTGATGCACCTGCCTAAGAGATCCATAAATCGTTCAATGCCGAACAGTTCAAAGGCTTACACATTTCACCTTCCTACAAGTCAAGTGCCAGAGCAAATGATCTAATCGGTCCTTTCTAGTCCTAAAACAGGTAGTAGCCCATCACACAAACCAGTCTATAGAGTAAGTTAAAATTTCACAATAAGGGCACAGGTTCACATAAACCCTACTGCCAAAACAAAACACAACAAAAAGAAATATTTGCAGGGAAGTAGAAAAAGAACCTCATTACAAAGGTCAGGGCTTTTGAGATGTGCAAGTGCCAAGTGTGCATTTGGACTCTCCTCTTTGAACACACAAGAAAGTACTGTAATCATCAAACCTATGACCCTGGCTTTCTCAAGATGGCCAGAGATTGAAATGTTTATAAAAACAAAAAACAGTATTTGTGCTCACTGATTCCTCCTTTCTTCTTCAACTAATGTGTCATCGTTTCATATCTTTACCCAACTACTTCGTCCCTCCTATCTCAGAGGAAGAAAGAGCTTCTTATCTTCAAGGTCATGATTTTATCCCTTCTCAGGTCTTCTCCTAGTTCAAATATAAATGAACATAGATGAGAAGCCTGTGCCTGTGTATATCTCTGTTTACCTCAATGTCGTAATACTAAATACATCTGCCCGCATCTTAACCTTTTTTTGCCTGTTCCATACCAGCACATATATATTTGGCTCATTATATTTAAAAATGAAAATGTTTCATTACATGGATGTATAATTTATTTAATCAGTTGTCTGTCACGTATAAAATTATAACATATTATTGTTTATAATTATCTGTTATTCATCTGCAAATATAACATGAGCATATATGGTATGGTGCACACCCATGCTCACAGCAGCAGCGTTGAACCCATTTATCAACAAATTACACTTTTGAATGGGATAACATGTTGAAATATTTATAAATGTAAGAGGCACAGAAAAGCTGCTCAAGGAAAGCTGGCTGAATGTGAAAGAAATAAAATGACTTAATGGTTCTAAGGCCTTCTAGCCATGAGACGCCTCTAGCAGCTCAGGTCCCATTAGGAGGATGAGCATTCTAACAGGCAAAGACTCTGTCCTTCCATGGCTGGTCAGTTCTGGAACTAACCGGTACTCTCTATTTTGGGTATTATGAACCGGATCTCCTCCCTTTGAAAGTGAACTAAAATAATGCTCTCACTCAGTTACATTTGCTGGGAGGTTACTATCTGTTCTAGCACACTGACGGCCAAACTAAACAAACAAATCTAAAATAGAGTGAAGGGATAACCCTAGGACTTTTTAGACATGCATGGGAAAATCCGCCTCCCATTAAAATGGTCTTCAGTCTACTCTACTACTCTTAGTACCCAAACCATTCTATCCACTTTGTTTCACTTTTCCATCTCGTGTTTTCCTTTAAAAGCAATATTTCGTTAATTAATATATATGACTAATATTCACATCTCACCCAGTCTACACTGCCTACAGAAGCGAATAATGGCCTTTAGGTACATCAGCATTTTCTGCTATTTATAATTTCACTGCTTCTCAAATCAAACAAGCAAACAAACAAACAAACAAAGTTGCTTCCCCAGAATGGAGCGGAGAATGCTCTCAGGTCTTGCCCTTCTCACAATACACCCTACCTTGTTAACATGCTATCTTCTGCTGCTTTTGTTCCTGTTTATGGCTCAAAAAAGTACTTGTTTATAGAATCTGTTCAATGCCCTATTCATCCCCAGAAGTTAAGTGTGTTGAAATTAAAAGGCTCTGCTTGAATTTGATAAGTGAAATGACAGAGGACAGAAGGTTTAAACAGTTTTATCTTAGGCTCCTATAAAAGTCCCTAAAACGCAAACATCGTCTCTGACATTCTTCCTGCTTCTACTGAAAATAGATGGCAAGTTTGAACTTCACTGAAACAGCTGTTTCTGGCTAGGATCAGTGTCACTGACAAACTAAATCACACCGAATGGGGCGGCCCTGAAACAGAAGGCTCCCTGGCCTAATCTCATAGATGCTTCTCTTGGAGACCTTCCACCCACACAATGCCAGGGAAGGGCAAGAAGGGTTAGCTTCCTCTCCAGACTGAACCATTAGGATTTATATTTCTCTTGCTATGCCTGTCTCCCTTAGTGGTCACAGCAGTTCAGCATATACATTTTCATATCACAAACTATTTTCACAACACTAGAAGAGAATCGTGAGTTCAAAACAATCCATTTAAGAAACACATAGGAGATTCACGTTATTTGGTTAGCTTAACCTACTTCCAGGTCAATCATTCTATTTCAAACCCTTCCCTGACTCAGTCACCAGCACCCTTTGATAAACAGCTTATTGCTTTGCTGCTGGTTATACTTCCTACTGCTAAGCAAGGCCTGAGTCATGCACCTCAGCAATCTTGACCTTTGAAAAAGAGGAGGCTTTTCTGTCTGGGCCACAATTACCATCTTTATTTCAAGTTGCAACTAATCGCTTGTGCTTAGTCTAACTTGCCAGGGTCCATGAACTCTGCACCCAGAAATTCTCCTTACTGGAGTACAAAGCACCTACATGGCTCTCTCGGCCTTCCATCTTGTAATTTTCCATCACTCTCTTCCTTCTTATGCCCTCAAACTCAATCCTACTAAGCTGACTCTGAATCTCCCCATTGTGTTCTAGTTTCTTCTTTAAAAGAATCTAAATAAACTCTGGCATTTCTCCCTCATTCTCACCTTTCCTACTCTTCCATCTTCTGAACTCATAGGTTCCCCAAAACTCCTCTGCTTGCCTAACTTCTGTCCCTATCATCAGTCCTCCTGAGAAGCAGGCAGTGAAGTAGGAATCCTAAACTTAAGCTTGCTGGTGTTTTCTTCCTGTGGCCTCAGCATTCCTCAAACTTCAGATTTATAGGTTGTCAAATCCACCAGAGCACCTTCTGCAGTCCTGCTCACTCTTCAAGGATCTATGTAGGGTAGGGTCCTGATAAGAAAAACAGGTTGCTACAGTCTATCTTAAGAGTCTACAGTCTATCTTAGGCCTACAATTGTAGGCCTAAGAGGCTCTGTAACGTGTACTATCGGTGAAGACTGTTACCATGGATGTAAAGTCAAATCTCAAACACCTTCACTGCTGATGCTTGTAAAATGGACTACAGACTCGTTTTTTGCCATCCAAGCAAGATGACTTTAGTTAACAAATACGCACCTGGAACCTCAACCAAGTACCACATATTCCTGTCACATAAGAGGACTGAATATCATAAACACAGCCTTAGGTCAGGAGGACCAAGAAGTAGAGTCAGCCTGACTTTAGGGAATTGCTGTCTCCATACTCTGGGCTCCTTTCTTCCTTGTGCCCTTCCCTGATGCCCATCATATAGCCCATTCCTATTCACAACTAAATTATAGTAATAACATCTTAAAATATGATTTTGATACCAACTGTGGGGTTTGAGGTGTCAGAAATGATAACTTGGAGAGAGAAGGTAAGAGCTCAGCCTCATCTGGTGACCCTGATGAGACAGCAAGGACATTCAGGGAAGGGAGTGTCTCTTCTGCCCTTCCGCTTCACTGCAGCCACTGAGAGGAAGATCTCACCATCCCACCTTCTCCAGCTTAGATTTAGACCTACTAAAACAAACATATCCCCGTTCTTTGCCAAAGTGTTAGGACATGAGAGAGCCCTATACACAGTCCTAGAGTGTAATCAGAAAAGTACCTAGGGTGTTACTATAGAAGTGTCTTCTTTTTCTCTCCTCCTACCCTAGGTCGTTCCTCTTTATAGGACTTATCACTAACTGAAATTATAGCATGTTTGTATATGCTGATTTCCTTGTTCCATCAGAGTATCTATTCTGTGAGGAATGGGGTTGCATCTAGGTTATTCACCACTAAATCCTTGGTGCCTCAAACTACGTTGACACACTGACAGCCTGTAATGTATACTACTGGGATGAAAAAAAAAAAATCAATCTAGTCATGGTTATCTCTTCAAGTCACAGTTCTGCAGCTAATGCCATATCAGATATTGTGCAAAAATTCAGAACCAGGGTAGGAAAACTGTCTCCTTAAACCTATCTTCAACTCCAAATTCCCATCTCTGTATTTTCTTTCACTCTCAGAGAGTGGGAGAAAGGAGGACATGTGATGGAAAGAGAAAGAGGAGAAGAGGGAAAAGGAAGGGGAGAGGAAAGTAAAAAACATTCAAAGTAAAATGTGAAAAGTGTTTAATTTTCCTGATATTTTATGTTCACTGTCTGATCCATATAGGAGAGGAGTCAGGCTGAGTAACTCATAATTGTCCTGTGTGACTACAGCAATGCCGGGACAGAGAAGGTGCTCAACAAATAATCGCTGAGGGACTAAGTAAATAAATAAAAACTGGAGACCACAGTAAATTAACAATAGTAGATTTTGCTGCCATGTATCCCCTGCCTCAGCTTTTAGAGTAAAAACAATTCCTCATTAAATTGTTTTAAAGGTACAAAGTGCTTTGCCATTAGTTGAATTTTTCTTTTCTTTTGACTGACTCTTCCTGATGAAAACATAGAAAGGCTTGAAAATAAAATAGCACAATACCATTATCATAGGCTAACATTAAGCATTCACTTTCCAGTAAAATAAACAATATGAAATATAATATTTTATATCATGTGATATCATTTATGCTAAATAGCATGCCATTTTATATTTTACCACATGACAAGATATAGATCCCAATTTTTACACTCATATTTCATTTCAAATCAGAACAGTATTTTTGAGAGTATTTTAATGACATATAAATCTCTAAAAATTAAGCAAAATCAATTAGTGAGATTTAAATTCTTGAGAAGATTGCTTCAATTAAGCCCCCAAACAACATTTTCCTTGACTTTTGAAATTTAAAGTCAAATATACTGGAGACTGAAATGGCTCCAGGATGACACATGACAGCACGACACGGATCCAGCGCGTCCCCAGTTTTGTTTACGAAGACTCAAGTTAATCGTACAACTCATGCAGCGTTACAAAATAGCAGACACTTCAAAATAATCCATTAGCTCCTGTATCAGAGAAATGAGCATACGCACATTTACTACATATGCCAAATGCTTTATTAAGTCATTCATAGAGTAGTAGACCATATGACAAGGCAGTATAAAACATGATCTCCATTTCTCAAAAAAAGATAAAATATTAAACATCACATGCTATCCTAGAAATGCTTTAGTGTTTCAGCATAAAATCCAACAGATTTCTCACTCCACTCTCCAGTCTTTCCCATCACCACACAAACAATATTGGACTCATCACGTGGATTTTAAATGGTCCCACTAAGCACGCTGTGCTCAAAAATGCACAATGATTTCTCACAGTTTTTGTAAGATCAAATCCATCTTCCTTATCCCTCCATTATTTTGCCCCCAACTTCATGCACCCTTTCATCCTCTTGTATCATTCTCTCAAATAGCCTTCATAATATAGAGTTCAAATCTACAAGAAAAAAACAATCCCATCAAAAAGTGGGTAAAGGATATGAACAGACACTTCTCAAAAGAAGACATTTATGCAGCCAAAAAAATATATGAAAAAAAAGCTCATCATCACTGGTCATCAGAGAAATGCAAATCAAAACCACATTGAGGTACCATCTCACACCAGTTAGAATGGCAATCGTTAAAAAAATCAGACGACAACCCTGTAATTCCAGCACTTTGGGAGGCTGAGGCAGGTGGATCACGAGGTCAAGAGATCGAGACCATCCTGGTCAACATGGTGAAACCCCGTCTCTACTAAAAATACAAAAAAATTAACTGGGCATGGTGGCGCCTGCCTGTAATCCCAGCTACTCGGGAGGCTGAGGCAGGAGAATTGCCTGAACCCAGGAGGCAGAGGTTGCGGTGAGCCAAGATCACGCCATTGCACTCCAGCCTGGGTAACAAGAGCAAAACTCCGTCTCAAAAAAAAAATCAGATGACAACAGATGCTGGAGAGGATGTGAAGAAATAGAAACACTTTTACACTGTTGGTAGGAGTCTAAATTAGTTCAACCACTATGAAGACAGTGTGGTGATTCCTCAAGGATCTAGAATCAGAAATACCATTTGACCCAGCAATCCCATTACTGAATATATACTGAAAGGATTATAAATCATTCTGTTATAAAGACACATGCACACGTACATTTATTGTGGCACTGTTCACAATAGCAAAGACTTGAAACCAACACAAATGCCCATCAAGGATAGACTGGATAAAGAAAATGTGGCACATAAACACCCTGGAATACTGTGTAGCCATGAAAAAGGATGAGTTCATGTCCTTTGCAGGGATATGTATGAAACTGGAAACCATCATTCTCAGCAAACTAACAGAGGAACAGAAAACCAAACATCGCATATTCTCACTCATAAGTGGTTGTTGAACAATGAGAACATGTGGACACAGGGAGGGGAACATCACACACTGGCGTCTGTCAGAGGGTAGGGCACTAGGGGAGGGATAGCAGAGGGTCGGGGGCTAGGGGAGGGATAGCATTAGGAGAAATAGCTAATGTAGATGATGGAGTGATGGATGCAACAAACCACCATGGTATGTATATACCTATGTAACAAACCTGCACATTCTGCACATGTACCCCAGAACCTAAAGTATAATAAAAAATAAAAATAAATAAATACAAATTTTTAAATAAATATATATAAAGACTTATATTGACATCTACAAGGATATGCCCCCTACCGGGGTCAGAAGATTCTGGAAGCTTTGGCAGAAAAGGCTTCTGAAAATAAACAGAAGAGCAATGATACACATGATGCCAATGCACCCAGAGAATCCCATTCCTGCTCCCAGGACCAGGAGATGGGGTCTGCAGTATTAGAGGATTCTCTGTATTGGTATGAAAGGAAATGTTCCCTAATTTCTCCATTCATATATAAATGAATTTTAAAACATAAATGAATCCCAGGCAAGAAAGACTATGTTGTTCACTCCCTGGTTTTCTTCAAAATGCAAGATCCGTGCTATTAATATACACTTATAGCCATGCATACAGAATGCAACGAGTTTGGCACAGCCACAAATAGAGAACTTTGAAAGGACACCAAGAGTAGGACATGCATTGTTCCTAGCATGTAATACAGCCCTTCTTTCAACTTTTCCCCACCTACAGCTTCACACATAGTTTACAATGATTCTGGCAAGGGCAGAGTATTTTAATGAGTATTTCCACATAATGAAACATAACCAAATAACTTGGGACCAAACGCTGTCATTCAGGGAAGCTATATTCCATCCCCAGAGTAATGATGTAAGAAGCCTTCTGGACTGAAAATGACACACCAAACAATGCTTTCTGAAAATTTCTCATTCATCATTATGAAACTTTTTTCCCCTAGTACTCATCTCCCACACAGAAGTTGGTTCCCATAACATTCACAATTTCTTGTAAGTGCTATTACTTAGTCTAAAAGATTACAAAGCACAGAGCATTTTTCCATCCATTACAGTATACTCCCCAAGCAAGTAACTGAATTTCACCAGTGTGTGAGTGTTGAGAAGTAATGCCAGGCACCTGGTCTCTGTTAGGGTCTCTGAACTCCCATGAACTGGCCAGGCATTAGTTTACCAGCCCTGGCCCAGACACTTGCCAAAGGCAGAAAGGGGAGGGAAGGACATGAGGGAGGAAGACAAAGAAAGGGAGGCAAAGCAGACACAAGGTTTAAGACAGGAAATCTAGATTACCAAGAGAAAGCACCCAGTTTACGCCTCAATGCGTCATACAATCTAACAGTTACAGACAGTTACAAAATGGTTTAACATTGAATAACTGTGTAAGATAAAAGCAGGATGAGCATGAATCCAGTGGTTGCTCTGAAACAAGATATAGTTAATAAAGTTTTATTTCACATGAAAATGCCTTCACATATTATGCAAATTTAAAACTTAAACCTCAGAAACAGAGCAGAAACGGTGAATTCTGTCAGCACGATGTGTATTTTATACATGGTTTTGGCTAAGGGTGACACAGAATAATACTATGTGATGCTGATGTTTATTTCCTTCTCGCCTACGCGAAGCCGCTGTAGTCTATGGAGAAGTCAAGGACTTAGGCTCCTTCTCCTTTGAAGTTCTGCCATCCCGGTTCCATCACCCTCCTTCACGTGCCTAAGATGACTCATAACTCTCTTTACATTCTAGCCAGCAAGGAGCAGGGAAAAGGGGAAGGAGAGGGCGTGTGGCTGCCCTGTGAAGGAATGATCTAGAAGCGGCACAGCTCACTTCTACTCACATCCAATTCATCAAAACTTGCTCACAGGGTCACACCAGCAATGTGTGAAGCCAGGAAACGCTATCTTTACTATGGGCAAATAACAATGGGGAAACATATAATGATAGAAAAAGGACAAAATGGATTTTGGAGGCAATTAGCAATCTTTAATACAGATGTCAAAGGAAACTACAAAATATTTTCATTAAATATTAAATAATGTTTCACTGAGTGGATTAAGCTAAGTCAATATAAGATTTTTAATTTCTGTCTTTTCTTAAAGGAGAAAATATTAAAATAGATGCCAAAATACTTGAAAGGTAAGATTATATGAAATACTAAACATTTTCTAAACTAAAAAAGTAAGTATCTTTTACAAAATTAGTTCCACACATTTTTTTAGCATAAAATAGAAAATAAATACACACTAATAAGTTTAAATAATTTCACTCTTGACCCTAGGGCAAAATCTATCCTTCCTTGAGTCATAAATTTGTAAGAGAGAGATGATTATACATAAAATAAAAACTGAAATAATTTTACAAGTAAACTTTATTTTTCGCACAATCTACTTGATTTTGAAAAGAAACTGTAGGTCTAAGGTAGCTCAGCCCTGAGTCCAGAAAGGTCAGGGGAAGTTTTACACAATGTTCTCTAGGCACATTTCATGACATCGCCTACAAAGACAGTTTAAGAAGGTGAGAAAACATTTCAACCACAATGGAACAGAAGCTTCTAGGGAACCTTTATACCACATTTCTAGAACAGAAAATTTAATGTATATAATTAGTCACAATTCTTTTTAAGGTACAGCTTTCCTTCTTCCTAAATACAAAAACAATTTCAGTAACAATCAATATTGTTTGATCCCTATCTTCCCATGTAATAACTGCTGGTGAGATTCTGAAATATCATCCAAAGTAATGGGGAAAAAAATGTTAAACGTCAGTTCATGTAGCTCCCAAAATATGCCAGCTTTTAGAAAATACAAGTTACTTTTCTAATCTGGCTTTGCAGCTTAAGAAAAAAATAAACATGCTTGAATATACAGGTAAAATAAATGTAATGAATACTTTTTGTCCTTCCATAAAGATGTTTTGTCACAGTAAAGGCAGGAAGATCAACTCTCACACACAAAACTGCAGCTATCAGCTGGGTGTGGTGACTCTGCCTGTGATCTTGACTCTCTGGGAGGCCAAGGCAGGAGAAAAGCCTGAACCCAAGAGTTCAAGACCGGTCTAGACAACATGGTGAGACTCTGTCTCTCCAAAAAATCAAAACAAATTAGCAGGGTATACTGGCATGCATATGTATTCCCACCTACTTGGAGACTTGAGGCGGGAAGAGAGCTTGAGCCCAGTAAGTATAGCCTGTCGAGAGCTATGTTCATGTCGCTGCACTATACCCCAGACAACAGAGCAAGACCCTGTCTGTCTCCAAAAACAAAAAGCAGCAGCTATCTTTATAATATGAAGGAAGATCTCTAAAATCAAATTCTTCTATTTTTTCTCCCATATTATTATAATTTTGAAACATTTCTTTATATTTCTAGTTAATTATCCCACTGAAAGGGAAATTCCTGCTACTGAAAGTTATGATAAAAAGTGCAAATTATCTATTATATATATTTGAAGTTCTACCTTCAAATAGTTTTAAGGCGATATCTCATTTTACATGTAGTTAGCCAGCACATATATAAACCCAAGGATCCCAACTGTCAGATGTATTTTACTTACTTCCTTTTCACTAGAATTCTTACTCTGGGAATTCCAATACCTTAGGTGTTAAGAAACAAATGAGAACAAAGAAGAAAGGGTAATGTACGGTTCTTATCACACGTTCTACCCACTCCCCTGCCCCTGCCCCTTCCCCTGCCCCTGTCGCTTCCCCTGCCCCGGTAATGCATTGCTGCCAACATCAAAACATTTTGGAAGGCTGTGCATGGTATCATTACCTTATAAATCCCCATGAACCATGATGAGAAAAGCCTACTGTTAATAGAAAAAGCCATGGAATAGGCATCTAAAAATTGCCTAATAAGGTTGCCCATTGTTTACATGACAGACATTTAGATCATTGTACCCTGTACTTAATTTCCTAGCAGAAGCAATATTTCCTATGAAAGACTTTTCCTGTGTTGTATGTAATAATTTCCCCTGACTCAGCACTGTAAGGATCTGAATGTTTTTCTTCTGTTACAGGAAGTGTTGGTAACCCTGATATAGAATCAGTTTTATAAAGCATCATATAACAAGAAAGATCAGTCAGACTTAGTTATGAATGACAGGAGTCCGATTAAAAACTAGGTATTTTTGTTGTTGCCTCAAAAGACCAATTTCTGTATCTTAAAGTTTGTCTCCAATAAACAAACAACTTACAGTATAAGTTGTAAAGTTACAAAACAGTAAAACTGTTTATATAATTTTAGAAAAAGAGTTACTAGCGAGTATAAAGATCTACCCCCATGTAATGGAAAGCTTATCTAAAGAGTAGCACAAAGCGAAGTACAATGTCTATTTTTTCAGTTAAAGCACAATGAACAAAAACCACCAAATTTATGTCAAACTCTGTTCTCCAAAGTTGGTCAATTCATCATTCAGATATTAATTGATTGCACATTGTACTATATAGCATGTAGTCTAGCATAAATGTAAAGCTTGGGAACCACCAAAATGATAAGTCAGTAACACCAAACTTCTAAGTGAAGAACTTAACCGATGAGACACAGCTAACATGAAATATCCAAAATGCAAAACCTTGTCATTTAAATACGAAATTGCAGTGGTACACAGAGTACCTTCCTTTCTTGTTTTTTTTTTTTCTGGTACATACTTCCCCCAAACCAGATCATAAACCTAACCATGCTTATGGTTGAAAAATCAGAAGAGCAGAAGAGAAAGCATACAAAAAGGAAATCACAGTCCTCCAATTCCTATCCCGCTGAGATATCCAGCACTAAAGAACCACAATACAATATGCTTTCACATACTTCTAAGCTAGGCACATACTCCCATTCCTTTAAAATATCTTCCATGACATCCTGCCTAGATCTCCCACCTTAGCATTAGCTCAGGCAATAGTTCAAATACATTCACCCACTGAAAGCATTCTCAGATCCCCAGATGGGCTCAAATGCCATCCTCCCTGAGTCCTGAAAATTCTAAGCTTCCCTCAAGTAGAAATGGACACCTGAAGCATCAAGATATGACTGTCGCTACACCACCAACTACGATGTTCTGACAAACAGTCAAAGCTAAAACATCCTTAAGTTCTAGCACTTGATTATTCAGCAAATGCTTCAGGAATGAGAACGTCAATTATACTCGGAAAGACAGTTAAAATTAGTGGAGGGAGAAAAGAAATCATCTGAAAGCATTCACAGTACTAACTGTGACAACCCATTTGATAGGATGGTCAAAGAAGACCCATCTGAGGAGGTGATATTTATGCTTAGATCCTTATCCCTCCCCTAAATATATGTAGAGTCAAAAGAAAAACTTTACAGGAAGGGAAAGCAATTTGGGGAGGCAACAAGGTATAACATACCCTAGAACTGAAATCAGACAGGTGAGGCTGAAGTTTAAATGTTATTCAAGAGTAAGCAGGAAAGTAACACACTATGACTTTTTTTTTTTTCGAAACCCAGTCTCCCTCTGTCACCCAGACCTGACTGAGTGCTGTGCTGCAATCTCAGCTCACTGTAACCTCTGCCTCCTAGTTCAAGAGATTCTCCTGCCTCAACCCCCTGAGTAGCTGGGATTACAGGTGCCTGCCGCCAAGCCCAGCTAATTTTTGCATTTTTAGTAGAGACAGGGTTTCAACATGTTGGTCAGATTGGTCTCAATCTCCTGACCTCATGATCCACCCGCCTTGGTCTCCCAAAGTGAGGGGACTACAGACATGAGCCACTGCCCCTAGCCCACATTACGTTTTTTAAATTATTTCAAATTAAGGTAACAAAATAAAGCTATACAGAGAGATACTGAACAGTTAAGAAAAGAAGGTTGTGGCCAAAAAGCTAGTCAAAGTCGTTTCAGGTTGATACAACAGACAATAAAAAAACTTTAAATTATTATAAAAATATAGCTGGTATAATATAATTATTAAACCAATGGATGAAAATTTTTTCAAGAAAGTAAGGTAATGCCTGAATACTTACTATTCACCTGTTTCATGAAAAGAGATGTGTACCATAAAAATATTCACATATATAACATACAACCCATATACAACCAAGAAACTACCCCAATAGCACCTTTGCTACAGGAATTTTGAAATTTTAATTTGCATTAAGAAGAAAATATAACATGAGTTAGGATACACAACAAACATGAGGCTCCAATTACGTGCTTCTCAGTAAAACTTTTACATCTGAGAATCTTTAGCAGTTAATGTAACAAATAACTATGTGGAAAGTGGTTTTACTTGTAATTCTGATACTTTAGTTCTATGCAAAAACAGATTCTAGACACTGGTTCTAATTATGGATCAGCAGGTAAGAGAATGATGCACGTGGCTGTAAGACCCTTTTCATCCTTTCTAAAATGTCACATGAAAATATAATCCACAGCTGATTAAAATAAACACCTCTGGACCATACCGGATTGACAGGTCCAGCTTAAGTTTTTCTGGCTTTATCAGTATTAAAATTCTCCTTCCATCTCCAGGAAGAACACAAAACTGAACAAGGCAATAACGAACTATCAACATCTCTTACCCATGTATAGGTCTAACAATGCCTGCCAGGTTTTACAGTGCTCACTAAAGGGGAGGTATCTCAAGACGAGTGCGTATCGACCCTTCATTCCTTCAGTGTGTATTAAGTACCTACTCCACGTTGGAAATGAAGTAGGCACTGTGGTGAGGGTGGTGAGGAAAATGAAGAAATAGAAAGTGTGGCAGGTACTGGAGAGAACAGAGCGGAGTACCATGAGACAAAACAATGTGTGGACACATTTAAGGATAGGTCAGGGACGGCCTCTCTGAGGAAATGGCATTTAAGTTACGATACGAAGGGTGTGTTAGGTAGCTGGAAAAAATTCAGACACATGAAGCTCAGATCCGGAGGTTTTAGAGCCCTGAAAAACTGAAAAATAATGTGAGTGGATGAAGAAGGAAGACCCGAGGGAGAGTGTCGTGAGATGAAGCTAGCGAGGTAGATGATGAAGAAAGATGAATGATAAACTCTTCAGATGGGTAAATCACGATTTTTTGTATTAGTACTTTTCTTTTCTTTTTTTTTTGAGACGGAGTTTTGCTCTTCTTACCCAGGCTGGAGTGCAATGGCACGATCTTGGCTCACCGCAACCTCCGCCTCCTGGGTTCAGGCAATTCTCCTGCCTCAGCCTCCTGAGTAGCTGGGATTACAGGCACGCGCCACCATGCCCAGCTAATTTTTTGTATTTTTAGTAGAGACGGGGTTTCACCATGTTGACCAGGATGGTCTCGATCTCTTGACCTCGTGATCCACCCGCCTCGGCCTCCCAAAGTGCTGGGATTACAGGCGTGAGCCACGGCGCCCGGCCTTGTGTCTAGGTTATAACCTTGTTTCTAGGTTATAACCATCACAGTTTCCATGATCATATGATCTTGAATAACGAGAATGAATTTGAAGACCAGCAAATAATGCAATTCATTCAACAGCAAATAATGATAACTCATTCTGCATGATTCTGAAGAACATTTGAGAATCCTGCTTCAGGGAGAATAAGCTGAAGGCAGAACAAATCTCTCTCTCTGAGACAGACAGGATTATCAATTTCAGTAATCAGTTAAAACTCAGATAAAATTAAAGACTTTATTATAAGAATAAAAACCAGGAACTTTCACTTTTTTTTACAACTCATTTGGCTTCTCTGAAGATATTTTCTCTTACTGCTTCCAACCAGCTTTGTTTTCTGAATAACAAATGCTGTTAAAATTTATTTCCAGTCCTTAGAGGCATTATAAGTACAAATGAGTTTAAGTCTTGTTTGAAAAGAACCCATATTCTTAGGTATCCTCCTTATAATTTCTTTTATATCACTTAACATCGATAATAATTTAGATTATATCTGTTCTGAAATCTTGGAATATAAATTTTAAAATGAAAATTCCAAACTTCATATAACAGTTTCTTCAGAGACACTTAAACAATCACTGAAGATCAGTATCCCAAGGGAATTAGAACCTGATAATTTAAGTAAACCCTTTCATTTAAAAAAAATTTGAGAGTAACTGTTTTTCCAAATCTTAAGGTTGTCAAGTCCAGAATTAATCTGCCCTCTGAAAACTAACCTCTATCTAGCCTGTTTTACTATTAACATATTTTTAACTGCAAAGAGATCACTAATTCAACATCCTTAAAAAAATATATCAATCACAATTTCCTGGGGTGGGGGTGGGCAGTTGAGGCAGTGGATGAGAAGCTATTGGTCAAAGGTTACAAACTTTCAGTTAGACAGGAGACGTGAACTCAAGAGGTTAATAACCCCTGTAATCCCAGCACTTTGGGAGGCCGAGGTGGGTGGATCACGAGGTCGAGAGATAGAGACCATCCTGGTCAACATGGTGAAACCCCGTCTCTACTAAAAATACAAAAATTAGCTGGGCATGGTGGCGCGTGCCTGTAATCCCAGCTACTCGGGAGGCTGAGGCAGGAGAATTGCCTGAACCCAGGAGGTGGAGGTTGCTGTGAGCCGAGATTGCGCCATTGCACTCCAGCCTGGGTAACAAGAGCGAAACTCCGTCTCAAAAAAAAAAAAAGAGGTTAATAACCGTGTACTGTATACTGAAAATTGCTAAGAGGACATATTTTAAGTGTTCTCACCAGTTTTTTAAAAAAAAGTATGGGAAGTAATGGCTATGCTAATCATCTTGATTTAGCCATCCCACAATGTATACATATACAGAAGCATCATGTTGTACAACCATAAATGTTACATGTCAATTTTAAATAAAGAAATAAAGCATGACAGAAGTCAAAAATCAAAAACAAAATCTTGCCCTCTGTACATAAAAATGAACTCAAGTATTCAAAAACAAAACATGAAGGACTAGGTTCAACTCTGACAATGAAAACACAGAGTACATAGGGAAGACCTGCACTGCTTTTACCTGGCTGACTTCTAGAAAAACTGTTCTCAAAACTCCTAACATATAGGGCTTTCACTGAGAACCCAACAAATTCCTTCTCTAGTTGTACACAGGAGGTGGCATTGTTCCAATTAAACAATTGTTAACTGCTACTTAAACCAACACAAGAGCTAAAAGAAGCACAAATATACTTGTTATTTTTTCTAAGTGTATACCAACCAAAGAAAGTTGGTTTTCAATTGTAACTTTACTGCTGCCATATCACAAGATACTCTATATTCTTCAGAAATGCTGTAATCTCAAAGGAAAAGATTATCCATGGGACCTTTTATTGGAGGCTTTTCTTGTTTACCAGTTAAACTATGACTTCATGTTATCCCAAGGCTAACAAGGTATACAAACTATGTATGTAACATTTCAACTACAGGACAGTCTGCCTTTCACATATCACTTATTAACCTCCACGAACTATTAGCATCAGCCATTTTTCAAGGCTCTTTCATTTTAACTGTAAAAAGGAACTGCTTTTTCCAGGTTCTTCAGGATTCTTTCCACTGATGAAAAGCAGCATGCAATTTTACAAAGAATAACCCAAAAAAGTTTCCAGTTATGAATGTATTTTCCTATACCATGAATAGTCCTAAAAACCAGCTTCAATTTGAAAAGAGTAACTCTGAAGTCAGATTTCACAGAAATCCTTTCGTGAAAACTGAAGAACTGGATGTTGAATGATGTGTAAAACTACTATCTCAGAGTGAGGAAATGTCCAGGGAAGCTGTGGGAAATTAGAAATTATCACCATCAAGAAAAATGAACACCAGCTTAGTAGGAAGCACAGGGGAGGACATCAGGAGAAATTTTAAAATCTTTAACTCAACCAACTTGAATCTGAAACCCAACTTAGAAATGTAAAATAGTATGATTTAAAATTAAACAGAAAAATTATTTTACTCTAAGTCACACTGAAACCCAGTAAAATGTTTACACTCTTAAAAATAAAACCTACTAGCTCCAGATTAACTAAGTGCAGTGGATTGCTAACATATTAAAATACTTGGTGTACATTCTGCTTCTTTCTAAGCTTCAATGACTTGCAGTGAATTGCAAGCTTCCTAAAATAACATCTAATTAAAATTCTTTACAGCAGTTTGAGATTGCAGTACAGCAAATAAAGTCCTACTCTCACCTTGTTTACTTGCCATCTGTCTCTCTCTTAAATGTCAAGTACAAAGCATGCTAAAAGAATTCCAGTTATTTAGGCTTTCCCGTTATTTTAATCCCACATAAATGACAGTCTACAATAAATGCATACAAAGGAGAATTAAACTTGCTGCTGGTAAAGATGCCACATATACAGTAGAGGAAGTAAATAAAGAATAGTTACATAATGGCATGTTATCTGGGACACAAGACAGCCACACTAATCTTCAATATAAAGGTTACCTTGAGTGATTAGTGGTAAACATTGTTTGCCTTTTGTGTCTCACCTATAAAGCTTTACTTCACAACCTTAAGACATTAAGGTTGTGTCTCACCTATAAAGCTTTACTTCACAACCTTAAGACATTAAGTTGTCTTGATAAAGATGCAGGAAGACTACCATGTTACACAACTCTCAGGGGTACCACTTCTCTTGGACAGCAAAAAGGTCAAGACGGATCTGTCTAGTACACCTTTGCTTCACGAATGGTTTCTGAAATCAAATGACCCTCTCAATGAAGTCCAGCAGCCCCATCCTGTCCTTCCAACACACCTAGATAAAAATAATTTAGCATAGTTATCTGTGTCTAATATGATCTCCCAGGAAATGAAGTGTGGATTTGGGAGTGTCCCTAATCTTGCTATAATAAATAAAAATTAATTGTGTAAGATGATCCAGATAAATTTCAAAAAGTAATTCAAGGAGGTTCCCAAATTAGTTTGGGGACATACCATGAGAACCCTGTAGAGGCAATTATGAAATAAGAGTATATCTTAGGGGCAGGGTTACAAGTAAAAAAAGCTATTTCACAAATACTTAAGGGCAAGTTTCAGTACCACAGTATGGCCTGAGAAATAGGGCAAATGTGATGGTCTCTTACGTGAAGGGATAATGGCCAACTAAAATGGTAAAGTTGAGATTACTGACATCCCACACTAGTTAACTTACAAAAACACACAAAGCCTCCCCCACCTTGGTCTAGTGAGTCAAAACAAACTGCTGACAAACCCCAAGAGCAAGTGAGGGGGCGCAACAATAATACACAGCGAGAACACACATGCCTCTGTTTTCCTGTCAAGGCTAAGTCTGATTAGTTGATGTAAGAAAACAGCAATTCCTTTCTTTAAAAGCCCTGCCTACATATTCAAAATATCTCAGATGTCCCTCAGAGCTGCTATGTCCACATCAAAATAAAACAAGACCAAAAAAAAAAGAAAAAGAAAAATCATTTACACCAGATCCAACCCTCCAGCCTTTATTTTAAAAGGAAAGAAAAAGGGATAGCAGTTACGCGACATGTAAATACAAAATAGGCTTAGCTAAAATTTAAAGACTACTTTTCAAGTTTGGAAATCTTTATCTGTATCAAGGAACTCCATCAACAAGGACACAAGACAATTCTCACAATAAGACTTAAAAAAAAAAAACTGTGCACGTGTATTTATGTACTCCCTCAACAGTCCTGCATAGTGTAACAACCATCTGCTGCACAGCAAGCTCTCCAGAGGATGAAACACTTCTGTCAATAACACGTACCAAATGAAACTGGACTATTCATGTCGAAAGCATAGATTTTTGGAGGATTCCCCAGTTGCTAAAAAGTCTTGTGTATTCACAGTCGTAAGTACAACACAGCACAGAAACAAAAACAGTCTTTGAAGAAATGTTAATATAAGAATAAGAGGAAGTGAAAACATTCATTGGAGCTCAGATATAGAACTAATAAGTCAATAAGAAAGCTGTAACATATGCTCGTTGCTTTGAGTAGTGTGTGAGAGCAGGCAGAATGACGAAGCTGTGAATGTTTCAGGGATTTATTTACAGGTTCTAAGTATGGCTACAAGGACACTCCATTAAAGAAGTACTTGTAAACTAGTAACTCCATGAACTCTGTCCAAGAATGCTACTATTGTAAAGCTATTTTGAGAATATATAGTTGCTTTAAAATACAATATTTATAATTAAAATATAAATAATAATGCTATTACTGTCCTCATAAGCATTTTCTTTTCTTCTAAAATCACTCATTGCCAAATTTGAAGAAGCTGACATTCAGAGGGTACCTACAAGCCTAAAAACAAGCCTTCAGACATTTCAACACTCTCCAGTAAAACATCTCCCTTTTGTCTCCCTCCAGGCCCCAGTAGTTTGTAACCTAGGAATCAATCAGGATTTTCAAATCATCCAATAGAAATCTAAAGAAATAATCAATATCATTATGAGTGTTTGCCACGTATAAAGCACTGTTTTGGATACCATGGGAGATACAGAAGAGAAGTGAGTTTTGTTTTTAAAAAAATTACAATGAGACATTTAAAAGGACATGGCTTATCATGATTTTTTTTTCTATCGCTTAGGGTGGGGTTCAGTGGCATGACCTTAGCTCAACGTAGCCTCAACTTCCTTGGCTCAAGCAATCCTCCCATGTCAGCCTCCAGAGTAGCTGGGACCACAGGCATGCGCCAACACAGCTGGCTAATTTGTTTTATTTTTTGTAAAGATGGGGTCTCTCTATGTACCCAGGCGTCCATCACCATTTTAAAAAGATAATACTTGACAATGTATCATTAACTGCCACATGAAAGGCCTTGATAAATGCTATGGTTGGAAGAAAAAGACACATTTTGCCTAGAATGATCAGATAATCAAGAGCCAAGATGGGCACAGGGATGGAGTGGGAGCATTTTAGCAATGCCAGTAAATAAGAAAGAACATCTGCATAAAAAGGAAACAGGAAAGTGAGAAGAAAGGGGTAGGATAAAAGGCTGGCAAGCAAAGGTAAATTGTAAGGATAGTGATTAGGTTAATCTCAAAAAAAACATAAAAACAGAATTGCAACCCATCTTCCACAACAAAACTCCTTTAAACACCTTACAGAAATGTAACCTTCTTGGTGATTCTTTAAGTGACTTATGACTGGGAGTGGATTCCTCCGGTAATGTAAAGGAAGCTTAGTAAAATAAAAAGATGTTTGAACACATCCAGGATTCTGTCCCCGCCTGTGCCACCTCAATGGTCCTTGATAATCTACCACATAAAAGGACGGAATTTGACTCATGCGGACTCTGAAAGCAGACAGAATGTCAGAAACTGCTAGAGCACTATTTACCAATATGTATGTGCAGATCCCAACTGGTAAATTCAGGAGGCATTACATAAAATCTGGGAATCTGTAATTAATGACCATTTCAGAGGATTAGAACGCATCTGACCCATAGAACATGCAGGAAAGCCACTAGATTAAATGCTTGTCAGACATTAGTGGCATATCTTGTGTTAAAAACAAAAACCAAAAAGGCCTAAATCTGTTTTAAAACGATTGTATACATCAGAATACTGAGACAGGAAACATTAGTTTCATAGAGCTTCAGCTATCCGTCATTGACTCCCTACCATTTTATCACCTTTAGCTGATCACAGTGGTGACTCACAGAGCACTGCTGGCAGAGACAGGATAGAGGCGAAAACAGCAAAAATAAAAAAGTATTTAAATTTTTTAAATGCCAAGTTTTTAAGACAGTTATGAAAATGATATCAATAGTGCAGGAGTCAGCAAACATTTTTCAATATAGGCCCAGAAAAAAAGTGTTCAGCTCTGTGGGCCTACTCACCTCTGCCACTGTATCCCATAGACAGTGAGTAAATAAATGAGCATGGTTCTGCCACCGAAAATTTACTTTCAGAAGGAAATACAACCTGGGTTAGGCTCACAGTCTGTAGTTTACCAAGTGTTGATATAATAGGGAAAAAAGTGTTGTGATAAATTATCAACTTTAAAGTTTCAGTTGCTTTATGGAAACGTATTTTTTACATACACCACTGCAATGAGAACAAACTAAAATTTGTATTAAAAAGGAAAAAATTCGCACAAAATTTGGTAAGGAGAATTTTCTTTAGGACTTGTATCCATTCAAACCTAATTTAATCAGATAAATGAAATCCAGCTGACCAGTATGAAAATCTTTAGTCGAATTAAAACTTTCTGAAATCTCTGAAAAAAAGAATAAAATGGACAGCTTTACACATTGTTACAATCATAGAAAATCAATACGCCCTACATAAACCTTCAGAACCAAACCTGAAGTGTTTTCAGCCTCTGTAAAATGAGCTGAGATGCTTTATTATTATTACTAACATAGTTCAGAAAAAAATCTAGGTAATCTTTATTTCCTTTTTAAAAATCCGTGCTTATCAAGACAAACTAAATGCTTCAAAATGCACAAGCAATATTTCACACACATATATATTCAAACAGAAAGTGAGAAAGGAAGAGATATTTACCGAAAAAGGTATGCTTGAAAAATAAACCTTTAAAAAGTCTTTCTGAATTTAACTAATGAATACAAGCATCTTGTTAGGGAAAAGAAAAAAGTTGCATCGAATGACCAGATGACATACAACATTAATACTGGTTTAATGAGAAAAAAACAGTTCATTTTCACAACCATAAAAATGTGCTAATTGTTCCAGTGAGTCCTCCCGAAACAAAGTTGAAAAAGGCATTACAATTCTGATACCCTTCATGGCAACAGCTGCAGGCTCAGACATGCCAACTGGTAATGAGACTTCATTTACAAATATATCGCACATGAATATTATATGTATACTCCACCGTCAAGTCATGGAACCTCCAATCTATTTAGCTTCTCCACATTAGGAAAATGGAATTGGACTACCTGGTGCTCATCTCTGAGGTTTAGACACTGATAATGAAGATGTATTTATCATTCTTTCAACACATAATTTCAACCTTCCTTACTTACTGAACCAATTATTTCGGTCTAAACCTAAGGTTACAGTAGTCAAAGTTAAAAAACGAATGAAGTATTACTTAAGAAGAAAATAGAATCGTCTTTCTTCTCTTCAAAGGATAATGAGCTTGAAATAAACCACTTTATAGAATCATTCCTTCTTTAATTACTAAACGTTTTTTTTTTCCTAGAATGCAAACGATAATAAAAAATGTGGGCCAAGTGTGGTGGCCCATGACTGCAAGTACAGCACTTTGGGAGACTGAGACGGGCAGATCACCTGAGGTGAGGAGTTCGAGACCAGCCTGGCCAACATGGTAAAACCTCGTCTCTACTAAAAATAGAAAAAAATTAGCTGAGCATGGTGGCATGCACCTGTAGTCCCAGCTATTTGGGAGACTGAGGCAGGAGAATCACTTGAACCTGGGAAATGGAGGTTGCAGTGAGCCAAGATCATACCACTGCACTCCAGCCTGGGCAACAAAGCAAGACTTCATCTCAAAAAAAAGAAGGAATAAAACATGTTTACAATACAAACTTTCCACAGTTGTTCTGGAGATCACATTATTTCATATATATGTGAGATTTCTAATATACACGTTAGATATATCATATACATAGTTTATCATATACATTAAAATGGCAGAACCCAAGATTTTAAGCTTACTAATAATCCAAAATAGTATAATACTATCAATAACCTTACTCTTAAGTGGCATTCAAAACTAGAACATGAGACACAATTGTGGTTTTTAAGAAAGAACAGAACATAAATATTTTGGGGAAACGTCTCTGTAGGTCTCTCGTATTTTTGCACGTCTTGCAACCAGACACCGATAGCCTTTCAGATTATCTTTCAGGAACATTTGTTTAGCAAACAGCCTTAGATAATACAGATAATGTTTTCCTCTGGAAAACAAACAAAAACAAGTTTATAGTCCAGTTCAATAAAGATAATGTCTCCTTCCAGGGCAAGGGTCAGGTAGGTTTACTGTCCATTATAAAAGATTCAGGGTCCTTAGGCTTGGGGTTCATCTGTAATGTCAGCCACTGCACATGCAGGTGTCTCCTGCCCTTTATACTGCCCTGTAGAAAATGAGGGTTGGCAACCTGGTACAAAGGATGACACCTTGCCTAATGCTGTCCCTGTGACTAACAGTTCATTTTTCCTGACTAAATATTCTCTTGTCTTCCACCAGCACTGAAAGTATGGCAAATGAGCTTCAGGTTCTTCATTGTTCTTGACAATACATTTTTAAAGAAATATGCCCTCATGCCAAGTTATACCATGTTTAAATAAATAGTGTCTGTGGATATCTGGCTATCTCTTTCAACAATTTAGACTGACTAAATAAATATGCTTTTTCCCTTGCCTTCCTTTACTATGGAGGCTGAAATTTCAAAGTTTCAATATACCACTACCTTTGTAACCAGTCGTGACCCAGTGGCCTAAATAATACCAAAGAGTATATACTAGAGGAAGCAAGTGGGTGGAAAGGTACTGAGACAGCTTTTCAATGCAAGATAAGAAGAAGACAGACATGTGTGGAGCTGCCCTTCCCCTTTCCTGTCTTGTAGCCATAACAAAATATGAAGCTGTAGCAGGAATTCTACAATTCTGAAGGGAACAGAATGACGATAAATCCCAACGTGATAAGGAAAGGGATCACAAGCCAGAAAGAGCCTGGGTCTCTGACAGCATTGTATTGTTAGATGGGTATTGTTACTTTTAGCCAACTTATATACTCAGTCTGTGTTGATGAAACTTATATGTGATACAACTTATATGCCGGATCTGTGTTAATAAAATAGTTTTAAATTTTTACTGTCCAAAAATTAATTGGTACTTTAAGCCAAGGGCTAGCAAAGGACCACCCAAATTTTTGTAAATAAAGTTTTATCAAAATACAGTCATGCCAATTAATTTACAGACTGTCTATGTCTGCTTTCTTAGTACAGAGGCAAAGCTGACTAATTGCCCAAGACCATCTGGCAAAATCTAAAATATTTACTATCTGGCTCTGTACAGTTTTCTGATCCATGTTTTAAACCATTCAACACACCACTTTTGGAAAATCATTTACTCCTGTTTAAACTACAATTCTCAAATTGATTTCCTAAAATTTGAATCGAAATCATGTTTAATACTTAATATTTTAATACTAAAGACACAATGAATGTAGTGTGGCCTTCTCTATACCACCAACATGGAAAACACTTCCCAATTATTTCTTCTTTATGTGCAATACAGTAAACTTTATAAACAGATTTAATAAGTTATAATTAACTATTCTAATTAATCCTCCAGAGATTATCATAAAATTAAAGAAAACAGGGATTGTTCAGAAATAGCCAGGGCTATTAATATTATAAATGTAAATTAGATCTACATATTTGTTATTAATAATTTCTAAAGAGAGATGGCATCTTACACATTAAAATCAGTAATATTATAAAAAGTTACTTATAAATTCAATTAGATCAATAAATATAAAAATGTATTATTGGTAAATGTAGAATTCATCATGTTTTCCAATATATTTATAAAAAGTAATCCATAAATAAATTAACCATTCATTACACACCTGAAAAAAACTCATTTGACCTACAGACCTTTACAAAAAATAATTTTAAGAAATTTTGTTTGGTATTATATTCTACTAATCCAAGTTTTTCAGACTTCCATGACATGTTCTAATGAGTTTCAACTTTCTTCCCTCTTTAATGTAAATGTACACTGCCATATTTGGTCACTGTAAGGGACTGAACGGTGTCCCCTACAAAGATAGTTTTAAATTCGAACCTCAATCCTACCTGTCAATATGACCCTGTTTCAAAATAGTGTCTTTGCAGCTGTAACGAAGTCAAGATGGGGTCATAAGGGCAGGCCCCGATTCAGAATTACTGGTGTCTTTATAAGACGGAAATTTGAACACGGACACACATACACAGAGAACACTGCGATGACAGAGCTGAGAAGGGACTTTCACTGCCACAGGCTAAGGAATGCCTGGAGCTACCAGAAACTGAAACAGACATAGAAGTTACTTATTCTGGAGGGTTCTGAGGGGCATGGCCCTGCTAGCAGACACCTTGATTTTGGATTTCTTATATCCTGAAATGTGAGAGAATAAATTCCTCTCATTTAAGTCACCCAGTATGTGGCACTTTGTTACGGCAGCCCAAAGATACTAATACAGTCACATATTTGTGATTACATGTGACAGTAGTATATCATAGTCACATGATCAGATGCTTAAACTAATCCATTCCAATAGGACATCTAAATTATCTGTCAGTTTAATTCGTTCTTCAATGTTTCCATGAACAACAGAGCCTCAATCTCTCTTTATTATTAATCTATAAAGGCTCTTTTTGTAATGATTTTATGCATGCTGTTTACAGAACATCTATGAACATGTGATGTATACATGTATACCAAACAAAAACGCATGCTCAAACAATAAATTGGAAGAGACGAAAGATTAATATTAAACTGAATGGTTACGAAGAACTTCACATCAAAACAGTCAGATATGAATACTATTTTACACCCTACCCAATTAGCACTGAATCTGTTTGGATTCTTGGAAATTCCACTTGTTAAATCACTTTGGAAAAACACAATGTTTTGGGGCTAGATTTCCATGCACTCTTTAGGGTATAAGGTTATCATTGTAGCTTGTCTGTTTTATAAACAAACTTTAATTTAGCTTTGTAAGAAACTGCCAAAGGAGCTTTCTCTAACTAAATAACAACTCTGCCACTTGAAAGACATCATTCATCAACCTTCTTTGTGGGAGTATTGTTATTATGAAACTAAAAGCAGGCATTCTTTCTTGAGTGCTTCTGGATTTTAATTATCAAATTTTAATGTCACCAGATATTTACTGAAAGGAAAACATCAATTTTAATAAGCTACCTAAGACTGAAAAACATAAAAGGGATTCCACCGCAAAATCAAGTTCACTTGAGTCTTGTGAGTTTGCTTACTGTATATAATACAATCAATATCATTCTCAGGAATGGATAAGCATTTAGCAAACTCTCATCTGTGGGGGAAAAAATCTCCAATTTTACTATCCAACTATCATGTGTATAACGTATAATCTGATTTCGAAGAAATTAAAATACTTGCGATAAGTTTTAGTCACTAAGAAACCAGGAGATGGGGCTGAATGGTATTAACATGGGGCCCCCCAAAAAAAAGAGTAAATAAATGAAATAAACAGCAAATAAATGTACTGCAAGTAAGCATTTTATTAAAATTTAAAAAGCTAATGGTGGAATTCATTTTAATTACATCTAAATAATTGTTTTCTTTTGTATTTTGTAAATTATACCCTAGTGCGGAAACTGCTATTAAAAAAACAAACAAACAAAAAACCTTTCACTTTTCACTGAAAAATCAACAAGAAAATTACATTGTACTAGTTAGCTAAGCAGCAGGAGTGTAGTTAGCCAAATACATAGGGCCATAAAGTCCTTAACAGTCAAAGACTCTGCAAGCTCTCACCTGCCTTCCCTAACAGACTCCCTTTGTTTAACTTTGAAAACATTTGTCTAAATACCTTTCTTGTGTCCTCTACTTTCACAGTGTGTTAAAGAAATGAGCCCCTTCATTTCCAAACTTCAGAAAAGTCTATTCACTTCACTCAGATGCTTGAAATATGCATGAAAACATTCTCATCAAGACTAAATAAGCTTTTTATTCATTTACAATAAATCAATCTCAGAAGATTTTTCAAACTTTCCAAAGCAAATTCTACTTCCTATCTGGCAGACATACTCCTATATAAGAGATTGATGACTATTTGTCTTCTGAATCCAAGTTAAAAATTATTATTTGGAAGTATCAGAAATTCCTGTTTTCATTCCTCTGGTTTTCCATTTAAATGGAAAAAATGCCTTGAATACAAATATAGAAAAAATTAATGAGTAAATATGTTTATATCAAAATACTTGTGTTCAAAAGAAATCAGTTGCCTATTCTGATTTATTTAGAAATATTTTCTACTTGCGACTTGTCCTTTCTCCTTATTAAGTTCAAACTATTGCAATTTTTGCCATTAGTTAAACAAAAAAGGAGAAGCAGAAAAACTAGGTTAATTTTTTTAATTTAAAATAATTTTAACAATGAATATAAGCCATTCTCTTTCATGTATCATTAAATATACATTTCATGGAAAGATATCCAATATAGTACAATTTATTGATGAGACAAACCTTTTTAAGATTAATTCTCTTACAAATATTATAACAAAAACAATATTTTTACCAGAAACTACTACTGCAGTTGAAAAATTAACAGACTGAGGTCACAACAGTAACATTTAGTCTGAAACAACTTAATTTTCATTTTGTAATGTTGAAATGCCTAATGTGAAAATGTTATAAATACCGAGAAAATAATTTAATAACAAAAATGTAGATTGGAGTCAGGAAGCCAACCAAACTTACAAAGAACACTGAGAGCAGAAACGGCATAAGAGCATGAGATTTCCTGGCTCCACAACCCTGTGCTTAGTTAAACAGCACTTTTTTCATTTTCTTCTCACAATATACAGAGCTATGAGAAAATATGGAACTTGATGAAACACTATAAAAAGCCCATTAACCTGTGAGGTCCAGTAATTATTAAAACTACCACTTAAAGCACAAATTGTACATACAGATCAGTCTCTGAAAACTCATGAGAACTTGCAAAACTATTTCAATGCCCATGCTATCAACATCTGTATACATATAAATTTAAGCATTTAAATTAATACTACTTTATTCTTTACTCAACACAATGATGTCATACAGTAATACAAGGAAAGAAAGTAGGTTTGTTTGCTGTTTTTTTGTTTCTTTGTTGCTCTTGTTATTGTTGTGGCTGTTGCTGTTTCAGACTCAACTTTTAACCATGTATTCTTAATATATCAGTTGCAAAATGTTTTTTGGTACACTATCTTGTCAATTACCAAGACAATTGTAAACAGAAAGCATAGGGAACTGCAGTCTTTTAAGTGGAAAGGTTCTTAATTAATGTAGCAGATTACAAATTATTCTTTGTTTAGCCAAATAGTCAATGGAGAAAAGTATTTCTGCCTGATGCTCCCGAAGCCTTTTACATACAGGCTAGCTTCTTCTAGCGCTAACTTTTCTATGTCAAAATACTTTCTTTTTATTAAACCTTAATCATATGAATATTATTCTACAAAACATGTAACACTCCACCACACACACACACAAACACACACACATATACACCACACACACACACAAACACACACACACACACAAACACACACACACACACACTCCATTTTGTCATTTATTTTTTATACAACACTGGTATATAAGGCATGATTCAAGGGTTCTGAAATGACATTAATGTTAAGGCAACATCTATTTCCCTCTCTGGCCAGAGCTTTCATTAATCTTTATTTTCTTCACAGTTTATCAAAGGTACAGCCCTTTTTTTCCACCTCAGTTGACTTTTTTTTTTTTTTCCAGTGGTTTTCTAGCAGCTTGTGGGAGGAGAAAATGAGTTGTAGCACCCTGGCTCACTCAAGCAGTTCAAAACTAGGGAAAATCTGAGTACCCTTCGGCTATCATCTCTGAGTGTTTTAAAAAACACAGTGGCCAACACAACACCAGACCTTGCAGAGCAGCTGATTAATACATACTTTTCAGATGAAATATATTTTACTATTAAAATAGTTAACGAGGAAACCGTCAAATTATAGAATAAAAGTGCCAATTATACATTTGTGAGCACTGACAACCTTCAAATCCCATATTTGCTTATGCCACTGAAAGTTTAAGCAATATAAGATAAAGTTTATCCTTTCCTCTGTGCTTCAAACTGTAGACTTCTCTATGTTCCCTACCCTCTGTCCACACGTATAAACACACACGCAAACTTTATGCTTGCCAGAAACCATTGAATTACTCTTCCCAGAAATGCCAGCTCAGAATGGTTTAGACACCCAGCTGGAGGAGCACCAACTCAGTGTGACATTCAACTCTTTGCAGAAAAAGAGAAAGAGAGAAAAAGAATAAAGAAAACAAAACAAAAAATACCACCAACAACAACAATTTCAGAAACATGATACAAAAGATGGAAGTTTACTGTGTCAGTCAGAGGAGGCAGGCAGCGGGCTCATGCCTTTTCCCTACTAGAAATCATTATCTACTCTCAAGGAAAAAGACTTTCATTGTGCCCTAAATATCTATTTCAGTAGCATATACAACTATCTAAGTATAATTTCTACCTCTCTCCTTCTACATAGAACCTAAGTAACTCGAAAATGTATTGAATGTCATTTACTATTTATTTTTCTATTTATTGTATTTACATAAAATTGCTTTAGAATTTATCCTACTCATTCATCATTAACAATCAATTAAAAATTTTAAAAAGCAGTCAGTTCAGAATTGAGACCTAAATTTTTTCTCATTTACCCTTACATTTAGAACAATTCCACATTTATTGTTGACATGACAGAGATGAAGGAACATTAAAATACATGTTTTGATTGATGTGCATTTTAATGTGTACTCATCCTTAGACAATTTCTTCAATAAAGTGGGCAGGATCACATGAGATAATACTGATTAAGTCAACTGACACCAAATTACTGTTTCTACTATTACCATCCTTCATTTTTAGCTCAATTATAGTAATGTCCCTAGTGAGTTACTTACAGAATCAAAGAAAATATTCTTCAGTGAATTTATAATATTCCCAGTAACCAGTGTTGTCATACATATTAGGTGGAGTCAGTCTACTAATCCATATACTTTGCGGCCTAACTACTTTTGATAGTTTTGCTTATATAGAAACATTTCATGACAGGCTTTTAAGTTTTGACAGGTAATATATAGATTTTCATAGATTATGATAGATCTCATATTGCTGACTATTCACAAGGAGGCCACTCTGTAAATGAAAACATGCTAAGGAAGACTCTTCCATGTTCTGTAGAGCAAAACGCCCCAGAGCTCTGTGTGCAATGCTACACTTTAGATTCTGTTTGCCTTTGGAATCGTAAGGGAACCTAGAAGTGAATGTGGCCAAATACATTACTAGAAAAAGAAACACAAATCAAAAGTTTATGTGCCTGTTACAGTGTACCAAGAATGGCACATTATTATGAAACATTTATCAAATGTAAATTCTGCATAAACACAGCTGGCCGCAAAACACTGTCAGCAAATAGAACAAGGATGACAGTAATATCCAATTAAGGATATGCTAGATCAGCATAGAAACTAATAAATTTTGTCTCAGGGTAACGTTTAGGACAGTGAACAAAATTCACTTGGACACTTAAAATGCAGACAAGAATACAAAGAATGAGTGACCTCATCGTGAATAGTCAGCATTATGACAGCTATCATAATCTAATGAAATTTATACATTATCAATCAAAACTTAAAAGTCTCCCATGAAATGCTTCCACATAAGCAAAACTATCAAAATGATCAACTGGAAATTACAAAACATCTACTGAGTTAGAAAATGTTTCAGGTTTCCACAGAAGATGTAAAAGTGGGATGCAAGTTTACCACATCATGTATTATTTCATCCAATTAAAACACTATATCCACTCAAATTCATAGTGAAAGAAGTTATATACCTTGTCAAATGTCCTGATTCCCTAAAGAGTGAAATTTAATGGACGACTTGGCTGAATCAAGAAGAAACCACTACTGACTCCTAAATTTGACTGAGAATTATAAAGGCATTTGTTAAGAACTCAGTTTTATTAGTTCAATGGGAAAAATAAAATTTTAACATAGCTATTTTGCTTCCCAAGATGTTACCAGTTCTTGAAAAGACTACAAGAATAAAGAATCGTTATAATATTTCTCTACCTTACTTCTGTTGCACCGTGGCAACTCAAATTCTCCTTGTCACTCCTGGAGAATCGCAGAGCACTAATTAATATTAAAAGGCAACTGGAAGTTTTGCCACCCTCAAGATGATAAACTGTGACCCAAGAATATTAGGTGATAAGCCTGAAGTTACATAATTGGTTAGACTTCTATGAGTTGGTTTGGGTTCATCTCTAATTTAGAGAGAAAATTATAAATACATAATTATTTAGGCCATTTTACATCTGGAAAAGGGTTTTTCTATGTTTGAATTTGATGGTTTTACTTGTTATGGGTATTGGGCTAGTATTCATAAAAAATTTAAATCCACATACTTTGATAAGCGAATTTTCTATTTTACAACCCTATGCTGTTATTAGACTGAATGAGGCTAGTTTTTCTGACCTGAAAGAAATATCGAAGGTTTCCTTCCTTCCTTCCTTCCTCCCTCCCTCCCTCCCTTCCCTTTCTCTTCCCTCCTTCCCCTCCCTCCCTTCTTTCCTTTTTTCCCTCCCTTCCTTCCCTTCCTTTGCTTCCTCCCTCTCTACTTCCTTCCTCCTTTTCTTCCTTTCTTCCTTCCTTCCTTCCCTCTCTCTTTCTCTCTCTCTCTTTCCTTTTTCTTGCTGATTTTATGCAAAGGACTGGCTCTCTGATTGTTCTATTTTCAGGTTTAATCCCTTATTTTAATAAAGTTTTCAAGCAAAAAAAAAAGAATATTGGAGGTTTTTTAAAGGTTTTCCAATGTCAGAAAACTAAAATACAGAGAGGTTAAGTGTCTTACGTGAAAATTTAATTTAAAATATGTTAAAACATAATATATTTTTCATTAATATTGGTTCTCCAATTTGAAAATCTAAACTATCACTACTGTGAATATTCCATATATATTTTTAAAAGCCCAGAAATGGAAAACTCTTATCATTTGCTTTATTTTAAGATAGATCATGGAATTTAACATTGAAATGGCCAAACAACAAACTTGAATGAGGATCTCTAAGTGAGAAATCCTGGCTATAAAATTAGAATTTGGTTGATGTCAATTCAATCTTTGCCAGCCCAGTTCAGTTTCTCACTTAAGTCCAAATATACAGATTGAAGTTACCTCTCCCACCCACATCTACCACATCGGCAGATTCAATCAAACCATGTCTTTAAGACACTTGTCTCCAACACCAAATTCTGGTGTGGAAACAGAACACTGAGAACCGTCATTCATTGCTGGTGGGAATGAAAAATGGCAGAGCCACTTTGGAACCAGTCGAGGAGTTTCTTACAAAGTTTCTTATGTTCTTTCTAAACTTACACATATCCTGAAAATCCAGCAACCTTGCCAGGTATTTTACCCAAATGAGTTGAAAGCCTAAATTCACATGAATACCTGTGTACAAATATTTACTGCAACTGTATACGTTATTACCCAAAAAATGGAAGCAACCAAGATGTTCTTCAGTGTGGGAGTGGACAACCGAACTGTGGTACAACCACACAATAGAGTGGCATAAAGAAAGGAGCTGCCAAGTTATGAAAAGACGCGGAGGAACCGAAAATGCATATTGTTAGGTAAAAGAAGTCAATGTGAAAGGTTACATATTTTTTGAGTCCTACTGGTAACACTGTGGAGAAGGCAAAACTGCACAGCCAGTAAAAAGGTCAGTGGTTGCCGTAGGTTCAGGAGGGGAAGTGAGACAATTAATAAGTGGATCACAGGGCTTTTTTAGGGCAGTGAAACTATTCTGTATAACACTGTAATGGTAGATACAGGGCATTATGCATTTATGGAGCATAGAAAGTGGAATGTTACTGTAAACTCTAGGCTTTAGATAATAATAATACATCAACAATAGTTTATCAACTATAACATATCACACCAATACAAGATGTGAATAGGAGAAATTGCTTGTGCAGAAGAGATTTATGGGAACTGCAATTTCTGAATAATTTTCCTGCAAACCTAAAACGGCTTTAAAAACAAAGTCTATTAAAACATTGAGAAGACTGTCTCATGAACTAGCTACTATCATAAGTAAATGTATGTAAAGCTATTAATGTTAAAAGCAAATATAGTCATGAACCCTGTAATGACATTTTGGTCAAGGACGTTTCAGTTAATGACAAACCGCATTTACGTTAGTGGTTTCATAAGATTATAATGGAACTGAAAAATTCCTATCACCTAGTGATGTCACAGTCATCACAAGTTCATTGTGCAACGTATCACATGTTTGTGGTGATGCTGGGGTAAACGTATCTACTGTGCTGCCAGTCACATAAAAGCACTGCACATATAATTATGCATAATATGTAACAGCTGATAATATTAAAATAAGTGACTGTATTACTGATTGATGTATTTACTACACTATATACTTTTTAACATTATTTTACAGGGTATTCCTTCTACTTACTAAAAAAAAAAAGGTAACAGTAAAATGGCCTGAGGCAGGCCTTCAGGAGATATTCCATAAATGAGAGAGATATCATAAATGAGAGCTCCATGCATGTTATTGCTCCTGGAGACCTTCCAGTAGGATGAGATGTGAAGGTGGAAGACAGTGACATTGACGATCCTGACCGTGTCCACGCCTAGGCTAATCTGT